>NC_090924.1:255289154-255939987 GCF_040938575.1 Ambystoma mexicanum | reverse complement strand
AAGTTTCCAGCCCATGGCAGTGGGGAAAAATAGGGTCCGCCAGGGTTGTAAGTTTGGCGGCAGCCTACCGGTTTTACTGGCAAGGCTACCGCCAAACTTGTAATGAGGCATGCCTAATGAGGCCATTGGTCTAAACAATCTAGCGTCCATATTGAAATGGTCCTATTATAATGTGGGTGGAGAGGACAGTGACAGGCTAGGTAGATCGAGATTTCCCATAATTTGAACTGGACGAGAAAAGAGCGAAAACTAATCATGTCCAAGCAGTTCCGCATAGTTTCATTCCTTCTTCAAGTCTCATGGCTCTCTTGCAACATATTGAGAGTTTCATTAGAAATATCTCTCTCTACACCTTTCACTTAAAGCTCTCTTCAATCATGAGCCCACCGGCCATTAAGACTCCCAGCTGTATTTTGAGAAACTCTGGCTCCTGCTCTCGTGAGATCAACAAGGTGCTCATTGTAGGAGTTAATGTTTGAAATGATATTCTCTGCAACCAGTGCAGCGCGAGATGAGGTTTGCGGGAGGAAAGGGATATGCGTGGTGTAAAAGCTGAGGTGTTGATGCATGCAAATCAGAAGAACCCACTGCGTGCTGGGGAGAGTCTAGGTAAAATGGGTTAGGGCACGTGAGATTTGTGTTGCATTATGGGAGAACCAGGTGTTATTATGTTCTATCTTAATCAGTTTATCGACCTGTCTGCTTATAGTTGAGCTAAACTGGTCGACAGCCTAGACTGGTTGACAACCTAGACTGGTCGACTGGTAAAGTTGGTCAACATGTCAGCCTGATTAAGGGGTTCATGATGGGGGGCAGAGGAGGGCTATCACAGGGTGAGATGGGGTCTGGGAGCGGGGTTGGAGAGAGAAGTGGATGATGGGGGAAAGAAGGAGGGCAAACATAGGGGCGGGGCAGGGAGTAGGACTAGAGGGTGTGGTGGAATACTATTTATTTATGTATTTATTTATTGAACATTAGTATGGCGCCTATACAGCAAAAAGGGTTTCCAGGCGCCAAAAGACAAAAAAGAGGTGGGGGGGGACTACAATAACGGTTCTACTAGGCTTTGTGAGATTCAGATCATGTAAGTGCAGTATAAGGAGGGCAGGGGGAGGGTGCAGATCAGGGTGAAGGAACGGGGGAGGGGAGAGGGAGAAGTGCAAGAGGGAGGGCCCCTATGAGCTGGGCAAGTGCCAAGGGAAGCCCAGGAGGGCAAGTGGCAGGGGGAGAAGAGTGGGTCGACTAGTGCGAGGGCGGGGGTGGGCCAGGCTCAGGATGCCAGTCAGGGAAGGGTTCCAACAGGGAAATGCTGGTAGAAAGGGGAGGGGGAAGACTGGTCAATGGAGGGCCTGTCCCCAGGAAGACTCATAAAGGAACACAGGTGACTAGTCGCAGCAGCAGGTGGTGTCTGGCAAGGGAGCCGGAGGGGGGAGGTAGAGGGGAAAAGGAAGGTCTAGAGAAGCTTCGGAGATGGAGCTAGAGGACCAAAGGGCTCTAGCAGGGAGGTATTTAAGGAGAGAGAGTTGGATGTAGCAAGGTCCCAGGCCCAATAAACCCTTGTGGATGATGCAGAGGGTCTTGGATTCGATCCTTATCACCAACAGGAGCCAGTGGAGAGATGTTAAGGCTGCAGAGTCACGTTCCCTGGGCTTGAGGTCAGGGATAAGTCTTGCAGCTACTATTCTGGATTAGTTGAAGAGGACGTACGGAGGAAAGAGGCAGATTAAGGAAGAGGCTGTTGCAGTGATCCAGCCTGGAGAGAACCAGAGTTGTGGAGACATATTGGGCCTCATTACGAGGCTGGCAGTAATGGGGTTAACGGTGCCAGTAAGGATGCCGGTGCCATTAATCCCTTACTGCCGCATTACAAGGTCCCTTAGCGGGTCCCACTAAGGCCGGCTGGTAAAACCAGCCGTCCTTAGCAGGAGCCGCTAAGGGACCAGGGAGCTAATAACGGGCCCGTTTATTAACGGGCCCGTTATTAGCTCCCTCCCCATTCCCATTGATCCCTATGGGGGCTCGAATGCGAATGGGGATGGGTATTTTGAATGGGGACTTACCTGGTCCGCCAAGGTTGAAATGACCCGGTAAGTCCCCATTCAAGGAACCCGGACACGAGTTTGGAGGCAGCCATGGTGCTAATAGTACCATGGCTGCCTTCAAACTCGTAATGACCCCCATTGAATTTCTGGGCAAAGGTGAGGAAATGGAGAATGCCTCTGAGGACGTGAAGCTGAAAGTGAGCTTTCTTGGCAAGGTCAGCGATATGAGGTGAGATGGAGAGTGAGGGGTCGAAGATGACACCCTTGTTTTTAGCCTCACACAAGGGTGAGGGGAGTGAGCTCAAGGAGGGCAGCCAGAGAGTAGGAGGAAAGGAGGGGGTAGGAGTCCCAATGAGAACGATCCCAGTCTTACTGGTGTTAAGGCACAGATCTTTAGTCGCACACCATGCCAGGATATTGGTCAGATAGTCGGGAATGAGAGAGGAAGGAGGGGAGGAAGAGGAGGGAATCGTAAAGGAGAGCTGTGTGTCATCAGCATAACACTGGAAATGTGGAGAGAAGGTGGCAATCAAGTGGACAAAAGGGGCAAGTTAAATGTTGAAAAGTCACAGCGAGAGGTTAGAGAACTGAGGGATGCCGCAAATAGAGAGTGAGGCAGAGGAGAGAAAAGGGCCCAGTTGCACTTGGGATGGCCGATTCGAAAGGAAAGAGGTCAGCCAATACAGTGCCCGGTCAATGTTGCCTAGGATATCACAGAGTCGATTTATGAGAATGGAATGATTGACCGTGTCAATGGCAGAGGACAGATCAAGGAGGATGAGAACAGAAGAAGAGTTGGAATCGAGGTATGAGAGCAAGTGTTTACGGGTGTTCAGGAGAGCAGTTTCCGTGCCTCAGCCAACAGAGGAGGCAGCAAAAGCAGCTACTGGCACTCTCTTCATCGGTCGAATGATGGAGAAGGAGGCTGGCAGTGCAGGCAGAGGCTTAGCCAGGGAGCCAGGAGAGAGGGAGCAAGATGAGTAGAGAGTAGTGAGACAGTTAGGGAAGGTGATATCATCTTATATGAGTGCATCCAATGTGAGCTGGACCAGAGGGAAGGATGGTGAAGGAAAGAGAGTTACAGAGGTTGCAGAAGAGTAAAGCGGCTGCATCAGGAGAGTCAAGATGAACATTGAAGTCTCCTAGGAGGTGGAGTTTAGAGGTGGAGGTCAGAAGAGAATAGGTGAGGTTGGCCCACTCCAAAAGGAAGAGGACAATCGGCTCAGGGATCCTGTAGATGGTAGCGAATGTGAGCGAGGGGATAGGAGAGAAGCAAAGCTTGCAGACAAGCCATTCAAAGGAAGAGAAGGATTGAGTGGGTATGATAGAAGCAGGGACCCATTCTGCCTCTAGACCGGTTAGACCTGGGCTTGGCGAGGATCTTGTAGCCCTCAGGAAGGAGAGTGTCAAAAGCGGTGACAGAGTTGGCATTAAACCATGTCTCTGTGAGAGTGAGAACATCAAGGTCTAAGTCTTCAAGGAGGTGACAGATGTCAGAGGAGTGTTTGACAGCAGAGCAAGAATTGAGGGTGGCCAGGTGAAGCTGGTTGCCACCTTTGAAGGGGGCTGGCTAGGCCTTCCGGCTCCCAGGTCCTGATTAGTGTGGCAGTCCGTCCAATCACAGCGCTCCTCTATGTAACGCAAACTCATTGCAAACTCTGCAGCCATGATGAGCAGGCTGTGCCGAGTGGGATTAAGACAGCAGCTCCATGCGGTTTGGGTCTCCAGTAAATGTACAATGTAAGGCTAAGCTGAAGAAAGTGAAGTTTAAGGGAAGCAAAGTGGAGTAGCAGGGTAGAGGAAGGAGAGGATGAAAAAAGCAGCGTTCATGGGTGGACCCCATGATGAGAGAGCACGGTGAGGTGGTATAGGCAACGGTCAGAGGCAGTTGAGAGGAATAAGGTTTGAGGGGAATTTTATTTTTGTATTTATTTATTGGCTATTTATAATGCACCTTTACAAAAGGTGTTTCAATGTGTGACAAGATAAGGGGGGGCAGGGATGAAGAAAAACAAATAGGGTCAGGGCCGAAGGGCCTGTGGGTTAAGTGAGTGCCAGGGGAGGCCAGGTGGAGAGTGTTAGTGGGAATGCAGAGAGTACAGGGGAAATAAGGTCCATGTGCTAAGTGCGAGGGGCGGGGCTGGAAGGGCTCAAGGGGTATATGGTGGAGAGTGAAACATGATGAGGGGTTAATGGATGGCAAGGTTGGTGCTTGGAGCATTATCGATGGGTTCCAGGTTTGTTGTTGGATCAGTATTCCCTGGGCCTTCTGCTGCATCTTGTGAATACCATGATTGATTATGCCATTGGATCATTTCCTTGCTTATGTGGCTGTAGCGTTCGTATTATCTACCTTGCACAGGCTATGCTTATGACTTTTTGTAGATTATTATGATAATGAGAAAATTCAGACAGCATTGTGAGTATGCAGTATCAGAGAGGTGTGTTTCACTCTTTCTAACTGATTTGAAAGGTCACCAGATGCATGCCCTGCTGCAAAACTGTCTGGATTTAGGAATGTTTTCCTGGTGAGAGGTGATTTGGTATTTGACTGGTCTGGTCAATGAGCAATGACACCTGACAGTCCTGATTATTTCTTGATGCTGTAAGTCACTGAGAATTAGCTAATTTCACTGGGAATTGGTTGGTGAGTCAACCTGTGCTCTGTTGCTTGACTTTGTGGGTCGAGACATGTTACCCTTGGAAAGTGCTGATTTCTTATTTTTACTAGTTCTGCTAAAGTCTTCTGTCTGCACCCTCGGGTAGTGGATGGGTGCACATTAGGGCTGAGTGCCACCACCCAAAGTGTAATGCAAGCATCAGAAATGGGATACAGGGATTCCTCTGAACCACCCCACCGTGAACCAGGCCTTGTGCCAGAACTTTACTGCTATTCCTCTAAGGGGCTCTCCCGTCTATTCAACTTTATAAAGTAATAAGAAAACCCAGCTGTACAATTCCTCTTTGAATCAGCCTTGCAGAGAAGTAGCAAAGAACAGTTTACAAGTGCTGGAAGAAAAGTCTCTTGGCCGACTCACCAGTTTTGGGTGTTAAGAGTTGACAAGTGAGAAACAGAGATTTTGGGAGATGAATAGAGGAGGTAATTGAGGCCCAGCAGAAGGAGGAGGTGGCAAGAGCATGAAGATAGGTGGTTGGATGTAGAAGGAAAGAAGGAGAGGAACTAAAGAACATGATTGAGCTCCTTCAAGACAACATCACAGAGAGGGTTGGGAGGAGGTGGAAAGCAGAGCCTGACTAATGGAGGGGAGAGGAACATAGGGTAAAGGAAGAAGATCAATTGATGGGTGGAGAAGTTATAAGAAGGTGGATAGTAATATCATAAAGGGGAGGTTGGAGAACATGAACTAGTGGAATGTACAAGGTACACTAAAGAGGAGGTAGCAAGCATTTCTAAGGAAGGAGGTGTGGAAAGACCAAGAGAGAGGAGGAAGAGAATGTAAAGGAGGAGCATTGAAGAAAACTCTGAACAGGTAAGAGGTGGAAACAACAAAGGGGAGGAAGGGAGGAGTTATCACGAAGGAGGAAGAGAAACATTAAGAGATAGGTGGAAGGGAGTAATAAGGAAGAAGTTAAGGAGAACACCAGAGATGAAGATGGAATTGAAGATAAGAAAGAGCTGAGGGGAGGGAGGTTGAAGAGGAGTAGGCAAGTCTTCCACTTGACAGGAATGAGTTGAGGAGTGGAGAAGGAGCAAGCATGTAGCTTAAACCTTGAGGAAGAAGAGGAAAGGTAGAGTGAGGAGGCCAAGTTAGGAGGTGCAGCAGAGGTCACCTTAGGTACGGACATGCTGTGACCCATCAAGGAGATAAGTGAGGATGGGGTGCTGGGTATTAGAGCAAGGACCCTAAAATAGGGCGATAGCATGTATTCAAATCTAGCGAGAATAAGCATAACATGTCCAGCCTCTTGGTGAAAGCTCTTGGCACTTGTTCACCATGACCTAGTCTGACGCATGCCCATGCTCTGGCCTAGTGTGTAGGCGGAGACAAAAAGATGTACAGGGAAACTTAAAAAAAATAAGTCAATGAGTGACTTAGAAGTGATGACATCCACCATAAATGTAACCCGGATTCAGATCTGATGAACCCTGACACTGAAAAGTGTTGAGATCCAAGGAGAAGATATCCTCTTGTGCCTATTTGTGAATGTTGCATTTTCCAGTTTTGGATTAGGCCTGCAAACATCCCTAATATACCATTGTTCCACCTTATTTTCTGTTAATGTCATTTTCTGATCCTATTTGGATTTGTGGCAAGAACCAATTGAATAAGCAGTACCAGATGGCATTCTTGGTATTTCTTGATTTGTTGGCTTCTAAAATGTTCTCAATATGTGAGACGGGATAGGAATGAGGAACACGTCTTGTTAATAGACCGTTCCATCTGAGGAATGTTATCTTACATCTGAGGAATGTTATCTTCCATCTGAGGAGTGGTATCTTCCATCTGAGGAATGTTATCCGTCGTACATGGTGATGCTTGTTTTGCTAAATTGGTTCACATAGGTTTAGGTTGTGCCTGAGTTTTGAGTCAGCCCAATCTAACCTTAGGTGCACCCATGCTTTAGGTGTGATAGGAAATCGTGAGGGGGCCCTAAAATGTGGCAAATCTTTAGTTGGAGGGAGGGTTTAATACGTGTTGGACATAGTCACAGAATCCAAAGCAGATATAGAACCATGAAAAAAGACGTGGTGCCCATGTGATTGAAGGATTTGTCTAACAGACGTTGTTTTTTAAGCTCAATTGAAAGATTGTAAAATCTATTTTAAAAGCTGTATGAAATATAATGGGCCTCATTACGAGTTTGGCAGTAGCCATGGAGCTAATAGCTCCATGGCTGCTGCTAAACCGGGCACCTTTACCGGGTTCCCTGAATGGGGAAGTACCAGGCCATTCTGAGTTCGGAGGGCCCGGTAATTCCTCCTTCAGGGGACCCGGGCCTGGACCTTCCGCATTCCCATTTGAGCCCCCATAGGGCTCAATGGGAATGGGAAAGGGAGCTAACAACGGGCCGATTACAGGCGTCGTTACCGGGTCCCGCGGGGGGACCTCATAATTTCGTGGAACGGGCTTAATGGGTCCGCCTCCATTAGTGGAGCCTGTTAACCCGTTCCGCGAAGGTCGTAATGTAGCCCAATGAATGTGCAGCCAAACATCAACTAAATTGAAATTATTCAACTATAACATCGAAATCAAATAAGTGAATGCATGTTCCAATCCCTCAGTTTCTTTGATGGAAATCCCAGATTCATAGACTGTGGGCCTCATTCCGAGCTCGGAGGTAACCATGCCGCTATTTGCAGCATGGCTGCCTCCGAACTCGTCCAAACTCCGGCCTGGTGAATGGAGTAATTACCGGTCCATTCCGAGGTCGGAGGGACCGGTAATTCCCCATTCACCAGGGCCATTCCCCATTCCCATTTGATCCCCCATAGGGCTCAATGGGAAGGGGGAAGGCGGCAATAACGGTACCGTAAATTACGGTACCGTTATTGACCCTCGAGTCCCTTTGCAGGTCACGTCCTTAACGCCTGCTAAAAGCAGGCGTTAAGGAAGGACCGCAAAGGGAACGCGTAGTAGGGCGGTAAGGGTTTAACGGTATCGGTCTCATTATCTGTGACCGTTAACCCTTACCGCCCTACTCGGAATGAGGCCCATTGATTTCATTCAATTAAACTAAAGACAAGATTTCAATATAATGGGCCTCATTACGAGGTTGGAGGTAGTCATGGTGCTATTAGCACCATGGCAGCCTCCAAACTCGTTCCGACTCTGCCCTGGTGAATGGAGCAATTACTGGTCCATTCCAAGGTTGGCGGGACCGGTAATTCCCCATTCACCAGGGCCATTCCCCATTCCCATTTGAGCCCCCATAGGGCTCAATGGGAATGGGGCAGGAGTTAATAACGGTACCGCAAATTGCAGTACCGTTATTAGCTCCAGAGTCCCTTTGCGGGTCCCGTCCTTAACGCCTGGAAAATTCAGGCGTTAAGGGAGGACCCGCAAAGGGAACTCGTAGTAGGGCGGTAAGGGATTACCGGCACCGGTGCCCTTACGGGTGCCGGTAATCCGTTACCGCCCACCTCGTAATGAGGCCCAATGTGTTTAGTAAAATCAAACAATGGATTCCCTCTATTATATTTTCCATTTAGTGTTAGAATTCTCATCTATTTCCAAATGTCAGTAACTGATGAGGGTGTTTTAAACAAGATGGATAGTGCCATCTACTTGAGAAGGGCAGTACTGTCACTCATCATCATTTGCTGCACCCTAGGAATTCAGATCAGAGAAGTCAGTTCAGTGGGTGTCAATTTTTGGAGACTGCTGGGGCTGAACGGCCCAGGGGTGCAGTAATGGCAATATTTCCTTTACATGGCATGTTAAAGAGCCATATTTCTTTAACTTTCCAAAAAGTTAGGTTGACTTCTTCTGCAAAGTTATCTCAGCAAGGCGTTCGAAAGGTAAGTGGCCTGCAGCAAAGGAAATCCATTGTTGGCATTTCCTGTTGTAGCATGTGACTGTCATCGAGACTACCTTGTTGGATTATACAGGTCTTGCCAGGATGCTTGTGGTGCATGGCTTGAGAGTTACACCTGAGCCCCTGCTATGGAAGGCAAAGTGAGTGATGCAGAGTGTTTTGAATTGGATGCTGTATTTGACTGGAAGCCTGCACAGGGTGCATGTTCTGGGGGTGATCTACAGCTGACTTGTTAGTCTCAACCTGAGTCAGGTTGTGTTATCTTGGGATGCAGTTCCAAATGTAGCCCAGAAGGCCTCTGTAAAGGTTGTTGATGTAATTTAATCTAGATAGTAGAAGAGCAAAGCCCGCAATTATTCTGTGTGGTAGCAACATATATGGAATGATGTGTCAGATCGTTTTGAGGTGGAATAAGCAACCACCTTGACTTGTGGTTCCATGGTGAGAGAGGTGTTCATAATTATCCAGAGGTTTTTAACCATCCTCTTTGGCTGAGGCCACACTCACATCTCACCCAGCCAAGGGATTGTAGTAGAGGTAATTGTCTTTGATAGGCAGATCATTTTAGCCTTACATTATCTTACATTATTATATTTCAAGTGTGCTAATGATTCTTATGCAACCAGTGTCAGATGCAGAAATATCATAGAAATATGATTATGATTCTCACCAACAGTGCTTATATAAAATAACATTTTAAAAGTCGCAACAGTAGCCCATCTCAATTAGCAAAATAGTCTGATGAGGAATAACACCTTAAACGTGTTCTTGAGTGACATTCAAAATGTAAATGAGCAAAAGGAGACAGAGTGCCACATTATGAGGTTGGCAGTAACCCCATATTACTGTTACTGCCACCTGACATCCTGGTGCTACCGGGATATCAGAAGCAGCGGCGGTATGGTAATTCCCCATTCCCATGGAGTCCATGGGAATGTGGACACTGAAGTACAAGCACTGTTAGTAACCGTGCCGGTGCTTCAGTGAAAAGCCTGCCAGCAGGGGCCTGAACTCCCAACAGGTCAGGCCTGCTGGGAGTTCCATGCCCCTAATGGCAGACCCATACTTTGGAGAACCGGAAAGGGTACCTGTATGTTGCTACTGGTACCTTTATTTCCAGACCGCCAAACTTATAATGAGGGCTAGAGTTATGAAAACATATCAGCATGCTTTAAATGGGCCAAACAAAGGGAATAGGGAATTTGACACTTATTCTGAAAAAGCAAACCATTTTCACCTCATTTGTTGGGTGGAGCTGTAATTCACATACATCGCATTGCAGTGACATGGTGTGGTCCAAAATGCAAGCCAAAGGTCCATATCTCAATGAGCTGCACATTTTATGCTCGGGCAAATCAAGCAGTGCAAAATGAGACATAGTTCATGTTCTAGAATCTTTCGAGAAATTGTCACAATAGTAAGACGTTAGGATTATTTGAAAAATGACCAGACCATCAAAATGGACCAACATGGCTAAAACATATATCATTCCCTAGCTTAAAAACTATACAAACACATTTGTGATACTCATCCGAGAACCTTAATGTTTTTTGTAGAAGTGTAAATATTGCATAAGTGGAGGAAAACAAAAATCAATCAGGAAACGATCATTCCAGGGGATATACCAGTGTCTTATTTGTGAGAGGCAGGAACTCCTTGTGCATTGTGAGTAAGTGTTTATTGGTTTGGCCCTTCCTTCTACATCCCAGGCAGGTCAAATCTGGTGCACATGAAAAGCGGTGACAGTCCCTTACTAGATCAGTGTAGGTTTTCTGTGTCACCAGCACACTACTTCCCCTTTACCCCTTAGGGGAGATCATCCCCTAAAATGATTTAAGCCCTACACACCTCTTGGACATTAGTTAGCCCCCAATGCCATAGTCTGTGCCTCATTTGGGAACCTATGATAACTAGCATCTTGCCAGTAACTGCATGTACTGTCAACGGAATCCAAGGACAGCCTTCACCTTCTCGAGGCCAGAAGTCTTCTTTCTCACGTGTGAAGGAACAATTAATTCCAGTTTCATATGCTAGGACTCGGGTCTTTCAGAGAACAGATTGTTCGCTCTTCTTCAGGGGACACCTTGAGAAACTCTCACTCAACTTTTTATCTTTCCTGCTCCTCATCTCAATGATCACCCCATATAGAACATCCTGCAGGGTTTCTGCAACATTAGAAAACCAAAGTTATGGTGCTGTTTCAACACAAGATGAATGAGAAGGCCACTTTTTGGCATGCAGCATGTTTGTGCTGTGTAATAAGGGTTTGAGGGCTGTTGGAGACACTCGTTAGACCTCTGGGAGAAACTGCCAAGGGTTATAGCACTGCTGTGATTGCCTGATGCACTCCTGACACTCTCCATTCTCTGCCTGATTGGTGTTTCCCTGTAAAATTAAATGATCAGAAAGCTACACTGGGTGCTGGATCGGAGCAAGACAGAATGAGGTTTGTGATACTTTGAGGAATTATGCCACCAAGTGTCTTTTCTCTAAAGTGAACTGACAACAGAAACATTTGTCTGTAGAGTGAGAAAGGCATTGCCCGAAAGAGTTTGTTTTGTGTAGGAGATGTCTGCCTCTTGCTCGCTGCCATGGTGAGAAGGGTTCTCCTGTAAAGTGTGAAATGCAAAATCCATGCACGCATATCCACATTTTTCAACAGAGTAAAAGAGAATTTCAGACTCCAACCATTTCTGAAGCCTTTAACAATGATTCCAGAGACGACGCGTTTCAATGCTAAGTACATGCAGAAAAATACATAGGGAAGTCAGTAGTGTGCCCCCATGTAAAAGAGTATTTTTTGTCACCAAAATAATTTAGTAGATTGAAGAACATTCATTGGAGAACATAACACAAATTTTAAAGTTTGGGATTTTATCACAGTTATGTCTCCGGGTCCCAAGAACGTAGTGTGATGCACTTGTGTATTATAAAAACATGTATTCATTTTCAATTACTATTTTTGCTCGCCATTTTGTTTTACTAAAATATTGCAAAATTGTATTCCCCCATGCCTGCACTTCGCTCTGAATAACACTATGTATTATTTAACTTGAAATGAAACCTGCCAAACATATTGCTGGATGTAACAAGCTTACTTGAACCGACTGAAAATTCACCTTCCGAAAGCCCAATCCCAGCTCATGAATTCACAATACAAAACATGAGGGCACACATGCCCTGATCTTTCCTGCTGAAACTGATTTTCCACATTAAAGACTCTTAAAAGAAGTACAAAGAGAGCTGTCACATATATCAAACGTCAAACCCCTCATAAATCCATTAGTCAAGGTTATGCAAACAGTATTCATATTAGGAAGGAGTGTATGCAGGGGATGTATCAACAGGGACCTCTGTGGGAAGAAGTCAGCATTTCTTTGCAAAACTGAACGCAAAGATAATAGATTGTAGTTTAAATAAAAAATTTAATAATTAAAAGATCATTACTCTGTGATGGAAGGTCCCAGCAACGTTGTACGGATTGCAGTTTGTAGCTAAAAATGATATCTCCCAATCCATATAAAAATCGCCTGGTGCATAATGAAAAAGTTTGGAGATGAGTAGAAAAAATGTAGCTCTGGATATATGCCTTTCATGTGGACAGGTGGTGCATGTGATTGTGTGCACTGATCTACAGAATATGATTATATTGATTTTATTAATCTCACACATTCATAACCAAAATTATGTGACATAAAATAAATACTTCTTTATACGTTTAAGCGTGTCTTTCCCCAATCCCTTCTAGGTCATTGAACTGGTGGAAACCACACTCCAGTCATAAGATCTGGTGAGAAGCTGAAGAATATATAGTAGCATGCACATAGGGGAAAAAGACAATTTGAAAATATGAAGGATTAATATTGAAAAATATTTTGGGATGTCCTGGACCTGGAGATGGACGGAGAGAACTGAGACCTGTGGAACTGACACCATCTTTTTTGGATCCATGCTTGCTGGGAAAATGAGCCATTTTCAGAGAGATAAGCAAGTCAATATTGGAACTTGGTTCGAGATAGCCAGCTGAAAATGACCTTACTGAATGCATCAGCGCCAGAGCAAGAGCCCAAGCTGATTTCCACAAAATTAGAAATACAGGTGCAGTGGTGAATACAATGCCCTGTGTGTCCCATTTAAATTGAGCCATTTAAAACCCAATGCATTTTAGCACCAAGTAAGATGTAATTTCCTTAACACCCAATGCAAAATTGTATTGAGAGACACAACTACAAACTGACAGGATTTTGTACACTTCAATGCATATTGCTTTTGTAGAATTGCCCCAAATTGAAATAGAATCCTTGGCTCATGCCAACACAGACTTAGTAATAATTAAACTGTGCAGCCGGTGTGTGCCTAGCCATATGTTATATGTTTGCACAACAGAAATTAGAACAGAGAATTTGTTATGTTCATAGGAAATCATGAAAAGTGTTAACCTCCTGCAATCCCTTATCTTAAAATGCACAGGCAGACCTGTGTGTAATGTGAATAGATATTGGGCCTCATTACGAGAATCCCGGTAAAAACGGGTCCATTACCGGCATGGAGGAAGTAGCGGGTTCGTGCTCGTTTGACGCTGCTAATAGCAGCTGATTACGAGTGTGAGAGCACGCAATAACCCCCATACCAGTAATGGCCATACCGCCATGCCGCTAAAGGCCCAACAACTCCCCGATAGCGGCATCACGGGACCCGCAGATACCGCCTCCAGCACCCCTTAATACCGACCCGGTAATAACATCATGCTAATACTGGGCTCGTAATACCGGACCCAGAAGTAACGTCATCGCATTGGAACGGGAAATGCACCGGCGGCCATCTTTAAAAACACAATCCATTGCAATCCTCCCAAACCACCAGTGTTGCACAGGAGAGACCAGGGCCATTGAAAAGAACATGTCTAAGGCAACCCGAAAATCCAACCCCCGCCTGCGCAAGAAGCGTTTCTCTGATGAGGAACAGAACATGTTGGCACATACCCTTGCTGCCCATGCTGATGAGGTCTTCATCCATAACCTCAAAAGGGAGGCGCAGCAGAGGAAGAAGGAGATATGGGAGGAGGTATCCCGCAAGATGTCTGCAGTCGGCACCACCCGACGTACAGTCCAAGACTGCAAGAAAAGGTCGGATGAACTCCGCCTCAGGATACGCAACATCCTGGCCAGCAATCGGAGGGAGGCCATGGCCACAGGCGGGGGTGCCCACTCCACTGTCAAACTAATGCACTGGGAGGAGACATGCAGTGCTACTATCCAGATGGAGTTTATCGAGGGCTTCGGGGAGATGGAGATGGGTGCCGCAACATCTGGAGATGGAGGTGAGTGACCCTGCAGACCCCAGTAGGGCAAACCATGATGTAGCACAAGTGATGTGGAAGTGAGCCTAGGCAAGGCAATGCATGGCCCATCACACACACATTACCATATCCATGTCCAGATGGAGGCCCAAACCCTGCCACACTGAAATGCATGCTGAGTGGCCAATCCCATTACCAACATACCGCCAACACACAGGGACCATTCCCATGTCAAACATCACACAAACCCCAATACAATGGCACACCACCTGGCATGCATCATTGCCGAATCGAGACATCACGGCTAACGGCAAAATGTCATCCTCTTCAAAGTACCCTGTGTGACACACCTGTAAGATATCAATGCATGAGAAATGAAAAACTCCACAGCACCATCTCATGCATCTTGCATTTAACACCATCACTGATGGCCTGCATCTCTTCTTCCCCCCCAGGAACCGATGGATAAGATGGCAGTGAAGACCCAGCTACAAGGCCATCCACGTCCCGGGCCAAGCCACCTGGCACTGGCAAAACCACCTCTGGGGCAGCATCGTGGCCCACAGTACAAGCCAGGGCGAGTGCACAGGCCATGCTGACACATGAGGGTCCCACAGCTGCGGATCAGACTGCAAGCACAGAGCTGCCAACGACAGTGGAAGGGGAGGCCAGTGGCACCCATTCTGCTGCAACTAGTTCAATGGGTGAGTCAGAAGCCACAGCCCCACTGAGGGACGTTGACAGAGTGGAAAAGAATGTGGACCAGGAAGGGGCAATCCATGTGGCATGTCCACACACCCCAAGCCCCCTGTCCACCCCCCAAGACGCCACTCAGGCCTCACTCACCAGCCCCATGCTGGAATCTGCAATCCTGCTGCACAGGCCCGAACTTAGTACCACCCCAGAGGCCAGCCCTGCAATACCACGCCCTGCCGCAGCGCAATCAACCTCTGCTGCTCCCACTGACTTGGAGGCACGGCTGTCCAGGGTGGAGGCAAGGCAGGAGAGCATTATTGACATAGTGCGCCAATATGTGGCTGACGGGGAGGAGACAAGGCGGGAGATCTGACAGGCCATTGCAGGGAACACTGCCGCAATCAATGCCTTTGCTGAGACGATCCGTGACAGCTTGGGGGTGGTCATGCAGGTACTGACAGGCATACTGCAACACATGCAGCAACAACAACCTGCGCCAGCCCTGCCAATCCCTACGGCATCCACCCCATCCTCAACACCCGCATCCTCCGCACCCTCCAGCCCTGTGCGACTGACAAGGTGGAGTGCGAGGCAGACTGAAATGCTGCCCCGGCACAGCAAGAAAACACGAAAATAGTGTGGGATAACTATGGGAGTGGAGGAGGTGGTGTTGGTGGTGTATAGGGGATTAAGGGGTGTTCATTGGGGGTATGGGGAGTTCTTTGGGGGTATGGGGTATTCATTGGGGGGTTTGGGGAGTTAATTGTGGGTATGGGGAGTTTGGGTGTGTTGGGGAGCAGAGGGAAGGGGTATGGGGGAGAGGGGAGGGGGTGTGAGTGGTGGAGGGGTGAGGCACTTTTCTGTAGTTTGCATTAATACACCCATTGTGTAGAAAATCATTTCATGCCTGGACATTGTTCATTTCGTGTGTATTCATTTTATTCATGACAATGCACAGTGCCCAACTCCACACATACCCTGTGTGCATGTCCACATGGACCCAGTGCTCAGTGCAGCACTGACACATATCCGCAACGTCCGTGTGGTTCAGAAGTATTTGTCAATCAGTGATTGGCGTACAGCACGGCCATCTTGTGCATCATGTAGTGGCAGGGGTGCTGCTTCTCCTCCATCTTCATCATCATCATCTTCACCCGGTGCATGCATGTCAATGTCAGGTGGCAGTGGTACATTTCTCCGTATGCACATGTTGTGCAGCATGACACAGGCCATGGTGATCTTTGCCACCTCAGGCCTATAAAGGAGTGCTCCACCAGATCTGCTTAGGCAGCGGAACTGCGCCATCAACAGGCCAAAGGTCTGCTCAATCACAACAGGGGTACGGGTATGAACCCGATTTTACTCCTCTTCATGCCTGTTCTGCAGGTTCCGCACAGGGGTAAGTAGCCACGGCTTCAGGGGATATCCTCCATCACCTTCATGGGAGTACAAAGAGGTCTGTGTGAGTCATTCTGAGCTGCCACCTTCAGGATTCACAGCCATGGCCCCAGCTATTTGCTGTTCACATGCACATGTCCCTCTACGCATGCACAAAGATTATTTGGATGCATTGTGTACTGCAATATGGTCTGCTAGTCTGGATGGCGTTGTACAGATGATGCAGGGTGTTGACTTGCATGCTGATGCGGATGTACTGTGGATGCGGAACGATGTCTTGCCTCCCATTATTGTAGTGTATGCTACTCTGTGCCTAATCACACCAGCGACATTGGCACAGTTCTAATCATGTTTAGTCATGCATCACTTGACATACCCACGGTGGCCTGGTTGTGCGTCTTACATGTTGTCATTGATGTATGGCATTGGTCCAATGTGTGGCAGTGATGTGTCATGTTCAGATTGGGAGGTTCAGGTCAGAAGTGTTTAGCTCTGAGTGCATTGTCCACTCACCGCCCATTCCCAACCAGGTGTAGTATGCATCCCCCCACATCACAACCCCGATACACTGCCATGGGCCAGTCAGGCAACTCACCAAGCAGCCAGGTACGTCGTCCAGAATGTCGCTTGATGTGATGGGGTACGTGGAGTTACGCAGCACTATGGCATCATGTGTCGATCCGGGATATCGGGCACAACAATGTGTGATGATCTTGCTGGAGTCACATACCATCTGCACATTGATGGAGTGGTATTGCTTGTGATAGCGGAACACCACCTCCATGGCATGAGGGACTAACAATTCGACATGGGTGCAGTCGAGGGCACCAACACAATTGGGCATGCCTGCCAGTGCATGGAAGCCTACTTTGGTATCAGCAATCTCCTGGGCAGTCCGGGGGAGGGATATGTGGGTGCTAGCGTGCTTCAGGAGGGCATCTAGCACTTGGGTCAGCATGCGTGAAAAGAGTGGTTGTGATATACCATGCAGCTGGTCCACTGTGTGCTGGTAGGTGACTGTGGCCAGGAAGTGCAGCACAGACACCACCTTTAGTAGCGGGGGATGGCAGTGCATATTTCAATGAGGCTAATGATGTCATCATGTATCATGTCCACAATGGTAGTGATGGTGTCCCGGTCCAGGCGGTACAGGGTGTGGATCTGCTCAGGGGTTAAATTGAATGGACTGGGTCTGATGCAAGGGATTGGTGCCTGCCTACAAGGTACTACTGGCTGCACTGGTGGTAATTGCTGGGCCTGTCTCACCCTCCCTCTCCTCCTGCGTCTCCTCTGTGCTGCCTGTAGTTGTGGCTGTAGTTGTTGTTGTAGTTGCTGTTGTTGCTGTAGTTGTAGCAGTACAGGCATGTCCTTCAGCCCCATGATTGCAACAGCTAGTGGTATCATTTTGGTGTGGGAAAGGGTGTGGTGTGTGGGTGTGCTCCTTTTATGCTGGGACAGGCTCCATTGAATTCACCTGTGGTGCTTGTGTGCACCTGTGGCAGTTGCCTTCACTGCAGGTTGCTATTTACGGGTGGTCCGCGATGCCTGTATGGCTGCCGTCGTGCAGGCCCTATTTACTGCCTTCGGGATGCCGGTAAGTGCATGCCCGCGTAACTTGTGTTGCCCTCCTATTACCGGCATTCCGGTATTTCCTCCAAGAAGGGGCGCGTGTACGCGCACAGGACGGTATGAAGGGGCACGGTACGGACAGTGGCGGTGTTGGCGGGTTGTCGGGTCGTAATGGCCCGGACCCATTAACAATGCCGGTAATACCATTCCGCCTTCCTATTTTCATTACCTCCATTCTCGTAATGAGGCCCATTGTGCTTTAACATGGTACCTGCTACTGGAGAATAGTACATACCCAGCACAAAAACACATTTAGGTTGAGAGCTGTACACACTAAAATAAACAGAATACTGCACTCAAATAGACTGAAAACTGCACTAGGGGTGTCACGATATTAGTTTTATGACGGAACAATAACCTTCTTGCCAAATGACGGTATATCATGGTTATCGTGGTATAGCAGGTGGAGTTAACTAATCTTAACAAATATTTTCTAAAAGGTAATAAATTGTCAGATTTATCAACACAAACAAAACCAGGCACCCAGCGCCAGAATTGGGCTTTTCAACATACTTTCCACTGAAATGCCACCCCTTGCTTCCACCAAAAACAAACACACATGTGGAGAGGAGGAGGGGAGGGGGTGGAGACCTAAGTGGTCATTTAGGATTTTTGCTCCCCACTGGCTACTGGTGAAGATGAACATGTTGCCATCTTGATAACCTGCATGCCACAGATCAATGGAGGCTGATGGTAGTATACGCTTGTGCGCATACACACACATGTACTCTCTCTTTAGGTTACAGCCTTTAGTTTACTTGCGTGCCAAAAGGTGTTGAGTAATCACAGACACGTTACCCTTTGGTACGGCAGTAGGGAATACCCACAGAGATGAGTGAATTTCGCAGTGTGACTTAATATTTGTAAATTCAATGATAGAACCAGGGCAATCCCCCATTGTCATATGTTTAGCAAACATTATCCATTATAACCTAGGCTGGCTTCCTTTCCACTCCCAACTTAAATTTCACTTCCTTTGTCTTGTCTTTAAATCTCTCCATGACCTTGCCCCTCCATATCTCTCCTCTCTCCTCTCATTCCACACTCCCTCTCGCTCCCTTCGCTCCACTGATCTCTTCTTACTTTCTGTTCCCCCCTCCCCCTTGTGCCTCTTCTCGTTTCCGCTCCTTTCAGCTCCTTGCCCCTTTACACTGGAACTCCCTGCCGCTTTTCATCCGCTCCATCCCCACCTATTCTTCTTTCCGTTCCTCCTTGAAATCACTCCTTCTTCATTCCCCCCTGACACCCTATTCTTTCTTTCTTTCTTTCTTTCTTTCTTTCTTTCTTTCTTTCTTTCTTTCTTTCTTTCTTTCTTTCTTTCTTTCTTTCTTTCTTTCTCTCTCTCCCTCTATTACCCCCATCTCAACTCTTGCCACTCTCCCCCTTCCTCCCTATGATCTCTCTTCCTACTGTGTAATTTACTCCCTAATCTCTGTCCCTCACCCGTCCTTCCCCATCCCCCTCCCCTTCTCCTCCGTCTCACATGCAAATTGTTGTGCATACTGTTTTTTGGTCTAATTCATGTATATTGTTTTTCCTTTACTGTTCTATGTTTTGTGTACTCTTGTTGTTAAGCTGTAAAGCGCCTTGGAGTAAGGCGCTATATAAATAAAAATAAATACAAATACAAATAAATATATAAACCCCAAAGCCGCCAAACCAAAGTAAACGCTTTTCCTTCTTGTCACTGTATTTATTCTTCCTATTGCTAACATATTGTGTCGGCATGTGAGGTTTATGGGATGGCATTTAAAACTGCTCCAACTGAAACTACTTGGCAGACGGCACATCCAACAGTGCAAGACCAAGACTGTGCAGCACTTGCTTACTGCAGCCTTTACAAATCAGATTGAAAAGCACACTTAACGGTATAAACGGTATACCGGTATAAACAATGTGACGGTTATTATTGTTCAATTAAGTGGTTCACAGTATCTTTAACGGTATACCGTTATACCGTTACATCCCTAAACTGCACACATGTAGATTGAAAACTGTGCATGTATATTTAGATTAAAAGTTGCACAAACATTGTATTGTATTGTATTATATTGTAATAGTTATTTATACAGCGCCCTTTCCCATTTGTATGGCCTCAAAGCACTTTGTGGTCAGAGCGCCCCCAGTGACTGAAGTCCCGGTATGGGAAAGTTCTAAGAGGAGGCTTAGGATGTGTGTGTGCATTTGGCCAAGATTAGGATTTATGAAGGCTGGCTATGCTCCAATAAGCAACCCAAGAGGCTAGGAATGTGGACGGACACTGAGGGAAGTCACAACAGGGCACTAGTGTAGGAGACTTGATATGTACCCATCTAGACGGAAATGTGTCATAGGTTGTCACTGTATCCTAATTGCCGAGGTGTTAAGGTAAGTATGGTGTTTCAGTGCGAAATGACTATGTAACCAACTAGACTGAATTTGTCATAGTTGTTGCTGCATTCTGAAGTGCATGGATGGATAGCTCTGCCTGCAGCCGATGTCCACCAAAGTGGTGCATTTACATATACCTTAAGTTCAGATGGGGCTTATCATTGATGTTGCTGTGTCATCCAATCTTCTGTGGGTAAGACAAAGCCAGTCCTAGGACTTCTTCTAGGAGGGACAGAAAGACTGCCCTAGAAAGTAGAATAATGGAAATCTCTGAGCGCAATCAGCAGGTTATCTTTATATCTTCCACGTTCTACAAACACTGGTGAAAGGTGTCTACTAGGTGCAATATCAAGAATGTCTGCATAGAACCACTGTGTGTTATAAGGGCAATGGAACGTTACCAACATGTTCTTTGAGCGTCATGGGAGGGCTAAACATTATAAGGCATAGATGCTCTAAGTGTGATGCATGTGTTAACCTCCATTTCTTATCATGTTCCATGTTCATTGGAAGCTGGGCACACATATTCAGAAAATAGTGTATGCACTTTAAGAATCCCTTGTACCACATTCAATGTAGAGAAAGCATTCTGACAGATAAGTGGTGTGTGTCACAGGGGAAAATGAAGATTGTATTTTGATCTATTGAAGCAGAAATTCTATGTATCTAGGTATCTCGGAGCGGGCACTGGACTGGCTGACCTTCTTCCTCAATGACTACCCCTGCCCAGTTATCCTGAGTTATTTCTCCTCTTCCACCTGTCTCTCCAGCTGTGGCATCTCCCAGGGCTCCAACCTTTCTCCCTGGCTCTTTAACATCTATTTTGCCCCGCTGACACACCCAATTTCCACCTACTCCCCGTAATTCCAATTAATTGGTATGCATTAATTGGTACGCAGGTGACACACAGCTCTTCAAACTTTCCACTGATCCTCTCCTTACTTTCTCCATTATTTCTGACTGCCTATCTGCCATGCAGTCAGTGCTTAATTTGTAAAAAAATAAGTGCAAGTGCCCAAAGAATATTGGCCCCATAATGCCGGACACGGCGCCGCACGCAGTGCGGACACGCGACACCACCCGCAGTGCGCGCGCGGCCTGCACCAGTTCAGTGCTAGACCTATATCGGCCCACCACCAGCCCATCACACTGCAGCTGCTCCATGTCACATGTTTGGTGCTGCAGCAACTGCTGGCACAGGCCAGTAGAAGGATGGATGGGGAAGGGCATACATGGGTTGAGAAAGTATAATGCTTTAAAGTTGGAAAACACTTGTTATGGTAGATGATTTTACTAACAGGGCAAAGGTTGGACTTAACATGACAGGACGTTACACTGCACAATATTTTACTGACCTCTATCACAACACCCTCAGAGTAGACATATGTTTGACTTGCCTTCAACAATGCAGGGGGGAACAAGGAGGGGAGTGAGTGACCCTTTGCAGGTGAAGTCAGGTGAGATTACATTATTTGCCCGGGATCACACACTTATGCTGAACAGCAGGCACCTCCCAAGGTGCTACTAATGCTTCATAAATATACCTAAAACCTTTCCACATAATAATGCTGTCAATTGAGAAAACTAGAGCGAGTTAGGAAATTACCCTAAAGAAATGATTACTGTTTGTTTCATACTTTGTAATTTATAACACGCACAGGGGCAAAGCACAGGGGCAAAGTGCTGGTATCGGAAGCAAGACCACTCAAAGCAACAGAGGTTTGAATCGCAGATCCGTGCTTAGAAACTGAACTCTGGTGGTATTAGGTGCGTTATAAAAAAACATCAGCACAAACAAATGTCATGAGGTGAGTCATGAGGTGATGCCAACAGCCGCATACAATTGTCCCATAACGATGCTAAAACATCCCAAATACCAAATAAGGCTAGAATTTTGCTATACAGAATTTTGCGCAAAAGGACCACGGGACAATGGGCAGGCAGTAAGGAGGGCTGGGACATAGCTCAGTGGGTAATGTGGCTACTGCAGAGAACTTTGTGCAATCTGATCATTTGAGTTTGTAGCGCAGGAGGGGCCAAACCATTCTCTCTTTCTGGGGTTGATAAAATGAGCACCAGTGGCGTGAGCGTCCTTTAAGGCAGTGGCCTTGAAACTGCGGGGCTGGCACCCCTTGGGCGTAGGCCTGATAGATTTCCAGAGGGGGCTCAGCACTCTTTAAAAGGGGATTTCGGCGACTGCTTTTACTTGAAAATATAGCTTATGATGGTGGGCACGTAAGCAATATTGTATCCTGGCCTGGCTTTGCCAAGCTTTGCTCAGATACCCCCGGCGGATCCCGCCCTGTCACCAATGATTTTAGAACATAGCCGTAGGCCACCGCCCGCCCACAACCCGAGCGCATCCAATCACCCAGTGACCGCCAGCCAGTAGATGGATGTTGATCCCAATCTCCACCAGGAAGCGTTCTCACTCGCTCGTTAATAAACGAGTATCTGGGTCTTTTAGCAAATGAAATATCCACTGCATCTCTGCAGCCAGCCTCTGCAGGAAGTTCCAGTGCACACACAGCCTCTCCTGGTTCCTCCCCCCAACTCCCCCAGCCGTAAACCGAAAAACAAGAAGAGGAACTCGTCGCCTTATCATTGCTGAGCGAGAAGGCACTGATTAAGAGAACCAAAGCAGTATAGTCATTTTGGAATTTGAAGTGAAGCCAGGTCTCCTCAGAATGCAACAGAGTGGATGGGGGTGTCCTGGCAGAGCTGCGGGGGGGATCACTTGGTTTTGGAAGAGAAACGCCGAAATACGGCAGGTCTGGATACAGGCGTAAATGGTTCATAGCAAAGGGGTATGACTTTTCAGTGCTGAAATACACGGTGCGCCACGGGACAGCATTGGGGTGCCGTGCTTAGCAGGGTGGGACAGGTCGCATGAAGGGTCCTCCAGCCTGCCCCGTTCCCCTTTAATAAAAAAATACTCAGTCTCACCTCAGATAAGGGGTCTTGCTGTCCCCGGGGGTCCACGCTCACATGCATGATGTGGTAACTGCTATCCAAACGGGGTGTGGTGAATACAATGGGTGGGGTGTGGCACATGGGGGAGGAGGAGGTTCTAAGATAGTGCAGGGGCGAGGGGTAGGTTTATTGACCAAACGGCCCCTAAGTCCTCCCCTTCCTCTCCCCCAGGCTATACCGCCGCATTCTCCTCACCTCACTGGCAAAACCAACACGAAATGTACACAAGGCCTGCAGGCTGCAGCCAATCACGGAGATCGCAGAGCCAGACGGATTATTATCATATGACCACGACACGCGCAATCACACAGCCAAACAGATAGCAATCACACAGCTAAGTATGGGTGGCAATGACACGGCCAAGCAGACCACTTCCTCATATTCCTACGGGGAGGGAGAGCCTCCCCCCTGAATCCACCGTCGCTGCCTCGCTGATGGATGATGTTGCGCCACCCTGGGCTTATCTCAGACAGAAACTGGGGGGCCAACTGTGCCTTACCGTTCTCAACGGTTCCCTTTTAGGAATCTCCCACAATAACCCTTCAAAAGGCTCTCCCCGCCCAGGCACGGATCGTGAATGAAGTCTGCACGGGAGTGCACCGTGCACGAAGTACCTCACACTTCCCAGAGGAATCTGCTGGGTGGGAGAGCGGCGAGGCATGCCCTCCTCCTCGAAGGCACTTCTCTGCAGCCAACACTGCCAACGGTCCGTGCTCTAGCAGAGCGACCCACCCCCCGACACTCAACCCCGCGCCAACTCTGCCTTACCGCTCTCAACGGTTCCCTTTCAGGAATCTCCCACAATAACCCTCCAAAAGGCTCTCCCCGCCCAGGCGCGGATCGTTAATGATGTCTGCACAGGAGTGCACCGTGCACGAAGTACCTCACACTTCCCCGAGACATCTGCTGGGTGGGAGAAGGGCGAGGTATGCCCTCCTCCTCGAGGCACTTCTCTGAAGCCAACACTGCCAACGGTCCGTGCTCTAGCAGAGCAACCCGCCCCCCGACACTCACCCCCGCTCCAGCGCAAACCATCATTCACCACACTCCAGGATAGACTTTAAACCAACCACCCAACTGTAGTATATGTATATGGAGGCCCGCGGTCAATCACTTTGCTCCAGACCAGTACAAACCTTCAAAATCATCATTCACCCCATTCTAGGATAGACATTAAACCTGGCATTACAGTAACACACTGTCCATCACCAAGCCTCATAGACTAGTGCGTAGGCGTAGCCAAGAACCTTGAAATGGAGGCTGATGACTGGATTCTGCTTACATTATTATTGCGGCAGCCGCGGGCCACCATATCCATGGCGGTCAGGGCCACTAAAATAATAATGTAGGCATGATTGATTCATGCCTAGTGCCTACATTATTATTGCGGCGGCCGCGTGCCACGGCCACCATATCCACAGCGGCCGTGCCGCTGCAATAATAAGGCATGATTGATTGGCAACTCAACACTACAGCAACTTGGAGGATCTCACCTGACCTCGCCACAGTCAAGTTGGGGTGGGAGTGGGGGTAGACAGTAGGGGGGCAACCAGCCAGGGGAAGAGAGGAGCAAGCTGAGCAGCCTTGCTGTAGCATAGCAAGAAGGCTCGTATCATGATCGGCTGCTGCTACAGCTTACTTTGCCTGTTTGCTTACATTATTATTGCGGTTACGGCGCCGGCGGGCCACCATATCCATGGCGGCGGCCCGCGGCCGCAATGATAATGTAATGTGTAACTAGGCCCGGCAGCGGCAGCTGACATGATACAAAAAAAATTATATAAATACAAACAAATGCATCATTTTTCATAGTCCGGACCCCGGACAGAAAGAAGTACTTACTGTGCCTGCCGGCCTGCACTGATAAATTAAACACGACGCAACTAGGCCGCACAGCAGTAGAACTTCAGCTGCCTAGACCACAATGCGCGGCACGGGACCACACGTGCGTGCAGGGAGACTGAGGCTCTGCTTTCACAAGTCACTGCAGCCACACCTTAACAACAAGTGAAGTGAAGGTGGCCCCACTCAACAGACCCACGTGACTCCACCCCCCCACCCCACGTCACCATGTCATTTCAGTGGCTCAAAAGAAAAGCCAATGAAAACAATACATTCTGTGTTACTATACGGAATGTATCAAACACTGCATACTGACAACAGAATGTTGGTTTTCATTGGCTGTCCTTGTTGTGAACTACCAGACCTGCCCAGGCCCTGCAAGCAATGAATGATTTATGATGGAAGCTTGCAGGAAAGTTGAACAACAAAGCAATTACACGAAGCAACAAAGCAATTACACTTGGCCAGCCGGCCCAATCATGTTCCGGTGCCCAAAAAAGACTGCTGGTGTTGGCCACTGCCAAACACAGGCACAAATTAAGCACTGCATCCAATCATGGTGTGCCTTCAATGATCTTGGCCTCAATGCCAGCAAGACTGAAATCCTTCCCATTGGGACTCCTGTTCCCTCTTTCTTCACCTCACTCTGGCCACTCTCTAGGTGTTCTCCCCCTTCTCCTTCATCTGAAGCCAAAAACCTTGGAGTCATCTTCAACTCCTCTCTTTCCTTCCTTCCTCACTTGCAGGATCTTGCCAAGAAGGCCAACTTTCAACTTCACCTTCTCAAAGGAATCCTTCCTTTCCTCACCTTTCCCCAGAATTTCAATGTCTCTGGTACTCTTTAGGCTTGTTTACGCAATAGCCTCTTCCTTAATCTACCCTCTTCCTCTCTACTTCATTGTAATGCTTTGAGCTAAAATATGGCACTGGTGTGCAGTGCATTCTGGTGAGCCATATTGGACATTTGCTCCATGCCTCAGTGAAAACAGCATGTGGCTTGAACTGTACACTGATTTTCAACATCGTTAGCAGTATTTTTCTGGAAAAAATGTTTTCAACATTATTCATTGCTTATGTTGGTTTGCATGGCTCATCCAAGGACACAGTGCATGAAAAGACTGAGATCCGCAGGTGCAGGCTGGTACCTAATAAGGTTGCCATGGACACTGTGAAAGATGAGGATGAGTTACAGAGTTGTTTTCTTTGCTGTTTTGAGAAAGGGAAGAGCTCTAGTGCTGCTCCTTGAGGTTACCGTAGGTCACTCCGGCCAGGGGCATGTGGAGGGCCATAAATGCGCAGAGACTCAGGCCAGATGTTTCGACAAAGTACCACCCTCCTTTGCGGAGGCTTTAAAAAGCAAGACTCTGAGAATGTCAGACACAAAGCCTCAGTTGAAAGGGGGACGCTTTGCTCTGGACCTGTTGGCTGCTGTGATCTCTGTGCCTGGCTGTCTTCAGGGTAAGATGAGGATGTTCGCTAAGGTTGCGCCAACGGTGATGTATTTTCTTTAGATTACTGTCTTTTATGTGATTTATTACTCTTGCAGTTTATTCATTTATGTATGCCTTTATGTGAATAAATAGCAGTATGAGAGCTAACTTGTCATCTGACTGAGTGTTTATGTGTGAATCCTTGCTTACCTGCGTTCAAGGTTTTTCATTCAGTGTACTGATGATAGAAAAAGATATCTTTGTGCACTTTTTGGAAAGCAAGACAGTCCCCTCCAGCTGATCCAGAATAGGGCTGCATGATTTATCCTTGGCGTTGTCAAGGATTTCAATCAGGCAATACACCCGTTTCTCGCCTAGCATGTAGTGTGCAAATTCAATACTTATTTATTGTGTCTATAGGTTCAATATTCTGAGTGATATACCACTCATATCACACCTTTCTCAAAATACCTCCCCCCCAGGTCACAATGGACCAGGAATCAGGCTGGTTGATAAGGGTAAATATTTATTTATTATTTAAATTCAAAGCAAACACAAATGAATATATGGGACAGCAATCAATAATGTGGTGACAAAGCAAATCAGAAAGTAAGTAAGGCAATTGAATTCACTGATAGCACTACAGAATAGAAAACAAAGGAAAAATAACAGTTTTGGTTTGTTTAAAAATAGCGCTTAGGTTAAGATTTCCCCCTGCAAAGTCCTTAATTCACAATGAGAAATTCAACCCAGATGTAAGTAAGCAGCAGGTATTCAGGGATATAGACTAGAGTACAGGGTTTTAATGCAATCTTCCCTCGCCAAACAAGAGAGAAAAGCGTTTTGGGAAATTTTACATTTCAGCAAATGCTGAGGCCTTGGCTTGGTAAAGAAATCAGGAACAGGAACAAGATGAAGAATTCTGCAATAGGGTGTCACGCGGAAATCAGGATGGAGTCAGGAATCAATGTGTGTCTGTCTGTGGTGAAGTTCCCCTATTTATCATGCCAAGTGACATCACTAAGTTTATGGTAGGGGCAGAATTCAATCCACACCCCAAGGCAGGGATAGGTCACAGGCACTTGCCTTTTTCTGGTTGGAAGCCAGAAAGAGCTGTCATATTTTATGATGTGACTTGGGAACGCCCATTAATTATTTGGACCACAATTTAACTTTCCCACAAATACACATTTTTATAATTATGCCCTCTAATAAAATCGGACACATACATTACATATTTTGTGGGTTACCTTTACCTCCATCTCCCATGTCAGTGAGAACTTGCTTTGTCGTTCTGTGGAATTATGTCAATTTTAATCATAAAGGTTTGGCCTAACAATTCCTGATTCAGTACTTATCTGTGCAATTACCCCTAGGACACAGGTGTACAATATTATATTTGCAGCATCAATAGACTTGGCACAATTATTCTTTTTATGTAACTTTTGTCCCTTATGTAGAACAAGGTTCAATCACGTCTTCACAGAAAAAGCGTAAAATTAGATTTACAACTACTAACTTTTAGATTTGTCCTCCTTCATGTGGCAAAGTTAAAGGTTTGTAAAGCTTAATTACAAATAGGCATTTAAACACCAAAAGTCCTTTAGCAGTTTTTTAAAAAACTTTTCTTTCACTGGCAACAGCTGTCAAATTCCTTTGATCAGGGTGGGTTGTCCTCTTCCTTGAAAGGGAAACTTCCGGCCCCTCCCCTGTAGGGATGAGTGTTCAGCCTGCCATTGTCTTTGGATGCACCACAGACGAATGTCTAATGAGTTCTTTGTTCTGAGTAAGCGAAAACCTTCCAGCAGCAATTAGTCCTTTCCTGTCAGTGGCGAGGTGTCACACATTCCCAGGCTGAAGCTGTCAGCCCAGAATTAAATATTTAATTACCTCAAGACTGGGTTTGGACTTTAAGTTACCTACATCTTTCATTAAAACATATAAGTGAACACAATTTATAGGGGATTTTGACATTTAAAGAATTAGGCCTTTCAACAAAAACACACTTTTAAACAGGCGATTTGGCACTTTCTTCAGGGAAAAGCACCTTAAACTGAGTCCTTTTAAATCCAATTTTCTTATGCAGCACACACATTTAATTCAGCATTATTTCTGTCCTTGAGTGCTGGGATTTGTTTGTAGTCTGGATGTATGTATCCAGCCTTTGCTTGGAGTTCTCTCTGCACAGCTGAAATTGTTACATGTTGCCATTTTTAGCCGCATTTTTCAGCTGGAACTGAAAACAATGTTCCTGGGCTGGTTTTTCATGAGATACATTTCTTAGCTGCTGTCAGTCAATGAGGCCCGGCTCCTCTGAGCCACCTGGATGATCTGTAACCCTTTTAATTTCAATGATTTACTGAAAAATAAATGGATCTAGCACCAAAACAGCACTTTGAAGGATGCAAAGCTACATTTTAAAAGGCATTTTTGTTTTTTAGCCCAATTCTGCGCCTTGCTTCATGTTGAATGGAACAGAGCCCACTGGCATGCTACTGCAGTGAGAATTATGTTTTAACCCCCACTTTGACTGTGTGTGGCACGGGTGTGCAGCCTTTTGTGATTGTGACCCACACGCAGTTTTGCAGATTTTTGCACACACAGGGGTTAGCGCATCCATGTTTGGCTGTTTCTTTTCCCATTTGTAAAGTGATTCAGTGGGGCATATCGGAATGGGTAAAAATATTCCACAGAGCTCCCCCACCCCCTGACTTCGGCTTGATTTCCAGTTGTGGGGAAGTCGTGCACGTGGGATTTTTCTTTCTGTCCATGTGAAGAACACTGGTTCCTTCAGGTGTAGGTTCTTCTCCCGTCAGCGATTGATGCAACGTGCTCTCCTCGCCGGCTCTGGTTGGAATAGGAACAATACCCCGTCTTCTCTCATGCTTTCTTTTCCAGTGTGGAGCGACACTCCAGATCTCTTTGGTTTTTCCTCCCGAGTCCCCGAGGAGGTCCTCCTTGGTAATTAGGTAGCTTAGTGCCAATACTAGAAAACAGAACATAACCCAGTAATGAACATTTTCCCACTACTGCTCCAATGGGGATTTCAGCAGTGGGATAGACGCATGCATTCAG
Organism: Ambystoma mexicanum; assembly: GCF_040938575.1. Lineage (NCBI taxonomy): Eukaryota > Metazoa > Chordata > Amphibia > Caudata > Ambystomatidae > Ambystoma > Ambystoma mexicanum. The sequence continues at coordinate 255,910,735 of NC_090924.1, read as the reverse complement.
TGACAATTTACAGTATTCCCCTACACCATTCCCCGCAGGTATTTAATGACAATTTAACAATTTCCTAGGTTTCCAGATTCTCTCCCTCTGGGTTTTCTGTAGGCTCTTCTATTTGACACAAAGTATGCCTGGGATGGCAACTCTTTAGCTGGTTTATGTGGACCCACTTGTCCTCCCCTTCTGTCAAATTTCCTTTGGGGATGCAGATTCTGTAGGCGACTCATGAGATTTTGTCCACAATTTCAAAAGGTCCCCCCCAGCTGGGCAAAAATGTGCACTCCTTGGCTTGGTTCCTTTGGAAAGTGTACAAGTAGACCCTGTCCCCTACTTGATATTCCTTTTTGGTTGTCTTAAGGTCATAGTGGGTCTTCATACTGTCTGCAGCTCTTTCTAGATTCCGCTGAGCATATGCAAAAGCATGCTGAAGGTGTTTTCTCGGATACTCAACATATGCATGAGTTGTGGAGGCATTTATCTACGTCTGCTCTTGGGTTCTATAGAGCAGATGCTGGGGTAGCACCATCCTTCATCCAGCCATTAGCTCAAATGGAAACATTTTAGTTGCAGAAGAAGGGGTATATCCCAACTTGGCCCAGAGTCTGCCACACATGTTTTTCATATGCTCACAATGGTTTTATTGTACCTCTCAACTTCACCACTAGAGGACTGGCGGTATGCAATGTGTAGTTTCCTTTTTACCCCAAGTATCTCCCACATCTTTGTCATCACTTTGCTGGTGAAGTGACTACCTCGGTCTAACTCAATCCTTTGGGGTAGTCCAAAACATGAGAAGATGTGATTGATCATCAGGGCAGCTGCTGTTTCTGCCTTGCAATTTGGGGCCAGGAGATATTCCACCCATTTAGTAAACAAGCATGTTACGGTTAACATGTACTTGTTCCCCCTAGAGGAGTGAATCACGGGCCCAATGAAATCTACTTGTAAATCTGACCAAAGCAGTGTCATCCCCCTCTTTTGGAGGGGAGCACGGTATGTGAGTGATGTTGGCTGTAATTGTGCACACACAAGACACCCCTTCAAGTATTGGGCGAGGTCCTGCCCCATGTCTGGCAAGTATGAAACCTCTCGCAAGATTTCTAATGTAGTATGAAACCCCCGATGACAGCTGTGGCCGCATCATAGGCGTGACTGAGCATCAGGTTTCGGAATGAGGTCAGGACCACCCACTGGTCACAGCTAGATATGGATCTCCTCACCAACAAACCGACTTGGATTCGGAACATTTTTGGACATTTCATCAACACTCTGAGGTCCTCCTTCCCAATGCAATCAGTATCCATCAGGAGAAAGTTTTCAGGGTCCCAATGTGTTGATAAAACTTACCAAGGATTGGTCCCCTTTTTGAGCCGTGATTAAATCAGCATCTGAGGTCTCTTTACTCCACTGGGCAGTTGAGAGTTAATTGTGAGAATTTGTCTGGGACCTAGTGATAGTAGTGACCTGGATTTCTTCCAACAGGGACTCAATATCAAGTAGATCCCCTTTGATGGCTCCGGTTTTGGCTAGCTGATCAGCTAAATCATTTACAGTTTTTCTAGTCCCTCTACTTTGGATTGGCCCTTGAGATTTTTCCAATAGATGGTTATCCCATTCGAGGTGACCAGATCATCAATATTTTGTATTCGTTTTCCATGTTTGAGTGGTTTGTTGTTAGCACATAGCATGCCTCTGGTTTTCCAATTAACCAGGTGCTCCACGAACCCATTCCGGACATAATCTGAATCAGTGATTATGACCAGTTGGTGGAGTTGGTGTTGGACAGAAGTGAGGGTGGCTTGATGAACTGCCATCAGCTCTGCAACCTGACTACTACAGGGACAGATTTTGTACCCAGCGGAGGGTTCTGGGGCATCGTTCACCCAGGCATTACCCACGCCGTCCACTAGTTCCTTTTCCCCGTTGTTGTCAGCATGGTAGGAGCACCCATCCACGTAGACAGTGGGCATTCCCTCACATGTGTCTTCTTCATAGACTTTGTGTGGGGAATTGAGGTATGCCTCCATGTTGTCCTTGATTTTAAGACTTTCGTCCTCGAGACAGTTTTCTCTGGCACAATCATGCAAGTTAGCCAGACCTTGCGAGAGGGGACTCTTCTTGTTTCAGCCATATCTGCCCTCCACAGGAAAGCCTTGCATTGCATTAACAGAATCCAGGAAGTAATTTGGGAATTACTCACATTTCTGGCCTGGGTCCTGTCACTTTGAAGATATTGCAGAGGCTGTTGTGGAGTCTCCACTATGATGTGTTCCCCCTGGATGAACGGGTGGTAATTCTTCAATGCCCACACTGTTGCCAGGACTGCCTTCTCACAATCGTTGAATTTTTCCTCTACAGAGGATAAAGTCTTGCTTGCATAGGAGATGACTTTATTGATCTTGTCATGCTTTTGGTATAATACTGCGGTCAAGCATGTATTTGAGAACCCTGTCTCCAAGAAGAAATTCTTGTTTTTGACAGGTTAAGCTAGGCAAGGCGCTCGTGAGAGGCTTCTTTTAAGTTGCTTTACTGCCTCGGCTTGTTCTCGACTCCACTTCCACTTGACCCCCCCTTCAACAGATGGATCAGGGGTCTTGTGATCTCTGCATAATCCTCAATGAACTTTCTACTGTAATTATTCAGTCCAAAGATGCTCCTTAGCTCACGCAGAGTTGTGGGGTCTTTTAGTTTCAGGAGTGCTTCCACTTTCTTTTCCTGGTGACAGAGACCCCCAGGAGTTATCACATGCCCAAGAAATTGACATGGGTCCTGCACCACTGTGCCTTTTGGAAAGATAGTTTTGCTCCGGCAACCCCCAACTGTGTCAGAACATAACAGATCTCATTATGTGTTCTTCCACAGTTGAGATTTTGATCAGAAAATCATCTACATAGGCCAGGTTATCCCTTTCACCCAAATCGGGCATGGCCTTGTGCAAGAAGATATTAAATTAATTGCCGGAGTTTATGTATCCAAAGGGAGTCTGAGTCCAAGTGTACTGCTGCCCACCGAAGGTAAAGGCCAGCTTGTATTGGTCCTCCCTACTGACAGGTACAGTCCAGTACCCATTGGTCAGGTCAATGGCCGTGTATACCTTTGACCTTGGTTAATGTAGGGAAGAGGCTATTGGGACGTGTGAACCTGTTTGTTTAGCTCCCTTAGGTCAGCACAGAGTCTCCACTGGCCGTTTGGTTTTAAAATCCCCCGCATCGGATCATTAAAGGTGCTGTGGACTGGACAAATTATCCTACAGCACTCAAGGTTTTTAATAATTTCTGTGAGGGACTCCATAGATATGAGAGGCAAGCGGTATTGCTTCATAAACACTGGAGTCATACCAGGGTCCATGGGAATTGTTGCGGTATGGATTCCGGTACGACCACAGTCATATGAGTCCACCGCAAAGAGATCCTGAAAATCTAAGAAAACGTGTTTCAACTTTTGCTTTTGCCCCAGAGTCTCACAGGCATCAGCTAGGTTGACTCTCTCTTCAACCATCTGTCTGAAGCCCGGAAAGACTTCTGGTTTGGCTATCTCAGTGGCCTCCTCAAGCGGGGTGGAGAAGTCCCTGGTTAAAGTATTGACCTGGACTGAGGGTTCCAGGCAGGGAAGGCAGTCCTTGTGGACCTGAAAGATCACCTCATGCCTCCTGAAGTCACAGTTCACCTCTTCCTTACCATAAGGGCAGGAAGAGTACACCAGGAAATGTCACCCATGCCGGGTGAAGATCCTGTCTGGTGTTGTGTCATTGTCGCTATCACTGTCAAAACAGTCATTGGGGATTGGGCCTATCAGTTCATTACCTACATTTATGGAAAAATGTTGGTCGTCAAACGCCATTCCAATAATGGTGCCTGCGCCCAGAGTAATACTCCTAATGTCGCTGTTATCCACCACTATTGGAATGATGTTGTGTTCTATATTGACTTATGGTGTTGGGTTTAACCCCAACCCTTGATGTTGAAGATGGGCGTTGAGGTGAACATATGCATCCGGAATTTGCAGTTTCTGTCCTATTTTAATTTTTATTTTAAGTCGGACTTGTTGTGTCCGTCCTGGGATGGTGACTTCCTCTCCAATTTGATCTTCAACTGCATACGACAGCAATGAAGCTGACCGAAATGCTTTTTCTAAATCATGAAAGTCCATGGGACTACCCCTTAGCCAGGACCAGGCTTTGAAGTTTATCAGATCCAAACTAATGGCAAAGTGATTAAGAATGTCACTGCATAAATAAAATGCAGCAGGGACATCTTGCATGACCCAACAGTTATGTACTATGCTTTTGTTACCCATAGAAATTTTGAGCATGCACCTGCTAGGCAGGAAATGTTTGGAATTGGGAGTTTCCAGGCCCATTTCCCATTTGTCTATCAATTTAAATGTGCGAATGGCTAGATCTCTTGGAAGTTTTTGGAACATGGTTTCGCTGATGAAGCTCTTACCGCTGTTCATGCACACTCGGGCGAGAACAGTGTCCTTCATCCTCATTTGACTGAATAGGGATAAACAACTGTTCTCCAATTTTCTGAATGTCAGCTAAGCTTTGAGCTGGGTTCTCATCATTTTGGACTATGGAAGTGGGATTTTCTGATTGTGAATTAGTATAGAATTTCAGAGTATTTCCTTCCATTGTGGAATGCCACTTGAAACTGGAAGGAAGGTTGATTTTCAGAAATAGAGAGGAATTCCCATCGCCAGTTTGTTTTCCTACTGCAATTACTGTCACATCAGGGATTTGGTTGTTTTGAAAATGGAACTCAGTGTGATCCTGTTTTTGTGTGGCATGTGCCATTTAGACTAAAATGTTTGACACTATGTTTTAACTTTATTGGTTGGTTAGTCTGGGTCCAGAGGACCTTGTTTACAGAGTCTGTTAGGGGAGACAATCTACAGAGGATGTCAGTCCCCAATAAATATGGTGTGCCCTCCGGAGTCATGACTATGACCGGGTGTTTCATCTTGTGTCGCCCAATTTTAATTTCCAAATCCACAGTCCCCTCGACAGGAATTTCATTCCCATCGAAGTTCTGAAGCTATCCAGGAAGAGGGGTGAGAGGGATTTGGTATCTCTCCCCCCTTCCTTAATTCAGCTGATCAAAGGCTCTCTTTGACAGAAGAGTGGCTTGGGATCCAGTGTCCACCAGTGCCAAAAAATGTACATTGCCGTTGTACTTGGACTGGGCCATAAAATCTTCCCTCCTTCTCCTCAAGGGGGCAAAGATAATGTGCATTTTGGGAAAATTGGCGGGTTCGTTTCTTGACTCTTGATTCTGACACAGGGGTAGTTTGGGCAGGATTCTGTGTGGGAGCTTGGGGATCTGTAAGAAAAATGTGGCAGTTGGATATTGGGGAGTTTTAGGCTCCCCTGGTTCTGATTCTGGGCCCCCCCACCAACTTGTTGGAGGTAGTCCCCAGAATATGTTTGGGCTAGGGGGTTCTCTGGTTTATCATTCTGGGGTTCAATGATGGGCGATTATAACTCAGTCCCCACATTTACCCAGTCTTTATTAGGATCTCTCGGGACCCATTTTTCTTTGGGAGGAGTTCCCCGTCCCTGAAGGAGCAGATCTTTTTCCCAGAGTCCTCTGAGGACCCCTCTCCTTCAAATTAGAGGACACTAACCACCTCCACAAAATGGATCATTTTAGGTCCTTTATTTCTCCTACCCGCCCTCTGTTCCTTAGGTTGCAGACTTTCGGGGGCAGGAGATTTTGGTTCCGGTTCCTGGGTTCCAGGGGCTTTTCACAAGTGGGGAAGGAAGCTTCCTCTAAGGCTTTACACCCCACTTCCCCATTGCCTCCTCCTTTGGAACAGGTGAGTTGTCAGGGTTCTCTCCCCATCATTACTCTGGAGGACCAGACCCTTGGTTTGTGGAGTTCTGAGCCGCCATGTTCATCTGAGGGTTCTGCTGAGCCCTCAACATATGACCCAAATCCTAGGACAAGTTCTGGACCTGGCGCTCCAGTTGGGACACCCGCTCTGGCTGCTACGGAGTCTCTGGTCCATCCTAGGTGGATCACAGGAAGGGTAACTGTCTCTTCTCCCATAACACCCGGGGTTTGGATAGTTTGGGTAACCCCCACGCTTCGCCTCCCCTCTCCCGGATTGGGCTATCTGGGGTCAGGAAAGTGGGGAAAGAAAGGAGGGTTGTTTTGTGGGTTGAAGTTTAAGGGTACCGGGCAAAGAAGCTCAACCTGGCATTTGGGGATTACTGCCCTCCTGGGGAAAGTTAGGAGGGAAGTTTCCTGGGTTGGTCCATATCTAGCTGGATCCCCCCCTTGGGCTGGGAGAGTCCACACTTACCCCAGGATGGGTTTGTTGCCCTTATACCGGGGGCTAATGTAATCAGGGGAGTTAGGGGTCCCATTTGTGGGATTACATCCCTGACTACCTGGTTGGGATTGGCCCGACTGCCTTCTGGTTCCTTGATTGTATGGGTTCTGTGCAGGTATATTTTTAGGCCCCCCATCTCCAGATCTAAAATGGGGGCAACCTTCACCTCCGCCACCTTAGCAGCAGCAGGGGTGTTGGCTGGTTTGGAGTTTTTATTGGTGTTTTTGTTCTTGACAGGTTTCTGCACTTCACAAATACGGGTCACCTGTTCAATGACCCAGTCCAGTGATCTCTTCTTGTGAAAGTCCCTCACCAGCTCAGTCATGGTGTATTTGGGGAGTGCATGGAAGAAGGTATTGATGAACTCCCTACTATCTGTGCGCACCCTCCTGGTGGTCTGCGCAAAGGCACATTTTAGTTCCTGCACAAATTCTTGTGGGGCCTGATCTTCCCCACACTGCAGGTTGTAGGCCACCTTGCGGGCCTCTTGGTGATTTTGATGGACAATGGAGTGTTTTAAGATGGCTGCCCTTTAGGTGGACCATCTTGAGTGGTTCTGATCCTCCAGCCCCGCAAAGAAGCTGCACTACTCAGGGGAGAATGTCCATTTTACATATTGGATGCAACTCTGACTATATTTCAGATGAAAAGTATCCATCATCTGTTCGTATTACTCAAGGGCCCTCATTACGACCCTGGCGGAGATCCATGGTGCAATTTGCACCATGGACCATGGCGCAGAGCTGCCAACTCCGCCATGGGGGTTGGCGGACTTACCGCCCCATTCCGAGGTTGGCGGGGCGGTTAGTCCCCAATCCCCATTTACCCTTCCCCATTCCCATTTTTGCCCCATAGGGTATAATGGGAGTGGGGAAGGCGTTAATTACGCCACCGTAAGTTACGGTGGCGTAATTAACAAGAGGTTCCGTAGCGCCATGGATTTTTACGCCCGGAAAATCCGGGCGGAAAAATCACCATGGCGCTACGGAAAGTCGTAAGGCGGAGAGGTACGCCATGCATTACGCTGGCGTAAACCCCTCTCCGCCAGGGTCGTAATGAGGGCCAAGGTGTTCCCAGACTGAATACTTGGCGTTTTTGTGATAGGGAGTTATAACACTCCTAATGGCCTTGATCTGCTTCAGGGGATCTTCTAGTAGAGCCCTCCTAATTTTGTTGGCTTTTTGGTCTTAGTCACCCGAGTCCACTCATCCTCTGACTCAGAGGCACTACTACTGGAGGTGGCTATCTGATCCTCTAGGCTCTCCCTGATTCTGCGAGCTTTAAAAGGGCTTGCAGAATATGGGGGCCTAGTTTCCCTATTCATGTGGTGCTCAGAAGAGTCTTCTGACTCTAGCCTGCTCCCAGGATTGGCAGAGTACCCCCCCACTGCCCTACCTGCGGAGAGGCTTTTAGGATTATCTTTTTGGGCTTGATTTCCTGGAGTTCCCCACCAAAGTTTACAAACTGAGCCTTTGGTAGGCAGTATTTTTGAGGATCCAATTCCCTGACTCTCCCCTCACAGGAGTCTTGCTGATCAGGGAGGTTAGCCCTAACATTTGGTGATCTGTACAGAGATGCACGTCCATCAATTTTGAGGAGGTGCTGATCTGTCAGTCTCATTTTACCAATTCTGCTGAAGTCTACCATCCCCATGGCCCTTGGTTCATATGAGCCAGTGGACATGAAGCTGGCAGAGTCCATGGTACTGAAGGGGTTAGAGTCCCTGATTGCAGGGGTCCTCATGTTATGCTCAGGGGTTTCTCTGTCCCTCCCTACCTCTTCTCTTTCAGCCCCTATTCCCTGGTGATATGCCAAAATCTGAATCTTTTGCTCCTCTATCAGGGCCTTACCGATCTCAATAATTCACTCTTGCATTGCTATCTGTTTGTGGAGCACATCATTCTTTTCACAGAGAACCTCATTGTCTCTCTGTGCTTCTGCCTGGTTTGGAAATACTGGACTAATTTGTGCTGCAGGAGACTCACCTCCTGAGTTTTATCATTATTGGTCTGGGTGTTCTTTTCCAGAGCATCGTCCACCCACCTTGTGTGTTCTCGTAGCTTCTCATATTCGGTTTTTACTTCCTTGAGCTCCTTGAGGGCCAGCTTCCTTTCCTCTAGCTTGGTTTTTGATTGGCTTACTTCCTGGCCTGAGGCTTCCCTCTCCTGACTTAGGGCACACCTCTGTTCAGCCAAGTCGTCCCTCTGTTCTTTAAATACACTGGATTTCTGGTGCTCCTCATCAAATTCCTCCTGAGAGTGGAGGTCTTTAATAATTAATTTATTGTTTTCCTCTTTTAATCTGTCTATCTGGTCTTGTAAAATGACCACATGTTCTGTGCAGACACTATTAAAAGTTAACTGTAACGCCAGTTTCTGTTGACTCTGTTGTAAAGAGTCAACCCTGTCCTGACACTCCTCTTCCAGTGCCTGTAATTGGCAGTCTTGCTCTGCCTTCTCTTGCTGCAGGAGAGCCGGATCATCCTTTAGTTTTGTCAGATACTTCCTAGCCTCTGTCTCGGATTCTTGGCTCTTCTGTAGCCTTTGCTCTGCAGAGTCCAGATCAGTCTGGATTCTTTCTAGTGTTTCCACTTGATTCTTTGCCAGAACTATGTTTTCTGCATGCTTTTCCTGCATTACTCCTATGTGGAGGTACAGGTAGGCCGCTATTTTGGCAATTTTACTCTGCTCCTCTTTACCTTTTGGGGCCATGCACAGTTCACTAAGAGCTTGGTATAATGGGCCCTTGTCCTGCCATGTATCCAGGTCCATGGCAGTGGCCTGTTCTTTGATTTCCTGTAGCCAGATCGGCTCATTCTGTTCTGGCCACTCACCCCTGACAAACAGTTTGTGCATGTGGTGTTCCCTAGCCAGATTGATTTCTACTGGGATCGGCATTTTGGAAATATCAATTTCCTTTATGACTTATTTTAGGGTGAATTTACTTTTACTTTTACAAACATGCCTGATTTTGGAATATTTATTTTGAGAGGTGCTTGTACAGTGCAGCACAGTACCCCAACCCAGCGAGGTGTCTGTACCCTGCAGGCTAGTATGCTGCGTTAGACTGTCACGGGTGGTAACTCGAACTCAAAATCACAGCACGAGCCCCCTAATCTGTTAAGGATTTCAATCAGGCAATACACCTGGGTCTCGCCTAGCGCGTAGTGCACAAATGAAATACTTATTTATTGTGTCTATAGGTTCAATATTCTGAGTGACATACCACTCATATCACACCATTCACAAAATACCCCCCAGGTCACAATTGACCAGGAATCAGGCTGGTTGGTGAAGGTAAATATTTATTTATTATTTAAATTCAGAGCAAACACAAATTAATATATGGGGCAGCAATCACCTATGTGGTGACAAAACAATTCAGAAAGTATCTAAGGCAATTGAATTCACTGATAGCACTACAGAATAGAAAACACAGGAAAAATAACAGTTTTGGTTTGTTGAAAAATAGTGCTTAGGTTAAGATTTTCCCCTGCAAAGTCCTTAATTCACAATGAGCAATTCTACCCAGATGTAGGAAAGCAGCAGGTATTCAGGGATATAGAATAGAGTACAGGGTTTGAATGCAATCTTCCCTCTCCAAACAAAAGAGAAAAGCGTTTTAGGAAATTTCACCCTTTTAAAAATGACAGTTGAAAGTGTGCAAAAATCAACAAATTGATATAAATTCTTATGGGAGCAATACTGAACAGGTTCTAACAAACATCTACAAGATGAGCAACAGAACAAACTTTAAATCAGAATGGGAGTTCGGAAATACTTTGAATGGGAAATCACACGTGTAGAACTTTTGCAAAAATGCAAATTCCCGCCTAAATTTCACTATGCGATTTTTAATAAAAACGGGTCAAATACACTGTTTTGCAATGCGGTTTTGGTTCTGAATGTAGCTACAGGTCTTAGGTTTAACTCAGAGTTGAAATTAAGTCTCTAGCTATAAAATTGAAGAAGTTATGCAGGTTTGAATGAGAGCAGTTTTTTAAAATAAAGGTGCGAAAATTAAAACAGAAATCAATTTTTAGAATGACAATTATGCTCTAAACTAGGGTATTCAGGCTGGTTACTAGTTTGAAACACAGTAAACTCCAGAGTGGTCTACGGAAACCAACCCCAGCACCTCTGTGTCTGCCCTGGAGGACTCAGTCGGATTACCTGTGGGATAATTTTAAGGGTTTGGGATTTTCACAAGACAAAAGGATTTTAAAGAAATTGGGCCTCATTAAGAGTGTGGCGGTAACCGAGGCGGTAAAACCGCCTCGGTTACCGCCAGACTCGTATTACCATTCCGCCTCCGTGACTCCCGGAAATACCAGAGCATTACGAGACTGGTGTCCCGGGAATTCCGGAGGCGGAATTCAGTTAATCCCCATTCTCCTTGAGTCCTATAGAACTCAATGGGAATGGGGCAGTGGAAACACCAACACCATCTCGTGATGGTGCTGGTGTTTCCACGTCTGCCTGCAAGCAGGCGGTGTGAAACCCGCCAGGTCAGACCTGGCGGGAACATCACCTCCCGCCTGCAGGAGTCGGGATCGGTGAGCAGCAGAGAATTAACAGTGGCGGCGGGTTTACCGCCACTGTTATTTCCAGACCGCCCGACCTGTAATGAGGCCCATTGTCACTAGCAGAAGAAATCAAAGCAAGGTTTCAAGACTGGTGTGACACTATTACAAGTTCTTAAGTTAAAGAGAGGATGGGTTGAGATTGGGATAGGACAAGGCAAACATACTATGGGTGTCATGTGAATCAACCTCTATATCCGAATAGTTTGTTCCACTCTCTTCCTCACCTGAAGAAAGTGTAGCGGATGTCTTCGTCTTCTTCTTACCTCTCACTGTTGATTTCTTTTTATGCAGTTATGGCCGACCGCAGAACAACGCCACACTGGTTGCCAGATAAATATCCGGAAAAAAGAGGCCCCGGATCCGCAGCCGCCAGAAGAGGAAAAAAAATCCCGGAGAATACTGATATGTCGGTAAAGATCTTCCGGACACTCAGGTAAGCAATGAATCCAGGAACAGACTGCTCCACTCCGTTACGGAAAAAGGAAATGAAAGCGAAGGGAGAGAAGGTAAACCCAGGTAAGTGGAGAGAGAACGGGGAAGCCAGGACACAGGACCCGAGGCACGGCAGGGAGACGCCGAGGGCCAGGGAAGCCACGAAGACGAAAGAAAGGAAAGAAGGAACAGAAAAGGGGAAAGGCGAAAACGCCAGATAGGAGGGTGGTAAGCCAAGGAGAAAACTCACGGAAGCGCTGGCAACGAAGGAGAAACAAACCAGTTGCAACACGACCGCCGCCGGTCGGGAGTGTAGAAAAGCAGGTGACGGCGGCCATGACAGAATGAAAAACTAGACAGCTGAAAACACTGCGGCGCAACGTAGTGGAGCAATTCAATGGCAGCTGCGTCTCCATCGGTCCCATATTCTTACATAGAAGAGGCGCATAACAGTATGCCCTCCCCCGTTGCGGGCGAAACCCGGTTTACCCGGATGGGTACGGGAGAACCTTCTCTACAAACTTGGAGCTTGGACGTGTGAACTGGGTTCCCAAGAGTCTTCCGACGAAGGATAACCTTTCCAGGAAATAAGGAATTCCAATCTCCCTCTGTGGTAACGTGAGTCTTTGATCTTTTCCACCTCATATTCTTCTTCAGCAGTGTCCTCCACTCCCTTGCGCCGAGGTACAGGGGTAGTGGGAATGTCAGCCGGGGCTAGACGCAACAAGGAGGAGTGAGAGACAGGATGTATCTTACTCATGTTCTTGGGTAGACAGAGGCGAAAGGCTACCGGATTAATGCGAGATACCGCAGTAAAAGGGCCTATAAACCTAGGAGATAACTTGGAAGGGCGTATCCATTGAGGCAGGTATTTGGTGGATAACCAAACTCTGGAGCCCGGTCCAAAAGATGGGACTTCCGTTCTTTTTTGATCCATCCTTCTCTTGTAACTTGAACGAGCCTCAACCAATGCCCGTTCAGCCATCTTGTGGGCCTCCTGGATTTGCAATAAATGAGCCTCAATGGAGGGGCACACGGCATTGGAGGATGATATTGGTAGGATACCCTTGGGGTGTTGCCCATAGGTACAAAAGAAAGGACTGAGACCAAGAGCGGAATGTGTGGAATTGTTATAGGCATATTCGGCAAAGGGTAGTAAATCATACCAGTCATCTTGGGCATTGTTGACATAGCATCGAAGATATTGTTCAAGAGTTCCATTGAGTCTTTCAGTTTGACCATTAGTCTGTGGGTGGAAGCCTGATGAGAGGGCCCGAGTGATACCTAACTGAAGACATAAGGCTTTCCAGAATTTGGAGGTGAATTGACTCCCTCTATCCGAAATGATTTTGTTGGGTAAACCATGTAGGCGAAAAACATCTCGGATAAAAACTTCCACCATTTCGGATGCAGAGGGTAGTCCCAGAAGTGGGGAGAAGTGGGCTAACTTAGTGAGGGAATCCACAGTAACCATTATGCAAGTGTGCCCCCGAGATGCTGGTAGTTCTACGATGAAATCTGTGGATATCTGCTCCCAGGGTCTTGAAGGTAGTGGGATTTGCTCAAGAAGGCCAATGGGTTTCTGGTATTGATGCTTACCACGGGCGGATGGGAGACAGGATTGTACATGTCTTCTGACGTCGGCAGAGATTTCGGGCCAAAAGAAAGATCTTCTGACCAGATCTTCAGTGTTCTTTATGCCTCGATGTCCTGCTGTTTTATGGTCATGGCACCAGGATAATATTTGATTGCGCAGATCCGGTAACGGGATGTACAGCTTATTGTCGACGAATACCAAACCCTCCTTTTTTACAGTCTTATACTTGGGGGTTACAGAGTCAGGGAGCGGTAACCTTTCATTGACGGACCTAACCTGAGAGAGGAATGACACCGTGGCTCCAATAAATACCTGATCTGGGAAAAGCCTCTCTTTGATCGGAGTCGAGAGTTCTTTGGTGTTCTATCGACGTGAAAGTGTGTCGGCTACCACATTCTGGGTTCCCGTAAAATATGTAATTTCAAAATCGTACTGAGCAAAGAAATGAGCCCAACGTGCCTGTCTGGCATTTGTACAGTCCATGTTCTTTAATGATCTCAGATTCTTATGGTCTGTCCTAATGATGAATGGTCCGACTCCACCTTGAAGAAGATGCCTCCAATCCTCACATGCCAGTTTGATGGCCAGAAGCTCTTGCTCAATCACAGAGTAATTCTTTTGACTGGGGTTTAAAGTCTTGGAGAGATAGGCCACCGGATGTTGTACTCTATCATGCTCCTGCAATAGGACTGCTCCCACAGCGTCCCCTGAAGCATCGGCTTCCACAATAAATCTCTTGGTTTGGTCTGGTTGCTTCAGAATGGGGGCTGAACAAAACGTTCCCTTTAAACTTCTGAAAGCCTCTTCCGCTTCCGAAGACCATTTGAAAGGTAGTTCATCTTTCTTGAGAAGAGAAGTAATGGGAACCACTGTAGAGGAAAAGTCTTTGATGAATTTGCGATAGAAGTTCGAGAAACCCAAGAATCTTTGAACTTCCTTTATGGAAGAAGGAGAAGGCCATTCAGTGATTGCAGACACCTTCTTGGGATCCATCTGAACACCATCCCTGGAAAGAATAAACCCCAAATAAGGAACTGAGGATACTTGAAAAAGGCATTTACTGGATTTGACCAACAGATGATTATCTTGAAGGCACCTGAATACTTCATGTAAATGGTGAGAGTGTTCTTGGGCTGATTTGGAAAAGACTAGAATATCATCCAAATAGATGATGACCGAATGGAAAAGTAAGTCTGAAAAGGTTCGGTCTATAAACCGTTGAAAGACCGCAGGTGCATGAACTAAGCCAAAGGGCATTACCCTGTATTCGTAAAGCCCATACGGGGTTCTAAATGCAGTCTTCCATTCAACCCCAGCGCAGATGCGTAGGAGATGATATGCATTCCTCAGATCCAGCTTGTTAAAAATCACTGCCCCTTTGACTGCCTCGAGTATGCCGGATATCAAGGGCATGGGATATATGTCTCTGATGGTGACCTTGTTGAGTCCGCGATAATCAATGCAAGGCCGAAGCTCCTCTGAATCCTGCTTAGAGATAAAGAAAAGTGAAGCTCCAGCGGGTTATTTGGAAGGTTGGATTAAGCCGTTTTTGAGGTTGGCATCCAGGTACTGTCGAAGAACAGATTTCTCTTTGAGGGATAAGGAAACCATCCTACTAAATGGAACCAAAGCCTCTGGAATAAGTTCAATGGAACAGTCCTCCGGGCGATGTGGTGGGAGATCATGTTCCATCTTTTCAACAAACACTTGGGAATATTCAGAAAATTGCGGTGGAACCGAGTGAATGGTTTGAATGGGAGACTCTGAAGTCCGTAATACCGCTGTCTGATATCTTTGAGAAATCAAGCACGACTGGCTGCAGTAGGAGGAGAGAAAGCTGAGGGTATTAGTGGCCCAGTCGATAGTCGGATTGTGACGGCATAGCCAAGAGATGCCCAGAATTATGGGTAAGTGGGCTGCCCTAATGATATCGAACAACATCTCTTCCTTATGTTCCTGAATGGCCACCTGAATGGCTTCGGTGGAGTGGGTGATGGGACCGGAACAGAAAGGAGTGCCATCCACACCTTCAACCTTGAGTTTCTCCTTATTCTGGACTCGTTGGAAACCCATCTTGCTGGCCCATACTGTGTCCATAAAGCTTCCCGCGGCGCTACAGTCTATGAGAGCCAGCGTGTCCACCAATTTTTTCCCCCAGGACAGATGCAGTGAAACCACCATAAATCGAGCGTCTTCGCTCAGGCGGGAAGGGGCGACTGACAAGGTTACATAGGGACCCTTGTTTATTCCTCGAACCGAGGTCCCATGTAGGTTTGAGGCACCACGTTTCCCGACCTCCTTGGTGGGACATCGGGACAATCCCTAAGCAGATGAGATGCAGATCCACAATACATACAGAGACCCGCTTCACAGCATCTTTTTCTTTCTTCTGGAGTGAGCGGCGCCCTCATAGAGCCAATCTGCATGGGTTCCTCTTTAGAGAGATCCAGGGGAACCTTCGGAGTAACTGAGGGACTGGGAAGGCTGAAAGCCCCTCTGGCCTTCTTCTTCTCTTGCTTCATTTCATTGATACGATGTTCAATCTGTAGAGTGATGGACAAAAGTTCTGAGAAAGAGGCCGGACGAGGAATTCTTGCGAGTTCGTCCTTCAATTCCTCCTTAAGTACCCTCCTGAAGATGATGAATTGGGCTTGCTCCTGCAATTAGCCTCTGTAGCAAGCTGTTTAAATTTGGTGATGTAGGATAAAAGATCCATTAGCCCTTGATGGACCTCCAGCAATTCTTCACAGGCCATATATGAGACTTCTGGCCTTTCAAAGGTCTGTTTAAACTTTGCAAGGAAGGCGCTCCAATTCCTCAAAATCGGATCGTCAGCTGTGACCAAGGGACTGACCCAGGCCAAAGCGTTTCCTGATAAATTAGAAACCAAAAACCCGACCTTACTTAGATCGGTGGAAAATGTAGTAGGTCGAAAGGCAAATTGTATATTACAGGCCTCTATGAATTCCTTGAGTTTCTTAGAAGATCCGTCACACTTTCCTGATGAAAGTGGCATGGGGGGACGATCCGTATTGCGGGGATCTCTAGTCGCCACTAACTGCCGGAGTACAGTGTTTTCAGCCTTGATATTTTGTAACTCCTGGTTTAAATTTCGCACTTCCATATTCCAGGACTGCACTGCCGCTACCAGCTCTTGGACCTGTTCCGAGGTTGCCATAACGGGATCCTTTTGGCATTGCAAGCTGTCATGTGAATCAACCTCTTTATCCGAATAGTTTGTTCCACTCTCTTCCTCACCTGAAGAAAGTGTAGCGGATGTCTTCGTCTTCTTCTTATCTCTCACTGTTGATTTCTTTTTATGCAGGTATGGCTGACCGCGGAACGATGCCACACTGGTTGCCAGAGAAATATCCGGAAACCAAAGCCCCCAGATCCGCAGCCGCCAGAAGGGGAAAAAGCCGCGAGGGCAAAAAACCCCGGAGAATACTGATATGTCGGCAAAGGTCTTCCGGACACTCAGGTAAGCAATGAATCCAGGAACAGAACTGCTCCACTCCGTTACGGAAAAAGGAAATGAAAGCGAAGGGAGAGAAGGTAAACCCAGGTAAGTGGAGAGAGAACGGCAGGGAGACGCCGAGGGCCAGGGAAGCCACAAGGACGAAAGAAAGGAAAGAAGGCACAGAAAAGGGGAAAGGCGAAAACGCCAGATAGGAGGGCGGTAAGCCAAGGAGAAAACTCACTGAGGCGCTGGCAACGAAGGAGAAACAAACCAGTTGCAACGCGACCGCCGCCGGTCGGGAGTGAAAAAAAGCCGGCGGCGGCAGCCATGACAGAAGGAAAAACTAGACCGCTGAAAACACTGCGGCGCAACGTAGTGGAGCAATTCAATGGCGGCTACGTCTCCATTGGTCCCATACCCTTACATAGAAGGGGCGCATGACAATGGGTTACTATGATTCCTGTTTATACTTACAGTCCACTGTAAATGTAAGATTGGACCGTCAGGTTCTGGTCGTCACGGATTGGGTCTACAGGTAGCAGGGCACTTCTGGCGGGATGGTCAACTGGGCGGTTCTGGTCAATCAGACTGCACCTCAGATTGGATTGGATTGGATTGGCCCTTCTGGTCACTGCAACATGTAGGTTAGCGGGATGGCGAGTTTCAGCAGGTAAGCATGAATGGTAGCAAGCCAAACTGGATTAAGATTATTTCCCTGAAGTTTGGGATGGTTCAGGATTTGTATCTAGCTGAAAAGAGTTCAGCAAATGCTGATGCCTTGGCTTGGAAAAGAAATCTGGAACAGGAACAAGATGAAGAATTCTGGAACAGGGTGTCACGCGGAAATCAGGATGGAGTCAGGAATCAGTGTGTGTCTGTGTGTGGTGAAGTTCCTCTATTTATCATGCCAAGTGACATCACTACATTTATGGTAGGGGCAGAATTACCATCTAAACCCCCAACGCAGGGATAGGTCACAGGCACTTGCCTTTTTCTGATTGGAAGCCAGAAAGAGCTGTCATATATTATGATATGACTTGGGAACTCCCACAAATTATTTGGACCACAATTTAACTTTCCCACAAATACACATTTCTATAATTATGCCCTCTAATAAAATCGGACACATACATTACATATTTTGTGGGTTCCCTTTACCTCCAACACTCGTGTCAGTGAGAGCTGGCTTTGTCGTTCTGTGGATTTTGTCAATTTTAATCATAAAGGTTTGGCCTAACAATTCCTAATTCAGTACATATCGGTGCAATCACCCCGAGGACACGGGTATACAATATTAGCAGGGTAATTCATAGAAATTTGCACAAAAGTGGCGCACGCGGCTTGCGCACAGTGTCCCCGTGCGATACACTGCGTCAGCCGCGTGCGAAAAAATCCTTTTCAACGCACAGCGTATTCATGGATTTTAGCCTCAGAAACCAGCCATGGCGCAGAGTGGCGCAGCGACCCTGCAGCAGCGCCAGTTACGCCCCCAAGAACACCCTCGCGCAAGGAAAAGCCTTCAAAATTCCCAAATCATCGCAAAGGGCTGCGCTAACCCAGGACCAGTTCACAGGGCTGCCAAACAGCAAACGCCAAGCGGGGAACGTGTATTTCAGTGGTTCGCAGGAAGTTTCACTCGCGATTGTCCTGGGTACGTGTACATCAGGGGTGCGTGGGAAGTAACACACGCGATTCCATCAGGGCACGTGTATTCCAGGGGTGCACGGGAAGTATCACACGCAAAAACAGCAGGGCACGTGCATTTCAGGGGTGCACGGAAAGTATCACATGCGATTCCATCAGGGTACGTGTATTCCAGGGGTGCGCGGGAAGTATCACACGCAAAAGCAGCAGGGTACGTGTATTCCAGGGGTGCGTGGGAAGTATCACACGCAAAAGCAGCAGAGAACGTATATTTCAGAGGTGCGCGGGAAGTATCAAACGCGATTCCATCAGGGTACGTGTATTCCAGGGGTGCGCGGGAAGTATCACACGCAAAAGCAGCAGGGTACGTGTATTCCAGGGGTGCGCGGGAAGTATCACACGCAAAAGCAGCAGGGTACGTGTATTTCAGGGGTGCGCGGGAAGTATCACAAGCGATTCCATCAGGGTACGTGTATTCCAAGGGTGTGCGGGAAGTATCACACGCAAAAGCAGCAGGGTACGTGTATTCCAGGGGTGCGCGGGAAGTATCACACGCAAAAGCAGCAGGGTACGTGTATTCCAGGGGTGCGTGGGAAGTATCACACGCAAAAGCAGCAGGGTACGTGTATTTCAGGGGTGCGCAGGAAGTATCACACGCGATTCCATCAGGGTACGGGTATTCCAGGGGTGCGCGGGGAGCACCACACGTGAATTGCACGTGTGGGTCCTCCCAGGTGTTCCCTCTCCACCCTCCACGGCCCCTGCAGGCGACCCACACCTCAGGGGCCTACCCTGCACATGTCCCGCAGGCACCCCATCCACCATGCCCATGCCCCCCAGTCAACCCACATGTCACCTTGCACTACTGCCCACCAACGCATGTCCCCCTGCACCCCCACCCCCCAGCAGTGCAGGGCACCCTCCACCAGGCCCCCACTCATGTCTCCCACCACCCCCACCCCCCAGCAGTACAGGGGCAGCCTCCACCAGGCCCCCACTCATGTCTCCCACCACCCCCACCCCCCAGCAGTGCAGGGGCAGCCTCCACCAGGCCCCCAAACATGTCTCCCATCACCCCCACCCCCCAGCAGTGCAGGGGCAGCCTCCACCAGGCCCCCACTCATGTCTCCCTGCACCCCCACCCCCCAGCATCCAGGGGCACCCTCCACCAGGCCCCCACTCATGTCTCCAATCACCCCCACCCCCCAGCATCCAGGGGCACCCTCCACCAGGCCCCCACTCATGTCTCCCTGCACCCCCAGCCCCCAGCAGTGCAGGGCACCCTCCACCAGGCCCCCACTCATGTCTCCCAGCACCCCCACCCCCCAGCAGTGCAGGGGCACCCTCCACCAGGCCCCCACTCATGTCTCCCTGCACGCCAATCCCCCAGCAGTGCAGGGGCACCCTCCATCAGGCCCCCACTCATGTCTCCCTGCACCCCCACCCCCCAGCAGTGCAGGGGCACCCTCCACCAGGCCCCCACTCATGTCTCCCATCACCCCCACCGCCCAGCAGTGCAGGGCACCCTCCACCAGGCCCCCAATCATGTCCAACTCATGTCTTCCATCGCCCCCACCCCCCAGCATCCAGGGGCACCCTCCACCAGGCCCCCACTCATGTCTCCCATCACCCCCGCCCCCCAGCAATGCAGGGGCAGCCTCCACCAGGCCCCCACTCATGTCTCCCACCACCCCCACCCCCAGCAGTGCAGGGGCACCCTCCACCAGGCCCCCACTCATGTCTCCCATCACCCCCACCCCCCAGCATCCAGGGGCACCCTCCACCAGGCCCCCACTCATGTCTCCCAGCACCCCCACCCCCCAGCAGTGCAGGGGCACCCTCCACCAGGCCCCCACTCATGTCCCCCATCACCCCACCCCCCAGCAATGCAGGGGCACCCTCCACCAGGCCCCCACTCATGTCTCCCAGCACCCCCACCCCCCAGCAGTGCAGGGGCACCCTCCACCAGGCCCCCACTCATGTCCAACTCATGTCTCCCATCACCCCCACCCCCCACCATCCAGGGGCACCCTCCACCAGGCCCCCACTCATGTCTCCCAATACCCCCACCCCCCAGCAGTGCAGGGGCAGCCTCCACCAGGCCCCCTCTCATGTCTCCCACCACCCCCACCCCCCAGCAGTGCAGGGGCACCCTCCACCAGGCCCCCACTCATGTCTCCCATCACCCCCAGCATCCAGGGGCACCCTCCACCAGGCCCCCACTCATGTCCAACTCATGTCTCCCATCACCGCCACCCCCCAGCAGTGCAGGGGCACCCTCCACCAGGCCCCCACTCATGTCTCCCAGCACCCCCACCCCCCAGCAGTGCAGGGGCACCCTCCATCAGGCCCCCACTCATGTCCCCCATCACCCCCACCCCCCAGCATCCAGGGGCACCCTCCACCAGGCCCCCACTCATGTCTCCCAGCACCCCCACCCCCCAGCAGTGCAGGGCACCCTCCACCAGGCCCCCACGCATGTCCAACTCATGTCTCTCATCACCCCCACCCCCCAGCAGTGCAGGGGCACCCTCCACCAGGCCCCCACTCATGTCTCTCAGCACCCCCACCCCCCAGCAGTGCAGGGGCACCATCCACCAGGCCCCCACTCATGTCTCCCATCACCCCCACCCCCCAGCAGTGCAGGGCACCCTCCACCAGGCCCCCACTCATGTCTCCCATCTCCCCACCCCCCAGCAGTGCAGGGGCACCCTCCACCAGGCCCCCACTCATGTCTACCATCACCCCCACCCCCAGCATCCAGGGGCACCCTCCACCAGGCCCCCACTCATGTCTCCCTGCACCCCCACACCCCAGCAGTGCAGGGCACCCTCCACCAGGCCCCCACTCATGTCCAACACATGTCTCCCATCACCCCCACCCCCCAGCAGTGCAGGGGCAGCCTCCACCAGGCCCCCACTCATGTCTCCTATCAGCCCCACCCCTCAGCAGTGCAGGGGCAGCCTCCACCAGGCCCCCACTCATGTCTCCCTGCACCCCCACCCCCCAGCATCCAGGGGCACCCTCCACCAGGCCCCCACTCATGTCTCCCATCGCCCCCATCCCCCAGCATCCAAGGGCACCCTCCACCAGGCCCCCACTCATGTCTCCCATCACCCCCACCCCCCAGCATCCAGGGGCACCCTCCACCAGGCCCCCACTCATGTCTCCCAACTCCCCCACCCCACAGCATCCAGGGGCACCCTCCACCAGGCCCACACTCATGTCTCCCTGCAACCCCACCCCCCAGCAGTGCAGGGCACCCTCCACCAGGCCCCCACTCACGTCCAACACATGTCTCCCATCACCCCCACCCCCCAGCAGTGCAGGGCACCCTCCACCAGGCCCCCACTCATGTCTCCCACCACCCCCACCCCCAGCAGTGCAGGGGCAGCCTCCACCAGGCCCCCACTCATGTCTCCCACCACCCCCACCCCCCAGCAGTGCAGGGGCAGCCTCCACCAGGCCCCCAATCATGTCCAACTCATGTCTCCCATTGCCCCCACCCCCCAGCATCCTGGGGCACCCTCCACCAGGCCACCACTCATGTCTCCCATCACCCCCGCCCCCCAGCAGTGCAGGGGCAGCCTCCACCAGGCCCCCACTCATGTCTCCCACCACCCCCACCCCCAGCAGTGCAGGGGCACCCTCCACCAGGCCCCCACTCATGTCCCCCATCACCCCCACCCCCCAGCAGTGCAGGGGCACCCTCCACCAGGCCCCCACTCATGTCCAACTCATGTCTCCCATCCCCCCCACCCCCCACCATCCAGGGGCACCCTCCACCAGGCCCCCACTCATGTCTCCCACCACCCCCACCCCCCAGCAGTGCAGGGGCACCCTCCACCAGGCCCCCACTCATGTCTCCCATCACCCCCAGCATCCAGGGGCACCCTCCACCAGGCCCCCACTCATGTCCAACTCATGTCTCCCATCACCCCCACCCCCCAGCAGTGCAGGGGCACCCTCCACCAGGCCCCCACTCATGTCTCCCAGCACCCCCACCCCCCAGCAGTGCAGGGGCACCCTCCACCAGGCCCCCACTCATGTCCCCCATCACCCCCACCCCCCAGCATCCAGGGGCACCCTCCACCAGGCCCCCACTCATGTCTCCCAGCACCCCCACCCCCCAGCAGTGCAGGGCACCCTCCACCAGGCCCCCACTCATGTCCAACTCATGTCTCTCATCACCCCCAACCCCCCAGCAGTGCAGAGGCACCCTCCATCAGGCCCCCACTCATGTCTCTCAGCACCCCCACCCCCCAGCAGTGCAGGGGCACCATCCACCAGGTCCCCACTCATGTCTCCCATCACCCCCACCCCCCAGCAGTGCAGGGCACCCTCCACCAGGCCCCCACTCATGTCTCCCATCTCCCCACCCCCCAGCAGTGCAGGGGCACCCTCCACCAGGCCCCCACTCATGTCTCCCATCACCCCCACCCCCAGCATCCAGGGGCACCCTCCACCAGGCCCCCACTCATGTCTCCCTGCACCCCCACACCCCAGCAGTGCAGGGCACCCTCCACCAGGCCCCCACTCATGTCCAACACATGTGTCCCATCACCCCCACCCCCCAGCAGTGCAGGGGCAGCCTCCACCAGGCCCCCACTCATGTCTCCTATCACCCCCACCCCTCAGCAGTGCAGGGGCAGCCTCCACCAGGCCCCCACTCATGTCTCCCTGCACCCCCACCCCCCAGCATCCAGGGGCACCCTCCACCAGGCCCCCACTCATGTCTCCCTTCGCCCCCACCCCACAGCATCCAGGGGCACCCTCCACCAGGCCCCCACTCATGTCTCCCATCACCCCCACCCCCCAGCATCCAGGGGCACCCTCCACCAGGCCCCCACTCATGTCTCCCATCACCCCCACCCCACAGCATCCAGGGGCACCCTCCACCAGGCCCACACTCATGTCTCCCTGCAACCCCACCCCCCAGCAGTGCAGGGCACCCTCCACCAGGCCCCCACTCACGTCCAACACATGTCTCCCATCTCCCCAAACCCCCAGCAGTGCAGGGCACCCTCCACAGGCCCCCACGCATGTCTCCCACCACCCCCACCCCCCAGCAGTGCAGGGGCAGCCTCCACCAGGCCCCCACTCATGTCTCCCACCACCCCCACCCCCCAGCAGTGCAGGGGCAGCCTCCACCAGGCCCCCACTCATGTCTCCCATCACCCCCACCCCTCAGCATCCAGGGGCACCCTCCACCAGGCCCCCACTCATGTCTCCCATCGCCCCCACCCCCCAGCATCCAGGGGCACCCTCCACCAGGCCCCCACTCATGTCTCCCATCACCCCCACCCCCAGCATCCAGGGGCACCCTCCACCAGGCCCCCACTCATGTCTCCCTGCACCCCCACCCCCCAGCAGTGCAGAGCACATTCCACCAGGCCCCCACTCAAGTCCAACTCATGTCTCCCATCACCCCCACCCCCCAGCAGTGCAGGGGCACCTTCCACCAGGTCCCCACTCATGTCTCCCACCACCCCCACCCCCCAGCAGTGCAGGGGCAGCCTCCACCAGGCCCCCACTCATGTCTCCCTGCACCCCCAACCCCCCAGCATCCAGGGTCACCCTCCACCAGGCCCCCACTCATGTCTCCCACCACCCCCACCCCCCAGCATCCAGGTGCACCCTCGACCAGGCCCCCACTCATTTCTCCCATCACCCCCACCCCCCAGCACCCAGGGGCACCCTCCACCAGGCCCCCACTCATGTCTCCCATCACCCCCACCCCCAGCATCCAGGGGCACCCTCCACCAGGCCCCACTCATGTCTCCCATCACCCCCACCCCCCAGCATCCAGGGGCACCCTCCACCAGGCCCCCACTCATGTCTCCCATCACCCACACCCCCCAGCATCCACGGGCACCCTCCACCAGGCCCCCACTCATGTCTCCCTGCACCCCCACCCCCCAGCAGTGCAGGGCACCCTCCACCAGGCCCCACTCATGTCCAACACATGTCTCCCACCCCCCACCCCCCAGCAGTGCAGGGGCAGCCTCCACCAGGCCCCCACTCATGTCTCCCACCACCCCCACCACCCAGCAGTGCAGGGGCAGCCTCCACCAGGCCCCCACTCATGTCTCCCATCGCCCCCACCCCCCAGCAGTCCAGGGGCAGCCTCCACCAGGCCCCCACTCATGTCTCCCTGCACCCCCACCCCCCAGCCTCCAGGGGCCCCCTCCACCAGGACCCACTCATGTCTCCCATCACCCCCACCCCCCAGCATCCAGGGGCACCCTCCACCAGGCCCCCACTCATATCTCCCATCACCCCCACCCCCCAGCATCCAGGGGCACCCTCCACCAGGCCCCCACTCATGTCTCCCTGCACCCCCACCCCCAGCAGTGCAGGGCACCCTCCACCAGGCCCCCACTCAAGTCCAACTCATGTCTCCCATCACCCCCACCCCCCAGCAGTGCAGGGGCACCTTCCACCAGGTCCCCACTCATGTCTCCCACCACCCCCACCCCCAGCAGTGCAGGGGCAGCCTCCACCAGGCCCCCACTCATGTCTCCCTGCACCCCCACCCCCCCAGCATCCAGCGTCACCCTCCACCAGGCCCCCACTCATGTCTCCCACCACCCCCACCCCCCAGCATCCAGGTGCACCCTCGACCAGGCCCCCACTCATTTCTCCCATCACCCCCACCCCCCAGCACCCAGGGGCACCCTCCACCAGGCCCCCACTCATGTCTCCCATCACCCCCACCCCCAGCATCCAGGGGCACCCTCCACAAGGCCCCACTCATGTCTCCCATCACCCCCACCCCCCAGCATTCAGGGGCACCCTCCACCAGGCCCCCACTCATGTCTCCCATCACCCCCACCCCCCAGCATCCACGGGCACCCTCCACCAGGCCCCCACTCATGTCTCCCTGCACCCCCACCCCCCAGCAGTGCAGGGCACCCTCCACCAGGCCCCACTCATGTCCAACACATGTCTCCCACCCCCCACCCCCCAGCAGTGCAGGGGCAGCCTCCACCAGGCCCCCACTCATGTCTCCCACCACCCCCACCACCCAGCAGTGCAGGGGCAGCCTCCACCAGGCCCCCACTCATGTCTCCCATCGCCCCCACCCCCCAGCAGTCCAGGGGCAGCCTCCACCAGGCCCCCACTCATGTCTCCCATCACCCCCACCCCCCAGCATCCAGGGGCACCCTCCACCAGGCCCCCACTCATATCTCCCATCACCCCCACCCCCCAGCATCCAGGGGCACCCTCCACCAGGCCCCCACTCATGTCTCCCTGCACCCCCACCCCCCAGCAGTGCAGGGCACCCTCCACCAGGCCCCCACTCATGTCCAACTCATGTCTCCCATCACCCCCACCTCCCCAGCAGTGCAGGGGCACCCTCCACCAGGCCCCCACTCATGTCTCCCACCACCCCCACCCCCCAGCAGTGCAGGGGCAGCCTCCACCAGGCCCCCACTCATGTCTCCCTGCACCCCCACCCCCCAGCCCTGCAGGGCACCCTCCACAAGGCCCCCACTCATGTCTCCCATCACCCCCACCCCCAGCATCCAGGGGCACCGTCCACCAGGCCCCCACTCATGTCCAACTCATGTCTCCCATCACCCCCACCCCCCAGCAGTGCAGGGGCACCCTTCACCAGGCCCCCAATCATGTCTCCCAGCGCCCCAACCCCCAGCAGTGCAGGGGCACCCTCCACCAGGCCCCCACTCATGTCCCCATCACCCCCACCCCCCAGCATCCAGGGGCACCCTCCACCAGGCCCCCACTCATGTCTCCCAGCACCCCCATCCCCCAGCAGTGCAGGGCACCCTCCTCCAGGCCCCCACTCATGTCCAACTCATGTCTCCCATCACCCCCACCCCCCAGCAGTGCAGGGGCACACTCCACCAGGCCCCTACTCATGTCTCCCAGCACCCCCACCCCCCAGCAGTGCAGAGGCACCCTCCACCAGGCCCCCACTCATGTCTCCCTGCACCCCCACCCCCCAGCAGTGCAGGGCACCCTCCACCAGGCCCCCACTCATGTCTCCCATCACCCCCACCCCCCAGCAGTGCAGGGGCACCCCCCACCAGGCCCCCACTTATGTCTCCCTGCACCCCCACCCCCCAGCAGTGCAGGGCACCCTCCACCAGGCCCCCACTCATGTCTCCCAGCACCCCCACCCCCCAGCAGTGCAGGGGCACCCTCCACCAGGCCCCCACTCATGTCTCCCTGCACCCCCACCCCACAGCATCCAGGGGCACCCTCCACCAGGCCCCCACTCATGTCTCCCATCACCCCCACCCCCCAGCATCCAGCGGCACCCTCCACCAGGCCCCCACTCATGTCTCCCATCACCCCCACCCCCCAGCATTCAGGGGTACCCTCCACCAGGCCCCGACTCATGTCTCCCTGCACCCCCACCCCCCAGCAGTGCAGGGCACCCTCCACTAGGCCCCCACTCATGTCCAACTCATATCTCCCATCTCCCCCACCCCCCAGCAGTGCAGGGGCACCCTCCACCAGGCCCCCACTCATGTCTCCCACCACCCCCACCCCCCAGCAGTGCAGGGGCAGCCTCCAGCAGGCCCCCACTCATGTCTCCCTGCACCCCCATCCCCCAGCATCCAGGGGCACTCTCCACTAGGCCCCCACTCATGTCTCCCACCACCCCCAGCCCCCAGAATCCAGGGGCACCCTCCACCAGTCCCCCACTCATGTCTCCCATCACCCCCACCCCCCAGCATCCAGGGGCACCCTCCACCAGGCTGCCACTCATGTCTCCCTGCACCTCCACCCCCCAGCAGTGCAGGGCACCCTCCACAAGGCCCCCACTCATGTCTCCAAGCACCCCCAAACCCCGGCAGTACAGGGGCACCCTCCACCAGGCCCCCACTCATGTCTCCCTACACCCCCACCCCCCAGCAGTGCAGGGGCACCCTCCACCAGGCCCCCACTCATGTCCAACTCATGTCTCCCATCACCCCCACCCCCCAGCAGTGCAGGGGCACCCTCCACCAGGCCCCCAATCATGTCTCCCAGCACCCCCACCCCCCAGCAGTGGAGGGGCACCCTCCACCAGGCCCCCACTCATGTCTCCCAGCACCCCCATCCCCCAGCAGTGCAGGGCACCCTCCACCAGGCCCCCACTCATGTCCAACTCATGTCTCCCATCACCCCCACCCCCCAGCAGTGCAGGGGCACCCTCCACCAGGCCCCCACTCATGTCTCCCAGCACCCCCACCCCCCAGCAGTGCAGGGGCATCCTCCACCAGGCCCCCACTCATGTCTCCCATCACCCCCACCCCCCAGCAGTGCAGGGGCACCCTCCACCAGGCCCCCACTCATGTCTCCCTGCACCCCCACCCCCCCAGCAGTGCAGGGCACCCTCCACCAGGCCCCCACTCATGTCTCCCAGCACCCCCAACCCCAAGCAGTGCAGGGGCACCCTCCACCAGGCCCCCACTCATGTCTCCCAGCACCCCCACCCCCAGCAGTGCAGGGGCACCCTCCACCAGGCCCCCACTCATGTCTCCCTGCACCCCCACCCCCCAGCATCCAGGGGCACCCTCCACCAGGCCCCCACTCATGTCTCCCATCACCCCCACCCCCCAGCATCCAGGGGCACCCTCCACCAGGCCCCCACTCATGTCTCCCATCACCCCACCCCCCAGCATTCAGGGGCATCCTCCACCAGGCCCCCACTCATGTCTCCCATTAACCCCACCCACCAGCTTCCAGGGGCACCCTCCACCAGGCCCCCACTCATGTCTCCCATCACCCCAACCCCCCAGCATCCAGGGGCACCCTCCACCAGGCCCCCACTCATGTCTCCCTGCACCCCGACCCCCCAGCAGTGCAGGGCACCCTCCATCAGGCCCCCACTCATGTCCAACTCATGTCTCCCATCACCCCCACGCCCAGCAGTGCAGGGCACCCTCCACCAGGCCCCCACTCATGTCTCCCTGCACCCCCACCCCCCAGCAGTGCAGGGGCAGCCTCCACCAGGCCCCACTCATGTCCAACTCATGTCTCCCATCACCCCCACCCCCCAGCAGTGCAGGGGCACCCTCCACCAGGCTGCCACTCACGTCTCCCTGCACCCCCACCCCCCAGCAGTGCAGGGCACCCTCCACAAGGCCCCCACTCATGTCTCCAACCACCCCCAAACCCCAGCAGTACAGGGGCACCCTCCACCAGGCCCCCACTCATGTCTCCCTACACCCCCACCCCCAGCAGTGCAGGGGCACCCTCCACCAGGCCCCCACTCATGTCCAACTCATGTCTCCCATCACCCCCACCCCCCAGCAGTGCAGGGGCACCCTCCACCAGGCCCCCAATCATGTCTCCCAGCACCCCCACCCCCCAGCAGTGGAGGGGCACCCTCCACCAGGCCCCCACTCATGTCTCACAGCACCCCCATCCCCCAGCAGTGCAGGGCACCCTCCACCAGGCCCCCACTCATGTCCAACTCATGTCTCCCATCACCCCCACCCCCCAGCATCCAGGGGCACCCTCCACCAGGCCCCCACTCATGTCTCCCATCACCCCACCCCCCAGCATTCAGGGGCACCCTCCACCAGGCCCCCACTCATGTCTCCCATTAACCCCACCCACCAGCTTCCAGGGGCACCCTCCACCAGGCCCCCACTCATGTCTCCCATCACCCCAACCCCCCAGCAGTGCAGGGCACCCTCCATCAGGCCCCCACTCATGTCCAACTCATGTCTCCCATCACCCCCACCCCCAGCAGTGCAGGGCACCCTCCACCAGGCCCCCACTCATGTCTCCCTGCACCCCACCCCCCAGCAGTGCAGGGGCAGCCTCCACCAGGCCCCACTCATGTCCAACTCATGTCTCCCATCACCCCCACCCCCCAGCAGTGCAGGGGCACCCTCCACCAGGCCCCCACTCATGTTCCCCCACCACCCCCACCCCCCAGCAGTGCAGGGGCAGCCTCCACCAGGCCCCCACTCATGTCTCCCTGCACCCCCACCCCCCAGCATCCAGGGGCACCCTCCACCAGGCCCCCACTCATGTCTACCACCACCCCCACCCCCCAGCATCCAGGGGCACCCTCCACCAGGCCCCCACTCATGTCTCTCATCACCCCCACCCCCCAGCAGTGCAGGGGCACCATCCACCAGGCCCCCACTCATGTCTCCCATCACCCCCACCCCCCAGCAGTGCAGGGCACCCTCCACCAGGCCCCCACTCATGTCTCCCATCTCCCCACCCCCCAGCAGTGCAGGGGCACCCTCCACCAGGCCCCCACTCATGTCTCCCATCACCCCCACCCCCAGCAGCCAGGGGCACCCTCCACCAGGCCCCCACTCCTGTCTCCCTGCACCCCCACACCCCAGCAGTGCAGGGCACCCTCCACCAGGCCCCCACTCATGTCCAACACATGTCTCCCATCACCCCCACCCCCCAGCAGTGCAGGGGCACCCTCCACCAGGCCCCCACTCATGTCTCCTATCACCCCCACCCCTCTGCAGTGCAGGGGAGCCTCCACCAGGCCCCCACTCATGTCTCCCTGCACCCCCACCCCCCAGCATCCAGGGGCACCCTCCACCAGGCCCCCACTCATGTCTCCCATCGCCCCCACCCCCCAGCATCCAGGGGCACCCTCCACCAGGCCCCCACTCATGTCGCCCATCACCCCCACCCCCCAGCATCCAGGGGCACCCTCCATCAGGCCCCCACTCATGTCTCCCATCACCCCCACCCCACAGCATCCAGGGGCACCCTCCACCAGGCCCACACTCATGTCTCCCTGCAACCCCACCCCCCAGCAGTGCAGGGCACCCTCCACCAGGCCCCCACTCACGTCCAACACATGTCTCCCATCACCCCCACCCCCCAGCAGTGCAGGGCACCCTCCACCAGGCCCCCACTCATGTCTCCCACCACCCCCACCCCCCAGCAGTGCAGGGGCAGCCTCCACCAGGCCCCCACTCATGTCTCCCACCACCCCCACCCCCCAGCAGTGCAGGGGCAGCCTCCACCAGGCCCCCACTCATGTCTCCCATCACCCCCACCCCTCAGCAGTGCAGGGGCAGCCTCCACCAGGCCCCCACTCATGTCTCCCTGCACCCCCACCCCCCAGCATCCAGGGGCACCCTCCACCAGGCCCCCACTCATGTCTCCCATCGCCCCCACCCCCCAGAATCCAGGGGCACCCTCCACCAGGCCCCCACTCATGTCTCCCATCACCCCCACCCCCAGCATCCAGGGGCACCCTCCACCAGGCCCCCACTCATGTCTCCCATCACCCCCACCCCCAGCAATCAGGGGCACCCTCCACCAGGCCCCCACTCATGTCTCCCTGCACCCCCACCCCCCAGCAGTGCAGGGCACATTCCACCAGGCCCCCACTCAAGTCCAACTCATGTCTCCCATCACCCCCACCCCCCAGCAGTGCAGGGGCACCTTCCACCTGGCCCCCACTCATGTCTCCCACCACCCCCACCCCCCAGCAGTGCAGGGGCAGCCTCCACCAGGCCCCCACTCATGTCTCCCTGCACCCCCACCCCCCAGCATCCAGGGGCACCCTCCACCAGGCCCCCACTCATGGCTCCCACCACCCCCACCCCCCAGCATCCAGGTGCACCCTCGACCATGCCCCCACTCATTTCTCCCATCACCCCCACCCCCCAGCACCCAGGGGCACCCTCCACCAGGCCCCCACTCATGTCTCCCATCACCCCCACCCCCAGCATCCAGGGGCACCCTCCACCAGGCCCCACTCATGTCTCCCATCACCCCCACCCCCCAGCATCCAGGGGCACCCTCCACCAGGCCCCCACTCATGTCTCCCATCACCCCCACCCCCCAGCATCCACGGGCACCCTCCACCTGGCCCCCACTCATGTCTCACATCACCCCCACCCCCCAGCATCCAGGGGCACCCTCCACCAGGCCCCCACTCATATCTCCCATCACCCCCACCCCCCAGCATCCAGGGGCACCCTCCACCAGGCCCCCACTCATGTCCAACTCATGTCTCCCATCACCCCCACCCCCCCAGCAGTGCAGGGGCACCCTCCACCAGGCCCCCACTCATGTCTCCCACCACCCCCACCCCCCAGCAGTGCAGGGGCAGCCTCCACCAGGCCCCCACTCATGTCTCCCTGCACCCCCACCCCCCGGCATCCAGGGGCACCCTCCACCAGGCCCCCACTCATGTCTCCCACCACCCCCACACCCCAGAATCCAGGGGCACCCTCCACCAGGCCCCCACTCATGTCTCGCTGCACCCCCACCCCCCAGCAGTGCAGGGCACCCTCCACCAGGCCCCCACTCATGTCCAACTTATGTCTCCCATCTCCCCCACCCCCCAGCAGTGCAGGGGCACCCTCCACCAGGCCCCCACTCATGTCTCCCACCACCCCCACCCCCCAGCAGTGCAGGGGCAGCCTCCAGCAGGCCCCCACTCATTTCTCCCTGCACCCCCACCCCCCAGCATCCAGGGGCACCCTCCACCAGGCCCCCACTCATGTCTCCCATCCCCCCCACCCCCCAGCATCCAGGGGCACCCTCCACCAGGCTGCCACTCATGTCTCCCTGCACCCCCACCCCCCAGCAGTGCAGGGCACCCTCCACAAGGCCCCCACTCATGTCTCCAAGCACCCCCAACCCCCAGCAGTACAGGGGCACCCTCCACCAGGCCCCCACTCATGTCTCCCTACACCCCCACCCCCCAGCAGTGCAGGGGCACCCTCCACCAGGCCCCCACTCATGTCCAACTCATGTCTCCCATCACCCCCACCCCCCAGCAGTGCAGGGGCACCCTCCACCAGGCCCCCAATCATGTCTCCCAGCACCCCCACGCCCCAGCAGTGCAGGGGCACCCTCCACCAGGCCCCCACTCATGTCTCCCAGCACCCCCACCCCCCAGCATCCACGGGCACCCTCCACCTGGCCCCCACTCATGTCTCCCTGCACCCTCACCCCCCAGCAGTGCAGGGCACCCTCCACCAGGCCCCACTCATGTCCAACACATGTCTCCCATCACCCCCACCCCCCAGCAGTGCAGGGCACCCTCCACCAGGCCCTCACTCATGTCTCCCACCCCCCACCCCCCAGCAGTGCAAAAGCAGCCTCCACCAGGCCCCCACTCATGTCTCCCACCACCCCCACCACCCAGCAGTGCAGGGGCAGCCTCCACCAGGCCCCCACTCATGTCTCCCATCACCCCCACCCCCCAGCAGTGCAGGGGCAGCCTCCACCAGGCCCCCACTCATGTCTCCCAGCACCCCCATCCCCCAGCAGTGCAGGGCACCCTCCTCCAGGCCCCCACTCATGTCCAACTCATGTCTCCCATCACCCCACCCCCCAGCAGTGCAGGGGCACACTCCACCAGGCCCCTACTCATGTCTCCCAGCACCCCCACCCCCCAGCAGTGCAGAGGCACCCTCCACCAGGCCCCCACTCATGTCTCCCTGCACCCCCACCCCCCAGCAGTGCAGGGCACCCTCCACCAGGCCCCCACTCATGTCTCCCATCACCCCCACCCCCCAGCAGTGCAGGGGCACCCCCCACCAGGCCCCCACTTATGTCTCCCTGCACCCCCACCCCCCAGCAGTGCAGGGCGCCCTCCACCAGGCCCCCACTCATGTCTCCCAGCACCCCCACCCCCCAGCAGTGCAGGGGCACCCTCCACCAGGCCCCCACTCATGTCTCCCTGCACCCCCACCCCACAGCATCCAGGGGCACCCTCCACCAGGCCCCCACTCATGTCTCCCATCACCCCCACCCCCCAGCGTCCAGGGGCACCCTCCACCAGGCCCCCACTCATGTCTCCCATCACCCCCACCCCCCAGCATTCAGGGGTACCCTCCACCAGGCCCCCACTCATGTCTCCCTGCACCCCCACCCCCCAGCAGTGCAGGGCACCCTCCACTAGGCCCCCACTCATGTCCAACTCATATCTCCCATCTCCCCCACCCCCCAGCAGTGCAGGGGCACCCTCCACCAGGCCCCCACTCATGTCTCCCACCACCCCCACCCCCCAGCAGTGCAGGGGCAGCCTCCAGCAGGCCCCCACTCATGTCTCCCTGCACCCCCATCCCCCAGCATCCAGGGGCACTCTCCACCAGGCCCCCACTCATGTCTCCCACCACCCCCAGCCCCCAGAATCCAGGGGCACCCTCCACCAGGCCCCCACTCATGTCTCCCATCACCCCCCAGCATCCAGGGGCACCCTCCACCAGGCTGCCACTCATGTCTCCCAGCACCCCCACCCCCCAGCAGTGCAGGGCACCCTCCACAAGGCCCCCACTCATGTCTCCAAGCACCCCCAAACCCCAGCAGTACAGGGGCACCCTCCACCAGGCCCCCACTCATGTCTCCCTACACCCCCACCCCCCAGCAGTGCAGGGGCACCCTCCACCAGGCCCCCACTCATGTCCAACTCATGTCTCCCATCACCCCCACCCCCCAGCAGTGCAGGGGCACCCTCCACCAGGCCCCCAATCATGTCTCCCAGCACCTCCACCCCCCAGCAGTGGAGGGGCACCCTCCACCAGGCCCCCACTCATGTCTCCCAGCACCCCCATCCCCCAGCAGTGCAGGGCACCCTCCACCAGGCCCCCACTCATGTCCAACTCATGTCTCCCATCACCCCCACCCCCCAGCAGTGCAGGGGCACCCTCCACCAGGCCCCCACTCATGTCTCCCAGCACCCCCACCCCCCAGCAGTGCAGGGGCATCCTCCACCAGGCCCCCACTCATGTCTCCCATCACCCCCACCCCCCAGCAGTGCAGGGGCACCCTCCACCAGGCCCCCACTCATGTCTCCCTGCACCCCACCCCCCAGCAGTGCAGGGCACCCTCCACCAGGCCCCCACTCATGTCTCCCAGCACCCCCAACCCCAAGCAGTGCAGGGGCACCCTCCACCAGGCCCCCACTCATGTCTCCCAGCACCCCCACCCCCAGCAGTGCAGGGGCACCCTCCACCAGGCCCCCACTCATGTCTCCCTGCACCCCCACCCCCCAGCATCCAGGGGCACCCTCCACCAGGCCCCCACTCATGTCTCCCATCACCCCCACCCCCCAGCATCCAGGGGCACCCTCCACCAGGCCCCCACTCATGTCTCCCATCACCCCACCCCCCAGCATTCAGGGGCACCCTCCACCAGGCCCCCACTCATGTCTCCCATTAACCCCACCCACCAGCTTCCAGGGGCACCCTCCACCAGGCCCCCACTCATGTCTCCCATCACCCCAACCCCCCAGCAGTGCAGGGCACCCTCCATCAGGCCCCCACTCATGTCCAACTCATGTCTCCCATCACCCCCACCCCCAGCAGTGCAGGGCACCCTCCACCAGGCCCCCACTCATGTCTCCCTGCACCCCCACCCCCCAGCAGTGCAGGGGCAGCCTCCACCAGGCCCCACTCATGTCCAACTCATGTCTCCCATCACCCCCACCCCCCAGCAGTGCAGGGGCACCCTCCACCAGGCCCCCACTCATGTCCCCCACCACCCCCACCCCCCAGCAGTGCAGGGGCAGCCTCCACCAG
Organism: Ambystoma mexicanum; assembly: GCF_040938575.1. Taxonomy (NCBI): domain Eukaryota; kingdom Metazoa; phylum Chordata; class Amphibia; order Caudata; family Ambystomatidae; genus Ambystoma; species Ambystoma mexicanum. The sequence goes on along the minus strand of NC_090924.1, from coordinate 255,876,197 downwards.
GCCCCCACTCATGTCTCCCTGCACCCCCACCCCCCAGCATCCAGGGGCACCCTCCACCAGGCCCCCACTCATGTCTACCACCACCCCCACCCCCCAGCATCCAGGGGCACCCTCCACCAGGCCCCCACTCATGTCTCTCATCACCCCCACCCCCCAGCAGTGCAGGGGCACCATCCACCAGGCCCCCACTCATGTCTCCCATCACCCCCACCCCCCAGCAGTGCAGGGCACCCTCCACCAGGCCCCCACTCATGTCTCCCATCTCCCCACCCCCCAGCAGTGCAGGGGCACCCTCCACCAGGCCCCCACTCATGTCTCCCATCACCCCCACCCCCAGCATCCAGGGGCACCCTCCACCAGGCCCCCACTCCTGTCTCCCTGCACCCCCACACACCAGCAGTGCAGGGCACCCTCCACCAGGCCCCCACTCATGTCCAACACATGTCTCCCATCACCCCCACCCCCCAGCAGTGCAGGGGCACCCTCCACCAGGCCCCCACTCATGTCTCCTATCACCCCCACCCCTCTGCAGTGCAGGGGAGCCTCCAGCAGGCCCCCACTCATGTCTCCCTGTACCCCCACCCCCCAGCATCCAGGGGCACCCTCCACCAGGCCCCCACTCATGTCTCCCATCGCCCCCACCCCCCAGCATCCAGGGGCACCCTCCACCAGGCCCCCACTCATGTCTCCCATCACCCCCACCCACCAGCATCCAGGGGCACCCTCCATCAGGCCCCCACTCATGTCTCCCATCACCCCCACCCCACAGCATCCAGGGGCACCCTCCACCAGGTCCACACTCATGTCTCCCTGCAACCCCACCCCCCAGCAGTGCAGGGCACCCTCCACCAGGCCCCCACTCACGTCCAACACATGTCTCCCATCACCCCCACCCCCCAGCAGTGCAGGGCACCCTCCACCAGGCCCCCACTCATGTCTCCCACCACCCCCACCCCCCAGCAGTGCAGGGGCAGCCTCCACCAGGCCCCCACTCATGTCTCCCATCACCCCCACCCCTCAGCAGTGCAGGGGCAGCCTCCACCAGGCCCCCACTCATGTCTCCCTGCACCCCCACCCCCCAGCATCCAGGGGCACCCTCCACCAGGCCCCCACTCATGTCTCCCATCGCCCCCACCCCCCAGAATCCAGGGGCACCCTCCACCAGGCCCCCACTCATGTCTCCCATCACCCCCACCCCCAGCATCCAGGGGCACCCTCCACCAGGCCCCCACTCATGTCTCCCATCACCCCCACCCCCAGCAATCAGGGGCACCCTCCACCAGGCCCCCACTCATGTCTCCCTGCACCCCCACCCCCCAGCAGTGCAGGGCACATTCCACCAGGCCCCCACTCATGTCTCCCATCACCCCCACCCCCCAGCAGTGCAGGGGCAGCCTCCACCAGGCCCCCACTCATGTCTCCCAGCACCCCCATCCCCCAGCAGTGCAGGGCACCCTCCTCCAGGCCCCCACTCATGTCCAACTCATGTCTCCCATCACCCCACCCCCCAGCAGTGCAGGGGCACACTCCACCAGGCCCCTACTCATGTCTCCCAGCACCCCCACCCCCCAGCAGTGCAGAGGCACCCTCCACCAGGCCCCCACTCATGTCTCCCTGCACCCCCACCCCCCAGCAGTGCAGGGCACCCTCCACCAGGCCCCCACTCATGTCTCCCATCACCCCCACCCCCCAGCAGTGCAGGGGCACCCCCCACCAGGCCCCCACTTATGTCTCCCTGCACCCCCACCCCCCAGCAGTGCAGGGCGCCCTCCACCAGGCCCCCACTCATGTCTCCCAGCACCCCCACCCCCCAGCAGTGCAGGGGCACCCTCCACCAGGCCCCCACTCATGTCTCCCTGCACCCCCACCCCACAGCATCCAGGGGCACCCTCCACCAGGCCCCCACTCATGTCTCCCATCACCCCCACCCCCCAGCGTCCAGGGGCACCCTCCACCAGGCCCCCACTCATGTCTCCCATCACCCCCACCCCCCAGCATTCAGGGGTACCCTCCACCAGGCCCCCACTCATGTCTCCCTGCACCCCCACCCCCCAGCAGTGCAGGGCACCCTCCACTAGGCCCCCACTCATGTCCAACTCATATCTCCCATCTCCCCCACCCCCCAGCAGTGCAGGGGCACCCTCCACCAGGCCCCCACTCATGTCTCCCACCACCCCCACCCCCCAGCAGTGCAGGGGCAGCCTCCAGCAGGCCCCCACTCATGTCTCCCTGCACCCCCATCCCCCAGCATCCAGGGGCACTCTCCACCAGGCCCCCACTCATGTCTCCCACCACCCCCAGCCCCCAGAATCCAGGGGCACCCTCCACCAGGCCCCCACTCATGTCTCCCATCACCCCCCAGCATCCAGGGGCACCCTCCACCAGGCTGCCACTCATGTCTCCCAGCACCCCCACCCCCCAGCAGTGCAGGGCACCCTCCACAAGGCCCCCACTCATGTCTCCAAGCACCCCCAAACCCCAGCAGTACAGGGGCACCCTCCACCAGGCCCCCACTCATGTCTCCCTACACCCCCACCCCCCAGCAGTGCAGGGGCACCCTCCACCAGGCCCCCACTCATGTCCAACTCATGTCTCCCATCACCCCCACCCCCCAGCAGTGCAGGGGCACCCTCCACCAGGCCCCCAATCATGTCTCCCAGCACCTCCACCCCCCAGCAGTGGAGGGGCACCCTCCACCAGGCCCCCACTCATGTCTCCCAGCACCCCCATCCCCCAGCAGTGCAGGGCACCCTCCACCAGGCCCCCACTCATGTCCAACTCATGTCTCCCATCACCCCCACCCCCCAGCAGTGCAGGGGCACCCTCCACCAGGCCCCCACTCATGTCTCCCAGCACCCCCACCCCCCAGCAGTGCAGGGGCATCCTCCACCAGGCCCCCACTCATGTCTCCCATCACCCCCACCCCCCAGCAGTGCAGGGGCACCCTCCACCAGGCCCCCACTCATGTCTCCCTGCACCCCACCCCCCCAGCAGTGCAGGGCACCCTCCACCAGGCCCCCACTCATGTCTCCCAGCACCCCCAACCCCAAGCAGTGCAGGGGCACCCTCCACCAGGCCCCCACTCATGTCTCCCAGCACCCCCACCCCCAGCAGTGCAGGGGCACCCTCCACCAGGCCCCCACTCATGTCTCCCTGCACCCCCACCCCCCAGCATCCAGGGGCACCCTCCACCAGGCCCCCACTCATGTCTCCCATCACCCCCACCCCCCAGCATCCAGGGGCACCCTCCACCAGGCCCCCACTCATGTCTCCCATCACCCCACCCCCCAGCATTCAGGGGCACCCTCCACCAGGCCCCCACTCATGTCTCCCATTAACCCCACCCACCAGCTTCCAGGGGCACCCTCCACCAGGCCCCCACTCATGTCTCCCATCACCCCAACCCCCCAGCAGTGCAGGGCACCCTCCATCAGGCCCCCACTCATGTCCAACTCATGTCTCCCATCACCCCCACCCCCAGCAGTGCAGGGCACCCTCCACCAGGCCCCCACTCATGTCTCCCTGCACCCCCACCCCCCAGCAGTGCAGGGGCAGCCTCCACCAGGCCCCACTCATGTCCAACTCATGTCTCCCATCACCCCCACCCCCCAGCAGTGCAGGGGCACCCTCCACCAGGCCCCCACTCATGTCCCCCACCACCCCCACCCCCCAGCAGTGCAGGGGCAGCCTCCACCAGGCCCCCACTCATGTCTCCCTGCACCCCCACCCCCCAGCATCCAGGGGCACCCTCCACCAGGCCCCCACTCATGTCTACCACCACCCCCACCCCCCAGCATCCAGGGGCACCCTCCACCAGGCCCCCACTCATGTCTCTCATCACCCCCACCCCCCAGCAGTGCAGGGGCACCATCCACCAGGCCCCCACTCATGTCTCCCATCACCCCCACCCCCCAGCAGTGCAGGGCACCCTCCACCAGGCCCCCACTCATGTCTCCCATCTCCCCACCCCCCAGCAGTGCAGGGGCACCCTCCACCAGGCCCCCACTCATGTCTCCCATCACCCCCACCCCCAGCATCCAGGGGCACCCTCCACCAGGCCCCCACTCCTGTCTCCCTGCACCCCCACACACCAGCAGTGCAGGGCACCCTCCACCAGGCCCCCACTCATGTCCAACACATGTCTCCCATCACCCCCACCCCCCAGCAGTGCAGGGGCACCCTCCACCAGGCCCCCACTCATGTCTCCTATCACCCCCACCCCTCTGCAGTGCAGGGGAGCCTCCAGCAGGCCCCCACTCATGTCTCCCTGTACCCCCACCCCCCAGCATCCAGGGGCACCCTCCACCAGGCCCCCACTCATGTCTCCCATCGCCCCCACCCCCCAGCATCCAGGGGCACCCTCCACCAGGCCCCCACTCATGTCTCCCATCACCCCCACCCACCAGCATCCAGGGGCACCCTCCATCAGGCCCCCACTCATGTCTCCCATCACCCCCACCCCACAGCATCCAGGGGCACCCTCCACCAGGTCCACACTCATGTCTCCCTGCAACCCCACCCCCCAGCAGTGCAGGGCACCCTCCACCAGGCCCCCACTCACGTCCAACACATGTCTCCCATCACCCCCACCCCCCAGCAGTGCAGGGCACCCTCCACCAGGCCCCCACTCATGTCTCCCACCACCCCCACCCCCCAGCAGTGCAGGGGCAGCCTCCACCAGGCCCCCACTCATGTCTCCCATCACCCCCACCCCTCAGCAGTGCAGGGGCAGCCTCCACCAGGCCCCCACTCATGTCTCCCTGCACCCCCACCCCCCAGCATCCAGGGGCACCCTCCACCAGGCCCCCACTCATGTCTCCCATCGCCCCCACCCCCCAGAATCCAGGGGCACCCTCCACCAGGCCCCCACTCATGTCTCCCATCACCCCCACCCCCAGCATCCAGGGGCACCCTCCACCAGGCCCCCACTCATGTCTCCCATCACCCCCACCCCCAGCAATCAGGGGCACCCTCCACCAGGCCCCCACTCATGTCTCCCTGCACCCCCACCCCCCAGCAGTGCAGGGCACATTCCACCAGGCCCCCACTCAAGTCCAACTCATATCTCCCATCACCCCCACCCCCCAGCAGTGCAGGGGCACCTTCCACCTGGCCCCCACTCATGTCTCCCACCACCCCCACCCCCCAGCAGTGCAGGGGCAGCCTCCACCAGGCCCCCACTCATGTCTCCCTGCACCCCCACCCCCCCAGCATCCAGGGGCACCCTCCACCAGGCCCCCACTCATGTCTCCCACCACCCCCACCCCCCAGCATCCAGGTGCACCCTCGACCATGCCCCCACTCATTTCTCCCATCACCCCCACCCCCCAGCACCCAGGGGCACCCTCCACCAGGCCCCCACTCATGTCTCCCATCACCCCCACCCCCAGCATCCAGGGGCACCCTCCACCAGGCCCCACTCATGTCTCCCATCACCCCCACCCCCCAGCATCCAGGGGCACCCTCCACCAGGCCCCCACTCATGTCTCCCATCACCCCCACCCCCCAGCATCCACGGGCACCCTCCACCTGGCCCCCACTCATGTCTCACATCACCCCCACCCCCCAGCATCCAGGGGCACCCTCCACCAGGCCCCCACTCATATCTCCCATCACCCCCACCCCCCAGCATCCAGGGGCACCCTCCACCAGGCCCCCACTCATGTCTCCCTGCACTCCCACCCCCCAGCAGTGCAGGGCACCCTCCACCAGGCCCCCACTCATGTCCAACTCATGTCTCCCATCACCCCCACCCCCCCATCAGTGCAGGGGCACCCTCCACCAGGCCCCCACTCATGTCTCCCACCACCCCCACCCCCCAGCAGTGCAGGGGCAGCCTCCACCAGGCCCCCACTCATGTCTCCCTGCACCCCCACCCCCCGGCATCCAGGGGCACCCTCCACCAGGCCCCCACTCATGTCTCCCACCACCCCCACACCCCAGAATCCAGGGGCACCCTCCACCAGGCCCCCACTCATGTCTCGCTGCACCCCCACCCCCCAGCAGTGCAGGGCACCCTCCACCAGGCCCCCACTCATGTCCAACTTATGTCTCCCATCTCCCCCACCCCCCAGCAGTGCAGGGGCACCCTCCACCAGGCCCCCACTCATGTCTCCCACCACCCCCACCCCCCAGCAGTGCAGGGGCAGCCTCCAGCAGGCCCCCACTCATTTCTCCCTGCACCCCCACCCCCCAGCATCCAGGGGCACCCTCCACCAGGCCCCCACTCATGTCTCCCATCCCCCCCACCCCCCAGCATCCAGGGGCACCCTCCACCAGGCTGCCACTCATGTCTCCCTGCACCCCCACCCCCCAGCAGTGCAGGGCACCCTCCACAAGGCCCCCACTCATGTCTCCAAGCACCCCCAACCCCCAGCAGTACAGGGGCACCCTCCACCAGGCCCCCACTCATGTCTCCCTACACCCCCACCCCCCAGCAGTGCAGGGGCACCCTCCACCAGGCCCCCACTCATGTCCAACTCATGTCTCCCATCACCCCCACCCCCCAGCAGTGCAGGGGCACCCTCCACCAGGCCCCCAATCATGTCTCCCAGCACCCCCCACCCCAGCAGTGCAGGGGCACCCTCCACCAGGCCCCCACTCATGTTTCCCAGCACCCCCACCCCCCAGCATCCACGGGCACCCTCCACCTGGCCCCCACTCATGTCTCCCTGCACCCCCACCCCCAGCAGTGCAGGGCACCCTCCACCAGGCCCCACTCATGTCCAACACATGTCTCCCATCACCCCCACCCCCCAGCAGTGCAGGGCACCCTCCACCAGGCCCTCACTCATGTCTCCCACCCCCCACCCCCCAGCAGTGCAAGGGCAGCCTCCACCAGGCCCCCACTCATGTCTCCCATCACCCCCACCCCCCAGCAGTGCAGGGGGCAGCCTCCACCAGGCCCCCACTCATGTCTCCCAGCACCCCCATCCCCCAGCAGTGCAGGGCACCCTCCTCCAGGCCCCCACTCATGTCCAACTCATGTCTCCCATCACCCCCACCCCCCAGCAGTGCAGGGGCACACTCCACCAGGCCCCTACTCATGTCTCCCAGCACCCCCACCCCCCAGCAGTGCAGAGGCACCCTCCACCAGGCCCCCACTCATGTCTCCCTGCACCCCCACCCCCCAGCAGTGCAGGGCACCCTCCACCAGGCCCCCACTCATGTCTCCCATCATCCCCACCCCCCAGCAGTGCAGGGGCACCCCCCACCAGGCCCCCACTTATGTCTCCCTGCACCCCCCACCCCCCAGCAGTGCAGGGCACCCTCCACCAGGCCCCCACTCATGTCTCCAAGCACCCCCACCCCCCAGCAGTGCAGGGGCACCCTCCACCAGGCCCCCACTCATGTCTCCCATCACCCCCACCCCCCAGCATTCAGGGGTACCCTCCACCAGGCCCCCACTCATGTCTCCCTGCACCCCCACCCCCCAGCAGTGCAGGGCACCCTCCACTAGGCCCCCACTCATGTCCAACTCATATCTCCCATCTCCCCCACCCCCCAGCAGTGCAGGGGCACCCTCCACCAGGCCCCCACTCATGTCTCCCACCACCCCCACCCCCCAGCAGTGCAGGGGCAGCCTCCAGCAGGCCCCCACTCATGTCTCCCTGCACCCCCATCCCCCAGCATCCAGGGGCACTCTCCACCAGGCCCCCACTCATGTCTCCCACCACCCCCAGCCCCCAGAATCCAGGGGCACCCTCCACCAGGCCCCCACTCATGTCTCCCATCACCCCCACCCCCCAGCATCCAGGGCACCCTCCACCAGGCTGCCACTCATGTCTCCCTGCACCCCCACCCCCAGCAGTGCAGGGCACCCTCCACAAGGCCCCCACTCATGTCTCCAAGCACCCCCAAACCCCAGCAGTACAGGGGCACCCTCCACCAGGCCCCCACTCATGTCTCCCTCCACCCCCACCCCCCAGCAGTGCAGGGGCACCCTCCACCAGGCCCCCACTCATGTCCAACTCATGTCTCCCATCACCCCCACCCCCCAGCAGTGCAGGGGCACCCTCCACCAGGCCCCCAATCATGTCTCCCAGCACCCCCACCCCCCAGCAGTGGAGGGGCACCCTCCACCAGGCCCCCACTCATGTCTCCCAGCACCCCCATCCCCCAGCAGTGCAGGGCACCCTCCACCAGGCCCCCCACTCATGTCCAACTCATGTCTCCCTGCACCCCCACCCCCCAGCAGTGCAGGGCACCCTCCACTAGGCCCCCACTCATGTCCAACTCATATCTCCCATCTCCCCCACCCCCAGCAGTGCAGGGGCACCCTCCACCAGGCCCCCACTCATGTCTCCCACCACCCCCACCCCCCAGCAGTGCAGGGGCAGCCTCCAGCAGGCCCCCACTCATGTCTCCCTGCACCCCCACCCCCCAGCAGTGCAGGGCACCCTCCACCAGGCCCCCACTCATGTCTCCCAGCACCCCCCAACCCCAAGCAGTGCAGGGGCACCCTCCACCAGGCCCCCACTCATGTCTCCCAGCACCCCCACCCCCAGCAGTGCAGGGGCACCCTCCACCAGGCCCCCACTCATGTCTCCCTGCACCCCCACCCCCCAGCATCCAGGGGCACCCTCCACCAGGCCCCCACTCATGTCTCCCATCACCCCCACCCCCCAGCATCCAGGGGCACCCTCCACCAGGCCCCCACACATGTCTCCCATCACCCCACCCCCAGCATTCAGGGGCACCCTCCACCAGGCCCCCACTCATGTCTCCCATTAACCCCACCCACCAGCTTCCAGGGGCACCCTCCACCAGGCCCCCACTCATGTCTCCCATCACCCCAACCCCCCAGCATCCAGGGGCACCCTCCACCAGGCCCCCACTCATGTCTCCCTGCACCCCGACCCCCCAGCAGTGCAGGGCACCCTCCACCAGGCCCCACTCATGTCTCCTATCACCCCCACCCCTCAGCAGTGCAGGGGAGCCTCCACCAGGCCCCCACTCATGTCTCCCTGCACCCCCACCCCCCAGCATCCAGGGGCACCCTCCACCAGGCCCCCACTCATGTCTCCTATCGCCCCCACCCCCAGCATCCAGCGGCACCCTCCACCAGGCCCCCACTCATGTCTCCCATCACCCCCACCCCCCAGCATCCAGGGGCACCCTCCATCAGGCCCCCACTCATGTCTCCCATCACCCCCACCCCACAGCATCCAGGGGCACCCTCCACCAGGCCCACACTCATGTCTCCCTGCAACCCCACCCCCCAGCAGTGCAGGGCACCCTCCACCAGGCCCCCACTCACGTCCAACACATGTCTCCCATCACCCCCACCCCCCAGCAGTGCAGGGCACCCTCCACCAGGCCCCCACTCATATCTCCCACCACCCCCACCCCCCAGCAGTGCAGGGGCAGCCTCCACCAGGCCCCCACTCATGTCTCCCACCACCCCCACCCCCCAGCAGTGCAGGGCACATTCCACCAGGCCCCCACTCAAGTCCAACTCATGTCTCCCATCACCCCCACCCCCCAGCAGTGCAGGGGCACCTTCCACCTGGCCCCCACTCATGTCTCCCACCACCCCCACCCCCCAGCAGTGCAGGGGCAGCCTCCACCAGGCCCCCACTCATGTCTCCCTGCGCCCCCACCCCCCCAGCATCCAGGGGCACCCTCCACCAGGCCCCCACTCATGTCTCCCACCACCCCCACCCCCCAGCATCCAGGTGCACCCTCGACCATGCCCCCACTCATTTCTCCCATCACCCCCACCCCCAGCACCCAGGGGCACCCTCCACCAGGCCCCCACTCATGTCTCCCATCACCCCCACCCCCAGCATCCAGGGGCACCCTCCACCAGGCCCCACTCATGTCTCCCATCACCCCCACCCCCCAGCATCCAGGGGCACCCTCCACCAGGCCCCCACTCATGTCTCCCATCACCCCCACCCCCCAGCATCCACGGGCACCCTCCACCTGGCCCCCACTCATGTCTCACATCACCCCCACCCCCCAGCATCCAGGGGCACCCTCCACCAGGCCCCCACTCATATCTCCCATCACCCCCACCCCCCAGCATCCAGGGGCACCCTCCACCAGGCCCCCACTCATGTCTCCCTGCACCCCCACCCCCCAGCAGTGCAGGGCACCCTCCACCAGGCCCCCACTCATGTCCAACTCATGTCTCCCATCACCCCCACCCCCCCCAGCAGTGCAGGGGCACCCTCCACCAGGCCCCCACTCATGTCTCCCACCACCCCCACCCCCCAGCAGTGCAGGGGCAGCCTCCACCAGGCCCCCACTCATGTCTCCCTGCACCCCCACCCCCCGGCATCCAGGGGCACCCTCCACCAGGCCCCCCACTCATGTCTCCACCACCCCCCACACCCCAGAATCCAGGGGCACCCTCCACCTGGCCCCCACTCATGCCTCCCTGCACCCCCACCCCCCAGCAGTGCAGGGCACCCTCCACCAGGCCCCCACTCATGTCCAACTCATGTCTCCCATCTCCCCCACCCCCCAGCAGTGCAGGGGCACCCTCCACCAGGCCCCCACTCATGTCTCCCACCACCCCCACCCCCCAGCAGTGCAGGGGCAGCCTCCAGCAGGCCCCCACTCATTTCTCCCTGCACCCCCACCCCCCAGCATCCAGGGGCACCCTCCACCAGGCCCCCACTCATGTCTCCCATCCCCCCCACCCCCCAGCATCCAGGGGCACCCTCCACCAGGCTGCCACTCATGTCTCCCTGCACCCCCACCCCCCAGCAGTGCAGGGCACCCTCCACAAGGCCCCCACTCATGTCTCCAAGCACCCCCAACCCCCAGCAGTACAGGGGCACCCTCCACCAGGCCCCCACTCATGTCTCCCTACACACCCACCCCCCAGCAGTGCAGGGGCACCCTCCACCAGGCCCCACTCATGTCCAACTCATGTCTCCCATCACCCCCACCCCCCAGCAGTGCAGGGGCACCCTCCACCAGGCCCCCAATCATGTCTCCCAGCACCCCCACCCCCCAGCAGTGCAGGGGCACCCTCCACCAGGCCCCCACTCATGTCTCCCAGCACCCCCACCCCCCAGCATCCACGGGCACCCTCCACCTGGCCCCCACTCATGTCTCCCTGCACCCCCACCCCCCAGCAGTGCAGGGCACCCTCCACCAGGCCCCACTCATGTCCAACTCATGTCTCCCTGCACCCCCACCCCCCAGCAGTGCAGGGCACCCTCCACTAGGCCCCCACTCATGTCCAACTCATATCTCCCATCTCCCCCACCCCCCAGCAGTGCAGGGGCACCCTCCACCAGGCCCCCACTCATGTCTCCCACCACCCCCACCCCCCAGCAGTGCAGGGGCAGCCTCCAGCAGGCCCCCACTCATGTCTCCCTGCACCCCCACCCCCCCAGCAGTGCAGGGCACCCTCCACCAGGCCCCCACTCATGTCTCCCAGCACCCCCAACCCCAAGCAGTGCAGGGGCACCCTCCACCAGGCCCCCACTCATGTCTCCCAGCAACCCCACCCCCAGCAGTGCAGGGGCACCCTCCACCAGGCCCCCACTCATGTCTCCCTGCACCCCCACCCCCCAGCATCCAGGGGCACCCTCCACCAGGCCCCCACTCATGTCTCCCATCACCCCCACCCCCCAGCATCCAGGGGCACCCTCCACCAGGCCCCCACTCATGTCTCCCATCACCCCACCCCCCAGCATTCAGGGGCACCCTCCACCAGGCCCCCACTCATGTCTCCCATTAACCCCACCCACCAGCTTCCAGGGGCACCCTCCACCAGGCCCCCACTCATGTCTCCCATCACCCCAACCCCCCAGCATCCAGGGGCACCCTCCACCAGGCCCCCACTCATGTCTCCCTGCACCCCGACCCCCCAGCAGTGCAGGGCACCCTCCACCAGGCCCCACTCATGTCTCCTATCACCCCCACCCCTCAGCAGTGCAGGGGAGCCTCCACCAGGCCCCCACTCATGTCTCCCTGCACCCCCACCCCCCAGCATCCAGGGGCACCCTCCACCAGGCCCCCACTCATGTCTCCTATCGCCCCCACCCCCCAGCATCCAGCGGCACCCTCCACCAGGCCCCCACTCATGTCTCCCATCACCCCCACCCCCCAGCATCCAGGGGCACCCTCCATCAGGCCCCCACTCATGTCTCCCATCACCCCCACCCCACAGCATCCAGGGGCACCCTCCACCAGGCCCACACTCATGTCTCCCTGCAACCCCACCCCCCAGCAGTGCAGGGCACCCTCCACCAGGCCCCCACTCACGTCCAACACATGTCTCCCATCACCCCCAGCAGTGCAGGGCACCCTCCACCAGGCCCCCACTCATATCTCCCACCACCCCCACCCCCCAGCAGTGCAGGGGCAGCCTCCACCAGGCCCCCACTCATGTCTCCCACCACCCCCACCCCCCAGCAGTGCAGGGGCAGCCTCCACCAGGCCCCCACTCATGTCTCCCATCACCCCCACCCCTCAGCAGTGCAGGGGCAGCCTCCACCAGGCCCCCACTCATGTCTCCCTGCACCCCCACCCCCCAGCATCCAGGGGCACCCTCCACCAGGCCCCCACTCATGTCTCCCATCGCCCCCACACCCCCAGAATCCAGGGGCACCCTCCACCAGGCCCCCACTCATGTCTCCCATCACCCCCACCCCCAGCATCCAGGGGCACCCTCCACCAGGCCCCCACTCATGTCTCCCATCACCCCCACCCCCAGCAATCAGGGGCACCCTCCACCAGGCCCCCACTCATGTCTCCCTGCACCCCCACCCCCCAGCAGTGCAGGGCACATTCCACCAGGCCCCCACTCAAGTCCAACTCATGTCTCCCATCACCCCCACCCCCCAGCAGTGCAGGGGCACCTTCCACCTGGCCCCCACTCATGTCTCCCACCACCCCCACCCCCCAGCAGTGCAGGGGCAGCCTCCACCAGGCCCCCACTCATGTCTCCCTGCGCCCCCACCCCCCCAGCATCCAGGGGCACCCTCCACCAGGCCCCCACTCATGTCTCCCACCACCCCCACCCCCCAGCATCCAGGTGCACCCTCGACCATGCCCCCACTCATTTCTCCCATCACCCCCACCCCCCAGCACCCAGGGGCACCCTCCACCAGGCCCCCACTCATGTCTCCCATCACCCCCACCCCCAGCATCCAGGGGCACCCTCCACCAGGCCCCACTCATGTCTCCCATCACCCCCACCCCCCAGCATCCAGGGGCACCCTCCACCAGGCCCCCACTCATGTCTCCCATCACCCCCACCCCCCAGCATCCACGGGCACCCTCCACCTGGCCCCCACTCATGTCTCACATCACCCCCACCCCCCAGCATCCAGGGGCACCCTCCACCAGGCCCCCACTCATATCTCCCATCACCCCCACCCCCCAGCATCCAGGGGCACCCTCCACCAGGCCCCCACTCATGTCTCCCTGCACCCCCACCCCCCAGCAGTGCAGGGCACCCTCCACCAGGCCCCCACTCATGTCCAACTCATGTCTCCCATCACCCCCACCCCCCCCAGCAGTGCAGGGGCACCCTCCACCAGGCCCCCACTCATGTCTCCCACCACCCCCACCCCCCAGCAGTGCAGGGGCAGCCTCCACCAGGCCCCCACTCATGTCTCCCTGCACCCCCACCCCCCGGCATCCAGGGGCACCCTCCACCAGGCCCCCACTCATGTCTCCCACCACCCCCACACCCCAGAATCCAGGGGCACCCTCCACCAGGCCCCCACTCATGCCTCCCTGCACCCCCACCCCCCAGCAGTGCAGGGCACCCTCCACCAGGCCCCCACTCATGTCCAACTCATGTCTCCCATCTCCCCCACCCCCCAGCAGTGCAGGGGCACCCTCCACCAGGCCCCCACTCATGTCTCCCACCACCCCCACCCCCCAGCAGTGCAGGGGCAGCCTCCAGCAGGCCCCCACTCATTTCTCCCTGCACCCCCACCCCCCAGCATCCAGGGGCACCCTCCACCAGGCCCCCTCTCATGTCTCCCATCCCCCCCACCCCCCAGCATCCAGGGGCACCCTCCACCAGGCTGCCACTCATGTCTCCCTGCACCCCCACCCCCCAGCAGTGCAGGGCACCCTCCACAAGGCCCCCACTCATGTCTCCAAGCACCCCCAACCCCCAGCAGTACAGGGGCACCCTCCACCAGGCCCCCACTCATGTCTCCCTACACACCCACCCCCCAGCAGTGCAGGGGCACCCTCCACCAGGCCCCCACTCATGTCCAACTCATGTCTCCCATCACCCCCACCCCCCAGCAGTGCAGGGGCACCCTCCACCAGGCCCCCAATCATGTCTCCCAGCACCCCCACCCCCCAGCAGTGCAGGGGCACCCTCCACCAGGCCCCCACTCATGTCTCCCAGCACCCCCACCCCCCAGCATCCACGGGCACCCTCCACCTGGCCCCCACTCATGTCTCCCTGCACCCCCACCCCCCAGCAGTGCAGGGCACCCTCCACCAGGCCCCACTCATGTCCAACACATGTCTCCCATCACCCCCACCCCCTAGCAGTGCAGGGCACCCTCCACCAGGCCCTCACTCATGTCTCCCACCCCCCACCACCCAGCAGTGCAGGGGCAGCCTCCACCAGGCCCCCACTCATGTCTCCCACCACCCCCACCACCCAGCAGTGCAGGGACAGCCTCCACCAGGCCCCCACTCATGTCTCCCATCACCCCCACCCCCCAGGAGTGCAGGGGCAGCCTCCACCAGGCCCCCACTCATGTCTCCCTGCACCCCCACCCCCCAGCCTCCAGGGGCACCCTCCACCAGGACCCACTCATGTCTCCCATCACCCCCACCCCCCAGCATCCAGGGGCACCCTCCACCAGGCCCCCACTCATATCTCCCATCACCCCCACCCCCCAGCATCCAGGGGCACCCTCCACCAGCCCCCCACTCATGTCTCCCTGCACCCCCACCCCCCAGCAGTGCAGGGCACCCTCCACCAGGCCCCCACTCATGTCCAACTCATGTCTCCCATCACCCCCACCCCCCAAGCAGTGCAGGGGCACCCTCCACCAGGCCCCCACTCATGTCTCCCACCACCCCCACCCCCCAGCAGTGCAGGGGCAGCCTCCACCAGGCCCCCACTCATGTCTCCCTGCACCCCCACCCCCCGGCATCCAGGGGCACCCTCCACCAGGCCCCCACTCATGTCTCCCACCACCCCCACATCCCAGAATCCAGGGGCACCCTCCACCAGGCCCCCACTCATGTCTCCCACCACCCCCACCCCCCAGCAGTGCAGGGGCAGCCTCCAGCAGGCCCCCACTCATTTATCTCTGCACCCCCACCCCCCAGCATCCAGGGGCACTCTCCACCAGGCCCCCACTCATGTCTCCCACCACCCCCAGCCCCCAGAATCCAGGGGCACCCTCCACCAGGCCCCCACTCATGTCTCCCATCCCCCCACCCCCAGCATCCAGGGGCACCCTCCACCAGGCTGCCACTCATGTCTCCCTGCACCCCCACCCCCCAGCAGTGCAGGGCACCCTCCACAAGGCCCCCACTCATGTCTCCAAGCACCCCCAACCCCCAGCAGTACAGGGGCACCCTCCACCAGGCCCCCACTCATGTCTCCCTACACCCCCACCCCCCAGCAGTGCAGGGGCACCCTCCACCAGGCCCCCACTCATGTCCAACTCATGTCTCCCATCGCCCCCACCCCCCAGCAGTGCAGGGGCACCCTCCACCAGGCCCCCAATCATGTCTCCCAGCACCCCCACCCCCCAGCAGTGCAGGGGCACCCTCCACCAGGCCCCCACTCATGTCTCCCAGCACCCCCATCCCCCAGCAGTGCAGGGCACCCTCCACCAGGCCCCCACTCATGTCCAACTCATATCTCCCATCACCCCCACCCCCCAGCAGTGCAGGGGCACCCTCCACCAGGCCCCCACTCATGTCTCCCAGCACCCCCACCCCCCAGCAGTGCAGGGGCACCCTCCACCAGGCCCCCACTCATGTCTCCCTGCACCCCCACACCCCAGCAGTGCAGGGCACCCTCCACCAGGCCCCCACTCATGTCTCCCAGCACCCCCACCCCCCAGCAGTGCAGGGGCACCCTCCACCAGGCCCCCACTCATGTCTCCCAGCACCCCCACCCCCCAGCAGTGCAGGGGCACCCTCCACCAGGCCCCCACTCATGTCTCCCTGCACCCCCACCCTCCAGCATCCAGGGGCACCCTCCAACAGGCCCCCGCTCATGTCTCCCATCACCCCTATCCCCCAGCATCCAGGGGCACCCTCCACCAGGCCCCCACTCATGTCTCCCATCACCCCAACCCCCCAGCATCCAGGGGCACCCTCCACCAGGCCCCCACTCATGTCCAACTCATGTCTCCCATCACCCCCACCCCCAGCAGTGCAGGGCACCCTCCACCAGGCCCCCACTCATGTCTCCCTGCACCCCGACCCCCCAGCAGTGCAGGGCACCCTCCATCAGGCCCCCACTCATGTCCAACTCATGTCTCCCATCACCCCCACCCCCAGCAGTGCAGGGCACCCTCCACCAGGCCCCCACTCATGTCTCCCTGCACCCCCATCCCCCAGCAGTGCAGGGGCAGCCTCCACCAGGCCCCACTCATGTCCAACTCATGTCTCCCATCACCCCCACCCCCCAGCAGTGCAGGGGCACCCTCCACCAGGCCCCCACTCATGTCCGCCACCACCCCCACCCCCAAGCAGTGCAGGCGCAGCCTCCACCAGGCCCCCACTCATGTCTCCCTGCACCCCCACCCCCCAGCATCCAGGGGCACCCTCCACCAGGCCCCCACTCATGTCTACCACCACCCCCACACCCCAGCATCCAGGGGCACCCTCCACCAGGCCCCCACTCATGTCTCTCAGCACCCCCACCCCCCAGCAGTGCAGGGGCACCATCCACCAGGCCCCCACTCATGTCTCCCATCACCCCCACCCCCCAGCAGTGCAGGGCACCCTCCACCAGGCCCCCACTCATGTCTCCCATCTCCCCACCCCCCAGCAGTGCAGGGGCACCCTCCACCAGGCCCCCACTCATGTCTCCCATCACCCCCACCCCCAGCATCCAGGGGCACCCTCCACCAGGCCCCCACTCATGTCGCCCTGCACCCCCACACCCCAGCAGTGCAGGGCACCCTCCACCAGGCCCCCACTCATGTCCAACACATGTCTCCCATCACCCCCACCCCCCAGCAGTGCAGGGGCACCCTCCACCAGGCCCCCACTCATGTCTCCCATCACCCCCACCCCCAGCATCCAGGGGCACCCTCCACCAGGCCCCCACTCATGTCTCCCACCACCCCCACCCCCCAGCAGTGCAGGGGCAGCCTCCAGCAGGCCCCCACTCATTTCTCCCTGCACCCCCACCCCCCAGCATCCAGGGGCACCCTCCACCAGGCCCCCACTCATGTCTCCCATCCCCCCCACCCCCCAGCATCCAGGGGCACCCTCCACCAGGCTGCCACTCATGTCTCCCTGCACCCCCACCCCCCAGCAGTGCAGGGCACCCTCCACAAGGCCCCCACTCATGTCTCCAAGCACCCCCAACCCCCAGCAGTACAGGGGCACCCTCCACCAGGCCCCCACTCATGTCTCCCTACACCCCCACCCCCCAGCAGTGCAGGGGCACCCTCCACCAGGCCCCCACTCATGTCCAACTCATGTCTCCCATCACCCCCACCCCCCAGCAGTGCAGGGGCACCCTCCACCAGGCCCCCAATCATGTCTCCCAGCACCCCCACCCCCCAGCAGTGCAGGGGCACCCTCCACCAGGCCCCCACTCATGTCTCCCACCACCCCCACACCCCAGAATCCAGGGGCACCCTCCACCAGGCCCCCACTCATGCCTCCCTGCACCCCCACCCCCCAGCAGTGCAGGGCACCCTCCACCAGGCCCCCACTCATGTCCAACTCATGTCTCCCATCTCCCCCACCCCCCAGCAGTGCAGGGGCACCCTCCACCAGGCCCCCACTCATGTCTCCCACCACCCCCACCCCCCAGCAGTGCAGGGGCAGCCTCCAGCAGGCCCCCACTCATTTCTCCCTGCACCCCCACCCCCCAGCATCCAGGGGCACCCTCCACCAGGCCCCCTCTCATGTCTCCCATCCCCCCCACCCCCCAGCATCCAGGGGCACCCTCCACCAGGCTGCCACTCATGTCTCCCTGCACCCCCACCCCCCAGCAGTGCAGGGCACCCTCCACAAGGCCCCCACTCATGTCTCCAAGCACCCCCAACCCCCAGCAGTACAGGGGCACCCTCCACCAGGCCCCCACTCATGTCTCCCTACACACCCACCCCCCAGCAGTGCAGGGGCACCCTCCACCAGGCCCCCACTCATGTCCAACTCATGTCTCCCATCACCCCCACCCCCCAGCAGTGCAGGGGCACCCTCCACCAGGCCCCCAATCATGTCTCCCAGCACCCCCACCCCCCAGCAGTGCAGGGGCACCCTCCACCAGGCCCCCACTCATGTCTCCCAGCACCCCCACCCCCCAGCATCCACGGGCACCCTCCACCTGGCCCCCACTCATGTCTCCCTGCACCCCCACCCCCCAGCAGTGCAGGGCACCCTCCACCAGGCCCCACTCATGTCCAACACATGTCTCCCATCACCCCCACCCCCTAGCAGTGCAGGGCACCCTCCACCAGGCCCTCACTCATGTCTCCCACCCCCCACCACCCAGCAGTGCAGGGGCAGCCTCCACCAGGCCCCCACTCATGTCTCCCACCACCCCCACCACCCAGCAGTGCAGGGACAGCCTCCACCAGGCCCCCACTCATGTCTCCCATCACCCCCACCCCCCAGGAGTGCAGGGGCAGCCTCCACCAGGCCCCCACTCATGTCTCCCTGCACCCCCACCCCCCAGCCTCCAGGGGCACCCTCCACCAGGACCCACTCATGTCTCCCATCACCCCCACCCCCCAGCATCCAGGGGCACCCTCCACCAGGCCCCCACTCATATCTCCCATCACCCCCACCCCCCAGCATCCAGGGGCACCCTCCACCAGCCCCCCACTCATGTCTCCCTGCACCCCCACCCCCCAGCAGTGCAGGGCACCCTCCACCAGGCCCCCACTCATGTCCAACTCATGTCTCCCATCACCCCCACCCCCCAAGCAGTGCAGGGGCACCCTCCACCAGGCCCCCACTCATGTCTCCCACCACCCCCACCCCCCAGCAGTGCAGGGGCAGCCTCCACCAGGCCCCCACTCATGTCTCCCTGCACCCCCACCCCCCGGCATCCAGGGGCACCCTCCACCAGGCCCCCACTCATGTCTCCCACCACCCCCACATCCCAGAATCCAGGGGCACCCTCCACCAGGCCCCCACTCATGTCTCCCACCACCCCCACCCCCCAGCAGTGCAGGGGCAGCCTCCAGCAGGCCCCCACTCATTTATCTCTGCACCCCCACCCCCCAGCATCCAGGGGCACTCTCCACCAGGCCCCCACTCATGTCTCCCACCACCCCCAGCCCCCAGAATCCAGGGGCACCCTCCACCAGGCCCCCACTCATGTCTCCCATCCCCCCACCCCCCAGCATCCAGGGGCACCCTCCACCAGGCTGCCACTCATGTCTCCCTGCACCCCCACCCCCCAGCAGTGCAGGGCACCCTCCACAAGGCCCCCACTCATGTCTCCAAGCACCCCCAACCCCCAGCAGTACAGGGGCACCCTCCACCAGGCCCCCACTCATGTCTCCCTACACCCCCACCCCCCAGCAGTGCAGGGGCACCCTCCACCAGGCCCCCACTCATGTCCAACTCATGTCTCCCATCGCCCCCACCCCCCAGCAGTGCAGGGGCACCCTCCACCAGGCCCCCAATCATGTCTCCCAGCACCCCCACCCCCCAGCAGTGCAGGGGCACCCTCCACCAGGCCCCCACTCATGTCTCCCAGCACCCCCATCCCCCAGCAGTGCAGGGCACCCTCCACCAGGCCCCCACTCATGTCCAACTCATATCTCCCATCACCCCCACCCCCCAGCAGTGCAGGGGCACCCTCCACCAGGCCCCCACTCATGTCTCCCAGCACCCCCACCCCCCAGCAGTGCAGGGGCACCCTCCACCAGGCCCCCACTCATGTCTCCCTGCACCCCCACACCCCAGCAGTGCAGGGCACCCTCCACCAGGCCCCCACTCATGTCTCCCAGCACCCCCACCCCCCAGCAGTGCAGGGGCACCCTCCACCAGGCCCCCACTCATGTCTCCCAGCACCCCCACCCCCCAGCAGTGCAGGGGCACCCTCCACCAGGCCCCCACTCATGTCTCCCTGCACCCCCACCCTCCAGCATCCAGGGGCACCCTCCAACAGGCCCCCGCTCATGTCTCCCATCACCCCTATCCCCCAGCATCCAGGGGCACCCTCCACCAGGCCCCCACTCATGTCTCCCATCACCCCAACCCCCCAGCATCCAGGGGCACCCTCCACCAGGCCCCCACTCATGTCCAACTCATGTCTCCCATCACCCCCACCCCCAGCAGTGCAGGGCACCCTCCACCAGGCCCCCACTCATGTCTCCCTGCACCCCGACCCCCCAGCAGTGCAGGGCACCCTCCATCAGGCCCCCACTCATGTCCAACTCATGTCTCCCATCACCCCCACCCCCAGCAGTGCAGGGCACCCTCCACCAGGCCCCCACTCATGTCTCCCTGCACCCCCATCCCCCAGCAGTGCAGGGGCAGCCTCCACCAGGCCCCACTCATGTCCAACTCATGTCTCCCATCACCCCCACCCCCCAGCAGTGCAGGGGCACCCTCCACCAGGCCCCCACTCATGTCCGCCACCACCCCCACCCCCAAGCAGTGCAGGCGCAGCCTCCACCAGGCCCCCACTCATGTCTCCCTGCACCCCCACCCCCCAGCATCCAGGGGCACCCTCCACCAGGCCCCCACTCATGTCTACCACCACCCCCACACCCCAGCATCCAGGGGCACCCTCCACCAGGCCCCCACTCATGTCTCTCAGCACCCCCACCCCCCAGCAGTGCAGGGGCACCATCCACCAGGCCCCCACTCATGTCTCCCATCACCCCCACCCCCCAGCAGTGCAGGGCACCCTCCACCAGGCCCCCACTCATGTCTCCCATCTCCCCACCCCCCAGCAGTGCAGGGGCACCCTCCACCAGGCCCCCACTCATGTCTCCCATCACCCCCACCCCCAGCATCCAGGGGCACCCTCCACCAGGCCCCCACTCATGTCGCCCTGCACCCCCACACCCCAGCAGTGCAGGGCACCCTCCACCAGGCCCCCACTCATGTCCAACACATGTCTCCCATCACCCCCACCCCCCAGCAGTGCAGGGGCACCCTCCACCAGGCCCCCACTCATGTCTCCCATCACCCCCACCCCCAGCATCCAGGGGCACCCTCCACCAGGCCCCCACTCATGTCTCCCACCACCCCCACCCCCCAGCAGTGCAGGGGCAGCCTCCAGCAGGCCCCCACTCATTTCTCCCTGCACCCCCACCCCCCAGCATCCAGGGGCACCCTCCACCAGGCCCCCACTCATGTCTCCCATCCCCCCCACCCCCCAGCATCCAGGGGCACCCTCCACCAGGCTGCCACTCATGTCTCCCTGCACCCCCACCCCCCAGCAGTGCAGGGCACCCTCCACAAGGCCCCCACTCATGTCTCCAAGCACCCCCAACCCCCAGCAGTACAGGGGCACCCTCCACCAGGCCCCCACTCATGTCTCCCTACACCCCCACCCCCCAGCAGTGCAGGGGCACCCTCCACCAGGCCCCACTCATGTCCAACTCATGTCTCCCATCACCCCCACCCCCCAGCAGTGCAGGGGCACCCTCCACCAGGCCCCCAATCATGTCTCCCAGCACCCCCACCCCCCAGCAGTGCAGGGGCACCCTCCACCAGGCCCCCACTCATGTCTCCCAGCACCCCCACCCCCCAGCATCCACGGGCACCCTCCACCTGGCCCCCACTCATGTCTCCCTGCACCCCCACCCCCCAGCAGTGCAGGGCACCCTCCACCAGGCCCCACTCATGTCCAACACATGTCTCCCATCACCCCCACCCCCTAGCAGTGCAGGGCACCCTCCACCAGGCCCTCACTCATGTCTCCCACCCCCCACTCCCCAGCAGTGCAGGGGCAGCCTCCACCAGGCCCCCACTCATGTCTCCCACCACCCCCACCACCCAGCAGTGCAGGGACAGCCTCCACCAGGCCCCCACTCATGTCTCCCATCACCCCCACCCCCCAGCAGTGCAGGGGCAGCCTCCACCAGGCCCCCACTCATGTCTCCCTGCACCCCCACCCCCCAGCCTCCAGGGGCACCCTCCACCAGGACCCACTCATGTCTCCCATCACCCCCACCCCCCAGCATCCAGGGGCACCCTCCACCAGGCCCCCACTCATATCTCCCATCACCCCCACCCCCCAGCATCCAGGGGCGCCCTCCACCAGGCCCCCACTCATGTCTCCCTGCACCCCCACCCCCCAGCAGTGCAGGGCACCCTCCACCAGGCCCCCACTCATGTCCAACTCATGTCTCCCATCACCCCCACCCCCCAAGCAGTGCAGGGGCACCCTCCACCAGGCCCCCACTCATGTCTCCCACCACCCCCACCCCCCAGCAGTGCAGGGGCAGCCTCCACCAGGCCCCCACTCATGTCTCCCTGCACCCCCACCCCCCGGCATCCAGGGGCACCCTCCACCAGGCCCCCACTCATGTCTCCCACCACCCCCACACCCCAGAATCCAGGGGCACCCTCCACCAGGCCCCCACTCATGTCCAACTCATGTCTCCCATCTCCCCCACCCCCCAGCAGTGCAGGGGCACCCTCCACCAGGCCCCCACTCATGTCTCCCACCACCCCCACCCCCCAGCAGTGCAGGGGCAGCCTCCAGCAGGCCCCCACTCATTTATCCCTGCACCCCCACCCCCCAGCATCCAGGGGCACTCTCCACCAGGCCCCCACTCATGTCTCCCACCACCCCCAGCCCCCAGAATCCAGGGGCACCCTCCACCAGGCCCCCACTCATGTCTCCCATCCCCCCACCCCCCAGCATCCAGGGGCACCCTCCACCAGGCTGCCACTCATGTCTCCCTGCACCCCCACCCCCCAGCAGTGCAGGGCACCCTCCACAAGGCCCCCACTCATGTCTCCCTACACCCCCACCCCCCAGCAGTGCAGGGGCACCCTCCACCAGGCCCCCACTCATGTCCAACTCATGTCTCCCATCGCCCCCACCCCCCAGCAGTGCAGGGGCACCCTCCACCAGGCCCCCAATCATGTCTCCCAGCACCCCCACCCCCCAGCAGTGCAGGGGCACCCTCCACCAGGCCCCCACTCATGTCTCCCAGCACCCCTATCCCCCAGCAGTGCAGGGCACCCTCCACCAGGCCCCCACTCATGTCCAACTCATGTCTCCCATCACCCCCACCCCCCAGCAGTGCAGGGGCACCCTCCACCAGGCCCCCACTCATGTCTCCCAGCACCCCCACCCCCCAGCAGTGCAGGGGCACCCTCCACCAGGCCCCCACTCATGTCTCCCTGCACCCCCACACCTCAGCAGTGCAGGGCACCCTCCACCAGGCCCCCACTCATGTCTCCCAGCACCCCCACCCCCCAGCAGTGCAGGGGCACCCTCCACCAGGCCCCCACTCATGTCTCCCAGCACCCCCACCCCCCAGCAGTGCAGGGGCACCCTCCACCAGGCCCCCACTCATGTCTCCCTGCACCCCCACCCTCCAGCATCCAGGGGCACCCTCCACCAGGCCCCCGCTCATGTCTCCCATCACCCCCACCCCCCAGCATCCAGGGGCACCCTCCACCAGGCCCCCACTCATGTCTCCCATCACCCCAACCCCCCAGCATCCAGGGGCACCCTCCACCAGGCCCCCACTCATGTCTCCCTGCACCCCGACCCCCCAGCAGTGCAGGGCACCCTCCATCAGGCCCCCACTCATGTCTCCCTGCACCCCCATCCCCCAGCAGTGCAGGGGCAGCCTCCACCAGGCCCCACTCATGTCCAACTCATGTCTCCCATCACCCCCACCCCCCAGCAGTGCAGGGGCACCCTCCACCAGGCCCCCACTCATGTCCGCCACCACCCCCACCCCCCAGCAGTGCAGGCGCAGCCTCCACCAGGCCCCCACTCATGTCTCCCTGCACCCCCACCCCCCAGCATCCAGGGGCACCCTCCACCAGGCCCCCACTCATGTCTACCACCACCCCCACACCCCAGCATCCAGGGGCACCCTCCACCAGGCCCCCACTCATGTCTCTCAGCACCCCCACCCCCCAGCAGTGCAGGGGCACCATCCACCAGGCCCCCACTCATGTCTCCCATCACCCCCACCCCCCAGCAGTGCAGGGCACCCTCCACCAGGCCCCCACTCATGTCTCCCATCTCCCCACCCCCCAGCAGTGCAGGGGCACCCTCCACCAGGCCCCCACTCATGTCTCCCATCACCCCCACCCCCAGCATCCAGGGGCACCCTCCACCAGGCCCCCACTCATGTCGCCCTGCACCCCCACACCCCAGCAGTGCAGGGCACCCTCCACCAGGCCCCCACTCATGTCCAACACATGTCTCCCATCACCCCCACCCCCCAGCAGTGCAGGGGCAGCCTCCACCAGGCCCCCACCCATGTCTCCTATCACCCCCACCCCTCAGCAGTGCAGGGGCAGCCTCCACCAGGCCCCCACTCATGTCTCCCTGCACCCCCACCCCCAGCATCCAGGGGCACCCTCCACCAGGCCCCCACTCATGTCTCCCATCGCCCCCACCCCCCAGCATCCAGGGGCACCCTCCACCAGGCCCCCACTCATGTCTCCCATCACCCCCACCCCCCAGCATCCAGGGGCACCCTCCCCCAGGCCCCCACTCATGTCTCCCATCACCCCCACCCCACAGCATCCAGGGGCACCCTCCACCAGGCCCACACTCATGTCTCCCTGCAACCCCACCCCCCAGCAGTGCAGGACACCCTCCACCAGGCCCCCACTCACGTCCAACACATGTCTCCCATCACCCCCACCCCCCAGCAGTGCAGGGCACCCTCCACCAGGCCCCCACTCATGTCTCCCACCACCCCCACCCCCCAGCAGTGCAGGGGCAGCCTCCACCAGGCCCCCACTCATGTCTCCCATCACCCCCACCCCCCAGCAGTGCAGGGCACCCTCCACCAGGCCCCCACTCATGTCTCCCACCACCCCCACCCCCCAGCAGTGCAGGGGCAGCCTCCACCAGGCCCCCACTCATGTCTCCCATCACCCCCACCCCTCAGCAGTGCAGGGGCAGCCTCCACCAGGCCCCCACTCATGTCTCCCTGCACCCCCACCCCCCAGCATGCAGGGGCACCCTCCACCAGGCCCTCACTCATGTCTCCCATCGCCCCCACCCCCCAGCATCCAGGGGCACCCTCCACCAGGCCCCCACTCATGTCTCCCATCACCCCCACCCCCAGCATCCAGGGGCACCCTCCACCAGGCCCCCACTCATGTCTCCCATCACCCCCACCCCCCAGCAATCAGGGGCACCCTCCACCAGGCCCCCACTCATGTCTCCCTGCACCCCCACCCCCAGCAGTGCAGGGCACATTCCACCAGGCCCCCACTCAAGTCCAACTCATGTCTCCCTGCACCCCCACCCCCCAGCAGTGCAGGTGCACCTTCCACCAGGCCCCCACTCATGTCTCCCACCACCCCCACCCCCCAGCAGTGCAGGGGCAGCCTCCACCAGGCCCCCACTCATGTCTCCCACCACCCTCACCCCCCAGCATCCAGGTGCACCCTCGACCAGGCCCCCACTCATTTCTCCCATCACCCCCACCCCCCAGCACCCAGGGGCACCCTCCACCAGGCCCCCACTCATGTCTCCCATCACCCCCACCCCCAGCATCCAGGGGCACCCTCCACCAGGCCCCACTCATGTCTCCCATCACCCCCACCCCCCAGCATCCAGGGGCAGCCTCCACCAGGCCCCCACTCATGTCTCCCATCACCCCCACCCCCCAGCAGTGCAGGGGCAGCCTCCACCAGGCCCCCACTCATGTCTCCCTGCACCCCCACCCCCCAGCCTCCAGGGGCACCCTCCACCAGGACCCACTCATGTCTCCCATCACCCCCACCCCCAGCATCCAGGGGCACCCTCCACCAGGCCCCCACTCATATCTCCCATCACCCCCACCCCCCAGAATCCAGGGGCACCCTCCACCAGGCCCCCACTCATGTCTCCCTGCACCCCCAACCCCCAGCCTCCAGGGGCACCCTCCACCAGGACCCACTCATGTCTCCCATCACCCCCACCCCCAGCATCCAGGGGCACCCTCCACCAGGCCCCCACTCATATCTCCCATCACCCCCACCCCCCAGCATCCAGGGGCACCCTCCACCAGGCCCCCACTCATGTCTCCCTGCACCCCCAACCCCCAGCAGTGCAGGGCACCCTCCACCAGGCCCCCACTCATGTCCAACTCATGTCTCCATCACCCCCACCCCCCCAGCAGTGCAGGGGCACCCTCCACCAGGCCCCCACTCATGTCTCCCACCACCCCCACCCCCCAGCAGTGCAGGGGCAGCCTCCACCAGGCCCCCACTCATGTCTCCCTGCACCCCCACCCCCCGGCATCCAGGGGCACCCTCCACCAGGCCCCCACTCATGTCTCCCACCACCCCCACACCCCAGAATCCAGGGGCACCCTCCACGTGGCCCGCACTCATGTCTCCCATCAACCCCACCCCCCAACATCCAGGGGCACCCTCCACCAGGCCCCCACTCATGTCTCCCTGCACCCCCACCCCCCAGCACTGCAGGGCACCCTCCACAAGGCCCCCACTCATGTCTCCCTACACCCACACCCCCCAGCAGTGCAGGGGCACCCTCCACCAGGCCCCCACTCATGTCTCCCTGCACCCCCACCCCCCAGCAGTGCAGGGGCACCCTCCACCAGGCCCCCACTCATGTCTCCCAGCACCCCCACCCCCCCAGCAGTGCAGGGGCACCCTCCAGCAGGCCCCCACTCATGTCTCCCATCACCCCCACCCCCCAGCAGTGCAGGGGCACCCTCCACCAGGCCCCTACTCATGTCTCCCAGCACCCCCACCCCCCAGCAGTGCAGAGGCCCCCTCCACCAGGCCCCCACTCATGTCTCCCTGCACCCCCACCCCCCAGCAGTGCAGGGCACCCTCTACCAGCCCCCCACTCATGTCTCCCATCACCCCCACCCCCCAGCAGTGCAGGGGCACCACCCACCAGGCCCCCACTTATGTCTCCCTGCACCCCCACCCCCCAGCAGTGCAGGGCACCCTCCACCAGGCCCCCACTCATGTCTCCCAGCACCCCCACCCCCCAGCAGTGCAGGGGCACCCTTCACCAGGCCCCCACTCATGTTTCCCAGCACCCCCACCCCCCAGCAGTGCAGGGGCACCCTCCACCAGGCCCCCGCTCATGTCTCCCTGCACCCCCACCACACAGCATCCAGGGGCACCCTCCACTAGGCCCCCACTCATGTCTCCCATCACCCCCACCCCCCAGCAATCAGGGGCACCCTCCACCAGGCCCCCACTCATGTCTCCCTGCACCCCCACCCCCAGCAGTGCAGGGCACATTCCACCAGGCCCCCACTCAAGTCCAACTCATGTCTCCCTGCACCCCCACCCCCCAGCAGTGCAGGTGCACCTTCCACCAGGCCCCCACTCATGTCTCCCACCACCCCCACCCCCCAGCAGTGCAGGGGCAGCCTCCACCAGGCCCCCACTCATGTCTCCCACCACCCTCACCCCCCAGCATCCAGGTGCACCCTCGACCAGGCCCCCACTCATTTCTCCCATCACCCCCACCCCCCAGCACCCAGGGGCACCCTCCACCAGGCCCCCACTCATGTCTCCCATCACCCCCACCCCCAGCATCCAGGGGCACCCTCCACCAGGCCCCACTCATGTCTCCCATCACCCCCACCCCCCAGCATCCAGGGGCAGCCTCCACCAGGCCCCCACTCATGTCTCCCATCACCCCCACCCCCCAGCAGTGCAGGGGCAGCCTCCACCAGGCCCCCACTCATGTCTCCCTGCACCCCCACCCCCCAGCCTCCAGGGGCACCCTCCACCAGGCCCCCGCTCATGTCTCCCTGCACCCCCACCACACAGCATCCAGGGGCACCCTCCACTAGGCCCCCACTCATGTCTCCCATCACCCCCACCCCCAGCATCCAGGGGCACCCTCCACCAGGCCCCCACTCATGTCTCCCATCACCCCCACCCCCCAGCAATCAGGGGCACCCTCCACCAGGCCCCCACTCATGTTTCCCAGCACCCCCACCCCCCAGCAGTGCAGGGGCACCCTCCACCAGGCCCCCGCTCATGTCTCCCTGCACCCCCACCACACAGCATCCAGGGGCACCCTCCACTAGGCCCCCACTCATGTCTCCCATCACCCCCACCCCCAGCATCCAGGGGCACCCTCCACCAGGCCCCCACTCATGTCTCCCATCACCCCCACCCCCCAGCAATCAGGGGCACCCTCCACCAGGCCCCCACTCATGTCTCCCTGCACCCCCACCCCCAGCAGTGCAGGGCACATTCCACCAGGCCCCCACTCAAGTCCAACTCATGTCTCCCTGCACCCCCACCCCCCAGCAGTGCAGGTGCACCTTCCACCAGGCCCCCACTCATGTCTCCCACCACCCCCACCCCCCAGCAGTGCAGGGGCAGCCTCCACCAGGCCCCCACTCATGTCTCCCACCACCCTCACCCCCCAGCATCCAGGTGCACCCTCGACCAGGCCCCCACTCATTTCTCCCATCACCCCCACCCCCCAGCACCCAGGGGCACCCTCCACCAGGCCCCCACTCATGTCTCCCATCACCCCCACCCCCAGCATCCAGGGGCACCCTCCACCAGGCCCCACTCATGTCTCCCATCACCCCCACCCCCCAGCATCCAGGGGCAGCCTCCACCAGGCCCCCACTCATGTCTCCCATCACCCCCACCCCCCAGCAGTGCAGGGGCAGCCTCCACCAGGCCCCCACTCATGTCTCCCTGCACCCCCACCCCCCAGCCTCCAGGGGCACCCTCCACCAGGACCCACTCATGTCTCCCATCACCCCCACCCCCAGCATCCAGGGGCACCCTCCACCAGGCCCCCACTCATATCTCCCATCACCCCCACCCCCCAGAATCCAGGGGCACCCTCCACCAGGCCCCTACTCATGTCTCCCTGCACCCCCAACCCCCAGCCTCCAGGGGCACCCTCCACCAGGACCCACTCATGTCTCCCATCACCCCCACCCCCAGCATCCAGGGGCACCCTCCACCAGGCCCCCACTCATATCTCCCATCACCCCCACCCCCCAGCATCCAGGGGCACCCTCCACCAGGCCCCCACTCATGTCTCCCTGCACCCCCAACCCCCAGCAGTGCAGGGCACCCTCCACCAGGCCCCCACTCATGTCCAACTCATGTCTCCATCACCCCCACCCCCCCAGCAGTGCAGGGGCACCCTCCACCAGGCCCCCACTCATGTCTCCCACCACCCCCACCCCCCAGCAGTGCAGGGGCAGCCTCCACCAGGCCCCCACTCATGTCTCCCTGCACCCCCACCCCCCGGCATCCAGGGGCACCCTCCACCAGGCCCCCACTCATGTCTCCCACCACCCCCACACCCCAGAATCCAGGGGCACCCTCCACGTGGCCCGCACTCATGTCTCCCATCAACCCCACCCCCCAACATCCAGGGGCACCCTCCACCAGGCCCCCACTCATGTCTCCCTGCACCCCCACCCCCCAGCACTGCAGGGCACCCTCCACAAGGCCCCCACTCATGTCTCCCTACACCCACACCCCCCAGCAGTGCAGGGGCACCCTCCACCAGGCCCCCACTCATGTCTCCCTGCACCCCCACCCCCCAGCAGTGCAGGGGCACCCTCCACCAGGCCCCCACTCATGTCTCCCAGCACCCCCACCCCCCCAGCAGTGCAGGGGCACCCTCCAGCAGGCCCCCACTCATGTCTCCCATCACCCCCACCCCCCAGCAGTGCAGGGGCACCCTCCACCAGGCCCCTACTCATGTCTCCCAGCACCCCCACCCCCCAGCAGTGCAGAGGCCCCCTCCACCAGGCCCCCACTCATGTCTCCCTGCACCCCCACCCCACAGCAGTGCAGGGCACCCTCTACCAGCCCCCCACTCATGTCTCCCATCACCCCCACCCCCCAGCAGTGCAGGGGCACCACCCACCAGGCCCCCACTTATGTCTCCCTGCACCCCCACCCCCCAGCAGTGCAGGGCACCCTCCACCAGGCCCCCACTCATGTCTCCCAGCACCCCCACCCCCCAGCAGTGCAGGGGCACCCTTCACCAGGCCCCCACTCATGTTTCCCAGCACCCCCACCCCCCAGCAGTGCAGGGGCACCCTCCACCAGGCCCCCGCTCATGTCTCCCTGCACCACACAGCATCCAGGGGCACCCTCCACTAGGCCCCCACTCATGTCTCCCATCACCCCCACCCCCAGCATTCAGGGGCACCCTCCACCAGGCCCCCACTCATGTCTCCCTGCACCCCCACCCCCCAGCAGTGCAGGGCACCCTCCACCAGGCCCCCACTCATGTCCAACTCATGTCTCCCATCTCCCCCACCCCCCAGCAGTGCAGGGGCACCCTCCACCAGGCCCCCACTCATGTCTCCCACCACCCCCACCCCCCAGCAGTGCAGGGGCAGCCTCCAGCAGGCCCCCACTCATTTCTCCCTGCACCCCCACCCCCCAGCATCCAGGGGCACTCTCCACCAGGCCCCCACTCATGTCTCCCACCACCCCCAGCCCCCAGAATCCAGGGGCACCCTCCACCAGGCCCCCACTCATGTCTCCCATCCCCCCCACCCCCAGCATCCAGGGGCACCCTCCACCAGGCTGCCACTCATGTCTCCCTGCACCCCCACCCCCCAGCAGTGCAGGGCACCCTCCACAAGGCCCCCACTCATGTCTCCAAGCACCCTCAACCCCCAGCAGTACAGGGGCACCCTCCACCAGGCCCCCACTCATGTCTCCCTACACCCCCACCCCCCAGCAGTGCAGGGGCACCCTCCACCAGGCCCCCACTCATGTCCAACTCATGTCTCCCATCACCACCACCCCCCAGCAGTGCAGGGGCACCCTCCACTAGGCCCCCAATCATGTCTCCCAGCACCCCCACCCCCCAGCAGTGCAGGGGCACCCTCCACCAGGCCCCCACTCATGTCTCCCAGCACCCCCATCCCCCAGCAGTACAGGGCACCCTCCACCAGGCCCCCACTCATGTCCAACTCATGTTTCCCATCACCCCCACCCCCCAGCAGTGCAGGGGCACCCTCCACCAGGCCCCCACTCATGTCTCCCAGCACCCCCACCCCCCAGCAGTGCAGGGGCACCCTCCACCAGGCCCCCACTCATGTCTCCCATCACCCCCTCCCCCCAGCAGTGCAGGGGCACCCTCCACCAGGCCCCCACTCATGTCTCCCTGCACCCCCACCCCCCAGCAGTGCAGGGCACCCTCCACCAGGCCCCCACTCATGTCTCCCAGCACCCCCACCCCCCAGCAGTGCAGGGGCACCCTCCACCAGGCCCCCACTCATGTCTCCCAGCACCCCCACCCCCCAGCAGTGCAGGGGCACCCTCCACCAGGTCCCCACTCATGTCTCCCTGCACGACCAGCATCCAGGGGCACCCTCCACCAGGCCCCCACTCATGTCTCCCATCACCCCCACCCCCCAGCATCCAGGGGCACCCTCCACCAGGCCCCCACTCATGTCTCCCATCACCCCCACCCCCCAGCATCCAGGGGCACCCTCCACCAGGCCTCCACTCATGTCTCCCATCACCCCACCCCCCAGCATTCAGGGGCACCCTCCACCAGGCCCCCACTCATGTCTCCCATTACCCCCACCCCCCAGCATCCAGGGGCACCCTCCACCAGGCCCCCACTCATGTCTCCCATCACCCCAACCCCCCAGCATCCAGGGGCACCCTCCACCAGGCCCCCACTCATGTCTCCCTGCACCCCGACCCCCCAGCAGTGCAGGGCACCCTCCATCAGGCCCCCACTCATGTCCAACTCATGTCTCCCATCGCCCCCACCCCCAGCAGTGCAGGGCACCCTTCACCAGGCCCCCACTCATGTCTCCCTGCACCCCCACCCCCCAGCAGTGCAGGGGCAGCCTCCACCAGGCCCCACTCATGTCCAACTCATGTCTCCCATCACCCCCACCCCCCCGCAGTGCAGGGGCACCCTCCACCAGGCCCCCACTCATGTCCCCCACCACCCCCACCCCCCAGCAGTGCAGGGGCAGCCTCCACCAGGCCCCCACTCATGTCTCCCTGCACCCCACCCCCCAGCATCCAGGGGCACCCTCCACCAGGCCCCCACTCATGTCTACCACCACCCCCACCCCCCAGCATCCAGGGGCACCCTCCACCAGGCCCCCACTTATGTCTCCCTGCACCCCCACCCCCCAGCATCCAGGGGCACCCTCCACCAGGCCCCCACTCATGTCTACCACCACCCCCACCCCCCACCATCCACCATCCAGGGGCACCCTCCACCAGGCCCCCACTCATGTCTCCCTGCACCCCCACCCCCCAGCAGTGCAGGGCACCCTCCACCAGGCCCCCACTTATGTCTCCCAGCACCCACACCCCCCAGCAGTGCAGGGGCACCCTCCGCCAGGCCCCCACTCATGTCTCCCTGCACCCCCACCCCCAGCAGTGCAGGGCACCCTCCACCAGGCCCCCAATCATGTCTCCCAGCACCCCCACCCCCCAGCAGTGCAGGGGCACCCTCCACCAGGCCCCCACTCATGTCTCCCAGCACCCCCACCCCCCAGCAGTGCAGGGGCACCCTCCACCAGGCCCCCTCTCATGTCTCCCTGAACCCCCACCCCCCAGCATCCAGTGGCACCCTCCACCAGGCCCCCACTCATGTCTCCCAGCACCCCCACCCCCCAGCATCCAGGGGCACCCTCCACCAGGCCCCCACTCATGTCTCCCATCACCCTCACCCCCCAGCATCCAGGGGCCCCCTCCACCAGGCCCCCACTCATGTCTCCCATCACCCCACCCCCCAGCATCCAGGGGCACCCTCCACCAGGCCCCCACTCATGTCTCCCATCACCCCCACCCCCCAGCATCCAGGGGCACCCTCCACCAGGCCCCCACTCATGTCTCCCTGCACCCCCACCCCCCAGCAGTGCAGGGCACCCTCCACCAGGCCCCCACTCATGTCCAACTCATGTCTCCCTGCACCCCCACCCCCAGCAGTGCAGGGGCAGCCTCCACCAGGCCCCCACTAATGTCCAACTCATGTCTCCCTGCACCCCCACCCCCAGCAGTGCAGGGGCAGCCTCCACCAGGCCCCCACTCATGTCTCCCACCACCCCCACCCCCCAGCAGTGCAGGGGCATCCTCCACCAGGCCCCCACTCATGTCTCCCTGCACCCCAACCCCCCAGCATCCAGGGGCACCCTCCACCAGGCCCCCACTCATGTCTCCCACCATCCCCACCCCCCAGCATCCAGGGGCACCCTCCACCAGGCCCCCACTCATGTCTCCCATCACCCCCACCCCACAGCATCCAGGGGCACCCTCCACCAGGCCCCCACTCGTGTCTCCCTGCACCCCTACCCCCCAGCAGTGCAGGGGCAGCCTCCACCAGGCCCTCACTCATGTCTCCCTGCACCCCCACCCCCCAGCATCCAGGGGCACCCTCCACCAGGCCCCCACTCATGTCTCCCATCACCCCCACCCCCCAGCATCCAGGGGCACCCTCCACCAGGCCCCCACTCATGTCTCCCATCACCCCCACCCCCCAGCATTCAGGGGCACCCTCCACCAGGCCCCCACTCATGTCTCCCATTACCCCCACGGCCCAGCATCCAGGGGAACCCTCCACCAGGCCCCCACTAATGTCTCCCATCACCCCAACCCCCCAGCATCCAGGGGCACCCTCCACCAGGCCCCCACTTATGTCTCCCTGCACCCGACCCCCCAGCAGTGCAGGGCACCCTCCACCAGGCCCCCACTCATGTCCAACTCATGTCTCCCATCACCCCCACCCCCAGCAGTGCAGGGCACCCTCCACCAGGCCCCCACTCATGTCTCTCTGCACCCCCACCGCCCAGCAGTGCAGGGGCAGCCTCCACCAGGCCCCCACTCATGTCCAACTCATGTCTCCCATCACCCCCACCCCCCAGCAGTGCAGGGGCACCCTCCACCAGGCCCCCACTCATGTCTCCCACCACCCCCACCCCGCAGCAGTGCAGGGGCAGCCTCCACCAGGCCCCCACTCATGTCTCCCTGCACCCCCACCCCCCAGCATCCAGGGGCACACTCCACCAGGCCCCCACTCATGTCTCCCACCACCCCCACCCCCCAGCACCCAGGGGCACCCTCCACCAGGCCCCCACTCATGTCTCCCATCACCCCCACCCCTAGCAGTGCAGGGGCACCCTCCACCAGGCCTCCACTCATGTCTCCCATCACCCCCACCCCCCAGCATCCAGGGGCACCCTCCACCAGGCCCCCACTCATGTCCCCCAGCCAACATGTCATCACAATCTAGATCCCTGGCCCTTATGGTCAGCCTCCAAATGCCAAACACCCACCCGAGTATTGCATCCACCCACTTAGAAATGGCAATAACATGATAGAACCCCAAGTTTGGAAATGAACACATGTACCTCACATACACCCAATGGGTGTCAGTGAATGTCAAAACCCATATCATGATATGCATGAAACCAATGAGATGATACTACACATTGAAGTTTGAAGAAAAAATATGTATTAAAAGCAACATAAATTGAAGCAAAAATAAACAAACAATAATGGAAATTTTAAAAAAATAAACCAGCATGTCCGTGAAATAATGCAAAACCACAAATCATAATCCAAAGGAAAGGTGTCCAAAGTCACAGTCCACAAAAGTAAATCCAATGGAAAATTAAAATCGAAAACCATTGCTCCATGGGTAAATCATAAAAAAAAGAAAATCCAAAAGTCAACTATATACAGATAAACAACCCAGGGTCCATGATCCCAACAGAAGAAATGAAACCTATCTAATAACACTACGTAAAAAAAAGAAACTATATACAAAAATGTGGCCCATTGTCCAAAAGGTCCAAAAAAAATGCTAAACCAAAGGAAACCTAACACTAACTACAGAACTATTTACAAGGGCAGCGGGCTAGTCCGACGGCTCACTTCGGGATGTTCCAGGCCAGGGCATCATCGAACTCCTGCTCAATGTCCCGGAGGCGGTCCTCCTCCATGGCCCCGAGGGTCCGCAGGGCTGTCGACATGTTCACCCCCAACTCCCTGCGGATTGCCTCAAGGCACTCGGCCCGCCTTAGGGCCCTCCGCATGGAGTTCTCCGCCCTGACCATCGTGAGCCGTGCCTCTTCTGCCCGCTGCCGCTCCGCATCTATGGCGTGGCCCAACCGCTGCCACACGGAAGACACTTCCCATCCTGGGTCCTCCTGCCCTCTGGCCGATGCCTGCTGCTCCGATGTCGAAGGCCCCGAGCCATCATGGCTCCCACCACGTTGCTGCTGCTGCTGTGCCTTTGCCCGTGCACTGCCTCCTGCTGCCTGCACATCCTCCGCTAGCTGGGGTGCAGTCGTTGATGTGGCCACCCCTGCTGGACGTCCGACTCCCGACTGTGGCAGGGATGCCTCCTCCACCAGCCTGGCCGCACCATCCGAGGCAGCTCCACAGGGCACCCAGGTGACTAATGGGTGGGAAGATGGCACAGAGGACGACTGGCGCATAGGGGGTTCAGTTGAGGAGGGGGTCTGAGCAAGCCCCATCAAACGGAAGAATCCGGCCTGGGTGACCTGTCCCAATAGGCCGACGCGGTCAACGAGCCATTCAAGATGACGTGCAGTCTCCTCATGAAAAGACTGCAGGTCACCTCGCATGGCCCGTTGACGCAACGCCACACCAGTCAGGACAGGCTCAACCCGGACCTGGATAGCCACGTCCGCAGGCAGAGGAAGGCCAGTTGTCGTGAACTCACCCCTGCCTGAAAACGGGTCTGGACGTAGGCATCCCTGCTGGTGCAAGATGATGCAGTGACAGGATCAGGGACAGGATTGCACACAGGCACCTCTGCGGCGGCCTGTGCTGCCTCCTGTCCCTGGTCCTGCACTGCACCACTAGCACCAGTGGAATCCCCACCCCCAGACCCCGTCTCTGTTGCTTGCACGGCCTCCTCCTCCACCAAACCCCCCACCAACCTGGATGACTCCGTGCCATCTTCCCCCGTTGGGCCCTGTGGGGTCCCAGCTGCCCCTTCTGCTGCCGAGGGGTCCAACTGAAACCTCCACCTCTTGGACCTCCCCCCGGCAGCTGTGGCCTAGGACGCGGCACCGGACTCCTCACTCCCTGACGAGATCACAACCTGGGAGGGGAGCCGGGCCTTGCGTCTCCGGCTGGCGGTGGGATCCCCACCGCTGTGCTCCACAGCACCTTCTCCACCCTCTTCATCAGTTGACGCTGCAGACAGGGAGAAATAAAACACAGGCATCAGGGCACTGTACAATGGACACATACACACATGGCAGTTGTACATGAGTGGCATTGGCAAACCTCAGACATGCCATCACAATCCACAACACACATGTCATTTCAACTTGCACACATGAGCCATACCACAGCCATTTCGCAACTGCCAGCACCATCCATACACTGTGGTATGGCTCATGTGTGCAAGTTGAAATGACATGTGTGTTGGCGATTGTGATGCCATGTCTGAGGTTTGCCAATGCTACTCATGTGCAACTGTCATGTGTGTATGTGTCCATTGTACAGTGCCCTGATGCCTGTGTTTTATTTCTCCCTGTCTGCAGCGTCAACTGATGAAGAGGGTGGAGAAGGTGCTGTGGAGCACAGCGGCGGGGATCGCACCGCCAGCCGGAGACGCAAGGCCCGGCTCCCCTCCCAGGTTGTGATCTCGTCGGGGAGTGAGGAGTCTGGTGCCGCGTCCCAGGCCGCAGCTGCCGGGGGGAGGTCCAAGAGGCGGAGGTCGGAGTTGGACTCCTCGACAGCAGAAGGGGCAGCTGGGACCCCACAGGGCCCAACGGGGGACGATGGCACAGAGTCATCCAGGTTGGTGGGGGGTTTGGTGGAGGAGGAGGCCGTGCAAGCAACAGAGACAGGGTCTGGAGGTGGGGATTCCACTGGTGCTAGTGGTGCAGTGCAGGACCAGGGACAGGAGGCAGCACAGGTTGCCGCGGAGGTGCCTGTGTGCAATCCTGTCCCTGATCCTGTCACTGCATCATCTTGCACCAGCAGGGATGCCTACGTCCAGACCCGTTTTCAGGCAGGGGATGAGCTCACGACAACTGGCCTTCCTCTGCCTGCGGACGTGGCTATCCGGGTCCGGGTTGAGCCTGTCCTGACTGGTGTGGCGTTGCGTCAACGGGCCATGCGAGGTGACCTGCAGTCTTTTCATGAGGAGACTGCACGTCATCTCGAATGGCTTGTTGACCTTGTCGGCCTACTGGGACAGGTCACCCAGGCCGGATTCCGCCGTTTGATGGGGCTTGCTCAGACACCCTCCTCAACTGAACCCCCTATGCACCAGTCGTCCTCCGTGCCATCTTCCCACCCATTAGTCACCTGGGTGCCCTGTGGAGCTGCCTCTGACGGTGTGGCCAGGCTGGTGGAGGAGGCATCCCTGCCACAGTCGGGAGTCGGACGTCCAGCAGGGGTGGCCACATCAACGACTGCACCCCAGCCAGCGGAGGATGTGCAGGCAGCAGGAGGCAGTGCACGGGCAGAGGCACAGCAGCAGCAGCAACGTGGTGGGAGCCATGATGGCTCGGGGCCTTCGACATCAGAGGGGCAGGCATCGGCCGGAGGGCAAG
The DNA here is from genome assembly GCF_040938575.1 of Ambystoma mexicanum. Lineage (NCBI taxonomy): Eukaryota > Metazoa > Chordata > Amphibia > Caudata > Ambystomatidae > Ambystoma > Ambystoma mexicanum. Next base: position 255,838,377 of record NC_090924.1, on the reverse strand, counting down.
AGGACCCAGGACGGGAAGTGTCTTCCGTGTGGCAGCGGTTGGGCCACGCCATAGATGCGGAGCGGCAGCGGGCGGAAGTGGCACGGCTCACGATGGTCAGGGCGGAGAACTCCATGCGGAGGGCCCTGAGGCGGGCCGAGTGCCTCGAGGCAATCCGCAGGGAGTTGGGGGTGAACATGTCGACGGCCCTGTGGACCCTCGGGGCCATGGAGGAGGACCGCCTCCGGGACATTGAGCAGGAGTTCGATGATGCCCTGGCCCGGAACATCCCGAAGTGAGCCGTCGGACTAGCCCGCTGCCCTTGTAAATAGTTCTGTAGTTAGTGTTAGGTTTCCTTTGGTTTAGCATTTTTTTTGGACCTTTTGGACAATGGGCCACATTTTTGTATATAGTTTCTTTTTTTAGGTAGTGTTATTAGATAGGTTTCATTTCTTCTGTTGGGATCATGGACCCTGGATTGTTTATCTGTATATAGTTGACTTTTGGATTTTCTATTTTTTTTTTATGATTTACCCATGGAGCAATGGTTTTCGATTTTAATTTTCCATTGGATTTACTTTTGTGGACTGTGACTTTGGACACCTTTCCTTTGGATTATGATTTGTGGTTTTGCATTATTTCACGGACATGCTGGTTTACTTTTTTTTTAATTTCCATTATTGTTTGTTAATTTTTGCTTCAATTTATGTTGCTTTTAATACATATTTTTTCTTCAAACTTCAATGTGTAGTATCATCTCATTGGTTTCATGCATATAATGATATGGGTTTTGACATTCACTGACACCCATTGGGTGTATGTGAGGGACATGTGTTCATTTCCAAACTTGCAATTGGGGTTCTATCATGTTATTGCCATTTCTAAGTGGGTGGATGCAATACTCGGGTGTGTGTTTGGCATTTGGAGGCTGACCATAAGGGCCAGGGATCTAGATTGTGATGACATGTTGGCTGGGGGACATGAGTGGGGGCCTGGTGGAGGGTGCCCCTCGATGCTGGGGGGTGGGGGTGCAGGGAGACATGAGTGGGGGCCTGGTGGAGGGTGCCCCTGCACTGCTGGGGGGTGGGGGTGATGGGAGACATGAGTGGGGGCCTGGTGGAGGGTTCCCCTGCACTGCTGGGGGGTGGGGGTAGTAGGAGACATGAGTGGGGGCCTGGTGGAGGCTGACCCTGCACTGCTGGGGGGTGGGGGTGATGGGAGACATGAGTGGGGGCCTGGTGGAGGGTGCCCCTGCACTGCTGGGGGGTGGGGGTGATGGGAGACATGAGTTGGACATGAGTGGGGGCCTGGTGGAGGGTGACCCTGCACTGCTGGGGGGTGGGGGTGCTGGGAGACATGAGTGGGGGCCTGGTGGAGGGTGCCCTGTACTGCTGGGGGGTGGGGGTGATGGGAGACATGAGTTGTACATGAGTGGGGGCCTGGTGGAGGGTGCCCTGCACTGCTGGGGGGTGGGGGTGCTGGGAGACATGAGTGGGGGCCTGGTGGAGGGTGCGCCTGCACTGCTGGGGGTGTGGGGGTGATGGGAGACATGAGTTGGACATGAGTGGGGGCCTGGTGGAGGGTGCCCTGCACTGCTGGGGGTTGGGGGTGCTGGGAGACATGAGTGGGGCCTGGTGGAGGGTGGATGCTGGGGGGTGGGGGTGATGGGGGACATGAGTGGGGGCCTGGTGGAGGGTGCCCCTGCACTGCTGGGGGGTGGGGGTGGTGGGAGACATGCGTGGGGGCCTGGTGGAGGGTGCCCTGCACTGCTGGGGGGTGGGGGTGCAGGGAGACATGAGTGGGGGCCTGGTGGAGGGTGCCTCTGCACTGCTGGGGGGTGGGGGTGCTGGGAGACATGAGTGGGGGCCTGGTGGAGGGTGTCCCTGCACTGCTGGGGGTGGGGGTGATGGGTGACATGAGTTGGACATGAGTGGGGGCCTGGTGGAGGGTGCCCTGCACTGCTGGGGGGAAGGGGTGGTGGGAGACATGAGTGGGGGCCTGGTGGAGGGTGCCCTGCACTGCTGGGGGGGTTGGGGTGCAGGGAGACATGAGTGGGGGCCTGGTGGAGGCTGCCCCTGCACTGCTGGGGGGAAGGGGTGGTGGGAGACATGAGTGGGGCCTGGTGGAGGGTGCCCTGCACTGCTGGGGGGGTGGGGGTGCAGGGAGACATGAGTGGGGGCCTGGTGGAGGGTGCCCCTGCACTGATGGGGGGTGGGGTGCTGGGAGACATGAGTGGGGGCCTGGTGGAGGGTTCCCCTGCACTGCTGGGGGGTGGGGGTGATGGGAGACATGAGTTGGACATGAGTGGGGGCCTGGTGGAGGGTACCCTGCACTGCTGGGGGGCGGGGGTCCTGGGAGACATGAGTGGGGGCCTGGTGGAGCGTGCCTCTGGATGCTGGGGGATGGGGGTGATGGGGGACATACGTGGGGGCCTGGTGGAGGGTGCCCCTGCACTGCTGGGGGGTGGTGGTGATGGGGGACATGAGTGGGGGCCTGGTGGAGGATGCCCCTGCACTGCTGGGGGGTGGGCGTGCTGGGAGACATGAGTGGGGGCCTGGTGGAGGGTGCCCTGCACTGCTGGGGGTTGGGGGTGCAGGGAGACATGAGTGGGGGCCTGGTGGAGGGTGCCACTGGATGCTGGGGGGTGGGGGTGATGGGAGACATGAGTGGGGGCCTGGTGGAGGGTGCCCCTGCATGCTGGGGGTGGGGGTGGTGGGAGACATGAGTGGGGGCCTGGTGGAGGGTGCCCCTGGTTGCTGGGGGGTGGGGGTGCAGGGAGACATGAGTGGAGGCTGTTACTGAGAATTCTCTGTTTAGGCTGAATTTCCTAACCTAGTGAGTCCCCCAGCAGCTTGGCTGGATTTCTGGAGTTTGTTTTTTTCCATCCTGCCAAGAGTGAGACTCTTTTTCTCCCACTCTTGGACATGAATGTGTGTAATTCCTTTGAATGTCAATGGCCCTCATTACGACCCTGGCGGAGTGGGTTTACGCCAGCGGTATTCGTGGCGGACCCGTCCGCCCTACTACGAGTTCCCGTAGCGCCATGGAGCCTTTCTCCGCCTGGTTTTTCCGGGCGGAGAAATCCATGGCGCTACGGGACCTTGTTGTTAATTACGCCACCGTACTTTACGGTGGCGTAATTAACTCCTTCCCCACTCCCATTATACCCTATGGGGCAAAAATGGGAATGGGGAAGGGTAAAATGGGGATTGGGGATTTACCGCCCCGCCAAGGTCGGAATGGGGCGGAAAATCCGCCAACCCCCATGGCGGTATCGGCAGCTTTCCGCCGTGCTCCGAGGTGCATTTAGCACCGCGATTTCCGCCAGGGTCGTAATGAGGGCCAATGTGTTCTATGGGCTATGGGGTCTTTTACTCCATAGGGTCTCATATATTTTTCTATGTGTGTTACACCGCACCCTCCGTGCCGTAGCACTGGGGCGTCCTAGCGGACCTCCATCATAGACTCCATACCCGGGGACTGACTACTGTCTCCCCGTGCATGTAAAGTCACCATTGGCTTTACTAGACCTAAATTTACTAACAGAACTAGTACAAACCATCCTATTGTGGACGTACTAGTAGGGGTAATTCGATTACTCCTGGGTCTGTTATTCGAAGGGACACTGTCCCGTCCCCCCTCGTCGAGTTTTGGCTGGTGGCAGTGGAAACTACTTGTTATATTCGACCCCGAATATAACCCTATGGGATTCTTCCCATTGTTGAAGATTAATACTTTTTCTCGTTAATCTCTAACATACCACCGGTTTACTTATCTTAAATAAGTCTATCGGATGGTATTTTCTGCCAGAACTCGGTTTTTAAAATGGCGTCTGTGTTCGTCTCTGTGACTCCTAAACCAAAGGTTGAGCCCTTTGTTCCACTTTTGGCGGGCTTCTGTACAGAGACCTTCCAAAGTGGTGCCATTCTGTCTGGGTTACCACAGGGGTGTGGGAGGGGGTTTAGGCACCCTGGACTGAGTTGCCTTGCCAACTCACGTCGCACTCTGGTGTGATTGGCCCAAGTGGTGAGCCACCCCGCTCACCACTTAGCGTGTTTTGAGTGACAGCTAGGCTGAATGAATGGGGGTTTTCTGCATAAAAGCAGGGCTTTTGGGACTGGATCTTCAGAAGTCGCCACAGGACCTAAGAATTCGACGAGGGTAAAGCTGAGCCGACCTGCAACGACGACACCTCCGGTGGAGCCCTGCTGAACCGACTCACCGCTTCCCGACGACAAAGGAGATCTCCCCGCCGGAGAGTCTCTTCCCCTGACTGGTGGGAACAACCAGTCGCCTTTGCTTTTTCTTCGCTCCAGGACGCAGTGGTCGAATTGCCCATGCAGAGCACCTTAGCAACCGAATAGCCACTACCCCTGTACCGCGACCAAAAGGTGGTGCCTTGTGACAGAGCACTCCGCGGCTGGTCTCTACCCTGGTGGTGCAACGATCGTCAACTTTCCTTCGACGACGAGATCACCTCTTCTCTTGGAAAAGACCAGACGTGCATCCACCACCAGGAACAACTGCCCCCGCCGGAGCTGTCTCTCCACAAACAAGGTACCGTGTCCGCCTGGCTTCCCTTTCTGCCGGATAGAGTGAGGTGTCTTAATCCTCGCCTTTCCATTGGGTCGCCTTCAAGCTTTCTTAACTTTCTGTTCTGAACTGGTCCAATCTTTCCATAACAATTTGCGACAAAGACTCGAAGCGCATTTCCACTGAGACACTTTTTGGGACATATCGCCTTGCCTCTCTCCGAGTGGGCCTGGCCTCTGAACTTTGTGATCTGCAGTAGACCCTGCCTAACTTGCCTTGCATTTGTCCATAAAGTATTGGTACTGAGTTGATTTCATAACCTGCCTTATTTTTCTCTCCCGACCTAACTAATACTAGAGTGCCATCTAGGTTAAAGCATACACCTCTGTCTGCAAATAAGTGATGCCGGTGAACCTAGACTTGTCGAACTATTGTTAGGGGGATTGATCTTTTTCTTTTTATAGTAATTGTGATTGAAGTTGTTTGCCGTATTAGTGCCAGAGTGTTTTCCATAGATGTGTTGTTATAAATAAATACCTTTATATCTTTACACCGAAGCCTTGTTCCGAGTTTGCTTGTTCTACTGTGTAAATTGCCCTATATTGTATACTCCACATACTGCCTAACTCTTCTTGAGGGATGTCTGACCGCTCAGCCACAGCTACCAAGTGAATCTGTGTGGTACAGACTGCTACCAAGTGGGTTTACTGCCAAACACCTGTAGTCCTAAATCTTTTGCAGTGGTCCCAGAGGGAACTGCACAGGTTTCCGCCTAACACTGGTGTACAGCGGTGGGATTTGTATCGAGTATACAGTTTAGAGTGCTTTTCAACACTTTAGGATAACTAACCACAAAGCTTAGCACTAAAAAGCAACTTTTAAAAACATGTCTACTATGGAAGTTTACAGTCAAGAATCCTTGTCAGGTGAAAATACTGAGAGTTTACGAGCCCTCTGTAGACAAGAGAGTCTTTCTGTAAGAGGCAAGAAGTTAGAACTGATAGCGAGGTTGCTGGCGAACCAAAGTCTGGGCACTGGTTCAGAGGAACCAACTTCTCCAGCAGATGTAGATAACATTGATGGTGTTGATCTAAATCATAATTCTGATGATAGTGATGAAGAGGCTGAAGAGGAAAGAGAGGCTAACGAAACTGTCTCCCCTGCCCCTCTGTCTGCCTTACCAGCTGTACCTACAGGGCCTATAACAGGTCCCACACTAAGTCCTCAAGTCCTTGAACTAGAAAAAATGAAAATAGACTTGGAATTCAGAAGGATTACTGCTCAAACCGAACAGGAACACCAAGAAATGCAACAAATTCTTAGGCTCCGAGAAATGGAGCTCAAGAATGAGTTAGAAATGAAAAAGTTGTCTGTCGAAACTGCTTCTGTCTCTGGCTCTTCTAGAAGCTCCAGTCCGAAAAGACCCCGGATGCCGAAGGAATTAATTGGTATGTATGAACCGAAATTGGATGTATTGGATTGGCTGAGTTTGTTTGAGTACAATCATGGGCTCCAGAACATCACAGGTAACGAGTTGCTTACCTGGTTGTTCTCTAGGCTTCCCCATGTTTCAACTGATGTGGTAATGGAGTTGGGGGAGGAGGATAGGAAAAAGTACGAAAGTGTGAAACTAGCTTTGATAGCTAGATTTGGGAAGACCCCTTCCCAGTATCTTAAGAGGTTTAGAACCCTCAAAAAGCATGATGGTACCCCTTGGGCTACCTGGGTGAGTGAAGGGTTGAAAAACTTAGAGGGATGGATTAAGGGTTACAAAGTGAACACTTATGAGGGTATGAAGAATCTTTTTATGTTGGAGTCTATTTATGATGCCTGTTCTCCTGAGCTCAGACAGCACTTGGCTGATTCAAAGGAATTGGATTCCAGGAAGCTAGCTAAGACTGCTGACTTGTGGGTTGCCAACAGGGCTACTCATGAGGATTCTGGGGCAACTCAGAAAAAGGATGAGGGAAAACAGCAAAAAAAAGACTCAGAGAATTCGAATAACTCAAATTCCAAAGAGGGCCCCAAACAAAACCAGAAGGGTAAGCCACAAGGAAAACCGCAACAGAATAGTGTGTCTTCTGGTGCCAAACCAGAAGGAGGCCAGAACAAGCCACCATTCCAGAAAGCATTCAGGAAATGCTTTGTTTGTGGCTCGACTGACCACGTGAAAGGAGATCCCAGATGTTAGGGTAAACCTTAAGGGGTCCAGCTTGTCTCCTTAGCCTTCGCTCCAGAGGAGGAAGTCCAAATGGCAAGTGGAAACTTTCTACTGCTAGCTGATGAACCCATTGGAGTCTCAGCCAGCGTTTCTTTAGTATCTCTGTGGGAACAACAGAATTTAGATGTCTATAATTCTATCCCCGATAATACTAAAGAGTATTACAAGGACAGTGTCCTGGTGAATGGTCAGGAGACTCCACCCATTAGGGACACTGGGGCCAGCATAACTGTGGAGGATAAATTGTTTTTTCAGGCTGAGGATGTTGCTAAGGCACCCAAACGCCTCACCAAGTTAGCTGGAGGGCCTGTGCAGATGCTTCCCCAATTACCAGTTCTGATCCAGTGTAATGACATGACTGTGACGATACCTGTCAGCATACAGAGTGAGGTACCAGGACGCGTTCTGTTGGGTAACGATTTGAAAACTCTCGGAGTTGTATCGCATACTCCCAGACCTCCTAGTAAACGGTTACAGGAACTAACCAGACCTGCAAGAGAGAGGACCATGCGCGGTAATCTCCAGGAGATGATGAAGAAAGAAATCACTCCTGCTCCACTGGAATTGTCGGCCGCTGTCTCGAAGAAATCAGAAGCGAAAGGGAAACCTAAGACTTCTATCCTGAAACCAGCAGCCAGCATTTCAGTGCAGCCAACAAGGACTTCCTTGCGGTTGTCCAAAGTTACACCCGTAACTCCACCTCCAGCTGAGGCTAAGAGGGAGGTACAACCCTGTTTGGTAGAATTAGACTCTGACAAAGAGCTAATGGAAGGCCAGGAACTCATTGGAGATCTGGATCCTGTTGACCATCCTGAGCTGCAGTCTTTACTGGCAGAAGGGGGACCCAGCAGGGCAGACTTCAGTAAGGGACAGAGAGAATGTCCAGCTCTGGAAGGTCTTCGCCACCAGGCAGAAGCTCAGGCTGAAGGGCAAGAGCCTGGGAAATACAGGTTGCACTGGGAAGACGGCCTCTTCTACATTGAACCGACCGAGTCTGCACCTGGAGACTACAAACGACTTGTAGTACCCCAAGAGAACAGACCACAGTTCCTGCAGTAAGCCCACGAGATTCCTTTGGCTGGTCACTTGAGTTTCAAAAAGACTAAGGAAAGGCTATCTCTCTACTTTTATTGGCCAAAGATGGGGGCCGAAGTAGAAAAACACTGCAGGAGTTGCCACACCTGCCAGACCTCTGGTAAGGTTGGCGCCAAGAATGTGGCACCTTTAGTGCCTCGCCCCGTTGTGGAAGTCCCATTTGAGAGAGTAGGGATTGACATTGTTGGTCCCTTTGATCCTCCAACCTCCTCAATCAACAGGTTTATACTTGTTGTAGTAGACCATGCTACTAGGTATCCTGAGGCAATTCCTATGAGGACTGTTACAACTCCGGCTGTGGCTAAGGCCCTCCTTGGTATTTTTACTAGGGTCGGGTTTCCTAAGGAAGTAATCTCTGACAGGTGTCAAACTTTATGTCCCACTACATGAAAGCCATGTGGAAAACCTGTGGAGTTACTTACAAGTTCTCAACAGTTTACCACCCACAAACAAATGGGTTGGTAGAACGGTTCAACCGAACCATGAAGAGCATGATAGGTGCTTTAGAGGAACCCCTTAAACGTAAGTGGGACCTTCTACTGCCATGCCTTCTATTTGCTTACAGAGAAGTCCCTCAGGAGGGAGTAGGTTATTCTCCCTTCGAGCTTCTCTATGGTCATCCCGTCAGAGGTCCATTGGCCCTGATTAAGGAGGGGTTGGAGAATGTTCCTTCCCCCAAGCCAGTCAGAGAGACTGACTACGTGATAGGTCTCTGGAGGAGAATGTCGCACATGATGACAGAGCAAGCGATAACTTGAAAGGTGGACAAGCATTGGTCAAGCACTGGCACAATCAAAAGGCTAACATGGTTGAGTTCGCTCAAGACAAGCTCATTCTCGTTATGATCCCAACAAGGCAGAGGGCCTTGCAAGACAAATGGATTGGACCCTTCAGAGTTGTGGGTAAACTCGGAGAGGTCAACTATCTGGTGGACTTGGGCAATCCCAAGGAGGCTCTGACAGTCTTCCACACCAACCGACTCAAAGCGTATGTCTCAAGACCCGATGTAAGAGCGTTGCTTCTAGCATCAACCGAGGAAGAAGAAGAGAGTGAAGCTCTTCCGGATCTCCTCAGAGGCTTACCTTTAGACGAAAAAATTGAAGGAGTAAATCTCTCTTCAAATCTGACACCCGAGCAACAAGAAGAGTGAAAAGCTATGTTGAATCAGTTTGCCTCCCTGTTCTCGCTTTCACCAGGCTTGACCCCTTGGGGCCAGCATGACATACTCACTGGTGACTGTCTGCTAGTCAAAAGCAGAGGATAACGAATGTCAGAACACGTACGAACCCACATCAAAGGTGAGGTCAGAAAGATGCTTGATCTTGGGGTAATAGAGCCCTCTACTAGTCCATGGTCTAGCCCAGTTGTGTTAGTACCAAAGGCCGGATCTAAAGAACTTAGATTCTGCGTGGATTATAGAGCTCTTAATGCAGTCACCAAAACTGATGCCCACCCTTTGCCAAGAACAGATGAGTTGGTGGATAAACTTGGCGCAGCCAAGTTCCTCAGCACATTTGACTTGACGTCAGGCTATTGGCAAATAGCCCTGACAGACCATGCCAAGGAGAAAACTGCATTTTCTACCCCCGTTGGCTTATACCAGTTTAAGGTAATGCCTTTCGGATTGAAGAATGCACCTGCTACGTTTCAACGGATGGTAAACCAGGTTCTGAATGGGATGGAGGACTTCTGCATGGCATACTTGGATGACATTGCAGTGTTCAGCAATTCCTGGGAAGAACATGTAACCCACCTGAGAGATGTTTTGCAGGCTCTTGGACGAGCCAATCTGACCATAAAGGCGAGTAAATGCCAAATTGGACAGAGTAAGGTAGTCTATCTTGGACATGAGGTAGGAGGTGGAGAAATAAGGCCGTTGCTCAGTAAGATTGAAGCTGTGCAAAATTGGACAACACCTACTACTCAGACCCAAGTGAGAGACTTCCTAGGCCTCACTGGGTATTACAGGAATTTCATCGAGAACTATGGGACCATAGCGTCTCCACTGAATGTCATCTCCTCGCCCAAATTTCCTAAAAAGGTTAGATGGAACGAGGAGTGCAATCAGGCTTTTGAAAACCTGAAGAAGGCTCTTTGCCAAGCCCCAGTACTCAGAGCTCCTGATTACCGCCAACACTTCATTGTGCAGACAGATGCTTCATATGTAGGAATAGGTGCCGTACTCAGTCAACTGGATGGGAAAGGTAGGGAGCACCCCGTTTGCTTCATCAGCCGCAAGCTGAAGGATCCTGAAACAAGGTGGGAAACAATCGAAAGAGAGTGCTTTGCTATCGTGTGGGCTCTGAAGAAGTTTAGGCCATACTTGTATGGTTCTACTTTTGTCATTCAGACTGACCACCAACCCTTGAGATGGTTAATGCAAATGAAAGGGGAAAACCCAAAACTACTGAGATGGTCGATCTGCCTGCAAGGGTTTGATTTCACCATTGAGCACAGGTTAGGGTGTCACCGCCAAAATGCTGATGGTCTCTCTAGGATGTATGTCATTGACTAGAGGTATGAGATTCATCCAGGAGTGGATTAAATCCTCCTGTCCCTTAGTCTGGGGGGGGGGGGGGGGCGAGTGTTAGGGAGAATTCTCTGTTTAGGCTGAATTTCCTAACCTAGTGAGTCCCCCAGCAGCTTTGCTGGATTTCTGGAGTTTTGTTTTTTTCCATCCTGCCAAGAGTGAGACTCTTTTTCTCCCACTCTTGGACATGAATGTGTGTAATTCCTTTGAATGTCAATGTGTTCTATGGGCTATGGGGTCTTTTACTCCATAGGGTCTCATATGTTTTTCTATGTGTGTTACACCTCACCCTCCGTGCCGTAGCACTGGGGCGTCCTAGCGGACCTCCATCATAGACTCCATACCCGGGGACTGACTACTGTCTCCCCGGGCATGTAAAGTCACCATTGGCTTTACTAGACCTAAATTTACTAACAGAACTAGTACAAACCATCCTATTGTGGACATACTAGTAGGGGTAATTCGATTACTCCTAGGTCTGTTATTCGAGGGGGCACTGTCCCGTCCCCCCTCGTCGAGTTTTGGCTGGTGGCAGTGGAAACTACTTGTTATATTCGACTCTGAATATAACCCTATGGGATTCTTCCCATTGTTGGAGATTAATATCTCGTTAATCTCTAACATACCACCGGTTTACTTATCTTAAATAAGTCTATTGGATTGTATTTTCTGCCAGAACTCTGTTTTTAAAATGGCGTCTGTGTTCGTCTCTGTGACTCCTAAACCAAAGGTTGAGCCCTTTGTTCCACTTTTGGCAGGCTTCTGTACAGAGACCCTCCAAAGTGGTGCCATTCTGTCTGGGTTACCACAGGGGTGTGGGAGGGGGTTTAGGCACCCTGGACTGAGTTGCCTTGCCAACTCACGTCGCACTCTGGTGTGATCGGCCCAAGTGGTGAGCCACCCCGCTCACCACTTAGCGTGTTTTGAGTGACAGCTAGGCTGAATGAATGGGGGTTTTCTGCATAAAAGCAGGGCTTTTGGGACTGGATCTTCAGAAGTCGCCACAGGACCTAAGAAGGTAAATCTGAGCCGACCTGCAACGATGACACCTCCGGTGGAGCCCTGCTGAACCGACTCACCACTTCCCGACGACAGAGGAGATCTACCCGCCGGAGAGTCTCTTCCCCTGACTGGTGGGAACAACCAGTCGGCTTTGCTTTTTCTTCACTCCAGGACGCAGTGGTCGAATTGCCCGTGCAGAGCACCTCGGCAGCCGGATAGCCACTACCCCTGTACGGCGACCAAAAGGTGGTGCCTTGTGATGGAGCACTCCGCGGCTGGTCTCTTCCCTGGTGGTGCAACGATCTTCAACTTTCCTTCGACGACGAGATCACCTCTTCTCTTGTCAAAGACCCGACGTGCATCCACCACCAGGAAAAACTGCCCCCGCCGGAGCTGTCTCTCCACAAACAAGGTACCGTGTCCGCCTGGCTTCCCTTTCTGCCAGATAGAGTGAGGTGTCTTAATCCTCGCCTTTCCATTGGGTCGCCTTCAAGCTATCTTAACTTTCTGTTCTGAACTGGTCCAATCTTTCCATAACAATTTGCGACAAAGACTCGAAGCGCATTTCCACTGAGACACTTTTTGGGACATATCGCCTTGCCTCTCTCCGAGTGGGCCTGGCCTCTGAACTTTGTGATCTGCAGTAGACCCTGCCTTACTTGCCTTGCATTTGTCCGTAAAGTATTGGTACCGAGTTGATTTCATAACCTGCCTTATTTTTCTCTCCCGACCTAACGAATACTAGAGTGCCATCTAGGTTAAAGCATACACCTCTGTCTGCAAATAAGTGATGCCGGTGAACCTAGACTTGTCGAACTATTGTTAGGGGGATTGATCTTTTTCTTCTTATAGTAATTGTGATTGAAGTTGTTTGCTGTATTAGTGCCAGAGTGTTTTCCATAGATGTGTTGTTATAAATAAATACCTTTATATCTTTACACCAAAGCCTTGTTCCGAGTTTGCTTGTTCTACTGTGTAAATTGCCCTATATTGTATACTCCACATACTGCCTAACTCTTCTTGAGGGAAGTCTGACTGCTCAGCCACAGCTACCAAGTGAATCTGTGTGGTACAGACTGCTACCAAGTGGGTTTACTGCCAAACACCTGTAGTCCTAAATCTTTTGCAGTGGTCCCAGAGGGAACTGCACAGGTTTCCGCCTAACAGGGGCCTGGTGGAGGGTGCCCCTGCACTGCTAGGGGGTGGGGGTGATGGGAGACATGAGTGGGGGCCTGGTGGAGGGTGCCCCTGCACTGCTGGGGGGTGGGGGTGGTAGGAGACATGAGTGGGGGCCTGGTGGAGGCTGCCTCTGCACTGCTGGGGGGTGGGGTGCAGGGAGACATGAGTGGGGGCCTGGTGGAGGGTGCCCCTGCACTGCTGGGGTGTGGGGGTGGTAGGAGACATGAGTGGGGGCCTGGTGGAGGGTGCCCTGTACTGCTGGGGGCTGGGGGTGCAGGGAGACATGAGTGGGGGCCTGGTGGAGGGTGCCCCTGGATGCTGGTGGGTGGGGGTGCTGGGAGACATGAGTGGGGGCCTGGTGGAGGGTGCCCCTGAATGCTGGGGGGTGGGGATGCAGGGGGACATGAGTGGGGGCCTGGTGGGGGGTGCCCTGCACTGCTGGGGGGTGGGGGTGATGGGAGACATGAGTTGGACATGAGTGGGGGCCTGGTGGAGGGTGCCCCTGGATGCTGGTGGGTGGGGGTGCAGGGGGACATGAGTGGGGGCCTGGTGGAGGGTGCCCCACAGTGCTGGGGGGTGGGGGTGCTGGGAGACATGAGTTGGACATGAGTGGGGGCCTGGTGGGGGGTGCCCCACAGTGCTGGGGGGTGGGGGTGCTGGGAGACATCTGTTGGTGATCAGTAGTGCAAGGTGACATGTGGGTTGGCTGGGGGGCATGGCCATGGTGGATGGGTTGCCTGTGGGACATGAGCAGGGGTGCAGGGTAGTCCCCTGTGGTGTGGGCTGCCTGCAGGGGCCGTGGAGGGTGTAGAGGGAACACCTGGGAGGACCCACACGGCCAAATCACGTGTAGCACTCCCCGGCACCACCGAAATACACGTACCCTGCTGAAATCGCGTGTGAAACTTCCCACGCACCTCGGAATACACATACCCTGCTGAAATCACATGTGGGACTTCCCGAACACCCCGAAGTACACGTACCCAGGCCAATCGCGTGTGGAACTTCCCGCGCACCCCGAAGTACACGTACCCAGGCCAATCGCGTGTGGAACTTCCCGCCGCATCCCGAAACACACGTACCCAGGCCAATCGCGTGTGGAACCTCCCGCGCATCCCGAAACACACGTACCCAGGCCAATCGTGTGTGGAACTTCCCGCGCAACCTGAAGTACACGTACCTAGGCCAATCGCGTGTGGAACCTCCCGCGCATCCCGAAACACACGTACCCAGGCCAATCGCGTGTTGAACTTCCCATGCACCCCGAAGTACACGTACCCAGGCTAATCGCGTGTGGAACCTCCCGCGCATCCCAAAACACACGTACCCAGGCCAATCGCGTGTGGAACTTCCCGCGCACCCCGAAGTACACGTACCCAGGCCAATCGCGTGTGGAACCTCCCGCGCATCCCGATACACAGGTACCCAGGCCAATCGCGTGTGGAACTTCCCGCCGCATCCCGAAACACACGTACCCAGGCCAATCGCGTGTGGAACCTCCCGCGCATCCCGAAACACACGTACCCAGGCCAATCGCGTGTGGAACTTCCCGCGCACCCCGAAGTACACGTACCCAGGCCAATCGCGTGTGGAACTTCCCGCGCATCCCGAAACACACGTACCCAGGCCAATTGCGTGTGGAACTTCCCGCGCACCCCGAAGTACATGTACCCAGGCCAATCGCGTGTGGAACTTCCCGTGCATCCCGAAACACACGTACCCAGGCCAATCGCGTGTGGAACTTCCCGCGCACCCCAAAGTACACGTACCCAGGCCAATCGCGTGTGTTACTTCCCGCGCATCCCGAAACACACGCACACGCTATTTTTCACACAGCGGGTGTCCGTGTTTGTCGGTACCCCTTTGCACCTCATTTGTCCCAGAGGGCCACTGTATGGACCATTCATCATGGCTGTATATGGGTGCTTTTTGTTAGCGCACATTTTGGCGCACATTTATTTCAGGCGCAGGGACGCTACCGCCTGCTTTCTTGTGTACTTTTACTGCGAATCGCACGTTTTGGCACCTCTGCGCGGGAATTTTCGGCGCACATTAATTCCATGAATCGACGCCTATATTTGCAGCATGAATAGTCTTGGCACAATTATTCTTTTTATGTAACTTTTGTCCCTTATGTAGTACAGGGTTCAATCACGTCTTCACAGAAAGCGCGTAAAATTAGATTTACAACTACCAACTTTGAGATTTGTCCTCCTTCATGTGGCAAAGTTAACGGATTTTAAAGCTTAATTACAAATAGGCATTTAAACACCAAAAGTCCTTTAGCAGTTTTATTTTTACTTTTCTTTCCCTGGCAAAAGCTGTCAAATTCCTTTCATCAGGGTGGGGTGTCCTCTTCCTTGAAGGGAAGCTTCCTCCTGTAGGGATGAGTGTTCAGCCTGCCATTGTCTTTGGCTGGGCCACAGACGAATGTCTAATGAGTTCTTTGTTCTGAGTAAGCGAAAACCTTCCAGCAGCAATTAGTCCTTTCCTGTCAGTGGCGAGGTGTCAACCATTCCCAGGCTGAAGCTGTCAGCCCAGAATTAAAATTTAATTAACTCAAGACTTGGGTTTGACTTTAAGCTAACTACATCTTTCATTAAAACATATAAGTGAACACAATTTAAAGGGGATTTTGACATTTAAAGAATTAGGCCTTTCATCAAAAACACGCTTTTAAACAGGCGATTTGCACTTTCTTCAAGGAAAAGCACCTTAAACGGAGTCCTTTTAAATCCAATTTTCTTATGCAGCACACACATTTAATTCAGCATTATTTCGGTCCTTGAGTGCTGTTATTTCCCCTGGAACTGAAAACAATGTTGCTGGGCTGGTTTTTCATGAGATTCATTTCTTAGTTACTGTCAGTCAATGGGGCCCGGCTCCTCTGAGCCACCTGGATGATCTGAAACCCTTTTAATTTCAATGATTTACTGGAAAATAAATTGATCTAGCGCCAAAACAGCACTTTGAATGTTGCAAAGCTGCATTTTAAAAGGCATTTTCATTTTTTTAGCCTAATTCTGCGGCCTTACTTCATGTTGAATGGAACAGAGCCCACTGGCATGCACCGGCAGTGTGAATTCTGTTTTCACCCCACTTTGAATGTGTGTGGCAGGAGTGTGCAGCCTTTTGTGATTGTGACCCACCCACAGTTTGGAGATTTTTGCGCGCACAGGTGTTAGCACATCCATTTTTGTCTGTTTCTTTCCCCATTTGTAAAGTGATGCAGTGGAGCATATCAGAATGGGTAAAAACATCCCACAGCCTCAAACCCAGGGACCGCATCTCTCCAGCCCTAAAAACTCTCCACTGTCACCTAGTTGCTGCAATCATCAAATTCAAATCCCTCTGCATCATCCATAAAGCTCTCTGGGGCTGGGGACCACACTATCTGCAATTGGCTCTCACTAAGTACACTCCTTCCAGATCTATATATTCCTCCAGCACCAACTCTCTGCGTGTCAAGCGCTTCGCTAAACAGCCAGCTGGTGGGCAATCTCTTTTCTCAGGTGGACTCCTCCTATGGAACAGCCTCCTTCTCCCTCTTCATCTTGAGCCGGATCACCTCAAATTCTGGAAGCTCATCAATACTTTCATTTTCACCTCCTCCTTCCCCATTTCCTCATTTGCTGAAACCTCAGAGTCGCTGGGATTGGTGACCAAGGCCCTAATGTGTCCACCTGGGCCATGTCCTCCTACCCCCAATCTCCTTCAGTCTCCGTCCATTCCCACTTGCTTCAGCACCTACTGACCTGTGATATCACAAGCCTGCACTTATTTATTGATAGTGGACCACTCTCACCAATTGATCTCTACCAGTCACTTAAAAGTTGCTTGCACCTTACTCCCTATATTTAACAAAAGGAGGGCTCCAACCACATAGAAATGCTTTTCACTCTAGTCTCGCTTAGAGTGTTCTGCTGTGCTGTATCAGTGTGTTATTTTCTAATAATGATTCAAGAGTAAGCTGAGTATCCAAATAGTAGGGTTATTTTATTCTGGATATAAGTTCCAAATATACACTGTGCGCCATAGCTTTAGTGCTCAAAGCTTCTTGCTTTATTCAGCAAAACCAGTCCCCAAGACTGGATTTATATCTAGCATATTCATAGTACAATAAATGAAGTGATTCTTTACACAAAACGAAACCACATCACAATTTATGAATCAAGGGTGTGCTAGTATTGCTTGGTGAGGTAAATATTACATCATATTCACATTGTTGCAAAGAAAAGGCCAACGAGACAAAGTAACAGTATTTGCACATAATGAAGCATTAATCTGCATTGTTTTACATACACTCCCTGGTATTAATCTAAAGTAAGGATGTGTTCATATATATGCAATAACTGGTCTAATAGTTTTAGGCTGACTATAGAGCTGAAACTAGTTAGGGCAGTCAGCTCTTAGGTGGGTTAAAAAATATTTCCACAGAGTACCAAACCGCTGGTCTATGCCAGGGGGATGAGCCCCCTAAGGAGTTCTGGTGGAGTGTATTAGCAATTTCTTGTGCTTGAACCACAGGCGTTCCGGCTTCTTGTTTGAAAAGCCTTCATCTGGGCCTCTGGGTTTGTTTCTCTGGAGGAAAAACAAAGTAGAAACAAAAGGGAGGGGGGGAAATGGGAGAGAGAGAAGAGACTCAATATTAGTCTCTTGATTTTATAGGGTGTATTCATTAAAAAACCATTGTTGCTGCATATCCGGAGGACTTTGCATTGTTCAGGGTACTCTTAAAAATGACTTTATGGCCAGACCATACTTGATCTGGTTCATGATGCTGGGGAAAAATCAGGGACTAACCTTGTTGGTCGGCTTCGGATGGAAGCTAGAATATTGGTTGCCCTTCTGCTTGCTGAGATAGTATTAGGCAGCAGAAGGAGGCCGGTTCTAAATCTGGCGTCTTCTAATGTTGTTGTCCCCAGGTATGGTGGGAAACGCTGGGTAGGAAAGAAGGAAGGATGGGTGTTACTCCTTACATGTGAATTATTCATGATTACCCCAAAATAACGGGGTGTGAAAAAACTTTTTTGGGGGGGAGTTACATACCTATTGGAAATTCAGTTGATGGCTGCCTTAGATGGTAGTTGGAGGCAGAGCGGAATAACGTCCTCTACTAGATGAAAAAGAGAGCGGTAGCTGTCTAAGGCTCCCAGTGCCAGGTGTTGCTGGTCTGTTTTAAAACAGGAGACAAAAACAAATACAGATAGCAGTTGAAGCAAGTAGTTGGGAAATGGGGTTTGTTGAATATGGTAGGTACGAGTACCTAGCAAAGACAGAGGTACTAACGGGGCTGTGGTTGTATCTGCAGCTGCTCATAGTTTACCTCAAGAAAGAACTGCTTTATCATCCTTTCAGCCGATCGCCGGAGTCACAGGGGAGTCACTGCTCTTTCGTTGGGGTTTTTCTTCATTAAGAAGAGTGCTGTGTCCAAAGGTCAGTGCGCATGCGGGAAGGAGCAGTGTTGCTCGAATCGGGCATGCCCACTGGGTACATTCAATGCTTGGAATGGTTGTCATGGCAGGCCGACGCTGTAGGCAGAGGCGTGAGTTAAAGCGCTGAGCGTATTCCTTAATGGAATAGTGTGACAAAGGGCTGTACCTAACCGCATGTGCCTAGGTACGGCAAAGGGGCATGCGAGGCATGTAGGATGGAGCGCGGAAGCCGCGTTATTCCTGGATGTAAAGGTCCAGGGAATGCCATTAAATTCCGGGCATTATTCTGGGCAGCCCCTGCTTGTGGTGATGTGGGGCAAGGAGAGGGCGGAGGTATATAGCCAGAGTGGAAAAACTATCATATACAACTAACCAGTCGCCATATGAGCCCCTTACATTACCGATGTGGTGTGAGTGTAGCATGTATTTATTACAAGTGTGTCCACCATCGGAGGCACACCAGACGGGTAGCATAGGGGGCTGTGCACCACATGTGTTTATTAATACTCGGTGTGTGGTCATTCCTAAGATCGTGTTTGGACAGGTATAATCCAGATCACCCATGAATTGCAAATACATTAATATACAAATACAACCTCACCCTCTGTTGCAGTCAAAAAGATTTATGGGAGGACTTTGCATCACAAACATCCAATGTTCCGGATAGGTGGGTATGAAATCACTCCCACGGTACATTCGCATCATTTAGGCCATGTGTGATAGTCTGGAGTTTAAAAACCCACCATGCTTCTTTGTGTTTTAATGCATTTTTTGTGTTGGTGTTGCCATCCACTTTGTCGATGACCCACCAAGACAGATCATCAGGTCCGTGATGGTATTCTAGGAAGTGGGACACTAGGGGTGCATTATGTACTTTGCATTGAATCCTTGAGCGATGCTCACTGTTGCGTTTATTAACTGGTCTTTGCAGTTCGCCAATATATCTGAGCCCACAGAGGCACTGTATAAGATAAATTGGATTGCATTTCTTACAATTAGAGAAGTGCTTGAGTATCCAGTCTTTTTTGCCAATTTTGAAGGATTTTGTTTTTGAAGTGAACTTGCAAGCTACACAGTTCCCACAAGGGTGGTGCCCAGACAGGTCTCTCAAGTTCCAAAGGGAGGATCGTTTAGTCTTCTTAAGGCGAGAGTGTGTCAGATGTTCTTTTAGGTTTTTGGCTCGTTTGAGCGCCATCCTGGGCATGGGTTCATCTGGAAGGCTAAGTTGTATAAGCAGCCAGAATTTTTTGATTGTTTGCTGTATTCTAGTTGTGTCAGGTCCAAAGGTAGTGACGCATGTAAGACGATCTTCATTGCTTCTATTTTTTGGGGTCAGTAGCGTCTCTCGTGGAGTGTACAATGCTCTTTTACTGCTGTTCCTGACAAGTTTCTTTGGATAGCCCCTGGTTCGTAGCCTCGCCTCTAAGTCTGCTGCATGTAGTTTGTACTGATTGGTGTCTGTGCAGTTTCTTCGTAGACTGAGAAATTGGGCGTAAGGAAGGTTATTTCTCAAGTTTCTGTGATGATTGCTCGTGTAGTGGAGTAGAGTATTCCGGTCCGTGTCCTTCCTAAATAGGGTGCACAATAGTTTGTCGTCTTGGGTCAGTATTTGTATATTCAGGAAGTTGATGTAGTCACAGCTGTAACTCATGGTGAATTTTAGTTCCACTGTTATTTGGTTGATCCACTCATAACATTCTTGGAGGTGTTCAAGGTCTCCATGCCATAGAAAGATGATATCATCTATGTAGCGTTACCAATTGCTGATATAGTTCCTGAATGGATTTTGGGTAGAGAGTATGTGCTTCTCTTCGAATTCCGATATGAAGAGTACGGCCAGGCTGGCCGCAAACGCAGCCCCCATGGTGGTACCACAAGTTTGCATGAACAAGTTATCGCCGAAGGAGAAGTAGTTTTTTGTGAGGGCCAGTTCCAGGAGTTCCACAATAAAGTTTACTAGGACGCGTTCCTGTGTCAGATGGTGAGTCAAGTGATTGCGAATACATTCCAGCACCACCTCCTGGAGTATGCTGGTGTAGAGGGATGTAACATCTAAGGTTACCAGCAGGTCCTTGGATTTGTCAAAGGGTTGGTTCTCAAAAAAGCATAATGGTGGACAGGGTGTCTTTTAAGTATGTGCTGGTTGCTTGACTTAATGGTTTAAGGAAAAAGTAAATAAATTGACATATTGGTTCTAGAATGGATCCACACCCAGATACAATTGGTCTTCCCAGGAAGCACTTCTCTAATTGTAAGACATGCAATCCAATTTATCTTATACAGTGCCCCTGTGGGCTCAGATATATTGACCAAACCCAAAAACCAGTTAATAAACGCATCAGTGAGCATCGCTCAAGGATTCGATGCAAAGTACATAATGCACCCCTAGTGTCCCACTTCTTAGAATACCATCACAAACCTGATGATCTGTCTTGGTGGGTCATCGACAAAGTGGATGGCAACACCAACACAAAAAATGCATTAAAACACAAGGAAGCGTGGTGGGTTTTTAAACTCCAGGCTATCACACATGGCCTAAATGAGGCGAATGTACCTTGGGAGTGATTTCATACCCACCTATCCGGAACATTGAATGTTTGTGATGCAAAGTCCTCCCATAAATCTTTTTGACTTTTTGACTGCAACAGAGGGTGAGATTGTATATGTATTTTAATGTATTTGTAATTCATGGGTGATCTGGATTATACCTGTCCAAACACGATTTTAGGAATGACCACACACCGAGTATTAATAAACACATGTGGTGCACAGCCCCCTATGCTACCCGTCTGGTGTGCCTCCGATGGTGGACACACTTGTAATAAATACATGCTACACTCACACCACATCGGTAATGTAAGGGGCTCATACGGCAACTGGTTAGTTGTATATGATAGTTTTTCCACTCTGGCTATATACCTTTGCCCGCTCCTTGCCCCACATCACCACAAGCAGGGGCTGCCCAGAATAATGCCCGGAATTTAATGGCATTCCCTGGACCTTTACATCCAGGAATAACGCAGCTTCCGCGCTCCATCCTACACGCTTCACATGCCCCTTTGCCGTACCTAGGCACATGCGGTTAGGTACAGCCCTTTGTCACACTATTTCATTAAGGAATACGCTCAGCGCTTTAACTCACCCCTCCGCCGATGGCGTCGGCATGCCATGGCAACCATTCCAAGCATTGAATGTATCCAGTGGGCATGCCCGATTCGAGCAACACTGCTCCTTCCCGCATGCGCACTGACCTTTGGACACAGCACTCTTCTTAATAAAGAAAAACGCCAATGAAAGAGCAGTGACTCCCCTGCCACTCTGGCGATCGGCTGAAAGGACGATAAAGCAGTTCTTTCTTGAGGTAAACTATAAGCAGCTGCAGATACAACCACAGCCCGATAGTATCCCTGTCTTTGCTAGGTACTCGTACCTACCATATTCAACAAACCCCATTTCCCAACTACTTGCTTCAACTGCTATCTCTATTTGTTTTTGTCTCCCGTTTTAAAACAGACCAGCAACACCTGGCACTGGGAGCCTTAGACAGCTACCGCTCTCTTTTTCATCTCGTAGAGGACATTATTCCGCTCTGCCTCCAACTACCATCCAAGGCAGCCATCAACTGAATTTCCAATAGGTATGTAACTCCCCCCCAAAAAAGTTTTTTCACACCCTGTTATTTTGGGGTAATCATGGATAATTCCCATGTAAGGAGTAACACCCACCCTTCCTTCTTTCCTACCCAGCATTTCCCACCATACCTGGGGACAACAACATTAGAAGACGCCAGATTTAGAACCGGCCTCCTTCTGCTGCCTAATACTATTTCAACAAGCAGAAGGGCAACCAATATTCTAGCTTCCACCCGAAGCCGACCAACAAGGTTAGTCCCTGATTTTTCCCCAGCATCATGAACCAGATCAAGTATGGTCTGGCCATAAAGTAGTTTTTAAAGTACCCTGAACACTACAAAGTCCTCCGGCAATGCAGCAACAAGGTTTTTTTTATGAATACACCCTATAAAATCAAGAGACTAATGTTAAGTCTCTTCTCTTTCTCCCATTTTTCCCCCCTCCCCTTTGTTTCTACTTTGTTCTTCCTCCAAAGAAACGAACCCAGATGCCCAGATGAAGGCTTTTCAAACAAGAAGCCGAAACGCCTGTGGTTCAAGCACAAGAAATTGCTAATACACTCCACCAGAACTCCTTAGGGGGCTCCTCCCCCTGGCATAGACCAGCGGTTTGGTACTCTGTGGAAATATTTTTAACCCACCTAAGAGCTGACTACCCTAACTAGTTTCAGCTCTACAGTCAGCCTAAAACTATTAGACCAGTTATTGCATATATATGAACACATCCTTACTTTAGATTAATACCAGGGGGTGTATGTAAAACAATGCAGATTAATGCTTCATTATGTGCAAATACTGTTACTTTGTCTCTTTGGCCTTTTCTTTGCAACAATGTGAATATGATGTAATATTTACCTCACCAAGCAATACTAACACACCCTTGATTCATACATTGTGATGTAATTTAGTTTTGTGTAAAGAATCACTTCATCCAAATTCTGTTCATTTATTGTACTATGAATATGCTAGATATAAATCCAGTCTTGGGGACTGGTTTTGCTGAATAAAAGCAAGAAGCTTTGAGCACGAAAGCTATGGCGCAGGGTGTATATTTGGAACTTATATCCAGAATAAAATAACCCTACTATTTGGATACTCAGCTTACTTTTGAAGCATTATTAGAAAATAACACACTGATACAGCACAGCAGAACACTCTAAGCGAGACTAGAGTGAAAAGCATTTCTATGTGGTTGGAGCCCTCCTTTTGTTACATATTCTGTTCTAGCTCTACTTTCTGCCACAGAACTAGGGCTATCCCTTCAGTTACTATGCACCTTCCTCCCTAGCACATCCCTCCATGTTACTCTTAGCCCTTACCCCTGCTATCCCTCTCTCTGCACTTGCACGTTCTGAATGCTCACAAGGCCCAGTAGGACCGCCTCTTTCTTTCATTGTTATATTTCCCTCTCATTCCCATGTTCCCTCCCTGTTGCCATGTGGGCGCTTTGAAACACAATTTACTTGCTGTATAAGCGCCTTACAAATGCACAATAAAATAAATAAAAATGTCTTAAGTTAAAAACATTTAATTTAAATATACTGTGTTGCTTAGATAGGAGCCATTTTAGGAGGAGTGTATTTAAAATACCTAGTATCTTTCCGAAGATAATATACACCTAGAATTGATTATGGAAGTGAATGCTTGTTGAAGTGAAGTAGCAAGAATCAAGAAGGCAGGTACGATCTTTTGCTGATAAATTGTTTATGAGATTATAACATTTTAGTGATTTCCTTGGTATAAAGCTGGACACCACTTTGGTTTAGATTGCATTCATGTTTTAAATACATTTCGAGTTTTGTGACATCACATTCTGTTTATTGGCCAGAAATTTGGGGTGAGATTGTACATCAGGAACTTACATTGGTAATGTAGGGCAATCAATGAATACATTCACAAATATTTCTACAATACTCCCATCCTACCCAACAACATACTAAGAAAAGTGAAATGAGTGCATGTCATTTTAATACATTCGGAAGCAGTTCTTTCCTGGAATCAAAAGGTTCATACCTATCATAACCTGTAGCACTGCACTGTTGTGGAAAAATGACCACTGACGATTGAGGTGGTTTGCTGAACCATTTATTAGTAAAACCAAAAAGAGGACAAACGCAAACCAATGATAGTACGAGACTTCGGCGCAAGTAAGAATCCCCGCCCCCCACTCCAAGCACTGTTCTCTTATACCCTAATGAACAAATGCATTTCAATGGAATGGGTGGTCCAAACAGGGGAAGGAATCATACTGAAACAATGTTGCAAGCAGGGAACAAAGCCCAACAATGCAAGACTTTCATACCAGCTGTGTTCTTACATGTTAGACAGTGTTATCGGAGGGGACAGCATAGCGTGAAACATTTAGTAAAATTGAATATGCTCCTCAGAGTTTCACACTTGCTCGGAGGCAGGTGAGAGCGCTTACAGTATGATGACATCTGCTAAGGTGCTTTTCATAGGAAAGCGGGAGCCTCAAACACAATTTCATATGGCCAAAGGGAAACACGTCAGAAGCGAGAGATGTAAAGGCGAGCAAAGTTACACGCTAAGCAAAGAACCTTCATCACAAAGACATGTGCAGTAGAGCCTAAAGCCTCATCTCACGCAAGCAAGAAACAGTCTTTAAAAATGGCAGTTTGCAGTGCTTGCTCAATATTTTGCAAGGAGAGTACATACATGGTTCAGTTCCAAATTAAATTAGAACCCACTCTATGTAGAGAGAGTCTGGGAATTATTAAAAAGTGGAGACAAATTCTAAATAGGTGCTCATTAGATCTCATACTTCTTACTATAGAGAAACTATCAAAGTCATTAACACAATTGAATGAAGAAATTGAGATTATCAAATCTGCATTGACTCCCTTGATGACGAAAGAACAATTGTCGAATATATTGGAAGAAGTGAATACCAAGTTGGATCAGTTTGAATCATAAATTGAAACTAAAAAAATTAGAAAATTCCAAAGGGACACAATAGATTATTAACTTGAAGGACTACCACAACAAAAGGAATCCACAACAAATCCCTACAAGACCGGGAAGAGCCTCTATTTCACAAACATCATCATCAGAATTCTCCTGACCCGAAACTGAAGAGGAAGCTCATCTTAGAAATCAACAATCTCATCAAGAAGAAGTGGGAGAAAATTCCAGAAGTGTGGCTGGTCCAAGCTCAAGTTCTTTTTTTAGACAAAAAAAAACAGAAGATCCAAAAAGAAAAAATCCATTACGTCAAGTCAATCTTCTTCAAAAGAAAACCTACCCACTGAGCATATTGGAATTAAAGACTCTACAAATGGTCTATCATTTGTTCTGACATACACTTGCAGTCTCTTGAAAGAAAAAATTGATTTCTTTAGGGTAACAAGGAAAATGAGATTGATATTTTTCTTCGCCAGCACAGAAAGGACAGAATCCACGGAACCTTTGAAATATTTGGAAATTCCACCGAAGAGCTTATTTACACGTCACACACAGAATCATATACTGGAAGTATTCCAGAATCAAACTTTAAGAGATCCCAAGGGAATATCCTTCAATCATAAGAACAGGGGTAACTTTTCTAAACGTGAAAATCAAGTTTTGGACACATTATTATGAAATGAGGACATTATATTGAAGCCAGTGGACAAGGCCGGAGCCCTAGTTATAATGGATCGATTTAAGTACAAAGCTGAAGTGGAACAACAATCATGAGATCAAGATACGTGTTTGGAAGTGCTGTCAGACCCTACCGACCATGTAAGAACTCTCATCAGGGAATTCCTGGACGAGGCAGAAGCACATGAATGGATCTCTGAAAAAACTAAAACATTTTTCACCAAACATCATCCAATAATGCCAGTCTTATACATATTACCTAAAGTGCATAAGAGTTTGTCTGACCCACCTGTAAGACCGATAATAGCTGCAAATGACAGTCTCCTTAAACCATTAGCCCAATACATAGACAAAGCCATTCAACCATTAGTACAAAGAACAACAACGTACCTCAAAGATACCACAGACTTTTTACTGAAGATAAAAGATCTTGACTTTGAGGAAACTGCAGACATCTTATTTATCATGGATGTCTGCACTTTATATACTAACATCACACATGAAGCAGGCCTAGAAGCAATGGAGTGGTTGCTACTATCTTCACAGGATTGTAGTGCGAATTACTTATGTATATTAAGTTTGTTTAAAATAGTTCTAAATAACAACTTCTTTCACTTTGAAGATAGATACTTCATACAAATCTCGGGTACATCCACGGGAGCAGCCATGGCACCCGGTCATGCCAATACTTACATGGCATACCATAAACAAACATTGATACTAAAAAAAATAGAATACCAGGTCCATCTGAGAAGCTTCTTTTGATACATTGATGATATCTTCGGTATTTGGAGGGCTTCCCATCAAAGCCTTCTGGAATTCTTTACATACATGAATCAAATGGCACCAAGAATCAAATTCACAACTCAAGTTAATAAGAATCGTATTTAGTTCCTGGATGTAGAGGTGTACATCAAAGCAATTCACTTACACATTACAATATATAACAAGCCAACTGACAGAAACAACATCCTTATGGCATCAAATTTTCATCCGAACACTACTATCAAAGGATACCTTACAGTCAATTTTTGCGTCATAGGAGAATTATCTCGGAACCATTGGAATTTGAGAACCAAACAAAGAATTTACAAGAAAAATTTCTCCAAAGAGGATATTCACGAGAACAGTTATCCACAGCCTTGATCAAAGCTTCAACTATTCTGAGAGCTCAAACCCTTGAGCAATCTGTCAAAGGAAGTTCAGAATCACTTGTTTATGTTACTACTTACTCTGAACAGAGTTACAAAATTAAACAAATCATAAAAAGAAATTGGCAAATGCTTAAAATGGACCCGCAACTGGCCCAATTGTTTGCAATCGAACATACGTTTGCAGACAGAAAAAGTAAATGCATTAAAGATTTTGTTGTAAAGGCAGATTATCAACAACCTTTATCTTGTCCACGTCCGTTTAAAGGGACCTTACCATTTAACAACTGCCAGCACTGTCACAATGTGATTAGAGGCTCTAGCATTAATCATCCCTATATGGGCAAAATAATTCCATTGAAACACACAAGTACCTGTGAAACAAGTAATGTTATCTATGGTATTAAATGTCCATGCAGTATATTCTATGTGGGTCTTACAACAAGGAAGGTCAGGCTGAGGTGGACTGAGCACAAACCTAACATCCAATTGTGTTCAGTCCACTCACCAGTGGCACAACATTTTAAAACTTTCCATCACACCATAGCACAAATGAAGTTTACGATTTTGGAGCAAGTGAAATGCCCAAAGAGAGGAGGCGACATTAAACTGTTACTAAGACAGAAAGAGATTGAATGGATTGAAAAATTGTACTCCTTAGAGCCAAAGGGGATGAACAATGACTTTGACTTATCTTGCTATATTTCAATGCAGTTATTGTATATTTTCTATGGCCTCCTCCTCTTGTAACTTTGATCTCTATCAATACATGTTATGGATTTAATAATATGATATACAGTTTTTTTCAGTGGAGGGATCGTGTTCATGTAATGTTTTATATTTTTGAAAGCTAATGGGTTTTCACCCGAATGGTAATTACATCCCTGAGTGAACACCTATGGCACTAGTGGAAATAGGACTTAATAAAGGCTAATTTTGCTTTATAATCCTAAAGATACACACCAAAAATACACTTATTATATAGTGTAATAATGTGTCACAGTAAATTATTATGTCTGTAGCACTGTGACCTAGTGCAAATCACACTGGGAATGCCGACACGAATTCACCATGAGGCTCAGCTCATAACCAATGACATTACAGTAATGTAATCATGTGACCGCAGTGTAGTGAACTCATCGTGTACTTGCACATAATTATAGTTTAGCTCAAGTAATGACATCTTTCAGTAAAATTGACTCGACAGTACAATGCACCAGAGAATAGGCCTGACAAAACTTACAGTCCCGTGAATACGGGCTTTAACATAGCAAACGGTACGCACGTACAATTCGGCATCGTGTGATCACGTGATCAGCTGGTGATCACGTGATCAGGCACATAAGTAGATTTAAACGCGATGCGGGACGGGAGACTGTATCAACAGCCGTCTTCCTGTTCCCAGATCGCGTTCAATGTTAATGGCAGAAAGGTAGGCAAATATTATCTAAATATGAAACTTTGCGGAAATGCTGGACTGTACATAGAGGACTGTACATCATCATTTGTTGAAACACTTAATTAATAGGAGTATTCACCTACACTTTTTCAGATCAGGCATATAATTTAAATAGCCTTTTGGGATCGAATTTTGCAGCTGCAATTCAATGGACATATTATTGGGGGCAACATAGAGCTATCCTTGCAAAACATCCTCGTTATTTGGAGCTTGAAAGGAGAAGACTCACCTTCGTCCATAAAGGTTAGTCAAATACACCTGTTTCCATTAGACGTGCATAAGTGTTCACAGGGACAAATGAATAGTGTAGTGACTTTGTCTTTTTACATTATTTTAGACAGTGAAGAAATGCAATCAATATCTAAACCTGAAGAAGGGGTCAGGGAACCCCGAAACGCGTAGTGTGATGTCATGATTGTATTAACAGATTGTGATATATTTATGTGAAATGGAAAGACACATAGATTTACTTTACTTTTGAACATTGTTACTTTTTTGAATTTACTTCGTTTGTATAATCCCATTGAAAAACAAGGGAATATAATTATTAGTGAATGATGAAATTCAGCATGTTTTCTATTTGTTTTTGAATTAAATTCACCATAAAATACAGTTTATTTATAGTAAACATATTGTGTATTTGACCTTATTTAATATTAGATCTTGAAAATATTAGTGATTCTTCTTGCAAAAGCATACAGGAAGAGAATTCGTTCTCGATCAGAGTGACCAGGATTTTACCTCAGTGGTTTCTGAGGGAATAAGGTTGTGTCAGTTCCAACCCTTCCCACACATCACCAAGAATAGTGAGTGGAGTCTCCAGTCCACATTATTTCCTCATCCTTGCTGTGTGCCATGTACAATGTTTCTATTTCAGAGGGAGCTGGACAGTAGAGTAGCAAAGTTAAAATGAGAGCTGTATGCAGAGACTTGTGCTATCGGTGTGGAAGAAGGCCAGTTTGTGCATTAGTACCCGCGAGGGCGCAATCAGAATGTAAGAGCCATTCTGACTGGCCCTCGCCGAGTCGTTACCAGGCCGGGAATCCCTCCGTCAGGATTCCACGGCCTTTGTCCCCGGCGGGGGGCATTGCAGCCCCTCAGCCAATGAGGAGGCTCGAAGCGGGGCCATGCCCGCTCCGAGCCTCCCCGCGGCTGAGAGGCTGCCTTCGCCCCCCGCCGGGGACTCGGGTAAGTCTTTTTTTAAAAATGTTTTAATTCCCTTCCCTCTCTCCCTCCCACCCGCCCCCCCAACTTACCTTCTTGTTCCTGCGTCCCCAGCAGGGGACGAGGGAAGCCTCCAGCTGTGTGGAGACTCGGAGCGGGGCTACACGGCTGGGGGCTTCCCTCGTCCACCGCCGGGGACGCAGGCGCCTTTCCATGGCAGCCATTTTCTTGGTTGTTTCTTTTTTTTTCTGTCCTGAAACGCTCCAAAGTTTCGGGACAGAAAAAAATGCTTTTAGTGCCCCGGTCACGCACATAATGTGGGTCGAGGTACTAATAGCAATATGACCCTCGCGGCTGGGGGCATTACCGACTAAGGTAAGGCCCCGGGGCCTTCGGTAAGGCCCGAGCGTCTATGGGCCCCGGGGCATTACCTGAGTCGGTAATGCCCCCGCCGCGAGGGTCACATTGCTTAATTACGTCTTTAACTACCTGGATATGCCTTTGTCAGATGTGTTCCTTATCAGCTGCTTTATGTATGTCCCTAATTGCTTATTTCATCACCCTATTGCTCCTTGATCAACTGCTACTTCATACATTATGTTCATTGATAGATTGTTTCTTTAAGTGTGTCATTCTACACTAACCTGCTCACCATTCTGCTTGCACTACATGCATGTCTTGTAGAAGCTCCACTAGGTTAGGTACACCTAGGGCTCACTTGTAGATATGCATAGCCCTCACTACAGCTTACCTACAAAAATACCAACATGCATTACCTCTGTTCTTCTAGTCTGCAGTATCCTACACTTCAGGTTTTGTATCTTGACTCTCCCATTCCTCCAAATAACCCCCCAGGTCTCTTACAGGAAGTATCACAAAGAGGCCACCAAAATGCCAGAAGGTGCATTACACAAGACCACTTTACAGTATATTCTATTATTTCTGTTTTGTCCTTGCAATAGAGGGCCCAAAATCCAAGCCCTACACAAACCATGTAGGCTGGGAAATCCCGGGCCCACAAACAGAACAGTCAGAATAAATGACAAAGGCCTGTTTTATTACACAATGGTAAATCAGGGGAAGCAGTTAAGCGCACAATTCCCCTCCCCTCCCTAACACATAACTGGGTCGCTACCGTGTCTACAAGAAAGGAAAATGTTTTGTCACTTATGGTTACTCTGATCCATGGTTCCCCTTGTGGGTCAGGTGTAACAGATAGGATTGAACGCATCAAGTCAGTCTGTGGGCTATCCTATTGTGGATATAGGTTGATTCCCATCCCAGTGAAAGGGTTTGCCCCAGCACTGTCACACTCCGTAGCCTAGGTGTGGGTGCTTGTGTTCCTGTATTTGGGTTCCAGGTCACCATAGTATTCTGTTGTACTGGTGCCTGCTGTGTGTTTGGCTGTTGTGCCTGCATCTGTGGCTGTTGTGCAAGTTGTATTTGTGGCAGAGGTGTCTGATACTGTGTGTGATCTTGGACATAATATTCCAGTGGCTCTACGCTATAAAATGGAGGATATGCTGCCCTTCCTCTTGGACTCTGCCAATTATGTGCAGCCTCCCCCCACTTCTACATACTTGTGCTAGGTGTCCCATCTCCTCACATGTCCAACACTGCTGTGGTGGTCGCATAGGTTGGGGCTGTCCCCCGTTAAACCCTTCTCCTTGCAGAACCTGAGTTCACCCCCTCTTGCTCTAGGAGCGAACCCTCTTCCTCACGGCCAATAATTGGACTCTCCCCTTCCTTCGATGTTCCCTTCAGCCATTGGCTGATCTTGCTGCACTTCTGTTGTAACCATTCCCGGTCCGCTTGTCAACATTGCTCTTTCCATTGAAAATGTTGACCATTTTTTCTGCACTAACTTTGCTTCTTCCATCTTTCTTTTTTCAAGTTTCTTTCTGTTCTTCTCCAGTAATAATCGGCAATAGTGAGCTATGGTCAATTGGATCTCGGGCAATGGTATGGCTTCTATCCCTACACATTTTGAAAATTGTCTCTGCACTGGTTCGGGTAGCCCTTCAAATAATATGTGATAAAAAAAAATGTATACATTGCTGTCCGACGGTTCACAAGTTTTACAAATCTTGAATCTATTGAATGTTCGCAATGGGGTCTTCGTCTACCCGCATCTTGCACGTCATGATTGCACTCATGTCTGAGGTGTCTGGGTACTGTTCTCAGAGTGGCCTCCATACATCTGCTCTGCATTTATTAAATGGTGCCCCATCAAAGGCTGTCTTTTGAGCGGTCACTCTAGGGCACCCAGCCCTTTTCCATAGGTCATCAGCCTGCACACCTCTGGTAGCGGCAAGCAAGCTTATTATGTCACAGATTGCTAGCGCCATTCCTTTCGTCAGTTTTTCTGGCTCATATATACACATTCCCACCCTGGAAGTCAATGTTGGTAGCTTGCACCTCAAATTATCGTTATCCATCTGTGGCCATGGTATATATTGCAGTCGCCCACCCCCCTTCTCGAACAAGAGGAATTGTGTTATGTCTCCATTGTACCCAGGACTGGTTGCAGTCTTTGTTTTTGTGAAGGCTCCTGTCATGTTAATTTTCCTTCGTCCTGGTAATGTTCTCAGGGTTATCTCTTCTATATCCCATAAGCATTCCTTTGAGCGCTTGGAGGCTGGTATGGGTTCAGGTATTTCCTCTTCTTATTCTTCCATATCGGACCACTGCCCTTCCCTCTCTAGGTTCATGCTCATGGAGGGACTTTGCACAGTTCCCTTCTCTGCCTCATCTCCGCTTCCGTACTTTTCTTCATCTGAACGCATTGTCCCACAATCGTCATCACTCCCTTCATCCTATCTGTTTTAAAAGTCTAACCTCTTTGGAGGGTTCACCTTGTATATTCCCCTTAATGCTCTCTCTAACAGACTTGGTTCTCCTCTCTGCAGCAATCCCACTACGATCTGTGTTATCTTTTTGGTAGCATCACTGTCTCTCCTGCTTCTGTATAAATTGCTGATCTTCCTTCGTATTGCTGATCCCTCATTTTCATCTGGAAAAGTATTATTTTTCATTATCTCCTACATTTCATTGAAACGTCTTTCTAAACTCTTTTCTCTCTCTTGCTCGTGTTCTTCGTTTCTTTGTGATCCACTGCAATTATTTCAACTTCCCTTCGCTGTCTCTCTCTACTCTTCTGTCTGTGTTTCTCTTTCCTCTATTATTCCCCTCACTCATTTCTCTTCTGCTTCCCTTTGCCTCTCTCTTTCTTCTTTTTGCCTTCTTGCCTTTTCCCTTTCTTCCCGCTTTTTCTCCTGTTCTCTTTCATTCATGTCTCTTCTCGTCTGTTCCTGGTCCCTCTGCTGCTTTTTTTGTTTGCTCTATGCTTTCTGTCTCTTTCTTCTACTTCTTTCATTATGTTACCCATTCTCTTTCTTCTTCTAACTTTCTCATTCGTCTCACTTCTGCTTCCTCTTTTTCTGTCTCTTTTTAGATTCCCCATCTCTATCTTTTGGCTAGTCTATATTCTTCCCATCCAATTGAAGGATTATTTGTCCTCCCACCCACTCATTTGATATAATCACTCTCCCTTCATTGTCATTTGGTTAATTCTTCGGCATTTGCATCCCCTCTTCAAGTTCTGTCAATCTTAGTGGTGCTCGCTATATTCTTTGCACATAGACATTGTTTTTTGGTGGTTTAACATAGCTCTGTTTAGAGCATCCTCATTTTCTGTAAGTGGGTGGCGCATATTTGGTGTTAGTGTACCCTGCTGCTACTTTTAATTATTTTAATGGATAAAATCCATGTCCCTTGACTGGCAGATCAATGCTCTGGAGAGGAGGAGGAGGAGGAGCCTAAGGTGCTGTGTCCTCCCCTTCATGATGACTACGCATCCACACCTTTGGGATCTCCTAACATTTTCCACAATTCTAGAAAAGCTTATTTTTTTTGCAACTGTTTCCCCTTATATGCAGCATGTAAAATATTCATTCTTGTGGCCAAGGCAAAATATTTTATCTGCTGTCGCTCGGACCCCCTGCGTGTGATACTTTTGTATCTTATCTTGGTATCTCGGCAGGAATTTGCATATGTGCGTAAGGGGAGTATCTCCTCTATAATGTCACGTCACTTCTTGATTTCCAAAACTTACCAGACTTAAAACCAAACACGCTTCACGTCTCATACCTCTTCACTCTCTGTTTACAATATTCTATGAACATTTTTTTTACTTCACTTCTGTCACTTTTATATATTTCCTTCCTAGCCTTCTGGCTTCACTAACAACCATGTGGATCCACACCATAGACACCGCCTAAGTATCACAACTCCACCTCTTAACTCAAAATCAAAACTCCTCATGTCCTACGATATAAACCAACTTTAACAAAACCTGGTTTTCTGCTTGCTAAAATAATGTCACCCTACCACTGCCCAGCAATCACTTACATATGTATATATACAGGTGCACCTTCAAAATCCCTCAATAAAAATTCTCACAGCTGTCTTCTTGTCATAGCAAGGGAAACTTCTCTTATTTTACATCCAAATGGGATGTTTGCAACGAATTCTTCCTAACCCCTTGGCTAAGAATATCTTTTCATCAATCACTATTTCAATACCTCGTTCCAAGGTTTAATGTGTCACCTTCCATGACCCTTGTCACATGGAATCTTCTCAAAAATACAACACTTTATCACCTCTCTGTCCGCTCGAGACCTGTTTGAGCTATGTCTCAGCGTTAGTCTTAATTAATGAGCACCTGGTCCTTGAAGACTGTTTATTTATTGAATCTAATTCTGTCCACTCTCTCCTCTTTCTCTACCTCCTCTTCCTCACCCTCTACCATTCCAGGCCCCTCTTCGGCCATCTCTCCTCCTCCTTTATCCTCCTTCTCCTTGTTCACTCCCGACGATGTTTCTAGACAAGTCCGATCTATGAGCCTTGCTCTCTGGGAAACTACCGTCGATCGCCATCACTGCTTTTCTTGGCAAACTCCTGGAAAACTTGGTCATCTCCCAGCTTAATCTCCAAACTGAATCTGTTGGTTGACAACCAGTCTGGCTTCAGAGCAACCAGTAGCATGGAAACTGCTCTCCTTTACACCTGTGAAGACTTGCTCTCTAATCTTGGCTCTAACCTTCCTCTGTCCTCATTCTCCTTAATGTATCCTCTGCTTTCGATACAGTTAACCACGCCATCCTGCTAGATCATCTCTGTGACAATCTGGGCATCACTGGTCAGGCCCTAGCCTGGTTGACCTCCTTTCTCTCTGATAGACCTTCCCAGTTCCAACTTGTGTCCTTTCTCTCTACCACCTCTCTCTCTCTATATGTGGTAATCCACAGGGGTCTAACCTCTCTCCCTGGCTCTTCAACCACTACCTGGCACCTCTGGCGCACCACCTCTCTACCTTCTGTTCTAACTCTCAGTGTTATGTGTATTACACTCAGCTCTCCTTCAGGCCCCCTCAGTCTCTTCTGCTCTCTCGCTCATTCCTGACTGTCTGTCCAAAATTCAGGAAAGGTGTGCCTCCAACAAGCTCTGCCTTAAAATGCCAGTAAGACTGAGATCCTTTTCATTGGGACACCTGCTCCCGCTTTGGACCAATTGTGCTAGTCAGTCATATCTTGTATTTAGCCCAATTGTGTTAGTCAGCCATATCTTGAATGTTAACCCATTTTCCCAAACTGTATGAGGTAGTCAAAATTCATGTACCCTAATCGAGTGAACTAGCCCAAATGTATGAGATTGCGATATTTTGCTTTTCCTCTAGTTATGTGATATAGTCATCTTTTTCACCTCATTCCAGTTATGATGGGAGTGGGCAGACTGTTCCAAAGTTTGGAGGCTAGAACAGGGAAGCTCACACCACCTGCTTTTTGGAGTTTGAATCTAGGCAGGGTTAGGCTGTGAGTTTGGGCTGCTCTAGTAGGTCGAGAGGAGGTGTGAAGTGTAAGGCGAGAGGAAAGGTAGGGTGGAGCATTGTTGTTCGGGCATTTGTGAGTCAAGGCAAGAGTTTTCAGGGCAATTCTTTGTTTTACTGGGAGCCATCGTAGGTCAGATCTGATGGAGGAGATATGGGATCGTCTCGGGACGATAAAATAGTGAAAAAGGAAACAGCAGTGTCTGCGGTGCTCGGGCGGGTGCAGTTTCATCCAGAAAAAAGGGTAGGGATAGATGGCCTCTGTAGAAAAGGGGAGTGGGAGCTCTCTTTAATAAAATAGAGTACCTTTGCATTTTAGAATAGCATTAATGAAGGAGGCCTGAAAAAAGTATGGATAGGCCAGAGTAAAGAGGGGGACTGACAGAGGCGTAGCCAGGATTGTCTAGCACATGGGGCGCTGCTGAGTGGGCATTTACAGATTTTGGGTGGGCCTTGCCGCTGAGGCCCTACCCTGCCTACACCTCTGCTCTCTCCCCCAGGGTAAAGAGTGGGAAAGGCTCGCTACAGCAAGAGTCTTTCAAATCTTTCACTTTTGAGAGCAGAGTGTTTACACTTAAAAATCTTGAACGAGCAGCAATACCAAAGTACAGTAGTAGAGGACAGAAGACTGCCCTGCACATATGAGTACACCCCAATGACAAAGGCAAAGATTTAACTGACCTGCTCAGCTATTAGTGGCTCACACCTCACAATGAGTATCATCTCTCCGTGAAGCAAAACATCCTCTGAATTGGGGTGAAAGATAGATCTAATGTGCCAAAGGAAGGCAACATGGAAATTCAGTGTTCTGCCCTCATAGGAAGGAGGGTCGACAGCCCAATGGGTTAATGCACCTACTGCAGCCTCCTATGTGTAGCCTGTAGGCGACACATTCAGTTGCTGGTGAGATGCTGATAAGGTTTGCTTGCTATGCAGGGGCCGGGGGTCACCTCACGGTTTGTTAATGCCTACGTTTTGAGCCATCTGAATGCATGGAATCTCCTGCATGCTAATTTTGAATAAGCGCCCACTACCTTTGGATTTTGCATGGGTCTGCCCCATGCGAATGAGGCAATCTAATTGCGCATGCGTTTGCTTGGCATTATCAAAGCCTGTACACAGGCAATCCAGGCCATATCTTTGGGTGTCACTCGGGAGGTAGTGCACACAAACAGTGTAGCTGAGAATAAGCATTGCAAGAGGAACAGGGGGGTGCCAGGGTCCTTCCCCGGCATCCCAGAGAGGGGGGTTGGAATTGCAGGATGCACATACCGGCGTGGTGGGGTCGTGGAGGGGCCACCCCCTTACAAATTAGCACCATTGCGTTGCCCTAAATTAATTCCATCAGCGAGGAAGTCGTGATGGCAGCGGTGGTGAGGGTCAAAAAGCCACTCTGCTTGCTGCCATCCTGTCCCATGGAATTAGTGCCAAATTGCGAGTCCATGGATCTGTGGCCCAAGCTTAGGCAGTAACAGCAACTTCATTCCACATAATTTGCCAAAAACCATTACCAGTTCGTAATTCCTCCAGTTCTAAAAGGAAAAAGCATTACCACCGAAAAAGTGGAGGAATTGTGGTGTTAACATTGCACAGAGAAAGCCTTCATCCATCAATGGGAAGGTAAGTGGTGATTTACAGTTGCCCTCGAAGCTCACAATTACCAACGACCATGCCAGGGGAAAAGGGCAATGGAATGGTGCCAAAAATGCAGGTGCGCAAACCTAACTTTAGCGAAGCAGTGCTACGAGCACCTGCTGATGTGGTGCTTGGAGCACAGCATGGAAAAACCATTGTCCAGATGAGTAACACCAACTGGGCAGACATTTGGAACAATGAAGGCTTCCACAAGAAATGGAAGGACTTAAAGTCCAAAGTGCTGTCCATCCATTGACAGGAAACAGTTGTCATGGGAGGTGGCACAATTGAGCCACTCACACTCATGCCCTGGTAGGGCAAGGTTAGCAGTTTCCTCCGCCCACATGGCTGGCCCGGAGGATATTGGAGGAGCAGAGGTTGGAGCAGGTAGCCAACCTGAGCCTGGTGAGTACAACATGAGAAAAATGTAGTTGCCTTTATGTAATTGTACAACCTGCCTCCATAGCCGGGCTGTGGTGTCTGATGGCCGCAATGCCCAAGCAGAGCCCATGGCGGAAACCCCATTGGAGGAATCCTGGAAAACAATATGTGTGTGACTCCCTGGAGGGGACTCACTTCTACATGACTGTGATATCAAAATGTGCCATTGCACCTATCTAAGTATGCTATATGACCTCTTGCAGTGTAGAGCTATATCAATCAGGACAGGCAATGGTCATATGCCCATCCAAAATACGCAGTGGCCACATGGATCTCATCAGCATCCAGCGCCATGAAACCCACAGAGAAAACACTACAGGCAAACACTCCAAAAAAAACATGCCAGTGCTGCATGAGCAGCACTTCCTCCAATAAGCATTGATAGGAATGGCAGGGCAAGATATCATTTCTGCAAGCCCTAGTCCAACCGTGCCAATGCATGAACATATATCCCTGGTCACAGTCATTCCTCCTCAGACTGCTGTGTGTGGCCTGTGAAAGCATACCCTGTCAATGATGGTGGTTCACTAGCATAGTGACTCCGCTGAGCAAACAAGAGGGTGAACACGTAAAAACAACTCTTAAGGAACACAACTCCTTTGTTACACCTACCAAGGGTTGTACATGTCAGAGGGCAGACATACTACTGGTAGAATAGTCATAGCTCCGCACATGAATCCCAACACATCCCACTTATTTTGGCCTTTGCCCAGCAGACTCAAAAATACATGAGTCCCTTGCCTAGCCATACACCAGTCACCATGACAACTGAATGCATGTCACTTCTCCCCAAACTGGTATACAGGCAACCCAGGTGGATGAAGCTCAGCCTAGCACATCTGGATCTACAGAATCTGTCCCTACAACCACACACGTGACCACATAATACACCAGCAAACTACCCAGCACGCTGATTCCCACAGTCTCAGCTCTAGCCAGAAGACCCTAAAAAGAAATAATCAACTGCCACCAGTCCCTCCAAGGAAGATGCACCCACCAGCCAGGCTGCCAGCATTCCAGCAGCTGTGACACCACCATTGGCACTGCTCCAGCTGCACCTGCCTCCACCACCACCAATGACACTGCTCCTTCTTTGCTAGATCCATCTGGTACCCCCTTTCTCCCCCCCCCCGCTACCACGAAGATTGCTCCTGGTACGCCAGCTCCACCTTCCAACACCACCAAAACTGAGAGTGTGCCTGGTGAAAAAGATTCACCACTCATCACCACCACAATCCAGCCGACATCCGTATCAAGAAATCAACCATCTGAAACGACTCCAACAATCTCTGCGATCACATTGCTTGCCTCCAGCCCAGTTTAAAACGTGTCCTCTCCAGGGCCCCCCTCATTTGCTCAGTCTATTTATTCAGTGGCAACAGCATCAGGGCACTGGCATTGGGACTGATGATTATGATGATAATGATACCATTGACTCTGTAGATGTTGGTGGGCGGAGAGGCAAGTAACTGTGCAACATATTCTTTTCCATATCCACACCCCTCCCAGTGTACCTCAACAAGCACTTGAAATAATCTGGAGAAGACTGCACATTATCAAGAGCACATAAAATCTAATTTTTATGTAGCGCTACAAACCCGCAGGTATCTGAGCACTGCAATAATAGTTGCTATTATTATCCCACTGTGTTGCACTCAACTGTATCTACCTTGCAAGGGTGAAAGGCTGAGTTGACCCTGCTGGGATTCGAACCTGCATCAGCAGGCTATCCACAGATGTCAGAACGAGCGCTCAATCCACTGTGCTATCTGACCGCCTGAAAACACATGGAACATTTTGTGGAGCATGAGCATCAGCTGCAACACCTTCACGGCATGAAGATGGATGGCTCGGGCTATAATGGGGACACATAATGCATATGTCCTGCTGTCCACACACCCACCCTGTGGTGTTATTAAGTCCCTGTCATGTATGTCACCAACCTCCTCAGGCGGTCTCATGTCATAATTTGCATGGTGACATGTCTTCTGATGCACGTGTTGTGAAGCACGGCACACATTGCAACTATTATGCCATCTTTCTCTGGCCTGTACACAAGCACTCACCCACCCCACCCTGCGTGATGGAGGCTCCATAGGCTCCCCTTTAGCAGGCCAAATGCACACTCTGTAGATTGCCTGGCCCCGATGCACACACCAGGTTATTTATTTTGTATTTCATTTTATTTTGTTTTTATAAGGCACCAAACACATAACAGGGCTGTTTTGTAGTCGCCCCTAGAGTAACGGGAGAGGGAATGGGAATCCAATATTTTACAGAACAGACTCAGGGCACATTCGAATTGATAAAGTGCCATTGCAGAAGTGACCTGGACTTTTTGAGACCTATTGAGGAGTGGGAGAAGGAACCTCAAACATTTTTGCTGGAAATTAATTTCTTAGTGAGTCCATGAAACTGTGATAATGGAAAGCAGATGATCGAAACTGACATCAAGGCTTTTGAGCTGAGGCAACAGGTGTGGGGAGAGGACTTGGGGATGGCGTCAGAGAGCAAGGAAGCAAAGTGGAAGCGAAGTTGCCAAAAAAAGAAGCTTTCTGTCTTCAAGGCATTGAGGCAGAGGTTGCTGTCTATCATTCAACCCTGAATCCGGAGCAGGCCTTCTGAGGTGTGATGGGGAGGTCGTGTGAAATTCTGAAGACTGAAAGCCATCTGAGTATCACCTGCTTTGGTTTGAAAAACGGTTGTGTTCGAGTCAATAAGGTCTCCTAGAGGACTCAGATGGGCGTTAAATTCCCATGGGGATAAGATGGTTCCTTGAGGGACCCCACAATGTTGGATGGCAGACTTTGTCGAAAAAGGTCTTGACTTGACCTGAATATTTTTTTTTTATAAAAAAAAGAAGAGATCAGGAGAAG
Organism: Ambystoma mexicanum; assembly: GCF_040938575.1. NCBI lineage: Eukaryota > Metazoa > Chordata > Amphibia > Caudata > Ambystomatidae > Ambystoma > Ambystoma mexicanum. The sequence continues at coordinate 255,798,559 of NC_090924.1, read as the reverse complement.
GCCGGAGACAGAAATGCCAAAAGGTGTTTTCAGGCAGCAAAGGAGAGCTGAGTGGTTGGCAATGGCACTGAAAGCTCAAGGAGAATGAAGTGTGAAGTACAATTATAGGCTCATCACAAGTTGGGTGGTATCGGCTATTAGCGTTACTGCCAAACCCCCCCTGGCGCTATTAGCGCCGGATCACAGGTTTGGCGGAACGGTAAGCCCCCATTTCCCCTTGGGACCATTTGGGAATTCCACATTCCCCATTGGGCCCAATGGGGAATTTTCGGTGCTAGCTATAGTGCTGAAAATTGTCAAAATCGCTGCGGATTTGTCCCCAGCTCAGAGCTCGCGGTAAATCCTGCCAAACCTGTGATTTGGCAGACCCTTAAATGCAGCGGTAACAGCGTTACTGCCGCATGTAAGAGTTACCACCAAATCCGCGATGAGGCAGCTAGTGTGGACAGTTACAGGATCTCATCTCTTAGGATAACTCGACAGTCTAATTCCTATTTGGTGATCATGTAGTAAGCCATGAGACTCAGAGAAGCACTGTAATTGACTTGTAGCCATCTTTTCAGGAATTCTTTTAAGTAAAGGTGTGTTAGCAATAGAGCAGTAATATGAACAGATACTGGGATTGGCATTACTTTTCCTTAGGAGTTGTGGAAAATGTCTTTCTTTAGCATTTGAGGTATGGCTCCAGAATCCAGAGAGCTTTTCACCAGGGTAGTTAAGGCAGGAGCTAAGACTAGGGATATCAGGCCTCATTACAATCTTGGTGGCAATTTGGTGATAAATCCTCCACTTTAAGGTGAAACACAGAATTGGGCAGTACATCTGTTCTCACCGAAATAGCTGGCGGTAAAAGGCCCGTTGTCCTTAATGGTCTTGGTTGCAAAGGGTTTTTTAATAAAAAAGGCAGCCAGACAAAGCTAACCCTTGGCGACTCCTTAATTGATTTGAAATAAATATTGGTTGTCTGGCAGAGAAATTTCCCAATTCAGTGTGGCTGCCACACTTATAATTAATATAGAAAAGTAAGGATGGGAATGGTTCTCAATGCGCCAAACTTTTTCAATCAAAAAGAAATTGTAATATCTTTCAGGTGAGTCAATTTATGAAAAGACAAACTGACACTATACTGAGTTATTTAAGAGCTTGTGTTCATTTTTTGTTTTTATTCTTGATGTTCGTGTGTTGCTTCACACCTTGATCACTTGAAGTGATTTGATTCTAAGTACCTTGAACTGTTTAGTACAAATGCAGTTTTTCAATTATTCAGTCTCTCATAGGTGTTTCTTCACACCTTTTTTGTTGAAAAATAACAAGTTAGTTCAAAAGTAAATAATCCGTTTAATTATCCAAGTAAATGCCGTACTCAAATAATTTTTTTGTCCAAATGTATAATTCTATCAATTGTAAATTCTCTCTACACGTATTTCCCCATTATTGTTTAAATGGTTCCTCAGGAGAGAACAAACCCTTGTTTACATTGAAATAAGCATTGATCATTCATTCACGAATCCCCGTTGTGTAGATTTTCAGTCATGTTTCATAGTTAGTTCCACTAAGCTGTTAAGCTTGATTGTGTAAGAAGAAAAGGCCTTGATAAGCCTGGTGTCCTGTGGCTTGCTGTGACAGACACAGGAATGTAATGTCTAATTGGTTGGGAAGGGTTCAACATGCTCACATGACACTTCCTGGGTTGTCAGAGAGTTCCGTACAGGTATTAGCCACAGGAGCCGAGGACAGCTGAGAGGCACCTGCAAAAAAGGTGGGGATGGAAGATACATGAGGTAAAATCAGCCAGATTCCTCAGTAAATATATCATGATGGCCAATGTTGAAGCCAATGGACACGCACCATAGGCAGCTTGTGTCTGTCAGTTTTGTCAAAGGACAAGAAATCATGGAAATCATGATGGTTGTAATTAAGGGATTCTCCCTTTTGCACCTTTATTAACCACCAGGCATTAGCTCGATTTTGCTTTCAGACGTGATGTGCACTTTGTGATTATGATCATGCACTTTGACTTTAGAACGCTACAGTGTACCTGTCTGCACTGCACTCACATCTTACAATGGAGATCAGTTACATGTCCCCATGCATTCTGGTACCTGAAATCCCATTTTGGCCCTTGGGCGATTATGCATATGGATCGCAACATCACATTGTCATAAGCGGATGTGCCTGAAGGTGCAGGCATTCATATGTGGTGTGCCATAGGGCATGATCCTAATGCGCAGGACAGGGGCAGAGCATGCATTTCCATTCTCATTTATGACCCCTGTATGGATTGTTTGATGCTCTTTCTACTACTCAAGATCCAAGCCAGTTGTCCATTGTTGGTCTATGTGTATCCAGGTTGTGTGGCATCATGGGTGGAACCAGGGAAATGGGCACACTTGTGGCTCACGATCATGTCAGCATCAAGTCATCCTTATGTTTAAGGAATACTGTTGTTGTCCCTCTTCTGATGCCTGGGGATTACCAAAGTGACATGGGTACAGTCCACAGCTGCCAGGATGTTTGGGAATTGGGCTGCCACGTAGGACCTTGCCTTTGTGGCATTTACCTATGTCTGGGTGGTGCATAGGGATATGCTGGGGGGCATGCTGCATGAGCGCTTCCAGCACTTGTCCAAGAACTTTGGAAAATGTGGGCTGAAACATGCCATTCCAATGTGTTGAAAAGTGCACGTGGCAAAAAAACGTGCAGCACTGACACCAAGGTCAGCAGTGGTGGAATGGCTGTTCTGATGTTGAACCCACTCTCCATGTATTCCTGCGACAGGTGGAACAGGCTGGCTATAGTCTGCCTGTTCAGGCAGGAAAGTGCAATTAGTTGCCCATCTCTGTGCGTAACCAAGGTGATGGCCTGAAACAGGGAATAGGCGGTCTCCTTTCTTGATATCTCCTGCGCCTTTGCTCAGGTTGTATCAAGGGACGCTGCTGATTTACACACCTGTGCAGCTTAGTGAATAACAGGAGATAGTGGATTTCAAGGTTGGTTATTGCTTGTGGTTGCATGATGTTGGTAAGTGTGCTTGCAGAAGGTGTGAACTTTTCAGTGGGGGTGAATACACCCAATTTATTTTAGTAGCGGTTGCCCATTTTCTTAAGTATTCCAGTGGTGTTTAGACTTGCAATCGGGAGTTATTACTGTCTCTGCTATTGGCTAATTCCTCCTGTAATAATGCCCGGATTGTATTACCATATTTTTATTTCTATTTTAGCTGAAATAAATCAGCTTTTCAATATATATTTTACAGAAAACAAAATCAAATAAAATTCATACAAAGAAAAACACAAGCTAATACAACATCATAACAAAACTTTTGATAAAAGGAGAATTTCTCAGCAAGTGACATAAAAATAAAATATACAATATTATACCTAGCACAAGGGAGCTAAGGTAAAATAATAGCTTGCCTGTTTAGAATGATAGGATAATAAAACAACTCAATTTCACATTAGTTCATTTGACAATTCCCCACATCAATTACCATCTAAATTCATAGCCTTTAAGAAATTAACAATCGATAACTAGTCGAACATAACACATAATGCCAGCAACGATCATAATCCAGAAGCCCAATAGTATTAGAATGCCGTGCAAAATGTATTAGTCTTAGACTAATTAAAGCTTGGCAACATGAAATCAGGTGTTCAAGAGATTCTTCTGAATTTTGAAGCAAGCAAAATCGACAAAATGTAATGTGACTAGTTATTATTTTGCATCTTGCTTGAATTTGTCTGGTAAACCACAGATCAAAACACATTCTAAGGATAGCTACCCATACCTCTGATGATGGAGATTTTAAAAGATAATATTCCAAAGTCTTAACACTCTTTGGCCAAAATCTCAAAGCACAGTTCTGTCTATACTCTAAACATGCAGCCCTAGTGTCAATCCAATCACAACAATAAATCAATTCTTTGGCTTTGTCAGGATTGCTAATCAGCATTTCAATGGAAAAATTAGCATTTGCAAGAATGTTATAAACCTCATTCATCCAAATTGAAACAAATGTATGAGATGATGTAAACATATAGGCTGATACCATTCTCAACATGTTGTTTGAGTGAGTTGAAATGAGACATTTACGAAATAAAGCGCATAAGCACCAGTTATATAAAGCATGGAGTGAAATTAAGCCCAATTCATACCCAAGCCACAGCCCCGGGACGCGCTGTGGCAGATGTAAAACACTTCTCCAGAATGTTGCTTCTAATCTATCAAGTTTCTGGGTTGCCAAATCAGTTGTGTTTCAACGCCATATAATAAACAAGACGTTGCTTTTTGGTTCCAATAAAGCAGAGCCGGTTTTAACGTAAACTAGCCATTTCGATACAACAGTATCTAAGTTTGAGATATGGCAGTATTGAACTTCTGCTCCGTGGTCTCTTCATAGCCCTTCGGATTCCTAAGGCCATCAAAGATCATCCTCAAGTATGTGTATCTTTTAACAATTTCCAGTTTGGTCTTATTAATAGACCAGCTATATGAGTTACGACCAGTTCTGGAAGCTGAATAGATCAAAATCTGGGTTTTATTTATATTAATTTTCATTTGATTTTTATCGATATAGGAATTAAAGGCCATGACTAGCTTTTGAAGACCTGCCAGTGCTTTTGATATGAGCACTATATCATCTGCATACATAAAATTTGAAATCGGTGTGCCATTAAGAATTGGAGTGTCAGTGGTTATGTTCGCAAAGGTCTGCTTGACATCTTGCATGAAATAATTAAAAATGGCAGACACAAGTAGACACCCTTATTTGAGTCCCCTAGCTGTCTAAATAGGTAATGATAATAGCCTGTCTAATGTGAGCCGGATGCGTATAGATGTTTCAGAATGAAATGCATGGATGATGTCACAAATTGTCAGAGGGCAACCGTCTCTTTTTAATTTAGAGATTAGAAGAACACGTAAAATGGAATCGAAAGCCGCATGAAAGTCCACAAAAGCAAAATAAACAGATTGTTTTGTTATTTGGCATTGGTGCTTAATGGCATTGAGGCAAAAAAGGTTAATATGTGTCCCTATGCCTGCAACAAATCCAGTTTACTGTGGATCCCGCAGATTACCAGCCATCGTCCAAGCATTGAAGTCACACAAGAAAATAATTTGCCTGGCGCGTCTAATAACACTATGGGCCGATAATTTCGTGGAATGGAGCGATCTCCCTGTTTATAAATTGGAACAATGATGGACATTTTCCAATATCAGGAATGATACGCGTTATTAAGATTTGTTCGAAGATTTTATATAAAATTGCAGCCCATTATTGCGGATAGCTTTAAGCATCGCATTGTGTGGACCATCAGGGCCCGCTGCTCTAGAGGAGCTCAATTTCTTAATAAAATCTTCGATGATTTCTAAGGAACAATCATTTGTCCATTTTGTTGTAGATTTTTGCACATAAGCTGCGGCATGAAATTCCACATCTGCATAGAAAGTGGTGAAGTGGGTCACCCATTGATGTTCCTGAATGCAACTTGTTTGTGCCTCAGCTTGCTGCTGATTTGCGTATGAATTGAAGATCGCCCATATCTCTGGCAAATTTTTACTGGCAATGACTTTAATCATTTGCTCACTATCGATTTGATAGATAAGGGGTCTACGAGCATGCAGCCAGTTCTGATATTTGCATTTAGCAGACTTCAATGCCTGACCTATAGAGTACTCTGTGGAGGCTAGTATGATTCTTCTTTCCCTACGATAGGCCGCTTTTCTTTCTTTAACTTCAGGATCAAACATGTGTAAATGTTTCCCTTTGGATCGACCAGTAACCATAATCATGTTTTTAAACGGTTCAAGGAAGTCTGTATAATATATTAGAGCTTGGGAATTGTTGTTGTAATTAATTACCCGCTTGAGCGCCGCTAATTTTGATTGCGTCCATCGAAACCGTGTTTTTGCATGATTAACTGAAAACTGCTGGGGCAACCAGTTATGCTCAACCATAGGTGAAGACCATTGCATATGCAGAGATAATACATTGTGGTCGCTTTGCACTTGTGAGATGACTTCAAAAGAGGATAATTTAGTAAACAATTTCTGATCCACATGCATATAATCAATAATGCTGGTAGCAGAGTCACGCTGCCAGGTGTAATGTGCAGGAACATCTCCATCTACTGCACCATTTAGCATATATAGATTTCTGTCCCTCCTAAAGTTGAGCCACCTGGTTGCATCTTTTGATTTGCCTTTGGATTTAGTTGAGAGGCAATCAAGATTGAAATCCCCAACTACCGCGGTATCTGTTACATCTGAATCCATGGTAATTTTATCAAGTAATCTTGCTAAACCTGAATAAAAGGCCTCATCCGCTAACCCAACCGGATTGGGATAAATGTTTACAAAGGCAATAATGTGTTGAGCGCACACAATTTTGACAAAGTGGATGAAAGAACTCACAGAGTCCCACTGTACAACAGATAGTCCTTGACTCATGTTTACGCCTACTACTAGGCCCGATGAAGGTCTACCCCTACTACTTGGGATTGATTTCATAATTATCCCATGCAGGCATTTGAGTGAGCCACGTCTCTTGAAGGGCTATTATATCAAACTTGTGTGGAAAGTTTTTAATAGATGATTGCAGGTGGGAGTGCCCTCTGGTGTTCCAACTAGCAACTCTAAGCGACAATAGTTGTTTTTGAGTTAATGGTTAAGCTGATGGAATTGGGAGAACACGGGGCCAGCAGTCTGCAATGGACTCCTAAATATATGTTTGTGTCGGGATTGTTATGTTCAGCTCTGAAGGCAAGTCAATCTGGATGCTGAGCAATCAGAATCCCCATTTCAAATAATTTCATTTTCGACTGCCAACTTGCATTTAAAACGACACCACAGGGAATCCACAATCTAACAATAGAGCAAACTGAATCAGAGAGAAATTCTACCGGTTCAATGTCACGAGATGTGATATCCTCTAATTCAACTAGGTCCCCAAAAACATTAAGTACACTTTGTTTAGATTATACGTTTCAAAGGGGTCTTCACGACATTTCAATATTAGAGAGGGACACTCAGATTGGTATAAGGTGGCATGTCGAGAGGGGCTCATTGATTTGATGACCGAACGTTGGTTGCCAGGCATCGTGTTCTGATGCGTAGACTTAGAGCTATCTCTTTGGTAAAACTGGTGATTAGGAGCTTGGCATTGGAGTGCCATACTAGCAGACACTCGTCCCTGCTTGTCATATTTTTGTGACTCAACACACGCTCCATGGTCACAATCAACATGCACCCCAGGTAGCCGCTCAGCCAAATAGTTGTCCACGGCCCTTCGCAGATCTCTTATTGAGATAGCTCTTGGCAAGTCATACAACCCCTGTTGTTGGTTCCCAGGGCCCATTTTTGTGGTTGCCACTTTCTGGGGTACATTTGTTGTGACTCAAGCTTGTTCATCTTGCCTGATCTCTTGTAATAAGTCATTCAGCGGTGCATAAGATAATGGTGACTGACTGGCACCACTTTTTTTGTTAGTCTCCAAATTTGGAGGTGGGGCAAGAAGCTTTCCTACACTCACAGGAATTTGGTGGATTTGGCTTCTAGAAATATCAACTGGTATTTTTGTTAACGTCAACGCTTTAAATAAGGAATTCACTGAGCTTTTGGAGTGTCTTAGAGGGAGAGAATTCGTTATTTTTTTTCCTAAACCACGAGGACCTTTTGTTGTCTTTGCAGCTCAATTTTGCAAATGATGGCCCTCCAAATTGATCCTCCGGTGGATCACTGGTCTCATAGCTACTCCACCTGACTGCAGGGCGGTATTTGTCATACTCACCCATGAAACATTCGTAGGGACCACAATAGATTCGACCATAAGATCCACAATTGGTCGAACATCATCTGAAAAAACAGGCAAAACCGCTATCGGGGCTGACATTATGCTAGGCGTAGTACGGCGACGTGGACTAAGCATTTCCACTACCGCATAACAATATCTTCCAATATAGCTTTTTTTTCTGTAAAGGTAAGATGGACTGTACATTTAATAGCCATGACGACAATTGATCAATTTGGGACGCTTGTTTGGACACTTTGGCGTTGAGCTTTTCAAATAATTTAAAATTACTCAGAAGTGTGTTGTTAATGGCTGATAGGGTCATGTGAATAAGTGAGTTATTTACATTGCTATTTTCTCCTACTGATTGGGGAAGTTATTCGACGTGGAGGTGGATGAACAAAAGAAAGAGAATGGGGGTGAAACGAAGTGTCCATTGAACAAATACTTTGCCGACAAGTTTGGTTACTGTAAATAGAAATGGGGGATTCCCATTGGCTGGCGTAAATGGATAGATCTGGGTCCTCATGGCTTGAAGCAGAGGGCAAGTCAGATCTCAATGAAGTATCCACACGCAGTGAGGCGGATTCTAACACCGGAGATTGTAAAATAATATCATCCGACAACTGCTGCAGTGCCGGTGGTGTGGTTAAGGCGCAACTGCCGGAAGACACATGCTATTGGCAGCTGCCACCAGGTGAGAGTCACACTGTTTCCCCAAAGTGTGATTTCGTGGCTGCATGTTGACATTAAGCTTCAACAATTCATTGCGGTTTGGCGTAACCAATAAATGCATTTAACAAAGGTGCGGGTGTTAGAGTTACTGATGTATGCGGCACTCGCACCTCTCTGCTCATTGGCATTGCCACAACCATATTCGAATTGCCTACCGTGTGCGGCATATCTGATTTCAGTGAATAAATTCTGCCTCAAATATTCATATGTACAGATACACAGTCTGTCCACACCACAGTACACAACAATACACAAAAGTATTAGCTCACAAATCAAAACCAGAGCTAAACAGTACCACAGGCCATAGGCCTCTCGGCTAAGAGGCCAAGCGGTACTTAACAAGTACTTGCCACGAGTGCGCACGCACGGGAGCGCGAGTAGCCTCTTAGATATAGTAAAGGCGGAAGTTGGTTTGCAAAGAAGGCGGGACCCAAAGTGATAGAAAATAACAAATTGAAACTGTGATGAAACACGTTGAAACACGCAGAAAAAGTGTTCAAGTCTCCGCGTTGCTTACTTCAGATCCCAGTCCTGTATTAAAGGAACAGCACTCCGTGGCAACAATGTTCAAATGTTCAAAGTTTGTGAGGAACAGCAGGAACAAGGGGTCCAGCGGCCAAGCAGTACTTAACAAGTACTTTCCAAGAGTGTGCGCTCACGGGTGCGCGAGCAGCCTCGTAGATATAGTAAAGGTGGCAGTTGGCTTGCAAAGCAGGCGGGACTTCAGATCCCAGTCCTGTATTAGAGGAACAGCACTCCGTGGCAAAAATGGTCAAATGTTCAAAGTTCGTGAGGAACAGCAGGAACAAGGGGTGCAGCGGCCAAGCAGTACTTAACAAGTACATACCATCAATTGTGGGTGCTAATTCCTCTGTTGGTAATTCCACCAGAGGACCTGGCTACATTATTTTTGGATTGTGGAATTCGGCAGGACGGTACATGCTACAGTCATTTCATTACTGCAGATTTTTCCCATTACCACCGAATTGATACTGAAGGCCTGTGCCTGCTGCAGTGGGGGGCCTGGCCCCAGGCGCAGTATTATGGTTGACCTATACATGCACAATCACATTTTGCAAGAACACAATATGGTGGTTAATGTTTACACTGGATCTAATGTTCCTGCATCTGCGCAGACATGTGTGCATGTGCAAGTGGACTGTAAACAACCTCAGTTTGACTGATGAAGGTTTGTGCAAAGAGACCAAATACGGGTATTTTCACTCCTCGATTGACCTCACTCTGACGTGGTGGATGTCGACTCTCATTTGAGTGGTCTTCACTCAGCCAACAAGGCACATGCCTTCTTGGTCTTCAATGGGGCCACCCTCCAAACAAACCACCAACCTCACATTAAATTATTCTCCTCCAATGGCAAGAAGGAGATCACTCCTGAGCCTGGTGTGTATTCTTGTGAGTTAAGAAAACCAAATAATGTTTGCTGTTAGTGTGGGGCTGCTTAGAGCAGGGGCAGCTCCTGTCATTGCTCGACTGGCCTACAGGAAACTCTGAAGATTGCCCAGTGGGCCCCTGCATTGCAGGTCTATTGTATTTGTGAACCCTGGTGTTACGCTCCTCCCAGCCTCTCTCGTTTCCATCACGCACCCTCCTTCCTTCTCTCCTCACCCCCTGCATCTTCTTGAAGTAAAGATGTTATTATATATCTTCCATTAGGAATTCCTTGCTCTTAACATATGTTGTTGTTATGTTTAAAGATTGTTTTAATCCATACACAGGGACACAAGCGCTATCTGGGCAAATTTATTGCCAAATGTTCATGTGAGAGAATCCCCTTCCCCTTCCCCCACACACACACAACGGGGTTGGGTTTGGTTGCACAGTGGTTAATATGACACCACATCAGAAAACAATTCCAGGGCCACTTTTGGTTCCGAGTCCACCATAGCGTTTTATAGATTCCTATGTGGGTTACTAACCTTATGAAGATGGCATTTATATAGTCAGCGACTAAGAAAGCGGGAAGCAATGACCTGCACACCTATTCTGTGGTTGCCCAAGGTCTCCCTATGAGTATTTCTTATTCGAGTGATGAGCAAGCCTTTTATGGTGTAAGATCAAGGCCTAAAGAGGCACAGAAGCCGGTGCGACGCTGGCCCCAGAGATTTGTGGGAAGGGGTGCACGTGGGTCGATATTTGTATTATTCATAGTGGAATGTTCTCCGGGGGAGTCCAGGGTGTATTTATGAAGCTGGGAGCTTAAAGACACATGAATATGTTTCTGGGCATGCGTTGAAAGAATTTCACTTGAACACATCCCTAATTTGGGTCCCTCGAATGTATTTTTTTCTCATAATGCGCAGTGAGCAAAGGTTAAATAATTTCCACAAGTGCGACCCTACTTCAGAAATACGACCACACTGCGGCCAGCCGGCGTCCCAGAAGGGAGGGTTCGGGATAGGAAAAAGATGACTCACCAGTGTGGTCAAAATTAAGGACTTTATTTACAGATATAAGGAAACTTTGAAAGGAGCTAATAATATTTCAGGAAAGCTAGTGCGCACTTTCCAGTGGTTGGGGAAAATACACGCCTCTAACCCGCAGCCATGCCCATTTCAGTTTCACTCCATAACGAAGATAAAAGCAACAGTGGAGGGCCTGGACCACGTGGCCTCCTCTCCCCAGTGGCCAATGAGTGATCTGGAGCCTTGGAGCGTGCAGGTGTGTACTGGACCCAGGGACTTAAAAAAAAAAAAAAACAACGTTTATTGTGAGCTGCTGCAAAACCGTCGAGGGATGTTTGACACAAGTGCAGCAGCAGTGATCCTGCACACTTTCATATGAGCTCGGAGGGGGGGGTGGGGGGGAGGAATACTTGGGGGTCGGGTGGGCGACTAGCGAGTAAGAACGTATTTATGCAGCAAGATAGCCAGGGGGGAGTCATTGGCTGCTGTGTTTTCAGACAGGCGTCATCCTGTTTGGGAGCAAGGGACATGAACCCACAGCTGTGCAAAGGCCTTTCTTATGAGGAACACCTGAAGGCATAGGGACTGAGGAATATCTGTTTGCGCAGATAAGCCCTGCTTATGCACCTGAGCTTCCCAAAGGTGCCATGTGGGGCTAAACTACTGCAAAGAGACAAGGAAGACCTCCGGCGAACCCGGTAAACAAATGGAATGAATGGGTGACGGATTAAGTTCTATCCCTGAACAACCCCTCTACAGTAAGGCATAGCAGGGCACGTGGAATGCACACCTGTCCAGTTATCAGTCCCACTGTTCACGTGGAACACCTGCTTTATATTATATTAGGAAATGATTGGTCAATTGCCTTATTTTTGCGCTTTCTTTTTTCTTCTTCTGCCGGGTCTGTATCGTCTAGGCTGGTCCAAATATGGACAGGGGTTGTTGGTTGTGAGATGTATTTTATTGTCAGACCCGTTTTTTGTAATCAGCTTTTCCGAATGCTCTCGCAGTGCACGGTTATGATATTTGGGCAAGCACTTTGGGGTTCAGTGCTCCATCTTTGATAAGGCACTACAGTCGTCATCGCAATGGCCGCATGGCGCTAAGGGCCGGTCACTCAAGCAGGCTGATCATTGTCTAATTAGCACATTAACAAACACAGAACCATCTATATAGGAGGAAGATACAGTAGCAATGTGTCCAAAATGCGGGTCGGGCATGCATACTGACGTTATTGTTATTGTTATTGTTATTTTGCACTTATATAGCGCCTTATATACCATTGGTATGGTCTGAAGGCGCTTGTAGGTTGAACGCCCTTGGGAACCTAAGTTCAGATCAGTAGAGAGAGTAGGGAGAGTCAAAAGGTGCGTGTGAGCACCGGGTATGTGTGCAGCTCGTGCGGGACTCGTGTAGTAGCTGCTTCTTAGCGGTAGGTGTGGTGGTTGAGAGATCAGGAGAATGTGTTCGTTCTGGCAGGATTTATCCGGAACGGATGTGGCTGCGTTAGGCCTGAGGAAAACGCCTGGCTGGTGGTGTGGAACCAGCAGTGATTACATAGAATGATGTGGAGTAAGCAGCGGAATGTTGGTATGAGAACAGTTATACCGAATGGTGTCATAGTATCTCTGTGTTCTAGTTGAGTGGTGATGTAAGGAGAGAGTAAGCATGGTGGTGTGGTATGATCGGTTATATGCTCTTTCAGTGAGCACACTTCTAAATGCAGCTTTCCCAGAGAGGGTACTGGGCGCACTTCTAAATACAGTTTTCCAAAGAGAGGCTATTGGGCACACTTCTAGATTCAGTTTACTCGAGGCTATTGGGCACACTTCTAAATGCAACTTTCCAGAGTGTCTATAGGATACATTTCTATAGTCAACTTTCACAGATGCTATTGGGAACACATCTAAATTCGACTTTATAGAGCGTCTGTTGGGAACACTTCTAAATTCAACTTTACAGAGCGTCTATTGGATACACTTCTATAATCAACTTTCACAGAGGGTATTGGTTACACTTCTAAATGCAACCTTCACAGCGATGCCATTGGGCGCATTTCTAAATTCCATTTTCTACGGAGAGTCTACTGGGCGTACTATTAAGTCAATTTTCAGAGAGGCTGTTGGGAACACTTCTAAATTCGATTTCCTAGAGAGACTATTGGGCACACTTCTAAATGCAACTCTCAGAGAGGCTATGGGTACACTTCTAAATTTCACTAAGGGGATATTGGACATACTTCTAACGCAACTTTCACAGAGTGTCTATTGGGAACCCTACTAAAATCACAGCTAGGTTATTGAGCACACTTCTAGATGCACCTTTCCAGAGTGTCTATTGGGCACACTTCTAAATGCAACTGTCACAGAGGATCTTGGGTACACTTCTAAATTCAGTTTACCAGAGAGGCTATTGGGCACATTTCTAAATTCATGGAGAGGCTATAGGGCACACTTTCTTAATGCATCTTTCACATGTTAACATTCACAATTCCATCTAGATGCGACGTAGGCCAATATTCACAACTCCATCTAAGTGTGGACATGCTAACATTCACAATTCTATCCAAGAGTGGACATGCCAACATTCACAATTCCATCCAAGTGTGGACATGCTAACATTCACAATTCTATCTCTAAGAGTGGACATGCTAACATTCACAACTCCATCTAAGCGTGGACATGCTAACATTCACAATTCTATATAGGTGTGGACATGCTAACATTCACAACTCCATCTACGCGCGGACATGCTAACATTCACAATTCTATCTAGGTTTGGACATGCCAGTATTCACAATTCCATCTAAGAGTGGGCATGCTAACATTCATAATTCTATCTAAGTGTGGACATGCTAAGATTCATAAAACTTGAGAATCTATCTAAGTGTGGCATATGCTAACGATCATATTTCTGTCTAGATTTGGCGCAGGCCAAACCCGAGAATCCATCCAAGTGTGGCACATGCTAACAATCACATTTCTGAAAATCCATCTAGGTGTGGCACATGCTAACAGTCACATTTCTGTCTAAATTTGGCACAGGCTAGTCTTTGTGGTTCACTCGTGGTATGGTTAGCATTATTCCATCTAGATGCGACGCGGGCCAATATTCACAACTCCATGAGGTCAGAGGGGGAGAGGGAGGCAGCTTCGGTTCTCGCTAGGGCTAGGCGCGCGGTTTTTAGGGAGGGGAAAGGGTGCAGTCGGGCGGGGGGAGGTGGCAGGGGTAAGATGGCAAGGCGGGGGGTGGGTGATTGCAGGGTGGGGCGTGGTAGTGAGGGGAGCGGGCATGGGCAGTGCAGGCGGGTCGGCGGTGTGGTTCAGGGGATGAGAGGTATTGGGGTGAGTGGCGGTGTGGTTCAGGAGATGAGTGGTCATGGGGTGGGTGGCATGCCATCGTGCCCCCCTGGCTTGGTGTTTAGAGAGGGTGCTGGCAGGGATTGCGGAGGAGGGTGGGTTGTCTTGGGAGGGCGGGGGGCGGGAAGGAGGGCAGATCGGAGAGTGGAGGGTGTCCACGGGAGTAGTTTCTGACGGGCACTGGTGGAGGTGGAGTTGGTGCGCTCATGGTTGGTGTGAGCTTTGGGTTGATTTAGGAGGGTTTTCTGATTGTAGTTCTAGGATCGGTGACTCACGCTTTTAGGCACGCTTCTACGTTCAACTAGTCAAGTAACTAATTGGTGCTTCTAAGCAATTGGGTATACTTCTAACTGCAATTTGGTACGCTTCTAAATGCAATTGGGTACACTTCTAAATGCAGTTGGGTATACTTCTGAATGACAATGGGTACACTTCTAAATGCAATTGGGAACAATTCTAAGTTCAACTTTTTCAGGGAGGCTAATGGGCGCAACTTCTAAATGCAATTGGGTGCGCTTCTAAATGCAATTGGGTGCATTTCTAAAATGCCATTGGGTACACTTCTAGAATGCAATTGGAACACTTCTAAATGAGAGTGGGAACACTTCTAATTTCAACTTTCACAGAGAGGTTATTAGAGATTCCATCTAGGTGTGGCGTATGCCAACAATCACTGGTTGACATTATACTGCAGGCCATTGAAATGTAGGTTAGAGTGGCAGGAGCTTTCTGGAGTAGAGTAATTGCTCTACCCTTCACCCAAGCCAACACTTACGGTTTTGATGGTGTCTGGTGGCTTCCTTGGCTTCCCCTGCGGACACCTGCTGACACTTTGGGATTTGTGTGTACGGGTATTACATTATCAAGCCACCTGGGGAGGCACATCAAAAGATACGCATCACAATTGTTCACACATCTTCACTTTCACGTTTTTCCCAAATTGTGGAAAGGTGGTGCTCATAGTCCCTTAGGGATGCACTGCTACGGTGGAGTGAACGTTGAAGGCGCCCACTCCCCGACACAATATCCAAAAATCAGAATAATAGACACACCCCAGTAGGGAGTGAGACCAGGAGATAGATTGCAAGTTGAACAAAGTTTATATAAGGTAAATTGTGCACACAGAGAACTCTGCTGCCCGGAGAGCGCTCTGCCAAACATTACACAGGCAGCACATTAAAAAGGCACCAAGCCTCACGAGTGACATCACATTACAAATGCACAATTCTGCAACACAATTGGGTCGAGTCGTCATTGCAGTATGGATCCATAAGTGTCAACCACATGGGATTGGTGGGTGATTAGGCGTCACACGCGCAGCACATGGGTCCGCTAGGCTCATCTTTGTGAGGTGAAGGTCAGGCCAGCAAAAATGACACTTTCCCTGACTAACTGATCTTGCAATAACAGCATTTGAGAGAATGAGACAAATGACACTCGTAAAGTCAGGTAGGAATGTGGGTGCTTCCCAGAGTTCATAGACAAGTTATAGGCAGGCCTTGTACCCTCTGCAGCCCAGTACCCATAAACCCAGAATCTCCAACCCAGGTGCTCACCTTGGACGTTTTTCATCTACCCGATACCTCACGAAACAAATAGACAAGTGTTAGGATTAGAAAGAATATATGTGTGACTGGGGTCTGAGCCCTCGGGGGAGGAGGGTGGGTAGGTGGGGGGTGTCTTTGTTTGACCACTACAGAGAGAGTCAGATGAGTATCTGTAACAAAGAGCAGAGGGGCATGGGACGTGTAGTTTACAGCTTAGCAGGGTGTGGGTCAAAAGGGATACAAGCAGGTTAGTGGAGATGGATGGGCTCTCAGGCGGGGGCCTGTTCTGGTCTCACACAGTGCAGTGAGCTCATCTGCTCTGGGACGGCACTGAAAGCTTTAACAATGAATAGCTAGACTTCCGTGAGAACAGAGTTTGTGCAAAGCTAGCAGGAGGCAGTGGCGTGGGGGCCTGGGCTGGTGGTGTGAGGTGCAGGACAAAGACAGGGACAAGCTTCTAGAGATCATTTTTGGGCCAAGTAAAAGATGACATCTGGTGAGCTACCTAAAATGGAGTCTTTGCACGTTAGTAAGGCCTAACTACATGATTTCTTTGTTGGTAATTAATAGGTGATTAACACAGATTACGGTTGGAAGGAAGGGGGGACATCTCCCACCTTCAGCGCAAGTGAGATCCATGATGCAGGAGTGGTGAGAGGGGCGGGATAGACCACCTGTCTCGCAACACTCCCCCTTTCATTACTCCTAAAGTAACGAATACCCTCCTCAAGCACTACATTCCTCTGCCCTTTTTACAGCTTCATCCCATGCAGGTTTACCCTTTATTGGCATCCATGCATAGAACACACTTCTTAGACATTCCCCACACCACGCATACTCCTCTGGAGTACACATCATATAAATGCACCCTCGATCCCCCGCTAGGTCAACCCACACCTCCTTGTAGTTTTCTAAATCCCAGGGATGTTATCTACTATATCCCCTGTGTTGTAAATGGCCACCATACGATATTTGGGTTAGTCACTTTCTTCTATTTGTACTTGGGCTTCTCTGGTTTGATGAGGCATTTTCCCATTTCTATTTGGATTGCCCATGGTCACCATCATCATCGCACTATTAGGAATCGCCTCTGCACAACATCGTACTCCCAGTTGGCACACACAGAAGATGAGCAGGAGGAAGACAATAATAGGGACCAGTAACCTAATTGCAGTCCCGAGCCATGATGGTACCCAGTGGAATGCGGCACTAAACCAGTCACTAGCTTCAACGCCACCTTCTTCTTTTATCTGCATTCTGAGATCATGCACTGCTGATATTAAATGCGAGAGTGTCCCATTTTCAGCATCTGAAGAAGGCACGAAAGTGCAACATGCACTCCCGATTTTTCGGCAAACACTGCCTTCCATAGCTGTGAGCATGTCGAGCATGTATCGATTCTGCATTGTCATCAGCTTAAGTGCTCTTAGTTCTACCTTTATCACATTGAATCCTTCTTCTGTGTAGTTGGCCAACTGGATCAGCTCCCAGCGTATAATATGAAGCCACTTGGCGTTTGGTCGTGCCTGGATGCTGGGGATAAGTGATGCAAAAAATGTATCTGCTGAATCAAATAGTTTGTACTGATCAGGTATTTGCGCCAAGAGGTTTGATGAGTCTTTTGAGAGGTAATTAGATGCTTTCTTTCTGCAAGACACTTGGTCTTGTTGCTTGTCTTCTGATAGTAAGTCATAGATGTGGGCTCTTCACTTACAGGTTTGGGTGCCAGTTGCCGTGCGTTGGGCACCCCCTCCCCTTTGTTATGGTCTTTCGGAATCACCAGCAGTGCAGAGTGCAGCGTTGCCAGAGCACAGTGGCCCCTCCATGATGACGGAAGGCGCAAGTATGCCTGTTTACCAAACACCCAGTAGTGGTCCATCAATGCAGCTGTTCCTTTTCACATGTCAGGTATTGCGAGAGTTCTGTTGCAGCACGTGTCGGAGCCCATGGGTACTCTTTCCTCCCTCTGGAAACACAGGCAATATTTTTCTTCATGCCGGATCTTGATTGGTTTTTTGAGAGCTGTAACCCTAGTTAGTTTCGCGATATGTTGAGGCCACACGTGGGAGCATGTGTCCTCCATCCAGTTCAGCCTTTTGTCCGATAAGCCACATAGCACTTCTGCCTTGCACATCACTGTTGCGTCTTGCCATTTGTTGTTAGCCAACATTGTCCCTTTAATAGCGAAGAACGGCTCTTTAAAACATGTTACACCTTGCGGTTTCATTTTACACAGCTTTTCGTCAGGAGGAAGCAGTTGTAGTTTTACTGTGTGTGCCTGGAAGGTGCTTTTTTTTATCCTACATGGTGCGAGATGAATGAGACACTGGGCTTCCAGTAAGGGGGATTCTTGTAGCACTAAAACCTTAGCCGTCCCTGATGCATGAGGTATCAGTGAACACACATAGCAACTACCGTTTGTGGCCTGTGTCCCTGTGGTGCTCATATCACAGTACCACTTGTTAGACTAGTCCAGATGATGAAGATCCTCCACCTCATCCAATCCCAAACCGCGGTATGCATCGTATTGGAATTGCTTTGTTTGCCGTTTCTGCCTTGGTGTTGACACATTTTTACCATTAGTTAATGATCTTCTGTATCTTTTACCATCGCCACTGGGCGGTTCGTGTGCACTAAAAACATAAGTGCGATACATGGGGAAAAGACCCACATTACATGTTACATTAGTACCATTATTAAGCTTCCAGTATTGAGTGTTCAAACGTGCTTCTGACATGGTAGTAAGAGACAGAGTATATACACTACTTACATTTGAGGTAGAATATCTGGTTGTATACGGGTCACTTGGTGGTGTTGTAAACATTACTGGAGTGGAAAAAGAGTAATCATCTACATAAATTACATTTTCACTTTCATTCATTGCAAATTGCTCATGCTGTGATGACACCTTTGTACGATTCTTGTGTAGTGTAGTAATATTTAAGAAGGAATTATGGTCCCATATTAGTTTCACATCATTTCATATTAGTCTGCTCTCTTCTTGTATTAGTTTTACCCGACCCCCCCTTCTTTCATGTCCCCAACAATAAAAGAAAATCTCCAATACAACCCCAGACACAGTAACACTGTGGAAAATACAATGGCCATAAAATAGAGGTTGCATTCATATGAATATGCCCTAGTGGCACTTATACTATCCCTACGTTCTACTTTGCTACTTTCCGCCATCATTGCACCTACATAGTGGGATACAAGGGGTTTAACACATTTTCAGTTCATCAGCATTGTCAACCATTTAAAACTACAGGTGCAATTTTGAGATGGAGGGAGAGAGAGAGAGAGAGAGAGAGAGAGAGAGAGAGAGAGAAAGCATAATAAACAGTACATTATTTTTAAGGACATATCTTTCTCCGAGCCACTATATTGCTGTTGTCTCTTATGCCACTATGCAGTTTTTTTTCCTGTATTAATTAAAGAGTTGCTACTTCTCATTCACCTTGCTGGAGTGTTCCTGGTTTTACACTGTCATGTGATGTTCTAACATCTGTCAGGTGGATCCAGTATTTCTGGCCCTTCACCTTCACTGCCGAAGGTGTGCAGTATATTACTTCATAAGGGCCATGAAATCTTGGACTGTTCCACCTGCGTACAAAGCTGCAGACATGTACTAGTTTTCCAGTCATTAAAGGACTTGATGGACTATCCGCTTATGGTGTTGAGGTATCTGTTTCATTTTGTCTAGTGAATGGTGGGGTTAAAATCACTCGTACTGCCCTTGTAAGCTGTGTGAGGTATTCCTTAAATTACTCTCTCAGCACTGTGGCACTTCTATAGGCATCATACATTCTTCCTACTGGAGACAAGCCAGTGTGCATGCATCGCCCAGTTACTATCTCATGGGGGGACAAATGGTGGTCCATACTGGGTTGAGTACGCAATTGAAATAAAGCCAGCGGGAGACAATACACCCGATTCTTTTTGAGAGTGTGGCACAGTTTGGACAACCTACTTTTAAGGAGACCGTAGATTTTTTCTACAATCCCGTTCACTTCAGGTGGTAACTTGAACACATTTTGTGCTTTATTCCCAATAGTGTGGTCACTTCTTTGAAGAGGTCATTCACAAAATGTGTCCCATTGTCGAAGTGTATGACATTGCATATGCCCCAACGTAGGAACACCTCCCTCACTAGAAACTTAGCTGCACATTTCACGTCAGGGTGGTCCAGCCTCCACCTAGCGAGAAAAGGGACAAACCACTACAGTTAAGTACATAGCCCCGTTGCACCTTTCTCCCATGTCCGCATAATCAATGTGCAGTTCACAGAAAGGTCTGATGGGGCGGGGCAATGTTCCCTGCAATGTTCTGAGAGCAATTCCAGAACTGAATGTTTGGCATGTTATGCATTCAATTGTCAATTTATTGATGTGTTCCTGGAATTTTGGGATGAACCAATCCTCCTGGATATCTGCCACAATGTGTTTTTAGATGTGTGGGCTGGAAAGTGTAACTGTGCAAACGCTATTTGCAACAAATCTATAGGCATCACTACTTTATCTGTTGTTTCTTGTCTCCCTAAGAGGTCTGTGGGTGACTGTGTGCCACCTGTTTGCCCATAGTTCTTGTTCTCAGTGGGGTGCTTTTCTTTGGAGCTCTATTATCTGTACTCTGGAGAGGGAGTTATAGCCACTCGTTCTTTCATCACACATTCAGTTGCTAAGTCTTTCTGGAAGTATGCTGCTTGTTTTGCGGCGATTTCCGCCGCCGCGTTTCCTAGTGATATTTAATCTTTGTTATTAGTATGGGCTTGGCATTTTACCAGGGCTACTACTGATAGTTCTACAAGCGCCTCTATCAATTTATTGAGTAATTCTGCATGTTGCACTGGTGACCCATCTGCTCTCCTGAACCCTCTTCTCCTCCATCTAGATAGTCCAGCATGCACTGTGGTGGTTGCACATGCTGAATCTATGTATATTGTCACTGCACATCTTTTGGCTGCATGGAGTGTGTCAATTAATGCTACCAATTCTGCCGCTTGAGCTGAATGATGCATTGACAATCTCTTTTGTATCAGCACCTCATACTCCCGTTCCTCCAGTCTCACTACTGCCACCGCAACATACGTTTCACCAGTCTCTGGACAAATAGATGCTGACCCATCGACACAATTCACTTCTCCTTCACCCAAGGGAATCTCACTTGCTTTGGGAATGTCTTCTCATTCTCCTTCATATGTGGCACAGTCATGCATTTGCATATCTTCCAATGTAAATGGCTCTGTGAGGAATGTGGCTGGGTTCACTGTTTTACAACGTATCGCATGAATGTTTGGACTTGAGATAATGAGCTCTTAGGCAGTGGCCCTTTGTGTGGTGAGTGTGGACTTCGATCGCTCAAGTATGGCAAACAGAGAGTGTTCAACAAACAATGTTACTGAGCATCCCATCACAATTGTGGAACTTTTTTCAATCGCAAAGACAGCTGCAGCAGAGCCTTTTTCACATGCAAAGTGGCCTTGCATCACTGAATCAAGGGTACTGCTGTAGTAAGCTAGTGGTTTAGGACCCAATTATGTTTCTGTGTCAATGCCGCAGTCATCAGTGTTCCATTTGAATGTGAGAACAAGAGAACAAAATTCTCGTTCCTAATCAGGTGTGGCGAGGACGGGTGCTGTGCATATCAGTTATTTTAATGTTGTAAAAGCAGTGTGCATTTCAGGGGTTCAGGTTATAGCTGTGTTTTCTTTCTGTGCTTCCTTTAAAGCCTGCAGTATTGGTCATTTAAATGCGGCATAGTCTAAGATCCATACCCTGCAATAATTACATGTAACACAAGGAATTTTGCATGTCCTTCATAGTGTGGGGTCTGGCTGTTGCCCGAACTGTCGCCGCTCTGTCAGGAATAATTTTCTTACCATCTTTAGATATTAATTGGCCCAGATACAACACCTCTGCCAAACAGCATTGTAGTTTGTTCTTATCTACCTTATACTCCTGGTGGGCCCATAATGTGAACAAGGTTACTGAGTCTTTCCTGCATATCTCCTCCCCTTCACTGTATACTAGGAGGTCATCAACGTATTGAATGATAGTGCTTTGAACAGCAATATTGCAGAGATCTTCGTGCAATATTCTGTTGAAAATGCTTGGGCTTTCACAGTACCCCTGTGGCAATCGGCAATGCTCGTATCTTTTCCCCCCTAGAGTAAATGCTGTCAGGTATTGAGAGCCTGGATCAAGGGGCACTTAGAAAAAGGTGTTTTTCAAATCATACTACACAAAATGGACGCCGGGTTTGGGACAAGAGGGAACTCTTTTTGGACAATATCATTAAGTGGGCGGAGGTCCTGCACCATCCTCCATGAATGCCCTTTTGCTTTCTTAATCGGATAAATTGCGGTATTACATGGGAATTCGAGGGTACAATGATGCCCTGTTGTAATAACGCATATATAGTGTCTTTTATACCCTCCTCTGCTTCTTTTGACAGGGGTACTGTCTTACTCTGGGCAACACTGCTTCTGGTTTGATCTTTATTTTTATTGGGATTACTTCCTTGAACAACCCTACATCATGGGGGTTTGTGGTCCATAAATTGGGTGGCACTAGTTGCAAGTCTTTGTCACAGAAAGACGGCGGTGTGCTGACAATGGCCATGAGGGAGTTTGTCACCCGTCTATTTTGTACTATTATGTCACAAGGCATACATATTTCCAGTATTATTTTGCCATCAGTGTCGTGAACAGCTCTTCATCAGTTAATTTGCGCAGTGCTATGTTGGGTCAATGCACAATACTGTCCTCCACTCACAGCCATGCATGTCCAGTCCAATTGCCACAATACGTTTTGCAGAGACATGAACCCCCTGAAAATCAAGAGACAAAATGGTGTCAGGCGCTATTTCGGAGGTCGCTACTGGGTGGAAAACAAAATCAGAGGGCACTCTCTAACCCTTGCGTGTAATCTTTGTCACCACCCTTGCTAGTACCTGTATACCATAAACAAACATGTCCGCATTGGTTGGCAGCCCTTAGACAACTGTTTCATTGGCTATTGTTTGTATGAGAAGCATTGCTCGCATGGAGCACATACCCGGAGTGGAACATACAACCCCTCGGTCTGTAAATGCGATTGCAATGTTCAATCTGCTTAATAAGTCTCGTCCCAGTAAATTCACGGGCGAATCGTCATGATATAATAGGGCTGCTCGTACTGTTCTTCCTCCTATTTTGACATCTAGCTCTTCTGTGTAAGGAACCATTACTACAGCCCCAGAAAATCCCTGTGTCTCAAGATTCTCGCCAGATAACAAAAAATCACCTTCACATAAATATGATTTCTGAACCTCTGAGTCCACCATAAAGATGAACTGCTTGTTTCCTATCTCTGCCCCCACCAGTGGTTCCTCGTCTGGACGTAAGGTAGTGGATAGGACTGGACATGCAAGGGCTCTCTGTGGGCTGGCCTAATCTGGATGGGTGTTTGTTCCCGGGCAAGAGAAGACATTTATACTTAGTACACACGTTCCTTGATAAGGTGCTGGAGCACCGTTTGCTGTGGTGGTGATTTGGTTTGCTTGTGTGTGTACAATGAGATTTTGCTGTATTAGACGCATTTGTGCAGTGTACCCCGGTGTGGGCCAATTGTCAAACTGTCTGTCCTGTATGAAGGGGCCCATGGGAAATCCATACGGGCTACCTGGGTGTGGGTGCCCATACTGCTGTTTGCTGCTATATCTCTGGGCGTTCTGGTAATTTGCTACAGGTTGCATATGACATTCCCTTGCAAAGTGTCCCCACCTCCCACACGACCAACATGGTCCAGGTCCACCCCCCTTGGTCCTTGCCCTCCCTATGCATATCCTCTCCCTCCTCCTCGGGGCCTCAATACCCAGATCTTCCTCTTGCCAGTCTCCCCTGCCATTGAGTTCCCGTGTACCATTCCTATCCGCCCCATTGCTCTTGACCGTTGTCCACCCATGTAGCTGCCATCCTAGCCTGTAGCACTAGCGGCCCCTCCTCTTCTTCTCTCTACCGTTCCGTGGGAGGTGCAGCAGTTACTGCCGCAACCTTCACTAACTTACTCTGTACAAGCTTTGCTTCGTCAGCTAATCTCCTAGGAACTATTTCTTTTTTCCTCTCTTTGATCCTCCTGCAATGT
Source organism: Ambystoma mexicanum (assembly GCF_040938575.1). Lineage (NCBI taxonomy): Eukaryota > Metazoa > Chordata > Amphibia > Caudata > Ambystomatidae > Ambystoma > Ambystoma mexicanum. Next base: position 255,774,583 of record NC_090924.1, on the reverse strand, counting down.
TGCACTATAATGCTCTGTATTTCTGGCCACCCTTTGGCCTCCATCGCAGCAATTTTATCAAGGGTCTTCTGTGCCTCCTTTGGGAGGCCTTGCTTGATGATAAATTAGAAAATGGAGGTAGACTGGTCCCAGGCTGTGCCAGTCTCTGCCCTCTACAGCTCCTGCACCCAAAGAATGAACTGCGCAACATCTTCCTCTTCACCCATGGTACATTGCATTACTGAGTGTAAATCTGGGGTGTTGGGGAAGGTCCTCCGCAGTGCATCCCATACTCGCATCTACACATGGTTAAAGGATACCCCGTCATGCATATCATTCCCCATAGTCACTCACTGAGTCTGCCTGTTCTCCCACTGCAAATTTTAGCAGTCTCTTTATGTCCCCTATTGCTAATGGCACTCCCGCTATATTTTTTACAAATGCATATATCCATTTTTCTGCACCACCTGAAAGCTGTGGGAGCACTTTGAGAAGATTGCTCTTGTCCATCAGTGCCCAAGGTATATAATGAGGTTGCCCCGCTCCCTTGTGGGTGAGGGGCATCTATAATTTTCATCTCACCTTCCCCTTACCTTCAGTACTTTCTTTTTTGCCAATGCCATTCTTCTTAGCCTGTTTCGGAGCCTTCCCTTCCATCCTTCCTCTGTTGCCGTTCCATGCGAGGTTGTCCATTGTATTGACTGTTCCTTCATCGGTCTCACCAAAGTCACTCGAACATTCCTTGTCCGTTTCTGATGCTACTGAATCGTATCCCACACGTTCTGCCTTGCCTTCCATTTCACCCGTACTGCTTTTATTGGGGCTCTGTCTATTCTGACAAGGAAATCCCCGGATTTCCATTGATTTTCGGGTAATGCATCAGTACTTATTGGCATGTGTGGTAATGGCGACTGCCCACCCCCTGACAAGGCCAGTGTTGTTTCGCATAGTGTTCGCAATCGGGTCAACTCTGCTTGTATGGATGTTAATACTACCTCAAGATCTCGGGTGGTGGGCCCGGTGGGGGCCAGAGTAGTGTTTGAAGGGATGTATGGAGGAGGTGGTGCCGTAGCCGGAGTCAAAGTCGTAGTAGCCCCTGGTACATACACCGGGTCCGCATACCCTTCTGAGGGTCTTGTAAGCAATGGGTATATTTTCTTGAGTTCTTCCCTTTCTCTCCCCTTATCCCCACCTTGTAGGGGGCGTTTCCTCGAACAACCTCCACAAATCTAACACCTCTCGTCTATTTTGAAGCTGTTTCCCTTTGTATTTTGCCATGAAATAGGTCGCTACATGGTCCAATATCCTTTTGTCAAAAAGACCCTCCTTCTGGCTAAGTAAGAGGTGACCCCTACCCTTTTATTTGAGCAACCCACTGGGCATGTTATTTATTTATCCGATCACTATACAAGTGGAGATGCTTGCAAATGTGTGTAAGTGGCGTATCTAGATCCACATTTATCAAAAAGAGTCTTTTCCCTCTCCCCTATTTTGTCTGTGCTGTAACACCTCAACCTCTAATGCATCAACCTTAGTCTCCAATTATTTACTTTTCAAAACATTAGTTATGCATTTTCATGTCAGTTACATAGAACACGAAGCAGTAAACATTTCTACAAGGCAAAACAACAATTACATCAACAACATTAAACAAAGAACATGAAACACTCTAAAATAAACCCCTAGCCCCTAGTCCACTTTTTAACACAACCTTGAGTTTTCCTTCCCCACACTCAACACTCACATCATCCTCGCCCCTCCTGGGCCTACCCCCACAAGAGTTATAGAACAATATAGATGCTAAATACTACTAATTTCAAAGCCCGCTAAATATATGAGGCTCCTACTTTATTCCATTTCCTCACTTATTCCCAGCACTGGTCGGGACAGTGCTACACGGCGCCGCCTTCCACCCCGTTTCGGAGCTAGGTTCCCATATCTCCTCTTATTTTCTCACTGTACTCTTTTAAATAAAAAATGTAATGGCCATGAAAAAGAAAAAGCGCTTTGCTCTCAAAAATCACTCCATCCAGTCACACTAAACCCAATTCTTGCGTGTTCCCCTTTTTAATCTGCTCCACACCTTCCCTTTCCCTCCTTTACTTCCCCTTGCAATCAATGCTCACGTGCCCGTGGTATTCCAAGAGGCTCAGTTCGCGATCGATCCACAAGTAGTGGCCTCCCCGTCGTGGCCCTGCCCGGCTCCGGTGAGCAGTTGGGTGTTCGCAAAGCCGGGACCCACAAAACCTGCCTCATTGCGTACGCATTTTTGTTTTAATCTGGTCAGCCATAGATGGGGGTCCGCCTTTCTGGGGAAGCCCTGTATCTCGCTGCAGGGGATTATCACGTTGGATGGTCACCAAATGAAGGCGCCCACTCCCCAACACAATATCCAAAAATCAGAACAATGGACACACCCCAGTAGGGAATGAGACCAGGAGATAGATTGCAAGTTGAACAAAATTTATATAAGGTAAATTGTCCACACAGAGAACTCTGTTGCCCGGAGAGCGCTGTGCCAAACATTACACGGGCAGCACATTAAAAAGGCACCAAGCGTCACGAGTGACATCACATTACAAATGCACAATTCTGCAACACAATTGGGTGGAGTTATGGATGCAGTATGGATCCATAAGTGTCAACCACATGGGATTGGTGGGTGTTTAGGCGTCACTCCCGCAGCACGTGGGTCCCCTGGGCTCATCTTTGTGAGGTGAAGGTCAGGCCAGCAAAAATAACACTTTCCCTGCCTGACTAACTGATCTTGCAATAACAGCATTTGAGAGCATGAGACAAATCTGAGCTCATCTGCTCTGGGATGAAACTGAAGGTTGCAACAATGAATAGCTAGACTTCTGTGAGAACAGAGTTTGTGCGAAGATGGCAAGAAGCAGTGGGGTCGGGTGGGGGCCTGGGCTGGTGGTGTGAGACAGAGGGAGAGACAAGCTTTTAGAGATCATTTTTGAGTCTTTGCACGTTAGTAGGCATCAATACATGATTTCTTTGTTAGTTATTAATAGGTGATTAACACAGATTACAGTTGGGTGGAAGGGGGTATGTCTCCCACCTTGGGCACAAGTGAGATCCATGATGCGGGAGTGGTCAGAGGGATGGGATAGACCACCTCTCTCTCAACAATGTGGAGTGGATACTAGCCCTATTTCTCATCCCTGTGTGCAATTCAGAAACAAGTGGAGCTGAGCTCACCCACGTAGGGCTTATTTGTATACACTTCAAGGGAGTAAACATAAGCATTCTCCGCTCACAGAAATCCTGAGTATGAGTCATCCCATGATCATAGCAAGTTTTGAAGAGGGGTGTTGACCTGCGCGCACCAGCAGTGCACAATCTATTCACTGAGTGCTAAGGAATAGGAAGAGGTTTGGCGCGCACCCAGCACCTACAAATTCATAGTTGCCACTCAACGGTCATTATTGACTGTCTCTTAGCCAATCTGAATGCTTAGAATGCAGTCAAATACCTACGATGTTGACTGCAAACATTTCTCTTCTCTAACAAAGTTCAAGTATCTTGAAAGCTCTTAAGAACAAGGTTTAGCTCAGTGACCTCAAGCATCAGTTGTGAGTCCAATCAATTTGACTGATATGCTGATGGAAATCATAGACGTGCTTGCTTGCAGTTTGCTTCCTTCTTCGTTTGTCGATTCCCTCTATCACTATCTGACAGAGGGCATGATTTGCTGCAAACTTTATTCCTTCTTTACTTCATTCCACATATTCTTCTTCCCTTCATTTAATTGTTCTTTCATTTCTTCTTTTTTCCTTTAGTGTCATAATTCATACATTCTTTCTGTCTTTCTTTTTTATTTTATCTTTCCATCATTCTGTCTATCTTTTATTCCAGCAAATATTTATTCGTCTTACTTTATTTCTTCCCCTTTTAGCCATTATCATTCCATCTCTCTTTCCATTTTTTTCTTTCATTCATGCATGCTCTTTCTTCATTTGTTTCTTTCTTCCATCCTTTTTTTTCTTTCCTTCTTTCTTTTAAATGGAAGGAAAGAGAAGCAAAAAGAAAAAGAAAGAAATAATAATGTAATTTCTGAATGGAAAGAAATAAGGAATGAAAGAATGATGAAATGAAGGTGAGAAGGAAATACTGAATGAAGTGAACGAGGATCCTAGCTGGGGTCATCAATGCTATTCAACATCCATTATGAAGTTAAATTGAATGCAAATAATTGTAAAGGAATGAGTTTCCCTGTAATTGTGTTTTTTTTTTTTAATGCCGGGCAGCAGGGTCTCTCTAAACTACTCCAAATTCATTATTTTATTCCTCACAGCACTCATGTTCAAAATTTTCATTTAGTAATAGATTTTCATTTTTGTATTGGTATGCACCAATCAAAAGACTTGTCATTTCACATTTCAATTTGAAATGTGTAAGGGCACCAGAGAGCCCGGATTGAAGGCATATTTTACCCTATTATAATGATGTTACTTCGAGTTTATATTTTTATTATAAATTACAAAGCACATACACCTTGGACTTTCTTACCACTTTCAGTGACATAACATTTAACTGGGGATCCCCAAAATACTTTTAATTGCTATCAAAAATTTAATTAATTGTCAGCAGAATTGTTTTAATAATCTGGGGTCATAGTACTCCCTCTTTTGTTTGTTTTTCAAAGGCCCAGTACAGGTAGGGACAATGACCAGCTTCATTCAGCTCAGCCAGCAACACTTTTCTTTTCAGACTGAACACCTGCTCTCGAAATCCCTCTCAGGTAATCCGGTTCTGCCTTTGGAATGCCTATACATTTATTCAATGTGGCAAAAGGCCCTTTTAAGGAGACTTCCACGTCAGAACGTCCAATTGGAATCCAATTCTGCTACTGTCCTGTCTGACTGACTCTCCTGCTCCTCTGTAAATAAAACATCACCTCTTCTTTCTATACATTTGAGTTTAAATAATGAGCACACTCCACCCATACAAAACCATTTTATATAGCATTTTGGATTGGGCAGAGCCTATTATAGCTTCCCTTGACTTTCCTATAGCTACCAGGTCCCTCCTCCTTGCTTCCATTGGACCAGTAGAATTTGAAGTATTAGAAAGGGGTGGGTTCACTGCAAACTAGCCCTCTCCTTACAAAGTGAAATGACTATTGCAATGGAATTTTAATTGGTTGAATAATTCTCTACATGAGCATGCGACATTGATGAGAATTATATATTTAGATATGTAAGAATATTCTGAACCCAGATATCAGTTGTATTTCTGTTACTTCATGCATTAAAATGTGTAAATTGGTAATTTATTGTACATTTTACTACATCATTTTTACCTGCACATGATTTGCATTTTTCTGATCAAATTAAATCTATATCCAGTTTCCTAATCGGAAAGAGTTCACGAGTTATCACAAATAATATATTTGCCATTGCCATTTTGAATGCATCGTTTGAGCTGCACATTTTCCTATACAATTCTGCTTGAATTGCATGTGTGCGGCTAAATATATATCAATAGACCATCTGCTCTCTTGAACAAAGGACCATTTTAATGGACTATTTTCCATTAGACAACTACCAGATTATAAATTAGTCTCCATTACCGTTAGCTTCCAAAGCATAACATAAAATCCAAATTACATCAACTTCATTCTCAACATGTCTGAATGTGACCGACGCCTTTTAAAAGTATATAGAAACAGATCATATTTATTATTTTTCATGAACACATCATATACAAATGTTCATATACATTTTAGAAAAAAACTTTTAAAATGTGTTTTACATTCAACAAGGCACATTCATACATCTAATATAGAAGGTGTTAACCTAACATCCCCATTCTCACACAACTGGAGATTATTTTATTCGAGCTAATGGGGCCTGAACAGTGGAAATTGTGGCTTTAAAAAGGGCATAACATAATGATTGTTTCTGAACTACATGTGCATTTTGCGTTATTTTAAATTAACAGCTTAAAATGTACGAGGGGAAATGTATTCTGTCCCATGTAGCATAACATGTGCAATTTAGAGTGTTTTAACTTGTAATAGAAATCAAACCATGGATTGTTCTATCAATAAACATGGCAAGATCTACAATACAAATGCTTTCTTTGTAAACGACTGATATTTTGTTCTTTTCACAGATCACCATTTTCCCTTTTCACATAGCAGCACACATACAGAAGTACATTCAACATTGTCTTCTTTCATTTAATAAAGCCAACAAACAGTGTGTTTTTCTGAGAGAAGACTGGTGAATTTCGTTTTTAGTTTGTTTTGTCTATTTAAGATTAATTACGTGATATTTCAATGTAAATTATCATTCCAACCTCGGATCATTTACTAGAAAGCATTACATTTAGTCAAACAATAATTTACAGTGGGAAGATGGTAGAAGCTTTGCAGTCTTCCCTCTCCAGTTCTCCTGCTCATCTGTGTTGCCTCACTGTCCCACCCCCCCTTCTCTGGTATTCCCATCTTCCCTTTCTCCCAATGACCTGCTGTCTCGCCAGTACCCCCCTTGCGCAATCTCTCTCTCACTCTCTTCGTTGTTGCAGAAGGAATTGTCATATAAAAACCTGAGACTATTATTGAAATGCATGGAAATTGAGTGTTTTCTTACCATTTCAAAACATTCTTTTAAACATTGAGTTGATTTGGTTTTGCGCTTTCGGAAGTTCCTGCTGCAGATGGGGGTCCATGATAGCAGGCCACATTGGAATCATGGGCCACATACCCTTTTCTAAACGTTTTTGTGGGTGGTTTAAACCTTCTGAATCCTGGGCGACATAGCAGTGTCGACATTAGAATGAACACCAATCCACTATCATCTTTCAGACAGAAGTTGTGTGTCTCCTCAAGGATCTGCACTTGCATAAGTGGCAGATACTCCAACATGTACTTATTCTCTATGTTCTAATCGCATGACATTTCCCACGCAATCTCTCCACAGAAAGATCCAATACTGCATTTTCTGTTTGAATTTTTCCTAAAGGAACAAGATTCCGTCATTCCTCTTCTTCATTCAACTCAGGGATTTGTCAGCGAATCAGCTGTCAATTACACTGCCTGCTGTTTTTCCTCTACTCAGCAAATTCTGGTGAAGCTGACATAATGTAGTCTAACTTCTGTTTCCAGGGGTGGAACGTGGTTCTACGTGTCGACTCTCTTCATGGAATACCTGTCATAACAATTCACTTCAAGGTGCCATGCTGTCAATATTTTATGTTTTCAACGAGTCTGTGCTAACCCATCCTTACACTTTATTTTCCACTAACATTCAGCATTTTTGCCCAGTCTGTTCTTGACTAGGCTATTGGCTTGTTCCGGTACCCGAGCTCTGCTGTGATGCAGATTTGAGCTACTTGTTAGGGGCAGCATTTAAAATTAAGCATTGATAGCAAAGTATAGCATTTGCAGGATATTTTTTAACAATTAGGGCATTGTTTTAATTGTATTGAATCATACACAGACAAGACCTGTTTTAAATTGTAGATTATTTTAGGTTTACTTAGTGACTCTATACATTCATATCAAATTGAATTACGATCGTACATTGCACTTTATATGGTGCTGACTCTTGTTCTGACTGCCTACAATTCCCGAGATCCCCCTGTGACGCGCACCCGTGTGATGAGATTGGGTCGCGCCTCAGGCTTTAACTGAAGCCTATTTTAGCCTGTTTCATACTGGGCCGGAAGTCGGCAGAAGATGCTGCCGTTTTTTAAAAAAATGTGTTTTTAGTATTCAGGACCCCTTGTTGGACTCAATCACTATTGTGGCAAGGTACGTGAGAGTCACACAAATGGGGGGGATTATATGTAACACTATCTTCCAGAAGGAGTTGAACAATGCCACAGCGACTTCTCCTTAAAAACGCGAAACAGTGAGCTTTAAGGCAGCCCATATTAATGCAAGGTCGGCTTGTGCTCATGCTACAGAAATAGCAGAACTCCTTGAGGAGCATGACCTAGACCTATTGTTAATTACTGAGACTTGCTTTACAGTGGTTTCTCGGATTTCCTTCCATGAGTTAGTCCCGGAGGACTACCTGATTAATTGCATAAATCGGTTAGGCAAAACGGGATTGGGGAATAGAGCTATTCACAAGACTGCTTTACAAATCTCACATCTGAATATTCTTGATTCGGGGGATGGTGCCCAGGCAGGGCATTTAACGTTCAACTTGTCTACTATAGCCTCTATCCATAGAGTATTGGGCTATTGACCACCTGGCCCATATAGACATTTCTTGTCGATTCTTTTTTAACTATGGTAGGGAGCAAACATTAGGCACTATTACTTATGGGTTATTAGAATATCTGGTTAGATGATTTCTCAAAACCCGATTCAAAAGAGCATTGGGAACTCCTAGATATCCATGGTTTACACCCGCTAGGGACTTAATCTTCCCATGTAAAAGATAGTTGCTTGGATGTACTTATAGCAAGAGGCAATCATGCCTCTCTGACGGGGACTATGCCAATTCATTGGTCTAATCATTTTGTACAGTTTCTATCCCTGACTTTGACTAAGGGGATAAAGGCAGTATTAAGGATAGACCGTCTGTTCTCTCCTGGAAAATCAAAGACCTGGACAGGATCACTGGTGCAGAAGTCAAGGACGCACTTGCTTCAATTGACTTTCTGCTTCCGAGTGAAGAATTCCTTGCGGTAGGAGCATTGACCATGGATGCCATCGGCTCCAAGGTGGCCCCTTTAAACCCAAGAAGACGAGGACCTCTAGACCATGGTTTGCACAGAGTTTAATTCCTCTGCGTAAACTGGTGAGCTTGACAGGTCGAAAATGGCAGAAGAAAAACATTTGGAGAGAGCCTATAGGACCAAAGGTGCATTAACATGTTACAAGCAAGCTATTTTTCAAGCAAAGAAAGATGTTCTTTGTAAAAAGATAAAGTCCACAAGTAACTTGCCTAGAGAGCTCTTTTCTATTGTCTCTAAATTCTGCCAAACTAGTTGTAAGGTCACTCCGATTGAAACTTCCTCTACAGAGGCCAATCTTTTCAATCTTTTTTTCTCTATAAAATGGAACTCATTAAAGCTGACATTGTAATTAAACCTCAGGCACCATTTTCAATTTTGCCTGGACTAGCAACTGTCCAACCTTCAGTGAAACTAATTGGTTTGCAGATGCTGAGCTTGTTGCCCTCCTTTGATTTTCATCAGGTATCCGAAAACAAGGTACACTCACTGATTGAGGTACTGAAACCCACCAACAACTCCCTATTTCCTCTTCCTGTGTATGTAGCAAAACGCCTGTCGTTGGAATTAATTCCTTTTGTGACCAGGCTTATTAATACATCCCTGGTGCAGGGGACAGTCCCTCAAAAATTAAAACATTCTATAATTACACCTTTACTGAAAAAACCTACCTTGGATCCAGAGATCCTGCAGAATTATCAACCCATTGCAGGTCTCCCCTGGCCTGCAAACATTCATGAGAAGGTGGTCACTGGCCAGCTGCAGGAATTTGTGGAGCGAGAATTATTATTGGATACTTTTGAATTGAGTTTGAGACCTAGGTTTGGAACCGAGCTGCCCTTTTGTCGGTCCGAGATGATCTATTAGAGGCTGCGGATCAAGGTGAGCTTTCCCTTTTTGGTGATGCTGGACCTATCTGCGGCCTTCGATATGGTGAACCATCATATTCTCTTTGACCAACTGTGAGGGGTAGAAAGGGTCTGTGATCACACCATTGGCTGGTTCAAATCATTCTTGACAAATCATCAACAGCAGGTGAGACTGGGTGAGTTTCTGTCGGACTCCATTAAGATTAATTGTGGAGTCCCACAGGGGTCACCACTCTCAACTTTATTGTTCAATTTGTATATGTGTCCACTGATGGGAATTTTAAGACAACACGGGATGACTTTTCATTCCTATGAGGATGATACTCAAATCTTCATCAGGGTTGCCAAGTTTGATGAAGCATTTAGTAACCTTAAACAGTGCTTAGATGATGTTAGTCAATGGATGTCTAACAATCAACTTCAGTTAAATGCAGCTAAAACTGAACTTGTTTTGTTTGGCCCAAGACACCAACTCAATGCTGCCAAGAAACTGCCTATTCTGACCCTCCTAGGAAGCAATCTAAGATTTGTTTCTAAGGTTAAGATCTTGGTTTGTGTCTGGCAGGATGATCTTGGCAGCGAAAGCCAGGTAGGAGCCAAGGTCCAGATGGTGTATTACACCTTAACACGGCTGCTGCAGGTACTTCCCTATATTCCGAATGAGGATCATGCTTCTGTGGTGGTCGCTTTGACAAATGCACATTTGGACTATTGTTATAGCCAGTTGATTTGGCATTCTGTCCAAACAAGTTCAGAGACTTCAAAAGGCCCAGAACGTAGCAATTAGATTGATCTTCATGTTGGGCAAAACTGCCCATGTTTCACCTTGCCGTCGCGCCTTGCACTGGTTAGCAGTGGAAGAACGCATCAGATGTAAGGTAGCTTGCCTTGTCCTCAAATGCCAGAACGGGCTCGCTCCAGCATACTTGAAGGATAAGATCCAACGCTAACAACCGTCAAAATATCTACGATGTAGGGACTGCCTTCTTTTGTCCATTCCCCATTCAGCTCATACAACAAGGGGAGACAGAAGATTTGCAGTCTTCGGTCCAAAACTGTGGAATTTGATTGCCATAGAAATTAGGGCCCTCGAATCAGTTCTACAAGGCCTTGAAAACGTTTTTGGTCAGATAAAGTCATTTCATGGCTGTTTTTTCTGTGCCTCTTTCTTGGGCTTAGTTCTGCCTCGCATGAATTTATTGTTTCAATTGCACCGCTATACGGGTTGGTCCGTCATGTGCACTATATAAATGCAAAAATACGAATACAAATACAAATATATTCAGGTGCCATGCTGGACAATCCCAGATGTAATATTCGGGAGCTTGCCCTGTGGTAATATTTAAATGCGTGCCTATGAAAATAGGCCACAAACCTCAAGGATTTCCCTGAGCACAACCCAAGCCCCTAATGCATACATCATGTACTAATGCCCTCTCTCCAAATCTGCATTGAACAGAGACCAATTGGCCTCAAATACTTTAGGATATACCATTCTTTTTTGTATTTTAGATCTATGGTCAACTTAACAAGACCAACATGGACGCTTGATATTCCAAAACATTCTCCGCCCACTGCATCCATCCTCTGCTTTTGTCTGGGGCTCCTATTTCTTCTTTCCCAGTCTTGCCCTATCCCTGCTCCTTTTTTCCCATCTGCTTACTAAGGTCTGGATGGCCTTGGCGGGGTACAATATGTACATTTATGGGCAAGCCTAAGCAATCTGAGACTACTATGGAATTGACGTGGCACATTATAAATGCTTAATAACATAAAAAAGGAAAAGCAAGATGGCTTTAGGAAAAGTCATTAACTCTTCAATTTAAGAAATTAAGATACAAATTATGGGAGACAGTCCAACGCTGACGATTCACTCTTCACGCAGATGATTTTTAAGGAACATTATAGACATGCTATGATAACAGACTGTTGACTTGAGGAGCCTAATGTGAAGGTTTATTGTATGTATGAGTAGTGCACTATATTTAAGTTTAAATTGCTTTGCTACTAGGGAAATTAAATTATCGCATGCTGATCATTTTTTTATTGCAAGAGTAATGCCGTCCATCATTTTTTGGCCACATATCACTTCACGCATGCCGTTTGGTAAATATTGCAGTGCAAATTTATTTGCACATGAATGAGAAAAATGCATTGCACTTCTCTAAAGACAGATTTTTCCGAAATGTCTGCATACATTGTCACCAAATGGTATGGTTATATACTATTATTGTGAAGTGATGTTCACTTAAACAAATGTGCACGATTGGAGCCGCCATTTTGGAGAAATCCTGTTTCATTTGGCATGTGAAAATGTATCGATATGTCTGATATGCTCTGTAGACACTTCTGGAGTCAGATAATAAATAAAGTCCCCTTTGCATTGTGACCATGGATCTCTGCTTGAATTTATTTTTTCAGGTTTTTATAATGTGCCTATACACAATGTGTTTCAAGGCGCATAAAGAACAGATAAAGAAGAGAACTTACCAGGACCATGCATGTGGAGAGGGATCTTTTAGGGCAACATGTGTAATGGAACACGTTAAATTACAAGTTCCCGAAACCCAAGCCAGGCCAGTTTGATGTTGATTTTCTGTAGAGTCATTTAACAGCTATGGCTACACAGGTGCATTGCTAAACATGTGCACACTCCAAGCATGGTGACATTGATTCAGGCATTCCAACCCTTTAATTTAAAAAGGGCCACAAAAGCCACTGATTTTAAAAATCAAAGTTATCTATATTACCCGTATACCTGCAATCCAAAATCTTGAAACTTGAAATGGGACACAAAAATAATATGGAATCCAAATATATATATTTTTTTTAAATGGCCGAAGTTAGTTGATGTTATTCACTTTGCTTCCTTTCATCTTGAATGCAATAACAGTAGACAATGACCGATAACTACACCATACCTGCTTTACGCTATTCCACTACGCTGCCGGTGCCCTGCTGTCATACACTTGTTCTTGGCTGAGCTAGTGCTGGCGGCTCCTTTGGGACGAAAAGGGAAGCGACGTTTTTAGCACCAAGGACATCACCTGAGAAAGAAGGTCATGCATATCATCCACATACAGGAATCCCACTGCTGAACACTCGAGTCTGATTTTATAGGTGTTATAGGCGGGAGATAAGCCATGCAATGACCGCGGTGCCTTGTCAGGAATTGCGGGTAGCGCTGCCTTTCCAGGCCCTTGCTCATTCAGCCTCATGACAGAGCAGACAAATGCATGATGCGGGGGCTAGGGCAGGAGCTGGTGAGAACTTGCAAACCAACTGAGGAGGCTGTTTAGGCTTCTTTCCTGGAGCCATGTTCTGGCTGAAGGACCATGAAGCTTGACCTGCAATTGGGAGGATGAGCCTTGTACCACTCTGCCATTTTATCGATCAGCCTCCACGGCACTTGATGGGTAGTGCACCTCTCAATACTGCAAGATCCTCCAGCAAAGTGTTGTGATCTTCACAAAAGACTAGAGTCTGGCCGCACCGCTCGCTTGGCAGGAGAAAGGATGTTTCACTTTGGTTCTTAAAGTGCCTGAATCAGGTGGTGGCACACTAGGAAATCCTCTGACTCCCAAGAAGGAAGTGTAATTATCTCAACTTCCTAACAAACTACACAAATCTTGAAACAAAACAAGATCCTACCTCATGATATACCCAGCATAGCCAACAGATCTGACCCCCTTGCAAGGCATTCTAGACGAAATGTAGAAAATAAAGCCAAGTCCAGCTGAATATAACAACATTTAGGAAGCCATGAAGGCTATTGAGAAGCTGCATGTCCACATGCATGCCTAGGGTACACACATACATGCAGATTAGCAAAGTACCAGCACCCCTGAGGACAGTTATGGCACCATTGTGGCACATCGTGATATGTCAGTCTGTAAAATCCAATGCCCCATGGACAAAGTCATTGATAAGATGAACAGATATAGATAAATTAACACCAATCTGGCTTCTTTCCTCATCATGTTATCAAGTAAACTCCTGCATGTACCAAGTGATCAAGAGTTGATAGTTGCTCATGCCCATAGAAAAAGCTTTTATTGGGGAAAGTTTGAGGTTTGTTACTTGCAGAGTGTTGTATCGTCAACACTAAGTAGTCATCACGAGTTATGAAATAGGCTGCTTAGATAGGTGACAATCATGAGGTGGGCTGACAATATCGCTACTTCAATAGGGTCTTCAAAATGGTGCAAAGCCCAAGCATAATGTTTTATCCTTAAATGTCTTGCATGTTACCATCATTGCACAATCAAATGTGGCCGAGATCTGGCGCCCACAAAAAGTCAATCGTGTACATTCTGTAACAAAGTCCTGACGCATAATGTCAGACGGAAAGAGGGGTGTCAGACACTTTCCAGCAACCAAAACTGGGGATTTGAAACATCCCCAACACGATCATCTCCCCCTCTTTCCGTAGGAGAGATTGTGTAACAGACAACACAGCAGGAGGGCTGTGCTTATGATGTTGATGGTGCAGGAGGGTCAAGGCGGCCCAACGAAGTTGTCTGAAAACACCAATAGGTGGCCTATTTTTTTATTTATTTATTGTATTTAAATTGTTACATTTTGTTTAGCAATATATCTCATTTGACAGATAAGCAGTATAAAACAGGAAACAGAAAAAAAGTAAAAAAGATTAATATGATTCAGATCAAATTAAATTACATCAATTCACTGAGCCCGATTCAAATGACAATCTATCAAGAAATTGAACAAGAGCAATCACATACTTTTTTAGGTGTCCTATTTTTCCTCGCAAACTGAAAACAGACGTCTCCATTATAGCGGTGTTGCTTGACTTCATGGCATGCGCCTATTGTGGTTTTCCCCACGTCAGTTGCTGATCTGGGTAAAAACAGCCAATATCCTAAAACGAGCATTCAACACAAATTGATAGCAGTAAGAGGTGGACACAAACATAAAGTTTCAGATTTCATATGCAGCGGAAGAGGGGGGTTGTAAAATTTACTGCTGCTCCAAATGACAGGATGTCTGTTCTTCAACGTTCAGACAACTCTTGGGGGGCATCTCCTGCACGGCTGGGTGATTCTTTCCCTCAGAGGTCACTAATGGGTGATCTGCTGTATCACGGAAAGTTGTACCTCCAGTTTCTGAAAGAGGCCCCTCTTTCTCTCTGTTCTTGTGTCGGTTTCCTTGAAAGACCGCTTGATTGAGAGCAAACTCTTTCTTACATGGCCCATTATGGCCCTCGTTATGAGGGCGGTGGTAACAGCAAAACAGGCAGTATTTGGAGAAATGACCTGCTTTTTCCAGCCACCACAGCAGTAGTAAACTCTTGTGTATCACTATTCTTTTTGCATCGTGATTATGTCTTCTATCTTCGACCTCAGTAATTATAAGATTTTATTTTGTTTATTATGTTTGCATATTATTGATTTGCTTTATCTAGCGCCTTGAAGCTGATATTTTTGTTGATTGTCTCAGGAGGATAGTTTAGGGGCAACGTGCTTGCCTTAGATCATCATCCCTGTGCTAAAAAAATACATCTTCCCCATTGCTGTGCTAAAAAAATACTTCTTCTACAACTACTAGTACAACTTCTACAACTACTAGTATTTATGGCCTATGGGTATTTTCTGCATGCAGTATGCCATAGAACATTTGAACAAGCACTGGCAACGCCAATAGTTTGGGCATTGACTGCTGTGCTTTGCATTTGAAGGTACCAGGGAGCAAGAAGGAAGGTGCAAAGTGTTAAAGGAGAATGCGGGAAGGGATGCAGGTGTGCAAGAGAATGAGAATGTGAATAGAGACAGACAGGAAGCTATTTAGAGAGAGTGCTATCAATGATGAGCAAGAGGAAATATGAGTGACAAAGGGTGAGAGTGAGAGGGTAAGAAGTAAAGTGAGAGGGGGAGGGTAGGTTAGGGTGTCTGGGGGAAGAGCGGATGTGAGTAGGGCGGCTGGGTGGAGGTTGGGTGGGGCTAGAGGCAATTGGTGGAAGAGAGGATTGGGGGTATGGTGGGTTGGGGTAGAGAGGGTGGGTGCAGAGTGAATGGGCGGGGATAGAGATGGTTGGATGGGGCTAAGGTTTTTGGTTTTTGAGTGGAGGTTGGTTTAGAGAGTGTGGTTAGAGTTGGTGGCAGTAGAGAGGGTGGGGTACGGTTGGTGGTGGTAGAGAGAGAATGGGATAGGGTGGGTGGGTGTAGAGAGGGTGGGGTTGGGTGGTGTTCAATGAAAATACCATATCTAAAATCCTGCATCACACCAAATCCCGTATTTTGGGACTACAAAAATCTCGTATTCCAAAATACCGAATTAGGGGAGCGGGGGTTGGCAGAGGTGTCCCCCGCTCTCCTAATTCAGTATTTTGGTCTGCAGGGGTCACGTGGTGTCCTCCCCCAAATACACAGCATGTGTTGTGGTGGACAAAAAAAAACCTTAAAATCTTGAATTACAAAATGCGAACCTATTGTGTTTGTGATTTTGTAGTTCGAGATTTTCGTTTTTGTGATATTAACGTGCATCCAGGTTGGGTGGGTGGGGGTAGAGAGGGTGGGCTTAGGGTGGATGATGGGGGTTAATGGGGTGAGGGTATGGTAGGTTGATGGGGTAAAGAGGGAAGGGGTACAGTGGGTGGATTGGGATAGAGAGGGCGGGAGTAGGGTGGATGGGTGTGGGTAGAGACAGTCGTGGAGGTAGGGTTGGGGGGTGGGTATAGGGTGGTTGGGTGGGGATAAAGCGAGTGGGATAGGGTGGTTAAGGGGAGAGAAGATTGGGTGGGTGGTCTAGAGAGTGTGAGTGAGTGGGTGGGGTAGATAGGGTGTTGCTGGGTGAGTGGGTGGGGGTTGAGAGTGTGGGGTTTGGTGAGTGGTGGTAATAGGTTCAGATCAAAAAACATGAAGAACAAAGCAACCTCGGGAGGGCTTGCCAAAATTAGTCAAGGCAAAACCCAACCAGCACATGTAATGGGGGCTGGGGTGGGTGGCTGGGGGTGAAGAGAGTGGGGTGGCTGGGGTACAGAGAGTGGGTGTGGGGTAGGGAGAGTGGGTATGGGGTGGGTGGGTGTTGTTAGATAGGCAGCCTAAGGAGGACAAGAAACAGATCTGCTGTCAAAAGTAGCCCCAAAATAGCCCGCTAGCCCACAAAATAGCCCAAATAGCCCAATGTGAAATCGCTGTGCAACTGAGAAATGGAAAGCCTGGCACCTGACTTGCTTCTTACAAAGCTGCCGATTGGAGCAAAAAGTGTTAGGGAACTCCTCATTGGGTACTAAGGCAGAGCTATTTAGTGATTTGGCAGCTTCATGCCGTGGCATTGCAAGATTGCTATGCCAGCAGGATATTCTCAGATCAGAACCCCCTTCCCTAAATCTCTTCTGTAACAATGGTTTCTGCTATTTTGCCAAACCAATGCAAAAACACATGAAGCATCTTTGCTTATAAAATAATAGGGTCCAACGTTCTTAAAAAAAGATAACGTGCCAAAAAGGTATGCAAACATTTGTCATTGTTTTGGCTGCCACCAGAATATATACTGAAGCAAAATAATATATGATCGGCTGATGGCCTACTTGTCCAAGCACAAACACTTTTTGACAAAATGCTGTTTACACATAAACAAACATATTAGTACCAGGCAAATGCAGTGCAATTGTATTTATAACAGTGCTAATGTGATTTTGCATGTGGAAACCGCATGCACGTGTGCAAATGTATCACAATAATTTCCCATGTGCCAAGTTTACATCTGAAAAGTGAAGAAAATTGGCCTCATTCTAACTTTTCCGATATCCTGGTGGTTGAGCCACCAGGATACCGGCAAATAGATAGCGTTTCTAGCTCTCAGTCCAGCAGCATTGCGAGTGCCGGAGTGATGGTGTAAATCCCCATTCATATTTTGCTACAGGTCAGACTTCAACACAAAATTCTGACAATAAGAGGTTAGTTCAATTACTGTAGCTAACTGACTAGAGAAATAAGAGGCATGTGAGGACATATATTTTAATAACAGTACACTACTTGCTGTAGGAAGACGGATGAAAATCTATTTTCAGACTTCAACAAAGGACAGTTTAAAGCCCTGAAGATGGATATACTGATATATCCGAAACGCGTTGGAATATAAGGAAAATTCTTTGAGTTTATTTGTACCATTAAGCTGTACCAAATGTTTAAGTTACATTACTGAATACTTGTTTTGATCTCCAAATATACTTTCTGTACTTTGAACACTATACTTGTCATTTTCCAAGGACTAGGCATCTTTTAATTATTTGTTGTTACTATGTAATTAAACTCTGTTTTGTAAATAAACATATTAACTTAGGGTAATAAGTCTGTGACATCTTTTGAAGGACTAGATTAGTTAAGAGTGCACGTGGGTTACTTGTTGGTTACAACAGGCTTTTTTCTGGGTCACTACACAGTGTCTCCATAGGGCTGGTGACAAAACCCATATGCACCTGAAGTTTATAAGTAATTGTTGAAGTTTATAAGTAATTGTTGAAGAATATTAGCTAGTACTCCTCTCACCATACTCAGTGCCATTTCGGTAGACTTTAACGATGACCCTAGAGGACAGGAAGAATGCCAGGAGTACCTCCCACTGGTGCCACCATTAATGGGAGAGGAAGAGTAAGGGGAGGGCACAGAGACCATAAGGGGAATCCATAGGTCCGGAGAAGGAATGACAAAGAGGTTGTCAGTGAGAGTCTGCTTGGAAGAAGCATTGACATAGGTGTCAGCGATGGGTAGGCCTGGATTGGAGACCAGTTGATCCTTCTTCAACGTTTTCCTTCCAGACTTCATCAGAGGGATAGTATAGGTGATAGAATAGCAATTTGAGAATATAGGGGAGATAAAGAGCACTATCGAGGTGTCAGTCTAGAAAAATGGATACCTCTCATATGTGACCGCAAACGTATTTTGATGGCCGTGGGCCAACCGTCTCATGCACGATATGACAGAATATAGGTTTCCGAGTTTGCCAATGATTGGCCATTTTGATGTAACAAGAATCGCCATTTTGTTTTCTAACCATTTCTCATTGCTTTCTGTTCTTATTGCTTCACAGTACATTTTCTGCTTACACTGCTCGACTGTAAAACATTGTTGTCTACACGTAAAAGGACAAGGCAGCAGGTCCGCGAGGATAACAAGAGTAGGCAGCGCCAGGAAGAATGCCCGGCTCCCTCCCGAATGTGGCCTTGAGGCAGAGCTGCAGGGCATTTAATCATTTCGCAGCTGCCAGCCAGTCTCGTTATATGGTAGAATGTGTTAGAATAAAGCAGCTAAAGGCTTGAATTATGCTCTTCTTATGGCCCCCCTTTGCTGAGCCCCGTTAGAGCGTGTCGGCTCCCAAGACACGAATAGCACCTCATAGATAGCAAGGTCTGGAATGCAACTCTCCCCCGTATGTTGTTCGCTTCCAGGAACAGAAGCGCTGTGTTTTGTTCAACAACTGAAAGATGCCTCCGCACTCACAAATTGCAAATTGTTACTAGAATAGATATTTGAAGGTGTCATAGTTGTCGAAAGTGTCCATCATCACACCAAGTTCAAAGAAACCCAATAAGGGGGGTGTTAAACATGTCATAGCTGATTGTTTGATATGCATTTTGTATATATGTAACTGATGTACGTAATTCACTCTCTTGCGTCTCTCGAGGTCTAGAGATACACGTCACGGGGCGTGAGACCGAGTTGCCAACTGAGACTTTTGCTTTGCAATAAACCCTAGCTTTGGGAATACAACCTCGTGTCTGGCGTATCTATCATGTGTGGTGACTCGCCTTGTTTCCATAGACGTAAGGGACCCCTAGAGCCCCTTTCAGAGGGAGAGTGCGGAGATGAGGAAGGCGGGAGAGTGAGGGGGGAATGCAGAGCACAACACCAACTATAACTAAAAGCAATGACACAGCTAGAGCCAAGTGTCAACGAAGGGAGAAAGGACATATGGTAGAAGCACGACACCTAGAAGCGAATTATTAGGACAGAGGGAAGACCCTACATAGAGGGAAAAGGGGAAAAGCCTAACTTTTAAACACAGCAGCAATGCAAGAACACACAGATTCCATTTTCTTGTAAAGAGGGAAAAAGTCTGTTTTTTTTTAAAACACAGCAGCAAATGCAAAAACACACAATTTTGAATTTCTTAGAAAAGAGGGAAACGCCCACAGGCTAATTATGACAATTCAACAATGCCAGATAAGGATGACATACAACTGCTAAGTGCAGCAGACTGCATAATTAGATAAAAGAAGTAATAGGAGAGGAGAGTCAGTTAAATAGAGAGCAGTAATGGCTGTCCCCTCTGCCAGCATCTTTCTTACTTTGTCAGTCGCTGCAGGTTGACATCTGTGCTGCATGTTCACTCAGCGAACACCCGCTAACAACCTCTGGAGCTGCAACTGTGGGAGCTGCCCTTTGCCTCTGGGCCCTTCGACGCAGGGGGCTGCAAGGAACAGTGGTGCTGCCCTGAGTTCTAAATTCAAATAGGGCCCAGTGCCCAATCAGGAGGGTTGGGGGAAGACAGAAGGAGGAGCAGGCAGAGGGACAAGTGGAAGGAAACCACAGCAGCAAAGGCTCGGAGGTGACAAAGATTTACAAATTGAGTGGATATGGCAGAAAGGTGATAAACAACCTTAAGCTATTGAAGAGTGAGCAGAACGTTCAGCCACCTACCCTGTGCTCGGCTAGCAGACTGAACATTCTGTGCCGAGCACTACGGTAAAGGTACAAAACACACGCTGCAACAACGGGCCAGTGCCCAATAAGGAGGGTTGGGCGGGCAGAGGAGGGAGCAGGAGGAGGGACAAGGGGCAGGGAACAACAGTATCAGACGCCGCAAGGTGACAAAGATTTGAAAATGGAGTGGATATGGTGGAAAGATGATAAAGAAACTAAGCCATTGAACTAAGCCATTGAACGGTGAGCAGAGCGCTCAGCCACCTACCATGTGCTTGGCAAGCAAATTGAGCACGTTGTGCCCAGCACTATGGCAAAGTTAAAACATACCCGCAGCAACAACGGGCCAGTGCCCAATCAGGACTGTCGGGGCAGGCAGCGGAGGGAGCAGGAGGAGGTAAAAGGGAAAGAAAAGAACAACAGCAGAGGTTGTGAGGCAGCAAAGATTTACAAATTGAGTAGATATGACAGCAAGATGATAAAGAAGCTCAAGCTATTGAAGAGCGAGCAGAGCACTCAACCACCTACCATGTGCTCGGCCAGCAGATTGAACACACTGCGCTGAGCACTAGAGTAAAGTTAAAACACACCTGCAGCAACAACGGACCAGTACCCAATCAGGAAGGAAACAACAGCAGCAGAGGCTGCAAGGCGGCAGAAATGTGCAAGGTACTCTTAACCAGTTAAATCCTCAGAAGAGATTTTAACAGTACTCTGAAAGAACTGATCAGACCAGCATTTAACAAAAGACAGAATGATCAAAGCAGATAAACTGGTCATAATTTCAAGTTTCTCTGAACTGACCCTTTGCATAAAATTGGCTTGTTTCCAGTGAAGTAACTTTGCTGAAAATGTTGGGGGGGGGGGGGTGGGGACATGGCATCAAAATGAAAGGGGTCCCTGCCAAATGAATGGGACAAAATGGTGTGTCACAAAAGTCAGGGGGAGGAGGGACAAACACCCTTGCACCCCTAAAATTATGCCCATGCTTGTTTCCCAGTTAACCATGGATATTCCCCCTCGGCAATTTCCCCAGATAGGTATATGTTGTCTTACTTAATTTAGATGGTACAAGGGGAAGTTGCAGTAGGACCCATCCATGATATTGAGGCCTCCATGTCCAGCCCAATGGATCTGAGTCACAAAGGCAACTGGATTGATGCGTAAATCAGACACAGAGATTGATTAGGGTTAGATGAGCTGAAGAAGACATCTGTATTCCACAGAGTCGAAGGAGGCAAACTCAGCACAGACACAGAGACACCCGCAACAGCATGGAGTAAACCACACACTCAGGGCTCAACACGCTGGTACATCTTTTGTGGACGTACAGGTTTTAATAAACAGTGGAAGTTTACATGATTTTTCTTTAAAGTGAAACTCATCAACTTAACAAGTGTGTTGTGTTCCATTCAGACCCAGGTTTCAAAGGTTGAATACCTATTTAGTAGCTGTAGAAGCTGGCAGCTGGCAAGGGAAATACATCAATTATTAATTGACCATAATTGCAAGATAGCAAAGCAGGGGGGTATTATCAGTTATACAGCCTCCTTAAATTAATTGCATGAAGCAATCTATATTCTAAATTTGCAAACTTGGCAGAATACAAAAACCTTCAGTGAATACATTTTTTCTCTTCTTTTCTTTTCGCTTTAACATACATTGGGGCTCATTACGGGGTTTGCTGGTAACCCGCTTGTAATTTTGGTGAGTTACTGGCAAACTGCCGTACCGTTACCATTATCCGTTATCCTGGTATCACCAGGATATTACGGATGCCGGCAACGGCGGTAGGTTCCCATTCCATGGAGTCGCATCGGACTTCATGGAATGGGTTTTCTGCAATCACTGGTACCGGTAGTACTGGTGCCGGTGATTGCAGCAATTATTTGTCAGTAGGGGCCTGAACTACCGGCAGGTCAGGGCTGCCAGTGGATCAGAGCCCCTACTAGCAAACTCGGAGTGTGCCGATCTAGTAAATATGCCGGAGCCGTTATTACCTGCATTTTATCTGGCATTTGTACCAGACCAACACACTCGTAATGAGCCCCATTGATGGGTCTAACTCAGTTGGGTGTTGTACTTTTATTATAAGTTCTTCAGTACTGGCATTATGTTGCTGCGTAAGAAAATTTGTCGAATACAAATTCATCGAATATTTCTAATCGAATTTTGCTGCCAAAATATGCAGGGGGGAGGGTAATAAAAAAGGTGGGGAGTGGATGGGAGGGGTGGGTGGAGCGGGGGTCTCCCCCCTCATATATAGGCAAGGAAATGGATTAAAAGATACAAGAAAATATCAATTAATTCGTATTTGACTAATTCGACTTGATGAAATCACATAGAACCAATTTAAGGAGCATGTATTGGAAGACGTTTGTCTCAGGGTTAATAAAGTTTATTAAGAAACCATTTGCTTCATATTCTAGATTTACCTCAGAAGCTAAGTCCGAAAGTTCATCCAGCGATATGGCACATGTACCTTGCTGGGCAAACATTAGAAGGATGGCAGTATTTTGATGGGCTGATGTGGTCACCATAAGGTACAATAATTAAAATGTATGAAGTTGATTTCAAACCACATTGTTCTTAAAAATGATGGTCATCCTCATCCCTTCGTTAATTCTCTATCCACATGGGATCACACCTTCAGGAAATAATTGTTACAGATGGAGGAAACACAGGCAACAGTATGTTAGGCTGAGAATCAATGAAGATGCCCAAAGATTTGAACTTGGGCAGAAATGGCATAAATTGAGACTAGGCTTTGAAGGAGGGAGGCTGAAGTTGCAGTTCTTGATTGTTTGCTGTTGTGCTGATCATAACTAGCATTGTTTTTCCAGTTATCATCCATTCAAAGTTTAATATTATTGATAGAAGAAAAGAGATTTGCATTATCGAGGGTAGATTTGTTGGACAGTTTACAATATAATTGTGATTCTTCAGCATATTAAAGGATGCCAAGCTCCAAATCCACCAACTATCATGTAGAGGCTTGGTGTGTATTGAAGAAGTGAGTGTGGCAAGGCAGATAACTGTGGCACTGCATAATCCACCCTATCAGACATAGGGCCTCATTACGACCCAGGCGGTAAGTTACCGCCTGGGCCGTGACTTTACCACCATGGCGTAAACTACGTTACGCCATGGTGGTTGGCGGACTTACCGCCCCATTCCGACCTTGGCGGGGCGGTAAGTCCCCAATCCCCATTTACCCTTCCCCATTCCCATTTTTGCCCCATAGGGTATAATGGGAGTGGGGAAGGCGTTAATTACGCCACCGTAAATTACGGTGGCGTAATTAACTCCATGGTCCCTTAGCGCCATGGATTTTAACACCTGCTAAAAGCAGGTGTTAAAAGCGCCATGGCGCTAAGGGACCTCGTACTCAGGCGGTAAGGGTCGGCGCTGTTAACGCTGCCGTTAACCCCTTACCGCCTGGGTCGTAATGAGGCCCATAGTTTCAAAAGCATTTAATCCCATAAATTATATTTTAGAAGGCAGTCTGTTTTCTTTTTATTTTCTGTTTTCCAACTTTTCCTAAGTTGATTCCCTGATTTTTCCAATGCTCGCCCGGGTGGTGCACTGCTAATCATGATGTGTGTGTGCCATGTGAGGAGAGAACGTCTCCTTTCTTGAAGAGACAGTAAGCATATTTGCATATTTGCAAGTAATCTCTCTTACTATTCTTTCATTTGTCCATGTTTTGCATAACATTGGGATACGTTGATAATTATACTTTTTGATTTGCAGAAAGAGTCCTAGAGTGGGTCTGGACCCACATAAGTGTGGAGTGTCTTCCCAACAAGTGTGTCTAATCAAACATAATACTTTTGTCCATGGTGTATAATGACCCAGTAACATCAGTGTGTCCGACCACTGACTGTTGGCAAAGTCCAGCTAAAAGTACTTATCCAAGAAGTGGATAAAATGAATGTCAGTCATAATAAGGCAGAAAAGGAATATACCTATTCCGGAAAACGGTACCCTTTTAAGAACTGAATTACAGATTAAAGTCCTTATACAGAGAAAATGCTGTGGTAACGTACAGGACAACAAGGCTCTAGATTCACTGTAGTTCTGCCTGAACATTTTAGTGCGAATCCAGCAATGCCTTTTGTTTCTCATCTCATAATAAAGCAATATGGCCCGAGCGGCGGGGGCATTACCAGAGTTGGTAATGCCCCCGCCGCGAGGGGCATATTGCTTTTGGTACCCAGGCCCGCGAAAACTGCGTGACCGGGGCACTATAAGCTTTTTTTTTGTCCAAAACACTGCAGCGTTTCGTTGGGGGGAGGGGAAACGACAAAGAAAATGGCCGCCGGGAAAGGGAAAACGGAGCCCGTTTTCCCTTTCCATGGCGGCCAACGGGAGCGGACGCACTGGAAACAGAAGCCTTTCCAGCGTGTCCGCTCCTGAAAAAAAAAGAAGGTAAGTGCGGTTGGGAGGGCAGAAGGGAAAGGAAGGGGAAAAAAAATGTAAAAAAAGAAAACGTACCTGGGTCCCTGGCAGGGGAGTCTCCAGCCGTGTGGAGGCTCGGAGCGGGGACTTGCCTATGTGACAGATTTCAAAATAATAGCAGCAGGGGTACACAGGTCTATGTAGGTTTAATTGAGGGCATTCCACATAAAAGGATCATAATAGGCAAGAGGTAAAGAGATGGCAGAAACTAATGGGCCTAGAAGGCAGCGCATCTTTCCCTCAAAGAGATTGGCCCATAGCTCCCTGGATGGTAACATGGGTTGCTAATAATGATAACACCCCTGTTGCAGGCCCCCTGGCCAGGTGAAGGTAGTTAGCCCTCAAAAAGAGCCCTTACTTAGGCTGCTACCTCGGGCTGGCAGTCATTTACAAGTCGTTCTGTCACACCAACTTGGGATGCATCACCAATTCAATAAGGACTGCATTTGGAATGTATGTATGAAAAGGGCATGAGTGGAATATAATTGTCCTCTTCCAGTTCTAGAGCTCTCTTTGCGAGCCATAAGCTATAAGGACGTTGCTAAGGATGTTTTTCTCACGTTTGATGGGTTTTCTCAGAAGTCCATATGCCTAAGCACCCACTAGGAGCTTTTTATGACTGAGGACTTCAGAAGCTCTTGCTCCTCATTTATTTAGGAAATCAACATACTGGTTGTCAAATATAATGCTCCTGTTGCTATGGCTTGTGGTATCTTCCTGTGTGTACTTCTTTAATGTCTAGGTTTTACAATCTGTAATATTCTGAGCCAGTGGAACTGTAGGTATGTTATTCTCAATTTGTTTTATATGTGAAGGGCGTCCTGAAGATTTGTAGCCACATCACTCATTGGCTCTCATATTTGGTCTTTGATAAAGGACCACATAGGTTCTGCATCCAATAAATTAGTTCCAAGGTTTGTGGGAGTGGATTGGGGAGGGAAGTTTAAATCTGGGAAGGCCTGGGTATCCAACCAAGGTAAAAAACCAAGGTAAAAACAAAGAAATTAGGCCCATGCCGTTGCTCCACGCATGGTATTTCAGTGTCAACGCTTTTTGGACTATGAACACACCCAGCCAATCAATGGGATCAGTTCTAGGGTTTGTGAGAGCCAATTTGGAAGGGACGGATGAGATTTTCAACTCCAAATAACCCAGTGTACACAGGAGAAAATAATGACAGTATATAGCACTATCACTTTAAATTGTGGTTATTTTGTACATTTCACTAATTGCCTTAAAAGGTAATGTGATCAATGTGAAATGCTGAAGTGTGTAGACTTTTTAACTATTTAAAGATGTAAAAATAAAAGCCAGCTATCTTTCTACTGTAGAGAGGCAGATGCACACATCGTCTATAGTGCCTGCCCTCTGTGACATAGTGGAAGAACAAGAGAGCACTGTGTTTGACACCGGGTATCATCCAAGTACTGCATCGAAGATAAGAGAGATGTTATGCACTCAGAGAACCGTATTGAATGTACTTTTGAACTGACGTGGTAGAAGGATGCCTGCAGACACCATTGAACATAGAAGAACATGTTTATGTTTATTAAATTTATATAGCGCTTTTATCCAAAGCGCTTTACAATAAAAGAAGATACAATAATGGAGAAGCAAGTTAACAAACATGAGACAAACCAGCGTAACAATATGTAGAACTGTTTCCTTGGATATTGGAGAGGAGGTGAAAACTGAGAAGGAAGGGAGAGGGGGTAGAGAAGGGCAGGGGAACAAGATTCAATTATGTGATATAATGTTGAGTGGATGTGAGAGGAAGGGAAGGGGAGGGATGTGGACAGGGGAGAAGGGAGGAGCGAAGGTAGGAGGTCAAGGGGGGGAGTGGAGAAGAAGGGCTTTCAAGGAGGTGCGGAAGGAGGTGTATGTGGGGGTGGAGCGGATAGAGAGAGGTAAGGAGTTCCAATGTGGGGGGGCCAGGTGCTGTAAGGAGCGTAAGCGAGAAGCAGCACAAGGAGACGGGGGTACAGTAAGTAGAAAGAGGTCAGCGGAGCAGAGCGACAGAGAGGAGTATAGAAGGAGAGGAGAGAAGAGAGATAGGGGGTAGAAAGGTCATGGAGAGATTTGAAGACCAAACAGAGAAATTCAAATTTAAATTGGGAGGGGAAGGGAAGCCAGCCGAGTTGAGAAAGTGAGGAGGAAATAGAGTCGCGAGGGCCAAGGAGGCAGAGAGTACTATGGAGGAGTGGTAGATGGATTTGAGGGGGGTCAGATGAGAGGCAGGGAGTCCAAAGAGGAGAGAGGAACAGTAGAAGAGACGGGAGAAAATGAGGGTAGAGATTAAGAGTTTAGGAGCGTGGAAGGTGAGGGAGGACCAGATCTTGTGGATGTTGTAGAGATGATGACGACAGGAACGCGAGGTAAGAGAAATGTGATAGGAGAAGGAAAGGGAGGTGTCAAAGTGGATGCCAAGATTGTGAGCAGAGGTGGAGATGGGGAGATAGGAAGGGGGAAAGTGGATAGGAGGAGGGGTAGGGGAAAGAGTGTTAGAAGGAAAGAAGAGGACTTCCGTTTTGTCTGTGTTAAGGGAGAGAAAATGGGATGACATCCAGTTTTTATAAGGCAGGAAGATAGGGAGTGATGAAGGTCAGGAGAGAAAGAGTTGGATGTCATCAGCGTAGAAGTGGTGGGAAATGCTGAAGGAAGAGATGACGGGAGCGAGAAGGGAGGTATAAAGAGAGAATAGAAAAGGGCCTAGTACTGAGCCTTGGGGGACACCGTAGTCCAAGGGGATGCTGGATGAGGTGCATAAGTGAAATATGACAAGTGTACAGTGATGTCATGAAGAGAAGACATGAGGAGACACTGAAAAGATATAAAGATATAGCTGTAACTAAAGTAACAAAATGAACATGTATGCAAATACAAATAAGTAATATACACTGAGAAGATAAGTGAGAAGAGATGGAGTAGATGTATATATGCATAAACACTAGGTAAATAAACTATATAGAAGCTTGCTGCAGTCGGAAATATAACACAGGTAAAGCAGCCATGATGAAAATATGGACATTGACTCTGTATAAATAGTAAGAAGGAGAGAAAACAAGGCTGCAGAGCTGACAGGCGTTGGAAATCAGCTACATGCAAAGAACAAAGAAAATCTGCTTGGCTTGGGATCAAGGATGCCGCAGTGAGAGGCAACTGTAAGGCACGAAAGGAGTCGAAGAGGATAAGCAACATACGCACAACATATTTCTCTTAAATTATTATTATTTTTTTTTATTACATTTGTTATACGCCCAGACCCGGGGGTATCGCGGCGTAGTTACAGACAATGGGAGAATGCAATCTTAGAATGAACACAGAGGTACACAGGAATAGCAGTCAATAATATACAACAATATACAAAATAGTCAGATATTATACAACAATATACAAAGCAGTCAGATATGTACAGTTAATTGGAGCGGATTAGTGCTCTGGTTCAGTTAGTACTTATTGAAGAGCCAAGTCTTCAAGAAACTTTTGAATTTAGGGAAGGAAGTTTCTTTCATAATGTGGGTGGGTAGAGCGTTCCAATGTCTGGGGGCCAGTGTTTTGAAGCTGCTACCCCCTGCTTTCTCTCTTTTGTATCTAGGGGTTTCAAGGTATGCGTTTTTATTGGACCTGAGGAGTCTGGTATGGGGCTTCACCATGACTGTGTTGTTGAGGTATTTGGGTGCTTTGTTAGCCCTGCATTTGTGAGTGATGCTCAGGGTTTTAAATAGAATTCTAGCTTGGATTAAGCAAAGGAGTGAACATTTGCAAGTGCCAAGTATTCAACAATCAAAGATGCAGAAAGCATATGCAAGACGGAGCAACTAAGTCACTGGAGGCCAAAAGGAGTAATAGCACCCACTATAATTGAATCAAATAGCACTAAATAGAAGGCAGGATGGACAAAATGGTGGTCTCACCACATGTGTTGCAAGACCAGAAAACAAAGACTATTCATTAAGCTCCAGATGAAGATATCAATGTACCTTCACTCCCTTTAAAGTTCGGAGGAAGAGAACAGTCAGCAAGGTCAACTACAAAGAAGAAGCCTTGGCTTAAGGCCTAATGGTGGGTTAACTGGCCAAGTTGGCAGTTGTCTGACATTGTTCCCTGCACCTGGGTTTCATTTTGCTTATGTGCTGCTAACAAGCCGAGTGCCCAAGGGTGGGAGAGAATGCCAACCAATCATGAGGGCCTAAATAATGATGGACATACATTGTTGCAGAGGCCAATCAGCTGCTGCTATTCTGCTGTTTTCTGTATTATACATAGTTAGAGTTAGTTTGAGGCATGTCTACCAGATAAGGGGCAGCCAATGATGTTACTAACACCTAAACGAAGTATAGGTATTGTATTATACATAGTTAGAGGTAGTTTGAGGCGTGCCTACCAGATAAGGGGCAGCCAATGATGTTACTAACACCTAAACGAAGTATAGGTATATATGTTCCCTTAACCAATCCATACAGCCAATAGGTTTTTACTGTGTGCCACGTAGGATGACTTCCTAGCTGACGTACATTGCGGTGTAAAGCTTTTGTGTAATGGAAATGTATTTTAGAGTGTGTGAGCTGCAATCTGTTTGTTTATCAGGTTTCCTTACTTTACCTGAGCTGATAATAAAGTAGCATTTTGACATATTCTATGAATCTGTCTGGTTATTTGGGTCTGAGATAATTTATTGGTATTTCCATCTGGCACTGGGAACGCTCCAGGTGCTATTACACACTACTTTAACACCATGGCTTATGCGGCGGGCTCTAAGTGTGTCGGGCTAGCTGGAGCAGAGTCCGGCAGTCGAAAAAGTGTTTAAGTGAGGGCCCTGTCGGTGCTCCTAAAGACCCATTGTAGCCCTGGCCGTTTAGGCCGCTTGAAGCCAAGGTATTTCTTTCTACTGCCTGAAGCCTTTCACGCCCTTTGTGCGAGAGCTTCAAGCTTTAGAAAAAAGGCCTCGACTTTTCTTCCATAATTGCAGTACCAAACCCCGCCATGCATCCCTTTAAGTAAAGATGCAGGCAGCATCACCCTCGCAGCCGAAGTGAGAGGGTGATGATCGCTGCAAAAGGGATGCCTGGCAGGGCTAGCACAACAATTAAGGAGCAAAAGGAGAGGCGGGTGGTGGTCGTTACCAATGTTGCTTGTCACCAGTTCAGCCATGACCCCTTTAGGCCACGCCCTCTGCCAGAGCCCCCTCGATTTCACATCTCACTAAAGCACTTCTTATATGACTATCAGGTATACATCTTTAAACCTTTCTTTGTGCTTCATTTTGTATCCAGTTTGTTCTGGGCGTTCAACAACACATGCACCAAGGGTATTTTATTCTTTGGATTTTGCAGAGTGCCTTCTCCCAAACTTCCAGGACATGTGTACGTCACGCTGCTGGCAGTTTTACCAGGCCTCGACTCCGACTTCGCCGTCTGACCAAGAGCACTGTGTTATACAGTGGTGTTTGCCACTGCTCCCACTGCTGTTTGCTGCTTCACTTCTCTCACAATGCGGATGTTTGCCATTTCAATTTTATTAATTGTGGCACAACAATCTTTTCTCCCTCACCCTCCTTTGCGACACAGCTGAAACGATGTTTAATATAGTTCACATCCAAACCCTCTCCTTCTAGCATTTTCTCTTTGCGCCTTTTCTGCTAAATGTTCAAACTGCCTGGCACTATTCTGGACTGCACATAACTATAGTGGCATTGAAGCAAATATTCTGACTGTGCTTGTCTAGAGGAAATTGGGCACTACATTCGGTCGGTCAGCTGCAGCAGCACAGATTGTATCGGTTGGAGCAATGCCAATGTTTACATCATCACCTTTGGTGGAACACACAGGGATCCTAGTTTAGTTAAACAGTATGGGGAGCCGAATACCAACACCTCCATGAAGATGCACACACCTGGGCCAAATAGTTCATTAGAGATCATTGGCTTCTCCAAGAAAGAGCCAACACAATGAGCACAGAGCTGATTACCACGAATAAGCCTTATGAGATTACTAATGTGTTCACATTTGTGAGAGCGAACTTATGCAAATATCAAGATTTAGTAAAGGCGCGTAAGGAAAGAAAGCTCCGTTACTATCATGTGAGAGAATGTACACATTTGCAAAGAAATGTGACGCGTTGTTTTGAATGGGACCGACACAATCAAATGTGACTGACACCTGTCTCTCCCAAGTCTCCTTAGTTATCAACTCTTCCAGTGAAAGTGATATGGAAGAGTATGAGGCAAACCAGCCAAAAAATACTTTTCTTTAATAAGAAATCCATTCTTTGGACAAACGCAAAGCACTGTTCTCCAGAAGAGCCTGAGGTTTCCCAACTGGAGGAAGAGGCATGGGGAAAGAACAGAAAGAGATGCACGAAGCCCACGAGAGATGTGACCAAATCGGCTTCCCAGAAGCCTCAGCACTAATACATATAGGCGATCTTTGACAATAGGTGCAACTCAAAGGCGCCCATAGGTGCAGTTGCAAAGGCCATTCTATAACTATAATTGTTCTTTTATTATGCCCTCAAGCGCGGGATCGAGATTTTAACTTGTGTTGCGCTGCGTTGTCTTGCTTCCAAGACAAACACGTTTCCCCGAGCTATCCTTCCTCCCCCATAGCATGTAGCACCATTGAATATTCCAATCAGTTTACGAAAGCTCTAATGGCTGGAGAGGTGGATGCCTTGATGCTCTCTCATTCTGCCCCAAAGCACTATGCATTGACTCAAATTGGTCTGTCCAGTTCTACACAGAAGATCAGGCTAAGGGCCTTTGAAAGTCAAGTCCCAGAAGACCCCAGATGCCGTTACCAGACGTTGGTCTATTAAGACATAAACATCCTGTCAACTGACAGGGGGAGAGTTTACAGGAGTGAATCTTTGGATATTGTGAACAACTGTGCTTTGACAACAGGCAGTAAGCACGAATGTATACAGAGGTTGCACTGAGAGAACCAGTGAAGAATTAAGTATAATTAATAGGCACCAGTGAATTTCTTGATATCTCTTGACAATGCTTCCTTCAGTCAATGAGGAAGATGAAGGTACGACTGGTGGATCAACAGGCAACTCAAACACAAATGTAATTTCACTTTTAATTGTATTTCTACAACCAACTAACAGGGATAAGGGGCTGGCTGGGGTCCCATGGCATGGGTGTTAGGGTACCACTATCCCCTTTTCCATAGGTCTGTGCCTCGCCTTTGATCAGGTATACATTCCTGGTGGATGACAGTCACAGTCCCTGGAATGTATGGTGTCCTGCACTTCTTTCTTGGCTTGTGTTAGGTCTTTCTTGGCTGATTGTGAAGTATTTTTGTTTGTTCTCAATGTCATCAGGATTGGCATTAGGTCTTCTGGACTCTCCTCTCAGATTACCTCAACTCTTCCTTTAGGTGCCCACCAGAGGTAAGGCACATATCAATGGTACAAGTTCAAAGACCACATGTGTTCAAGGGCACGTATTATGGGTGGGCCCTCTGGATCGTGACTGCCAACAGTGGCCCTCTTCACCAGTTTGATAACTACTTCAGCAACAACGCCTTGAAAGGTGTCACTCACTGCAGAACCTTCCCTCCTTTCCCTCCTGCTCTTTTTTTCTCTACTGACTCTTGTGTGTTCCTCTCGCCTGTGTTCTCTATGTTCCACTATACTACCTTTGCATTGCTACACCAAATTCTCTCTCTCTTCTTCACCCTTGTTCACTCACTTGTTTTCTTAACCACTGTGTCTACTGTGTTCTCTCTGTGGCCTACCTTCCCCGGCTCCCTATTTTTGTCGTCTACGTCCTCCATTCTCCTTTTTTGACCCCTTTCTCTCTTCTCCCCCTCTTTAAACTCTTACCTTTCCTCCACCTGTAGGAATTCACTTTCTTTGTCTCTTTCTTCTCTCCACTCTCTTACCTGTCCTCCTCTTCTAGGCTCACTCTCTTCTCCTTCAGCACTGTGCTACCCCCCTCTGCTCCTCTTTCTCCTCTCCACATTGTAATATCCCCCTCTTCCTCTGCTCTCTCTCCCGCTCCTCCTTGCCCCTCTTTCTCTCCTGCATCTCCTCACCACGCTACCATGATATGACCTTCATCTGCTCCTTGGTCCAACTCCTTTTGACCTCTTCATGGGATTGGGCTTGGAATGTGTAACTTCTAAGGAGGAATCAATTGTGTGCGCCTTGGGATTGGATTCTGACTTTGTGAAATACAGCCTCCCAAGGAGGCTTCCCTTGGCTAGAGGCCTGCCTTGAAGCTCTGCTAGTCAAGGCTACAATACATGGGGCTGCAATTTTGGATCAGTTTGAGAATGGCGTGTGTTCCTGCAGCTGTTCTGGCACACGCACATCCCTTAGAGTGGGAATGAGCATCACTTGCAATCCTCTGTCTTTTAACGAACCACACTTCCATAGTTGTGTATTGTGGCTCCCAGATGCCTACAGTGCAGAGCACCTGGAATGGTTTCATCCAGCTACCCTTTCTCTGTGTTTTCCCCAGGAGGATGGTACTTCTTTGGACACAAATGTGTCTTATGGTGAACAGGTCATATCACACCCACAGGCCTAGGGATGTTCTGGGAAGTCTGTGTGATCCTCCAAACACCTCCGCCGGGGCCTGCATGATGGAGCGTGTGGCATTCCCCAGGCCCCAGCTTCACTGCAGCCCCACGCCCTAGCCTCCAGAACGGGGCTTCGACGCAGGGGTGATTTTTCTGCTAGAGAATCAGACATGTCCTCTTTTGCAAACATTAAACCTCACACACCAGATATTGAGAGTTTGTTTCAATGTGTGTTCATTACAGTGATCCCACTCCGGTCAACGACAACTCCTGGGAAGCAGGAAGCTAGAAAATATTGCACCTTGTGGCAATGCACATTACACATGGGGGGAATTCATGTATAGGGCAGGTCTTCAGGTGGCTCTTTTTCTACTGCACAGACCGTACAGGCACAGTTATAATCAAAATGTAAGGAAAGGAAGTCTTAAAAGGCCTGCTTAACATTTTGGAAGTCAGTCAATTTTTTTTAGTCAAAATACTTCCATGCTTACTATTGTGGGAGTAAATAACTTCTGTGACGAAAACAATGGAAGTCGACGGTAAGAAAACGGGTAGAATTATCCTACCTCCTGCGTTTCCAGGTCTGAGAACAAAACACAAGACAAACTAGCAACTTTATTAAAGTCAAAAAAGTGTCTCGCACACCAGTGAACATTCAGGAACACCTGAGGGGAAGCTGGGAAGGTGCTACAAGGTCTAACCGGCTTGCATAGGAGCTCTCTGAGAGACACAGCCGGGCGTCTTCTTTGAACACCGTGCACGCGCAGCATCATCTCCAGGTTAAAAACAGAAAAGGCCACAGTGGTTGCTGGGGGATACAATTAGACCTGCAAACATACCCAGTCACGATGTTCCTGAAGACTGCAGTAAATGAGAGGGTTTCACATAAATGCCTCTTGAGACCTTTGCATTGAATTAATGAATGCGCATTGGAGAGTCTGCGCCTACGAATAGACACACACAGTCAGTATTACAATGGTCTCCGATGACTATCAAGGACATTAACTCAAATGGTGCCATGAAGGTCGTCCCCGTGTTTTCGATCAATGCAAATTATAATTGCTAATTTTTAAGTGATCTTTACAGAAGCATAGTGCATTTCATGAAAGAATATAAATGATAAGCCAAATGTTCCTTTCTGCCCCACTTGTGCTGTTGTTGCCTAGTAAGTGTTATTGGTAAGTGGTTTACCAATTCTGACAAATGTGACCATTTCTTTTTAGTCTCACAAGTTTGCATAACGACAGCATCTGTCTGGTAATGCCACCTACAGTGTTACATAAGATGTCATTGTGACAACATGACAACTGGTTTGCAGGAGCACATGGATGAGCAGTGGTTTCCTAACTCCTGCTTTGCCCCACAATACTACTAAACCTGCAGTGATCTCAGTAATAAAGGAGAAACAGGCACAGCATTGTAGTGTGGGGCTTACATTGGCATATGCAATGCAGGCCATAGAATGTTGACTAGTGGTGGAACCCTGGGTTCCCTCAGGGTTGCCTGGACAACAGTTAGGCATTCAGGGTGGGAGACACTACTGAGAGTATATGCTGATTACCTGCTGTGAGCAGATGTTAGAGGTCCTTTAGACACTATTTTGTAGGCAAATGTTGGTCTGTGAGCCATCAATGTTGTTTGTCTACCATGAGTAGGCGTAAGCGTGGTCTTCCAGTCATTTATTTCATATATTATGGCACAGAGGTGCAGTTAAATGAGTACGGTTGAATTAATGTAATTTAGCACTTGGTTGCAATTGAGAATTGAATTTGTCCTAAAAGTTGTGCACGGTAAAGAGAATGTTCCACTGCATGTATGCAATTCTTTTTCTGACACATTATAATGGGAGTGATCAACCCGTTATCTTTGTGTATTCTTTCAACGTGGTATGTCTTTTTCAGTCACATTTGTTTCCATGTGTTCTCTGATGTGTTTTTGGCTTTTCTTTCTGTTCATTGCTTTTGTGTGTGCTGTATGAGATGGTATGGTAGAAATACCCTCTGTCGCAGTTGGCAGATTTAGAACTTTGGTGTGTGACAGGATGCCGGTGCGAGGTCGATTTGGTGATAAGTTTGCCTTTGCTTGGTTTTTCTTAATTGGTTGTGAAGGTCTCGGTTCCCAAATAATTATATGTTTATTGTGTGTGAGTTGTGAATGCGCTTGTGAATGTGCTTGGGTGTGGTATGCCTGAGACCCCATATGGCAGGAGGGGTGAGAGGCGAATACGCTGAGATGGTTGTGGATGCTGTACAGTGTGGTTTGTGCTTGAAGGTGGCAGCTTTGTGATCTGTGGGTGGCAGTCCCGGATAGATAGTGGTACGTTTCCTGTGACAGTTTTGAATGTTATTTACGCGGTTGGTGGAATATGCTTTGGTGGTTGTGAAGGTGGTTGTGTTACAGTGAGGTTGGCTGAGTGTTGCTGTTTTATTACAGCAAGGTTGGTTGTGTGTGGGAACCTGTCTCGTATGTCTGTGTGTGTGTTGACCCCTTCCTATAGTCTTATAAGGAAGGGGATGTGTAGTGTGGGGCTAGCATTGCCATATATAATGCAAGCCCTAGAATGTTGACTAGTGGTGAAACCGTGTGTTCCCTCAGGGTTGCCTGGACGACAGTTAGTCCTTCAGGATGGGAGCCACTGCTGAGAGGAGGGTGTTATCTACGCCTTCCCTCTTCTAACTTATGCCCTGAAACTTAAATAAAGCACGTTCACGTGTTGTACCTGCTGGCTCCAGTCTCTCACCGGCATCATGCGTCTTCTGATGAAGTAGTACACTACAAACATGAATGCTATACCTCCTTCACCTTGTTAAGGGAGCATGGGCTGTGAACAGGCTACAGGTTTCAAGAGGGTATGAGGCAGCATTAAAGAATCAAAAATAAAAGAAATGCCCAATCAAAGTTCTATGACAATGAGCCTTTAATTAAACTAAAAGGACAAACAATGTATTAAAAAGACTAGCAACCCACCACTGTATTGAAATGCACAGAAAAAGCACACTGAAAGTGGCACTCTGGATAATAAAGGCATTGGTTTGTAAGCAAATATTCTTTGTAACAGGTTCAGGCCCAAGAATATGCTTTTTTAAAATCTAAAGTGGTGTCTTGCATCTCACTAGGCCCCACGTTGCAAAGCCAGTGGGGGCCGAAGCACTGTTTTGTACCTTTGATCTTTCTGGGTGCTTTCAGGTGAATCAAGTCGGTGTTGAGTCGGTCAAGCTGATTGCAATTCAACAAGCGCTGATGGCTTGAGGTTTGAAGAAGCTAAAGAAATGCAGCTGTGTGCAAATCCACGTGGTTAGAAGGCTCAGTGACTTGATGCATCAAAGCATAAATGAATTTTCAGTAGCGAGCTGGTTGGAGAATGCGTCCAGCACAGCATTGTGATACATAGGTGGCAATGGTTCAAAGCAGGAAGAACTAGGGAAACAGGCGGGCATTGTTGAGCCGGTGGATCAGGGCTACTCAAAGTGGTTTAAACGTGGAATGTTAAAATCAGTTCTCGTGGGTGCTTTCAGCAGTTCAAAGGGTTTTGAAGGTCGACAAACTGGCTTGCAGCATTTCAAAAATGAAGGGAGGGTCCGAAGACGTTTCTTTTTGATCCTCGGGTGCTGTGAGGTCCTGTCCAGGGTCGCTGTGGAAAGGGGAAGTCTTTCTTCTGCCCTTTCAAGCCAGGAAGGTTGCCAGTAGCACTTACGAATTTGCCACTTCCACAGGCAGAGTCCTGGGTCCCAGTGTCCAAACAGCAGTCAGGTTTCCCAACAGCAGGTGACGTAAGATGTTCCCTTGAAGTAGGTGAGAAGAAGGCAGCTTGGAAATCATTATCTACACCCCAATAGCTGGGGAATTTGGGTAGTCTTTACCCCCAAAATGTCACTGCGAAATCCAATTGAAGATAGTTCTTCCAAGATGATTCAAAGATGATTCTAAGACGTTTCAATTAAGGTGTGTCTCTTCTGCTTATAAAGTAATTTCCCCACAATGACTGGTCCATTCCCAGCCTTCCATAAGGAGACAATCATTTCTGATGCACCAAGGGTTTGGCCATCTGATATCAGTTCCCAGAGTGCATTGTCTGCAGAAAGTTAGGAGGGATTGGGGGACCCCCCTCCTCTCTAGTTGCCTAAGATCACAAAGATGTAATTAATAATCCACCTGATGTGACTTGCCTGCTATAGCTGCAGAGCTCTCTGTGAAGTAGCCAGCTCCCACCCTATCCTCTGGGGCTAAGCCCTGTTCTAGAAAGGTATCAAATCTTCCCGGCAGAGAACAAAGGTACATCCAGGGCTATACCCAACATCTGTGTGGGTGAAACCTCTGCATCCCAGACAGCAATAAACAAAGTGCAATGGCAGCTGCAGGAGTAACAGAAAACCAGTTTGACAATAAAATGACACCAGATGGGTTTTAGAAGCATAGCTATCCTGTTTTGGCACCAAGCCATGCAGATACCCAGTCCTATATAGTTTAAATGATGTGTGCCCCTTTTTTAAAGCCAGCCCATGACTGTTGGAATCATGTTATTTCCAGCAGGTTATTTCAGGAATGTACTTGGTATTCTGGGGTTGCCATCTTGCCAAAGGACATTGCAGCTGCTGCTGTGTTAGTAGATAAGGGCCAGCAAGAGTCGTGTTTAGTATGCAACATTTGGAAAGAGAGGACTGTTTTGCAGAACTCACTCTCTGAGATAGAAAACTAATATCATTTTACATAACAAAATATAAAAAAGGTTTGGGCTAGCAGACCCTTGCAGATGCCATTATTTCACAGTCATATATTAGGATTATGTTCTACATTGTTATTCTATGGACATTGTGTCGGGACAGTTTGGAAATGTTAAGGCAATAATGATGCAAAATAAATAAAGTGCATACTTCTTTAATGTTATTGCTACCAATGATGTGTTTATACTACGCTATACTTCTGTCTCTTGAATGTACAGTGATGAGCCTCTTTATACTCTGCAATAACTTTGCCATTGTTCTGGGATTGCTGTGACTTCCGTGCCCTGATGTAAGTTACTGATGATCGGAGCAGCAAGCACTCTACCAAATAAATTAACATGCATACATCATTTATGTACATTTTGTGAGATCCTATTTCTAGCTGAAATCACATTCATATCAATTATTTTCATTATGTACTTTTTGATGTAATCATATAGGTGGTTTCCATGAATGATTTTAATGTACATTTTAATGATTACGCTTTTATGTATTTTTGATTATGCTTCTGCAATTTTATGGAACAGCTTTTTGGAAATAAATTGTACTTATTGATACAATACAAATACAAATATGTCTTTACTAAATCGTTATACTTCTTAATATACCCAGTGCTAGTTTAAAAGAATGTGAAATATAACTGCCATTAGGTTGACATTCCGACAAACGAAGATAAAACGACAGAAATTCAACTAAGTTAATATGCCTTGACAAAGTGACATGTCAATTTCAGCCTACGTTTTCCAGGATTTGAAAAGAAATTCTGTGACCGATATTATGAAATAAATATCAGCTGCCAGAGAGAGTCACATTAATTTCTGCCTTGGCCAAAAATGAAGCCAGGGCGGGAAAAAGCTAATCAATCCATGTCTGCCATCCCTAGCATTGCAAGGGACCTCATGACCAGTTTACTGCTCCGCGGTTTAAATTCTTCCCGCTGATTCATGGGAGCAACTGCCGTAATTTACTGATCCTGAATTAACCGTGTGGTTTGCACAACCCCTGACTCCATGGTTCCGGATTCCTGGGGAAGCTCCCTGAAATATGGCATTGATACCGGGCCTCGTACCCTCAAGCTGCTGCGGGTGTCTGAGAGTCTCTGTGGCACTCCCTCCCCTCCAACATCGCTAAATGCAATCTACTCCAGGGAGGACTAAATTGCAGTGGTGTTCGTGCTGCCTCCCCCTGAAAATACAGTTGGAAAGCTAGAGCAGCCGGGACAGGAAACATTTTCATGGGGCACATCTCCTGTGCTGCCAGAGCTGAGGACTTCTCTGCAGTGATCGGAGGGAGATGTCTGTGGGTGAGCTAAGGTGTAAGGGGTGCTTGGAACTAAGGGAAGGCAGATGAGGGACTGGGGCAACAGGAAAAGGATCCAGGTCTTCTGCAGGAACCCATGGACATGTGCGGCTGAAATCAGGGAAACATCTGTTGGGATTGTGATGCAAAAGTCTACAATGCCTTGCTTACTCATAGAGAGCCATCTTTAAGGGACCCAGGTCCTGAGACAGATGTGTAGGATGATTTAATAGAACGACATCTAGTTCAAGGGAATGCCTCCCCCGCCCCAAACCAGGTGTGCACAATTTATATTTATTTAACAAAGTTATTTTTATGAACCTGGAACACACCCGTTTAACAATATCAATTCCCTACAGTCACTCTCCCGTTTCTGGACAAGAAACAAGCAACATGCAAGGTCTGCAGAGGAAGTCTATTTATTAAAAAATATAGAAATAATAAGACCAATTTAAAATATATGTTGCATTTGCCATACAAATGCCAAATCATATCTTTTTCATTCTCTATGAAATCGCATTGTCGATGATTACTACAATGATGAATGATCACATACTGGTTAATTGAATTGTCAAAGCTGCATCTAACTTTGAAGAGAGATTTTTTAAAAGCGCTCACATTACCATAGATACATTTGGTCTATCCCAAGTGCACATCCACCAAGAGCTAAAAAATGAATGATGCTTCAGTACCACCCTTTCATTTCATTTCATAGAAAACAAAATCAGAACATCCATGCCTATCTTAATCTCTTTATTTTTCATTTATTGAAAAATAAACACCTTTCCTTTACTTAATAGACATGTCAGTACTTCAAACAGCATTTGAGAAAAATGCAATTTAAATACATACTACATGACTTTCCTACATGTAAGTCACTTACAAAATGAAAAATGTCTATTTAACGTGTATGTTTGCTAGATTCCCTTCAATAGTGTTTCTATTACATTACTGAGTAAAACGTGTACATTCTTCATTTTTCTAAGCACAATTTAAAGTAGGAAAAATGGGTGGCATTTAAAAACTCTTTCCCCATTTCCTGAGTGTTTGGGAGCTAGTAACAGGATCCTGCCCAATGATATAACCAGGGAATTACTTCAATTACATTACTTTTCTAGGCATGTGCAAAGTGAGATATTATATGGCTCCCAGTCTTTACTTGGCCATTACATAGAAAAGGAGTCAATGATCTCCCAATATACACACCACTTGGGTCTACTTCATCCAATCCAAATTTCCTGAAACACACTTTTAAAATATTTACTAATTTGTCAGGATGCACAATCAACTGATATACTCCTCACCCTCTATATTTTCACAAATAAGAAAGTGCGAGCTTTAATCTATTCCCTTTTAGAATATACCTCCCCTCAGAATTATATTTCCCATTGGCATTGTACTTACATCAGAATTTCTTTTGGCTATCTCACAGATAGGTGAGTAGCCTCTCAAGGACTGGTTCAATTCTCCCCTTCTAGTGACAGGGGGCATCAGTCAGCAAGATGGGTCAGCATCCCGCCTCTGCCTGGCTTCGCTCCTTCTGGGTTTGGCCTGCCTGTTTCATTTTTCCAATGATGTAGCCATGGGATTGAATGCCATATAAGCCTCTCACAATGGTCTGCTAGCAATTCAAGGTGTGTCTAAAGAATATGTGAATTTATCAGAACAAAAAGCCAAAATCTGTCTCACACACACATCACATGTCATGCTGAGATGAAATTAGCAACATTTGATTCACCTGAGTGAGCGCAATCTGGCAAACTAATTAGTTACTTAATCACATGTGAGGAACATAATGTCTTAGAAAATCACAATTGTTTACTGTACAAATCTGCAAGATGACATCACATCAAATGGGAGGTAAACTGGGTTTAGATGTTACTACCATTGGACGGCCCTCTTCATTACAAATGCCAGGCTATTATGCAAATGTATGCAAAATGGACAAGCATACTCGTCCTTAGCACTTAAGAGGCTAATACACCCAATGAATGCAAAGGGGATGGTTTAGAGTGATGTCACTTTAGGAACACTGTCCCATCAAATAGTCTGACCAATCAAAATAGAGAAATTGTGAAATAAGGAGCAGGAATGATAGCTGGCATATTGTGGATTCCTCATAGTGCTCAACAGGGCTGGGTTATCATCCCTTGGTCTAA
Source organism: Ambystoma mexicanum (assembly GCF_040938575.1). Taxonomy (NCBI): domain Eukaryota; kingdom Metazoa; phylum Chordata; class Amphibia; order Caudata; family Ambystomatidae; genus Ambystoma; species Ambystoma mexicanum. Next base: position 255,733,197 of record NC_090924.1, on the reverse strand, counting down.
AGGAGGTGCAATGGCGAAAAGAAGCATCCTAGCAATGAGCGAAAGGCCATTTGGGTGAGGGGATAGAATGGACAGTCCAATAAAACAGCAGTCTTTTGAGTTTGCAGTCTCTCTGAATTCCTTCAAAGGTATGGGCTGCTGTCTGAATTCCTATAAAAGCTTTGTGCAACAGCTAAATGATTAAACCAGTGCAAAAATAAACATGCAGTATTCATAAAAATTGCATGGGCTGCCCTTCAAATTATAAGAAGGCACCGTTAGGGATTAGCACAATGTGTAAGATGCCCTCACAGGGGGCCTCGAGGAGCCAGCAAGGTACCACCAGCCTCATTGAAAGCTATTTGCATTACAAAAGAGAGGAAGGGGAGAGAGGCTGCCTTTCGGTAGGGTTGACTGCTGTGTGATTTGCTGTATTATTTATAACATTCACAAGTTATCATGATTTCTGAGGATAAATGTCAGGAAATTGTGCATGTATAGTAGTTTTGAAGCTGGTTCCAAAAGATACAAAAAGACCAATTTATTGGCCATGTGGGCCCCCTTTGGTTGCCTGGTCATTTTCTATCATCGTGTGGCATACGTGCTCTTCATTCAGTGAGGCAAGCTCTGCTGTTTAAAGGTTGAGGCTTTAAGGAGACTGGGCCAAGCCTTTATCTAGCTGGTCTACCTTCTTATATCCACTCTTCCCTTCATGCCACTTTTAAGTACAGCATGGTGAGTGACCAGGTCTCCCGTTTATCCAGCGCGGGAACTGTGTTATGGAAACGCTCTTGACAACTCTAAACCTCCTGAATTTAAAAAAAAAACTGCTGGCTCTCAGGCAGTATGCAACTTTTTAATATCTACTGGGGAACAATCTGCCAATAGATAAAGGGTTACTAACTTTGTAAAATTGGCCGGTCAGCAGACTGCTGGCAAACTGTGAACCTGCAACATTGCATCTAATGCCATCATTTGGTGTTTGTGCACCAACTTTCCGAGGCTTTGAAAAACTTTGCTTGCTGCCGCAGAATTTTTTCTACACTTGCAGGATGAGGTTCCTGTGGCTAAAGGTACAAGTTGATGAATCGAGGTATTTATTTTCTTTCACAGGGATGTTGCATCTGGCTAGAGAGGCCAGACTTTCTTAATTGGGGAGCCGGTCCAACGGGAACATTTCCTGTTTCTTGAGTTTGGAAAGAGCTCTCAGTGATTTTCCTTAGACGGTCAGTGCCCCATTTAAGAGGATTGTGGAGATATTATGGTGTTGGTGAATGTGACTGTTATCTGCCCATTGACAGGGACTAGCTGAGGGTGTCCCCGGGACCCCCTGTCATGTGGGTCCACCACATGGCACCATAACTAGGCAGGGGGCATGTACACATTGTATAAAAATAGCATTAAAGTTCTTCAAATTGCTGACAGCATATATCTTAATACAGCAGCAGTGACATGAGCAACCATTTGTCATGGAAAAATTGGAGCTGGCATTTCTTTCCTATATAGCTGCATGTGTGCTTTACTAAACGCATTTTTTATTATAATAAATGCAGAAAAACTGGCTGCAAATGATCTTTTTATGTAACTAAAAATAAATGTGGATAAATAGAGAAAAAAAGGCCAAAAAATAAATATGGATAAATGAAGACTGAAATGGCAGAAAAGTAAATACCATAAAACCGGAAGCCTTAATTGTACCCCATGTTTTAATTAGTATATGAAGGCGTTTTTGTACATCATTGCCATTACCTGACTTCACTTCTGAATTGCAAATCTGGTAAACGTAGCAAACGTTTAGCTTATGTTATTATTCACAGGAACTAAAAGAAACATCTAAGCTCCGTCTTTAAGCCTCATTCGTTTTTGACTGTAGAAAGGAATTAATCCATGTATTTCTGAGTGTAGAAAAACGAGTGTATGGCTCCATACGGTTCTACGTTATTTCGCCGCGGTATTTTTCATCGCAGGTTTTTTCATCGCCGTTTTACCCTCCCAATCCCCCCCTTTTTTTATTCCCTTACACCCACAACATATATTTAATTTTTTAACCCCCCCAAAAAAAACAAAAAAACGATGAGTTTTTTTTAAAAATAAAAACAGCGATGAAAAAACACGCAATGAAAAATACTGCGGTGAAATGCGTGTATACCCTCCATACATGTGCAATTTTCTTCCTCCCCTGAACCGAGCAAGTATACATCAGTACTTCAAGCCTCTCTTTACCAGTGGGATAGATTGCAAACACAAATGGAAACTACCACTTATGGCCAGCTTTTCCTGGAGCATCAAAGGGACCAGCTACCTTCCTCTAAGGCCACAGACTTGGTTTTGTAGAACTAGATGAAGACAAGAGGAAATGCTCCTTGTCAAAAAGTAAACATGTCCTTCATTTAATCTCTGCTTTTTCTTCAACTATTCGTGTTCACATATCAACGTTCAGGCCTTTAGATATCTGACAATAGAATCAGATAATGTAGGCGTTTCAAAGTAACGTTCACCTTTCAGGCTTTCTTCCTGCTGAGGTATACAATAGAATGGCCCGGGTACAATGATTCGTTCAGCTGCTGTCATAAAATGTAGACTCCATAATGTACTTTCACCATGTATGCTCTGCTGACATACCACCACTCTACCTTCACAACCCTCTACCTCTGCAGGTAGGACTTTGGCACTGGAGCCTGGAGTGTATGTGTAGTTTTTACTATACTATGGTGCTCATTACGAGTCCGGCGGTAGCTGTGCCGGTAATTACAGTGCTGTGCTGATTACAGTCCTGGTGGTCAGGTAAATCAGGCACCAGCAATTCTGTAAATCCTCATTCCTGTGGAGTCCCATAGAACTCCACGGGAATAGGGACAGCGGAAACACCAGCACCATGTCATAATGGTACTAGTGTTTCTGCAATTGTCTGCGGGCGGGTGCCGTTTAGCCCGCCAGGTCAGACCTGACGGGCGGGACAGCACCTGCCCGCAGCACTCGTAATTTCCCGGTCCGCAAAACTGTGCCAATATGCTTCTTCCAGCACCGTTAATTACAGACCAGCAAACTCGTAATGACTTTATTCCCAGAACCATTCTGAAACTGCGTATTGACTTGCGCATTTGTCAATGTGCTTTTTTGGGATTTTCAAAGACATTGCTGTGACCAAAGATATGTTTTTCTCCTACTTATCAGGAATATCAACATATTCTAATGCTGGTATAGTCATATAAACAAACTCTAATCCTAGAATAGGTGGAGAAAGTGATGGATAGTGGGAAAAATTCAATATTGTTTACCCAACGATATTATTTCCATGAGATATAATTACTATATGCCTTGCAAATGAGTACATCATTTATGAAAACGTGTGAAAATTAAAATTGCTGCATATCTATAATCAAAATGTCACAATTCCAAACATTTTCTTGGTAAATCTATCCAGGATTAAGAGCGTTGGCACTCACTCACTGCAAAGAAGTGTGACATCAGCAACTGATTCAGGGCCATACTACGGGGAATGTGCATCAGGATAGAGCAATTACCTCCAGGGCATATTCTTTCAATGCATTTTGCACCAGGGCAAAGAATGAGGAGTAGACCAAAAGTAGCTCTTCTGCAAACATGCACTGACAGAATATGGAGGTTATTACAGAAACTTTGCAGTGGTGCAAGCACAATAAGCAATAGGCAAACAATTGTCCAAAAAGCACATTATTTCAATGCTTCTTGATTTAGTGCAAAGAACTAGAACACTCATGGCCCTGATGCAAGAATGCATTCAAAGAATATACGTTTTGCACCAGGGCAATTTCTGTCCTAGTTCATTGCCCTGGTGAAATACATGCCAAATACACCCACCTAAAGTGAATTTCAAGAACAGTGTGTGGACTACTACAATGCCAAGTGCCATTCCCAATTTTGCACTAAAACCAGAGCAGTAAAAATCAGAAAAAAGTGTAACAATTGCAACTCTAATTCCACTGTCCCACTCACTGTAGGATATGTATGTGTGGGTAACCATGTTTAGGATGAATAATAAGCAGTTGCTGCAGGGTTGCATAACACCAACATATGGAAATTAAAGTTCTAACTTTCCTTATTTGTCTCTCTGTAATTCCATTTGCAAAGGCAAGTGTGGTGAGAGCCCTATGCACTCTTTGTAACATGGGTGCATGGACTCGTGTCATAGGATGGTTGGAGGGTGAGCGAAAGACATTGAGCAGGGGGAGAAGAGTTCCAGAGGCAGACACAAACATGGCCCTCATTACCCCCATCCCACTCACGATGACAGAGACATGAGAGCTAAATGTCTGCGTAACTTTGTGCAGGGATTTCTATGTGCTAAATGTCTAACGTATCTATGTCATGATATCAGTCGTGATGTCATCTGCGTTCTTCAAGGTTGCAGTCAGTCAACTTGTTCGACTGATGACAGCTGTATCTCCTCAATACTGTAATCCGGGTATGGTATGAACAGTTGTCTTAATGAGTAACGCTTCTCATACCTGCGATACATCAATGATGGGGATGAAAAGTCCAACTTCCAGCTACACCGCCTCAGGGGCATTCTTCCTTTCCTCACCTTCCCCCAAAATCTCAATGTCTCCAGAGCCCTGGTTCTCGTGAGGCTGGACTACTGCAACAGCCTCTTCCTCAATCTGCCTTTTTCCACCCTTCGCCCCCTTCAACTAATCCAGAACAGGACTGTAAGACTTATCATTGGCCTCAAGCCCAGGGATCACATCTCTCCATCCCTAAAATCCCTCCACATGCTCCCGGTACCCACAAGGATGAAATTCAAGACCCTTTGCATCCTCCGCAAGGCTGTCTGGGGCCTGGGACATATCTACATGCAGCTTTCGCTCCCTAAATACATCCCGGCCAGAGTCCTTCGGTCCTCCGGCTCCAACCCTCTCCGAGATAAACGTTTTTCCAAACAGAAAGCGGGAGGTAGATCCCTTTTCTCATCTGGTTCTGCCTCCCTACCCCCTCAGACTTGAGCCGGAACTTCTTAAATTCTGGAAACTTCTCAAGACTTTACTTTTCTCCTTCTCCTTCCCTCTCACCCTCCCTTGCTAACGTTTCCTCTGCTTCTGCAACTGGCGACTGGCCCCTTCAGAGATATATAGGGGCCAGACCACCACCACCCTACCAGTGCCCTCAGTATCCCTTGCCATCACTGCACTGCCCTCTGGCTCCCTCCCCCAGACTAGCCCTGACCCTAGTCCACCCTGTCCTCCACACTTACCCTCTTTTCTCCCTCCCTTTTTCTCCTAGCACTTGCCTTCTTGGCTTCCCCAGTACTTGCCTTCTTGGCCCCTCCAACACTTGCCCCCACCCACTGGGCACCTCACTCCTGCACTTCTCCCTCTTCCCCACCCTCGCCTGCACTTACCACCTTGTTCTTGCACTTGCACAGTAGAATTGCCACAAGGCCAATATAACCGTTTGTTCTTCCTATGTTACCCACCCTCAAATCTGTTTTGAGGCACCTGGAAATACTTGTGTATAGGTGCCATACAAATGTCCAATAAATAAATCAAATGAAGGGCTTAGAGGCATCTCTCATTTCTCTGACGTCCGGCTGTGAGTGGGATGGGTGTAACGAGGGACACGTTTGTGTCTCCCTCTTCAGAAACAATCTTCCTCCTCACTGTGCGGCTTAGCGTGTATCACTTCATTGGCGATGACCGGGCCAAACACATCACGTGGCCCCGTTAAACATGCGGCACCTCCAAAATGAGGACTGAGAACAGGACTATGATAGGAGAGAAAACAAGAGAAGAAGAGTGAAGTGCCTGGGCAAAGCAGACACAATCCAAAAGGAAAAGAGGACCAGATGCTCAGCCCACGCCCCCATAGTGCATTTCTACTCATGGCATTGTTGCCTGGTGATATAATGATGCAGAGGATTTGGGCCTGTGCGGCTGATAGCGAATCATGCTGCCAAGCTAGGGAAACACACAATTGGGCACGATGCACAGGAGCCACAGCCTGCAAGACAACCACTTGGTGTGAGTACAGAAGGTGGCCCCTCTCCTCCACAGAGACAGCGCCAGACAAATCAAAGCGATGAGAGTAATAAGAGTGGCAACACGAGCTCTTAGCAGCCAGGCCCACCTCACACACACACCTTTACTACAGAATGGCTGTTATGATTGTTTTTACTAGTTATTTTAGTTTACTCTGTTAGCTTGTTGTATCACATTAGTTCTTTGGGATATATTGTTTTAGCTTGTTATGTATCCAAGCCAAAAGTACTTTTTATGGGGGCGGGAGGGATAGCATTAGCTTATCGTGTTGGCTCATTATATTATCTTATTACTTTAATTCATTATATTAGCTTACTATATTGGATAATTACTTCAGTACACTTTTGTAGCTCATTTTGTTGCCAAGCCATGGAGCCCCCAATCCAACCACACCAAGTAGTCCAACCCATCACAAGTGAAACTGTCATTTCTTGGACAAATTATAGCAATAGGGGAGAAAATGCTATCATGCAGAATGGAAACAGGCCATATTACTGAATTGCCTCAGTATGGAGTAAGGTCGAATCTTTGAGAACCTCCAACCAATACCTTAGGAGAAACAGCTGGAGATGCCCAAGATGTTTATCAAGCAGCTGAGCCTGCTCTGGAGGAACAATGTGGACACCAAAGGAATATTGTGGTTGAAAGACATCCTCATTAAAGGCCTAACCCTAGAACAAGTGGTCAACACGGCTCGCCTGGTGGAACAGTCTGTCAAATACACCCAGGCAAATCTGAAAGTAATAATGAATAAGTTACCCAAGCAAGCCCGAAAAATCCAACTCCAAAGAGCCACATTTCCAGAATGAAGGAAACTAGAGTGCATGTGGAGCGCAGGTGTCATGTGAGAGAAAAGAGGCTTGGTGCTTCTCATGTGAGCACATTGTCAACAATTCATGCTGTCCCATGATGGGAGTGGGAGGTATATGTCAATAGTGCAACAGAAAGGCCCACTTGGCACGGGTGTGCCACGCCGGCATGGGTTTAATCTAGTATCTAGCTGATTAAATGCATCTACTAAGGGAAGATACGAGTGATAGTTTTATCACCATCGTAGAATAGGATGACGTAGAGGCCCATGGTGTAATGTGAGTATTGATGGTTGGAAGCTGCAAAGTATGGCTAAGTTTAGATATTGATACAATGTGATTGGGACCGACAACTATCTCACACTCAGTTGTGGTCATAAAACCTATCAAACCCAGTCATAAAATTGGAAGCATATGGTGGTGCAACCAATCCCATCATTGGATTCTGCATGGTCAACACCAAATTTAAAGGAAGAATGGTGCATGGCAAGCTGCATATTGCCAAGAAAGGTAATCCCTGTGAGTAATTCGACCATCTGCAATGCTGGGGGTGCGCTCGCCTGGTTTTTAAAGTTTTTAAAAATGAAATTGAACAATGGTGGATCAACCTCCGGAAAATGTGTTTGGCTAATCCGTACACATTTCCCTATGCTCACTGCATGACATAAACATAGACCCATGCACTTTGGGTGGACACAGCCTACAGGCTCAGTTCCCCCTTCATATTTATTTGGTATATGACAGCCAGGAGTACACCATGTCATCTCAGAAGGGGGAGGGCTAAACCTTCCCCATGCAATGGCCAGCCTAATTAACTAACAAAGGATCCATGGATCAGCCATGTTCTTTTGTTGAGCCATGCATCTGGTGGCAGTATTCACATACTAATCCGAGTTTTATTCAAACAGGCCCACATGGGGCCTGGCTGCAGACACTAAAAAAGGAGACAGGAAACCCCCAACACCCTTTCATATGCACTGTGTCAACCTGATGACAGCTCCCACCCTCAGTATCGATTGACAGTGAAATGTCATGTCTGGTACTGCATGTTTACAGTAGCCATCCCTGCAGGGAGACCCCATCCAGAAGGTATGAGTATGTGGGCACTTTGAAACAGAATTGAATCACTGAATAAGTGTCTAACAAATGCACAATTAATAAATAAAATAAATACATGTTTTCACCCCTTTACCTTTTCTGTTGCAAAGTATGACCTCACACATACAGGAGATTGTTGGTGGGGACCCAGGATTGGCTCATTAAGGTAGGGTTAGCCTACACCTATCCCTGTGGTCCATTTGGCATTAAAAGAGGGCAAAGCCCCTCTTTTGGCAGATCATTTGAAAACTTTGCAAAGAGTAACAAGAAGAACTCATCATTGGACCCTGGCTGAATGTACAGTCTGCATTACATCTTCCGTTAGTGAAGTAAGGCAGGACCTCCAAGAGGAAAGCAATCTCCCTCCAAGGGAACGGAGGACCCTCTGGCAGCTCCAGAACTGGTATCCAGCTAGCACACAGCATGCCCTGCTAGGCTCTGCAGCAAGCTCCCTAGTTGGGAAGTGGCAGAGAATCTCTGAACCAAACCAAGGACAACGCAGCTGCCAGCAACAATCTCCTCAGCTTGGGCCATCCGCTTAAAGGACGACAATTGTCTAGTGAAAAATATAGGAGGAGTGCATCGACAACCATCTAACGATGTGCCGTCTTAAAGGACATGTATGAGCCAGTTGAGCCCCTTGAGCTGCAACCCACTGAACAGCTGGCTGTTGTTACGTGGCAGACGCTAAAGCCATCCGAGATGCCTCGACCAGTGCTTCAGAACTGCCGACCAGCACTGAGACAATGATTCCTGACCCCAAGCCACCATGTAGGCCAGCCTGCAGCTGTCTGTCCAGCTTCGCTCGCCAAAGTGCCTGCCGCCTGGTACCTGCAGCTGTCTCCCATCTTGGAACTCTGTCACAGAAGCTGCAAAGCACCCTGAAACTGACTCGACCCTGTCGAGCACCAAGAACTCCTACAGCACAAGGTACATTGTGGTTCTGTCGCCCTGGTCCTTCTCAGAAGGCCCCTAGTGAAATTGTACGACCCATTTCTCCCTTTGTGTTGAAAACAAGTATCCTTGAACTATTGTGATTCATTACTGTACCGACTACCCTCCTCCAGAGTGCATAACTTTTCCATCTTTGAAACTGTTTCAACTCTGTATTCCTTTACAGGGTGGATTGTATTTTGTAGTGTGATAGAACTGTCTGCTGTGATAACAATAAAGTATATATGGTTATGCAACCTTGGCTGGACAGTCCCTTTTATCACTGGGTAATAATTGTATTTTCTCTCTGTTGCAACCAACCAACGCCTGTTGTTCCATCCACGTTACTAAAATTGGACGAGATTTATAATTTGCTTGTGTTTCCAATCTGTTCGGATCACTTCGGGTTTACTAGAGGTGTGGTCCTGATTGATGTTTTTTGAAACCGGTATTCATCCCTGGACCACTGGTTCCCAGGAAATTGATTCACCAAAATTCCCCTTTAAGCTAGTTCTGCCAAAAAAAACTAACCATCGCACTTGAACCCAATGCACCTAAGCAAGTAATACAAGTGGAAGGTAATATATTTTGACTCATTCCGTGAGATGTTCAGTCCACACTAGGGTGGCTCAAGAGTTTTAGGGATGTAACCATTTTAAGAAAGGGGACCACACCAGGGTAGACCCATCCCACTCATGCAGTGTTTGCAGATGAAGGAAGAACTAGATGCTTTGTGTGCCACAACGTCATTGAAATAATTGAGGCACTGGAATGGATTTTGCCCGTAAAAACAATGGGGTCATACGGATGAGTATTGAGCTAATATCAGTCAATGAAAGGATTTGGGTGCATTGCCACCCCAATCGCAGTGTACTGAATAAAATACTTTCCCATCCTAGACCTTTCTAGTTCTTACCATTAAATCGAACCACATGACGACTCCCGACACCCAACGTCCTTAAGCTCCTGATTCAATACATGTAGATTTAGGTGGATGTCTGGCCTTATTTCAGTTCTAGATGTATTTCGGCAGGTCAAGTCATGTGGAAGGACTTTCCAGAAACAAATCAAACGTGAGGTGTTTTCAAGATGGCGTCTTAATGTTCACCAAAGACTCCTTGTAGCACTATGTTCCCCATCGCAGGTCTGAAGCACTCTAAAGAATGTGCGGCTCATGATCAAGCTCGAGAAATGCCAGTCTAGAGTAACAGAGATCACGTGTTTAGGCCAATATAGGTAGCCTTATAAAGGATGGTCTCTCCCCACAAGATGAAGGCGCCCTGAATGACTTCCTAGGACTCACAGATACTATTCGAAATGTGATGAACATTTTCCATCCAAATGTGTGCACTTGCAGGAGCTACTTAAAGAGAATGCAAATTTCAATTGGTTGCTCATGTATAAATTCATGTTTAATCAAATAAACAGCAATATTGGCCAGGCCCTGTGTGTTTAATGCCTGTGACCATGCCATATTCATCTCAGATGTCAGCAATGTGGGCTTGAGTGCAGCGCTTATGTAGCTGCACCAAGGGAAAGAAGTGCTGGGAGTGGAAAGAAGCGACTTGACTTCTGAAAAAGAAGCACTCCAGTGCCACTGGGTCATAGTTCTTGCACATTCGGAATGCTCGCAAGGCCCAGTAGGGCCGCCTCTATCTTTTATTGTTACATTTGTTTCATTCCCATGTCCCCTCCCTGTTACCCTCTGGGCGCTTTGAAACACAATTTACTTGATGTATAAGTGCCTTACAAATGCACAATAAAATCAAAAATATATATAAAAATAGAACATATCACATCTTTTCTCTGGGGCATCCCGTTCATCATGAAAACAGACCACAAGCCCATTGTCTATGCTTCTCCAGGGGGAGGAGTCGCTCAACCTCGCCCAGGATCAACAGATGGGCACTAACCATATAAGAATATCACTTCAGAATAGTCTATACCCAAGGCCAGAAGACCCTTGTGGTGAACTGCTCATTGTACCTTTCCCTCAAGTCAGACTCCATTGATGTAAAGGATTGCACGCAGTGATGTTAACAGATTCTTTTGACTGGGGTGGCCCAAGTGGGGCCGTGACTTATGCCGGGGAGGCATGAAGTACGAGTGCACACACACATAATGATCATAGTTTAAGATAATTGGGTGACACCTGGGGTGGCAATCAAATTCCAGGGGTAGCACATGCCGTCCCAGGCCACTCCCTCCCTGGACATGAAACTGAGACACGTGAATGCCATTGTGCAGGTAGCTGTCGGGCCAACCATTGATCTTATCATAGGGCAGTGGGAATGCATCCAGGAGCCTGAACTACAGATGGTTCATCAAAGAATTGTCGACGCGTGGCCGGCCGGTCCTCAGATGTCAGCAACAAGTTCTTCTAAATCCACAATTAATTTTGGACGGAGTGTGAAATGCTATTCAGAGCGGAAAAAGAGTTCCAACCAGGGGCATATGCCCCAGATTTGTGCAAATGGAACACAAAGGACACCTCAGAAGAGGCATGACTAAGAGCAGGATACGAGAGTGGTAGTGATGTCCTGGGATGGAGTCTGAGGTGGAGGGGTCAATAAAAAAACTCTCTGAACACCATATGAACGTGAAACCACCATTGCATCCAGTCAACATTCTCTCCTCATCGCGCGTGAAAGTGGCATTAAATATCATCAGCTGTTAAACATCAATTATGGGATGTTTAACAGAAAACATCCCATAATTCAAGTTTATATTTTCATTAAGGGCCTACAATTCTAAGTGGCCTTGTGTGGCATGGTCAGAAGACATGACTGCTAAGTTTGTAGATAACATATACCAAGAGAAAGGGGTCCCTCCTATCCTCTTAAATTACAACGGGGTCTGGTTCAGCACACACATTTTCTCAGATTTCTTACATTGTATTGCCCGAGGCAAAATGGCCTCCTGGAGAGTCAATCGTTTGGTAAAATTGACTTTTCAACTTGCCAAAGCTTGGAATTTGGATGTGGGAGCCCTGCCAAAAGTTATGATTTGGGTCTTTCGAAGCACACTACACCCTACCATCAGCATCCCACCAATCGTGGACATGAAGGGAAGGAAACATGTGTTTCAGCTTGCCCCAGAGTGGTTTGGGGTGTCAGGCCATTTGAGTGTTGACAGACGTGAACTTATAAGAAGAACAGAAATGTGTCAAGCAAGTTTCAAGCACTGGTTTGAATTGTGTATGTTTGTGTGCCATCAGAGTCCCAAAGCTGGAGATTGGGTCAAGTGAAACACACCAGGATGGGGGGAGCCCTCACCATCCCTCACTGGGCAAGAGGGTGTGTAGGGTACCGGGCACAGTGGTCATCCTGGAGGATGGCAGCAAGTGGAGTCAGAGAACATTGATCAGATGTCACAAGGAGGACCAAAGTTGGGGTATGCCCGATGAGACTCCAGTTGACCTGAGTAGTGTCAACTATCTACTATCACCTGCACTGCAAGCCTACAGACAGTCCTCGTCCACTGCACCTATGAGGGGGCCCACGAGCACAGTAGGGGATTACCGATCCCTTAAACAGAACCACCCCATGAAGCACCCATCGTGCCACTGCGCCTCACATAAACAACACAGCAGGTATCAAAGTAGCCAGTGCTATCTGGAACCTCTTCAAGGCCCATCACATCAGTTAGCCAGATGCAAACTAAATTTAAGGACTTTGTTATGGGATTGATTCAATAAAGGGGGGGGTGCGTGGTGATTATTGTATGCGGTTTTCATGGCGTTGGTGCTTGGATTCCGAGCAAGGTTTTAACGTGCAATGTTTGGCAGGGGAGTGAGAGACTTGGAGCGGGGGGTTAAGAGGTCGAGCCGCCTACATGCAGGCCCTTTTTTAAAATCTTTCCCTGCAGTATCTGCACTTAATGAATGACCTACCTCCTCACCATAGGGCTCTGCTTCTTTCACTAAAATAAGCTTCAAAGTTATAATTAAAAATAAAAACGGAAAATAATTAGCATAAAATGAGAGATTGCTTGGTAAAATAAAATGCTACTACGGTTTTTAAAAAGGTGACACTGTCAATTAAAAAGTAAACAAAGATTCAGGATTTTTTGACATTTCTGAATTTTTTGTCTTTTATATGTTATGTATTTTTGTGTATAATGTATCTAAAGTTTTATAATGTGATATGACATTGTATTGGAACTATTAGCTTCGTTTTAAAATTGAAAGTTTTCATTGATAACATTTCTCTGAAATAAGCTGATATGTGCTACTTACTGGTACTAGTTAAAATGTTTCTTTAAATATTTAATGTATACTTTTTTTTAACAAGCCCACCCCTCTTAGACTCCAACTTCTACTTGCACATTCTTAAATCCTTCGTCAATCTAACATGGATTTTAAAAAAGTAAAATGTGCACTTTTTTGCTGCAATGGCACATTCCACTTTTATAGCTGTAGCTTGTGAATCAGGGTAATTGCACAATTTGAATATTAGAGCACCCACAATTTTACAATTGTACAATAAAGTGTGGTTTTTATGTTCATGCTATTTGTATTTGATAATTTGTTGTATACTGTGCAATGCAAAATTAACTCAAAGTACTTACTCTAGTGAATGGGCAGTGGAATAAACGTAACCCTGGTGTAACCCTGGTGTAAAGTGCAACCTTGAAGCCCACACCGTGCATAGTGTCCATGGTGCCAGTATGTCTCTGAGTGATGGGATTTTTTTAACAACCCCTCACAAGATTTTTCAGGGAGTTGCATCATTCTGAGTAACATCACTGTATATTACATAATAGTAATACAATAAAATAAGCATTTTTGTGGACAACCCCAATATCCCATACTCTGAAAAAGAGTAAAAGAGTTCACCAGAACCAAATGATGTGTTGTTTATGATGTCAAACACAAGGCACACACAGCAGGACAAATGATGGATTCAAATCCATCCAGTCTCCAAGATGTCCTACTCAAAATTGCCGAGCCAGAAGAGAAAAACAGGAAGTGGCCTACTGTCTAGCCTGCCTTCAGGCCATGGCATGCTCACCTCTATCATTCTTCTGAACTGGAAGGGATTGTTAATGATTTCAGTCATTAGTGTTTTGCGGGATCAATTGTTCAGTCAGACCTCATGGTAGAAAGAGTAACCGAACGTTATCAGGTATGTTTTATCATACTAACATACCATGTGCATGCCTACATATCTGAAAAGCCCTAGATGAAAAACTTCACAACATTGTCGCGTTTGCACATTTTTACACTTGATTTGTGAACTGTGCAGAAGCCAAGTCCCGCAGTTTCGCACACTACTAGTATTAGGCAGGTAGCAACCAGATACACAGGTAGAAAGGCAGGTAACAACCAAACGTAAAAGTAGCAGTGTAAACTGCCGCTTGGGGACAACCACTCAAAATGCAGCTGCGGCTATTGGGGGTCTGCACGCCTCTGCTTTAGAGTATGCCTCGCCTGTGCAGTGTAAGTGTGAGCCTAGACTTTCAAATTGTGCTTGAATGTTTTGATATTGCGCACTTGCAATTCTCAACCGCATGGTTTGGCATTCAGGATTGCCATGGATACATTTGATTCTCTTCTTCTCTACATTATACCAGGTGATTGCAAAATTACATTATTCATGAGGGAGTGCAAAACGGCAGATGATCAAAGTAATTTTATTCCACCAGAGACTGGTTAGGAATATCAGTGTTTTAGCAAGGATTTCCTATATTAAGCATACGCGGGGAGATTAGCTAGGTCCATTGTTTTAGCAGTCCTTATCTTACATTGAATTCTATGGGACAAATTGACAAACAAAATAAGCAAAGTGGGCAAACAAATGGCACTTTGCGTCAGGGCATACTCACAAAAATCAAACTGTGGCAAATTCCTTTGCGCGTAGTTTTCGTTTCCCACGAAAGGTGTAGAGGGGAATGGAAAGCGCATTCTGAAGCGCATCCCTTAATCACAGAGACATGCACTCCCTCCCTGTGTCTTTTTCTCTATGTGGTTGTCTTTTTTGTCCTTTTCCGGATAGAGATTCCCAGCTTCTCTAGACGCCAAATGTAGGACAGATTCTGCATCACCCTATTGCCCCCTTTGAGTAAAAATATTGTTCCCGGGCCCACCTATGCAAACTATAACGACTTATATTTTGTAGTAGTACCTGGCGAGAAGGGTTTGGCACCCTCTCAGCCAATGAGAAGGCTCAGAACGGGGGGATTACCAGACGGTAATACTGCCCGCCCTGAGCCTCCTCAGGGCTGGAGGCCCCCATCTGCCCCCGTCAGGGAACAAGGTAAGTGCTCTCTTACCCCGTTTCTCCCCACATCCACATGTTTCCCTCCCCTTCCTTTGCAAAATGGAGCATTTTGCAAAGGAAGAAAGAAGCTTTTTGTACCCAGTACCAATGGGCCGGAGTACCAAAAGCAATAATCCCCTCGCTGGGGGGGGGGAGGCATTACCAAGTCAGTTAATGCCCCGGGCCTGTAGCTATGGGTCCCGGGGCAATACCTGACTCAGTAATGCCCATCCGGCTCAGAGATTATTCTTAATTGAAAGCAGCCACCATAATTTCTTTTTAACAGGTCTAGAGCCCCTCTGGATATCCTTTGAGCCTCCCTAACAGGGTTAGCCACACAATTTGATGACCACTGCCCTATAGTCAGATCGTGAGTGAGCATTGGAGTTGTTAGTTGCAGGGACATCTGGGAAACTGGGGAATGCAAAGGCTCCAACCTGCCAATTTCATACCAGCAAATATGCATTGGCATTAGCCAGTGAGTGTCTATCTGATGCTTTCTGTCCAATGCAACATACATTGCAGTGTCCTGTCCTTTGCAAAAACTATACAGCCGTATAGATTCCTTTGTGCCATCCTGGTCATGGGTCAACCCTGTCATAGTGGCATGTATAGCAGAGAGCCCAATACTGTCAGACAATGACATTGGCAACTATTTTCTCAGTTTTGAGGGCCCAATGCTGTTCCCAGGTCAGGCAATTGGGTGTCTTCACATCGCCCTATTAATGTCTAGCACGAGCTGGTGGTAAGGCCAGCTCACTGACCCCCACTACCAGCCTGAGGCACAAGCAGAAACAAAGCTTGTTAAAGGATAGCACCTGCTTCTGTATGACTCCCAGGAGCAGCTGATCGTTGAATGTTATGTAATGTTATTGTGCATTTGAAAAGTGCCTTATATACTATTGGTATGATCTCAAAGCGCTGAAAGTTGAATGCACTTGGGGACAGTAGTCCAGGTCAGTGGAGAGAGTAGGGTATAAATAGTGATTGGGTGCGCTCAGTAAGTGTGTAGATATAGCGGTTTACGTGGTGGGTAGCTGCATTCTAATGCTTAGCATGGTGCGGTGGTTGTGTGAGATCAGTAGAATGTGTGCAGCAAAGCTGTTGACCTCAGAGTCTGCATTCTGGTGGTGTTGGAGCTTGTCTATGAGATTATGCGTGTAACCCGGCCGATTATTTTGTGGGTATAGCTGCGTTCTAAAGATGGTTGAAGTGTGCATGATGGTGTGTAAGTATGTGTGCAGCTAGGCCAAAATATATCGAGGGGTATACCTACGCTATATTCTATTGTTTTTTGGTGTAGAGGAGAGAGTGAGCATATCAGTATGTGTGAGTGTTTGTGCAGATTGGTGGGAGACCCCTATTCGTGATTACCTTCCAGTGCCAAGACAGTCTTTAATACTCAATTTAAAGATCTACTGCTCAACAGCTTCATTGTCTCGGGAGGATAGCTCAACCGCAACGTGCTCACCTTGGAAACAAGACAACACAGAGCACCACAGGTTCGATCCCTGGGTCAGCACTTAGAAACCTCTGGGTATTAAGCACGTTATAAATAGCCTATCATATCATATCATATCATCGGACATATGGGGCACCAGGAGTTGGTGTTGTATTTGTATTGGCACGGCGAAGAGTGTAGCAGTGCATGCAGCACTGTAGAGGGCCATTTAGGAACAACATTTTAGGATGCAGAGGGTGTCTGCTCCTATTGGTCATCTGTAAGAATAGAATACGCCTTGCAGGTGCAACAGAAGTGAGAGACAGGCATTTCCCTTTGCACTGGCATTGCTTGAATTCGACTGCTCAAAAGATGCATCCTTGCTCAGAAAGCATATGTTCCCAGAAACTAGCGATTTTTGGGAAATGTTCCTTTTTAACCCAGGGCACTTGCCTAAACCTATTATTCTCCCACCAGTTCCTTCTGTAACATGCTAATGCATTTCGGGTGAGAGATCAGGAGTCTGTTATTAGATTGCTGTTTCCTAGTGGGCAGATGGTGCATACTTGCAATGCTCAGCGGTAGAGTTTGCAGGTTTAGGATCACTTTTGATAAAGTACATTTTCTTCTTCTGTAAATTATTCCAGGACGGCAAAGTTACATTACTGATATGGAAGTCAAATTGTCCAGAAGCATAAATGCCCTTTTGCCACTTATAGGTTGGTCCAGAACATTAGTTATTTTATCAGACTTCCCCCATCATCCAGTTCTGAAAATGGGAAAGGTTTACCCTTGGAACCCTCTCCTCCTTGGGGGAGCAAGGTCAGGGGGGCAGAGGGAGTGTGGCTGACGGGCTTGGCTCCAGGGCAGGTCATGCATCACAGTATCTCTTCATGGAGCTCAACCCTAGCGATTTGCATGAAATCAAAGAGCATTTTGGGAACATAAGAATACCCACAATTTTAAATTTGAAACCTATCGGTGATAGTGGTTCAGCAAGAAATCCTTTTCAATGAGTAATGGAAGTTGGACTGTGCTCTTTTCATCGGTCACAATACTCACACTAACTAATAAATATCTATAAATTGCAAGACATTACAGGGCCTGCGGTAGCGGCCCTGTAGTTATGTTTAAGTTGCTCAACCCATAGGAAGAGCCCTTTTTTGGGTGGCTTATGACTTTGCCCCCCAGACCAATCTGCTGCAAAAAAGGCATATTGCCCCATCAGATAGATTCTGCAAAGTTTAGTGAGGTTTCGTTAAGGGGGGGCAAAGTTATAGGGAGGGTCCCAAAATGTGTGTGGTTTTTCCCATAGACGCGATGGACGAAAAATGTGCTCCCGCTTACAGCCCAACCACCTGGATGGATTTTTACCAAATTTGCAGCAGGAGCGTCAGCGTGGTCTCGAAAGCACGCTTTTGTAAATTTGGCGTAAATCTGTCCAGTAGTTTGTTTTTTTTAAACAATGAAAAATTTGTTAAAAATAAATGTGTGATATCTGGGTTCGGTCCGCGGACACACTTCCCCATTCGGTCTGTGGCCTGCCTCTAGTTGGCGCAGGGGGGGGTTGCCGAACATCGGATGCGCTTGCTGATTGGATGGTGAAAAGCATGAGGTGTGTCAGATTTTTGGAAACGCCCGCCATGTTGGATTCGCGAAAAATGCCCCACAGTCTGTGAACATTGCAGTAAAAATATATTAAAAACACAACATTGCACTTGTCAAACTTATCAAACAATCTCTCGGGAGGTGAGGGTTGATGACGATGGGATGGGATATGGACTCAAAGGCCAAAAAACTGGTGTTTTTCTTCTCTGATGTCCGCAAACAGTTCAGGCACTTCTGTGATGTTCGCAAACATCTAAGCTGGTCGGGGGTATCTATGCTTATTTGTGCATTATAGGGTTTGCAGTTTTTGGATGGTTTATTACTTTAGACCCACTCAATGAAACTGTACGAAATTTTGGAACATCATTCTAGACCTGATTCTGAATGGTTCTGGAAAGTGTGGTGCTGTTTTGTCAAGAAGGAACAAACTTAGAGGGGGTTACAAAATATTGGAAAGGATTATAAATGTGGTGCCATTTGGCGAATCTGTACAAAAGTTTACAAATAATTTTAGATCTAGAAATACATGTTTTTCCAAAGTTTGGGGAGATTTCGTCAAGAGGGGGCAAAATTGAAGGGGTGTCCCAAACTATTGTGAAGGCTTATAAATGTGGTGCCAATTGACAAATCTACAGAAAGGTTTGCAAAAGGATTATAGACCGAACCTTGAATGACTGTGCAAAGTCTGAATGGATTTAGTCAAGTGGGAGTTAAGTTATATGACCATTGTATGTACGTACATTTTAACGCTTTTGAAAAAATAAAAAATGGGCGGATTTCTGGCAAACTTGTCTAAGGAGCATTGGCAAGGACCAGAAAGCATGGTTTGGCAAATGTGTCTGTGTTTTGTGTCCTAATGTAGATACAAAAAAATAGTGATACACCTTTGGTGACTGAGGTATAGCGTCTGGCCATGGGCAGTGGCCAGATTATCTGGGTCATGGCATAAGGTCATGACCCGGACAATCTGTCTGCTGGCAATGACAACAAGGGACGACCAATGGGATTAAAGTGGCCATGAAATTGGGATAGGTTTGAAAAGGGAAAGAAATGTGATTGTAGGTACAGGTTGAAGTGTTGGATGGGATTGCAGCAAATATGCTCAAGGAGGGTAAGCAAGAACTGTAAAGCACGGTTTTGCAAATATGTCCTGTGTTATTTTTAAAAAGTATAAATAGTAAGTACATAAACACAGTGATATGACTTTGGTGCCTGGGCAATGGGCCTGGCCATCAGCAAGGAGACATGTGAACTATAATGTGCTAATTGGGGCATGCAGCATGGCTGAAGCGATAGGTTTGAATGGGAAAAAATATTCTGCTTGCGTTTACAGCCTGAAGTGGTGGACTAGATTACAATGAACTTGCGCGACGAGCATTAGCAAGGACCTGCAGGCATGTTTTTGGAAATATGTGTTGTGTTTTATTTTTACAAAGTGGAAGAATGTAAGTAGAAAAACTAGTGATATACATTTGGTGTCTGGGTAGTGGGCATGTCCTCGGCAAACGGAAATGTGCGGAAATGTGAACTTTGATTTGCTTATTGAGGAATGCGGTATGGCCAAATCCTGTGCGCCATGGATTTTGAAGACTGGCCATGGCTGCAAGCCATGAACACTGGCCATTGGTTACATTATTATGCTATGCTGAAAGTAAACTAGGATGCAGGGTAGGTGCAGTAAGTAATAACGGTACTTTCGTTCAGCTGGGGTCATGGTGGAGCTCTATGCCGTAGGTAATTGAATAATGATTTCCATCCCCAGCATGCACTGCTGATAACAACAGTAATAAGTATGTGTTGCAAAAAATATGTTTCTTAAAGGAGCTTTAAAGTTCTTTCATATATGTGGAAAGAGGAATTATTAATAACTTATATACAGTGATGTAACATCATGAAACATTTTCACTTATAAAAACCTATTAAATTGACAGAAAATCTTTGTTAAAGGGATGTTACGGTTAAGATGCATCCCACCCTTGTGACTCCTCTGCTCCAGTAGTTACCCAGTGACATCCCACCTTGGCATAGCTTGGCATTTGCCTCCTTGGTTCTCATGAGCACTTGCCCATCCGTATTGCCTCTTCTATTTATGCACTACTCTCACTACACAATGCATATGTGCATTTATAGGAGCATTGTGTACAGTATTTTGGGATCATTAAGGGAAATGTAGATGGAAAAGATATGTAAAAGATTGTTAAGTGGCAGTTGGTGTGTAGAAGCCTAATGTGGTCATAGGGTTCTCTCTTCGCCTTCTGCAGGCTGCCATGGAAAGGGAAGAGGGGCTCTGTTCGGAGCCCCACCTTCCTTTTCCTTGGTGGCCATCTTGTAAAAGGATTGTCATTCCTACAGCGGGACACCACGTGCATCCCGGTGTTTTAGCACCCCAGGTTACTGCTTTGGCAGCCCCAGTTGCTAATGGCCTTCATTGCCCATTGCAAGGGCTGGAATGCGGGATAACGATCCGGAGGCCTCGTTATCTGCCCTTGCTACGCTTGGGCCGATAACTTGGGCTGCTGGCCCGTTATCCCCCATTCCGGTCCCTGCAATCGGGGATGAATGCCACAGTATTCCGATTAGCATAACACAAAATGCTAATGAAAATGAAAATCTTATTGAGTCTATGTACTTTACTGAGAAATGTAAAGTAGATGGAGTCCATAAGATTATTTTTTTTATTCTATTTTTTAACATTGAATGGCGGTTCCTAAGGGAACCTTTTTTTGTTCTTTTTTTTGCAGGAGAGGTTAGAAAGTAGGGTGGGGAGGGAAATGAGGGAAGAAGCACCATGCACTAATATGGAGGGGCAGGTGGACAGGGGAAATTGTTGCGCGTATGTTACATCTAAGGTAGGGGGCAGTGTTTCTCATGCTCCTTGAATACAACTTCAAAATCACTTCGAAATTTCTCCCCCCTGCAGAGTGATGTGTTGCAGTATATACAGAGGACTGTTGTCTTCGAAAGATATGGATCAACAGCCTCTTTTATGGCTTGCAAGGTAGCTGGTGGGATTTTGTGTCCCACAGACATAGGCTGTGTCATTACAGTATTGGTGGAGGAAGACATCCTACTACTTGCTAAGAAAGGAATTACCTTTCTAAGAGCATTGCGGTGGTTGAATTTGGTGTGGCGGCACATGGAGGTGGTCCCTTAGGAGTACTGTCCAAATAATATGTGACCGAGTACAACGTTGCACTCAGTGCATTTCACTCTGGTAGCTTTAGCCTTTGGTACATTCCCAACAGTGGTAAATAACTGCTACACCCGTGATTCTCTCTGAGTGCTAGAGGTAGCCATTACCTCTACCTCATCTTCTTGGTCCTCTTGATTGTCTTTGGAAGTATTGCGCTTTTTTTGTTGTGTAGGTCCCCCAGCTAGTGGCGGTGGTGATGGCTCTTGGGGAGGACTGATGGCAATAGCTGATGCTTTTTTTAAGATAAATAGCAGCTTTGCTAATATTCTTCCAAGTATGTGCTCTGTAATAGATTGTTAACGGATAATGAGTAAGAAAAAGGGTAAGAGCTGTACAAGGGTCAATTTTGAGCTTGAAGTTTCCCAGCTCAGTAGAAAAAGCAGTTCCGAACTGCCTGCGAAACATGGACCCGATCACGAAGTGTGGATACAATCGCGGACACTGTGCGGAAAGTCTGTGATGATTACAGATGTTGGTGAACGTCGATGAACACAAAAGCAGTGGAAAAAGTTACAAAAAGTGTATAGTAGTGTTAAAATGTATGCTAGAAGGTGGGAAATGGCAGAGTTTTAAGGTGAAACTTTGTAAATTGGACAGAAATGTTGCTATATTGGAATAGGTATGATATTAATAAGTTGTAGCAAATTACCATGCACTGGTAAAAAGCCATAAAATTAACTGAAAAACTTTATTAAAGGGACGTTATGTTTAAGTTGCACTAATAAAAACCTACACAATTCACTGAAAAAACGTTGTTAAAGGGACGTTATGGTTACAAGTAAAACCTAAAAACCAAAGCAATTCACCAGTTATGGTAATCTAAGCAACCATAACTTGTGCCGTAACAACCACGATATCAAAGATGACATCACAAATGTCATTGATGACATCACATATCTGGGCCACTTGTTTTTGTTCACTGACAGTCAGCATATATTAAATTTTAAAAGGTGCTATATATCTATATGTTAACCTTGTCGTATGTTCTTAAAGTACTTTCCTTTGGGTTTGGTCTCAGCTCATTGGTCGATGAGGCCCTCAAGCAGCCCACTGCATCAATGAAAATTAAACTTTGGTAATAAATTGATGATAAAGTTAATGCAGTTGCTGCATGTGATGAAATTATTTCTGTCCCGTAGGAGTACAAGGAAAGGAAGAGTAGTGGCTAAACCACCTACCCTGACACTTGAACAAACGAGGCATGATCCCAATAATAAAGGTAAAACAGTCACAGGTATAAAATGTACCTCCCTCCCCTTTTGTGGAAATGTGGCCCGAGGACAGGCTTTATTCTTAAGAGGGGTGTGATTGTGATAACAATAGCAATCCAAACAGCATTAGTAGAACAGTACAAAATAAAAGAATCAAGGTTCTAAAAAAATATGCGTACTTTAATTAAACACACCATTAACCAATAAAAACGGTACTAGAAAACACTAGCAAAACGCCACCCCCTGTAAAGGAATGAAGGAAAACAGAGAAATGAAAACTCTAATGTTGCAAACATTCTGGATAATTAGCAGGGTAGAAAAGGGAAATATATCACCACAATGTTCAAAAAGCATACATTTCTAAGAAAAAGAAGTGCAAACGGGGATCAACCAGTCAATAGGGTCCCAACAAATTAACCAGGGGGGCTAGGGATATCCAACAGTACCATAATCAGCAACAAAATGCTCAGCTGGTGCGCTTCAGCTGCAAACTGATTAGAGGAGCAGCAACTGCCGTTCAAACTAGGAGTGAGTGCCAAAAGCAGCACCAGCAGGTCCTGTTGGTTCCAACGTGGCGAACACTGCTCAAGCACATTTGAGCAGCTCTAAACAATGAAAAACAAGGATCCTGGCTCTTCTAGCTCTTAGGATGTTGTGAGTCCCAATCCAGGGTTTCAGGGACAAGACGAGTCATTGTTCTTGTTCGACCAACCCGTCTGAGACTAGCTAACACCTGCAGGGGTCCTTCACCTCACGTGAGATCCTGGGCCCTTGTGTAGCTAGCAGAGAGGCTGCTCTTGCTCCAGAAGCAGTTCACCTCCAGTGTGTCCTGGAGTGGATAGATAGCATAACTTGCCTCTTCCCTGGTGCATTCCTTCTTCACCTCAAAGTTTGAGGGCTTTGGAATGTGTAACTCTCCCAAAATACGTCCAAAGGAATTGTTCTTGCAGCCCAGAAATGAATCAAAGAAGGGGTGGGAGGCCCCTGCTTTTATAGGCAAAAGGCCACATGCGATAGAATGAAAGCAAGCCTGATTAAAGAGGCCCAATCCTTGTCCTTAAGACAAGTGATCTTTGCCTTCTTGCATCATGCCCAAAGTGCTTTGTGCTAAAGGAATTGTGGGAGACAGAGAAAAGCAAGATGGTAGCAACCTTCACCAACTATGCTGAGCTCTGTCTACCTTCACTAACTCTAGCCCTTCACAACACTATGGCGGTATCAGAGGCCCTTTAGTATGCAATACCCTTGTTTGAGACTAGTCCTTTTGTTTAGGGTGTGCCCTCTCAAGCCTATTTCCAAGGCTGCTCCTGCTGAGAGCTTTCTTGGTTGGAGAAAGGTGTTACTCGCCCTCACAAAAAACCAAGTGAGGCAGCTTCCACTGACTATTGCCCTGCTGGTTGCGGCAGACTTGGCTGTGACAGCAGCTGTCAAAAGGGCACCAGGGACCTTTGAACCTGCTCTGTGCCACTAGAGAGGAATCACTGCAGACCAGGATACTGATCCAGCAGGGCACAGGTGCAACTATATTTTTGGGATGGTGTTTAATGGAAGGGGTGTCTGGTTAGCAAACAATCCTTTCTGAGATGGATTACTCATACCATTATCTTATTAATAAATAGCAAAGAAGCTACTGTTTCCTTACCCTTGCCAGATCGCAGTCCTTCACACTGACCGCCCAAGCGCAAGGCATGAGATCCGCAAATGGCACAGTGACCTTCAGGGGAGGTTAAGGGCACTTGCAACCAAGCCCAGGTCTAAATGCTTGGCCACTTTAAGGGGAACAGTGGAGCCACAGATGCTTTGTCTGTAGGAGGACAAGATGGCTGGGGCCCTCAATCCACCTCAGTAAGGTTCCAAGTGGAGAGTTTGGGTTAGAATCCATTGCCCAGCCTCTTGAACCTTCTCAGTGAGGCATGTAACCATGCACACACTTGCATTCTTTATACAGCTGGCAAGTTCCTGTAAACTGTATATTGCGCTGCCACACGGGTTGCTTTAGCATTTTTTAACCCACATGCTGCCCTGTGGGGCCTTTGTGCAGTGGATGGAATACACCTCTGGTTGTTCATGAGGTGTGCTACTCGGGTGAGTTCATTTTGAGTCTGTTATCCTGATGCATCTGCTTAGCTGAGTCCTTTGCATTGCCTATGATACATGGGCATATATTACTTTTTATGTGGGGTATGAGGTTGGCAGTACTGTCCCACACCCCATCATTAGTGTGTGTTCTTTTTAATACCAGATCTTTTAGTGGGAGGTATTTATTTGGAGAAATGATGGCTGGATTTTAGGTGGATCTCCAGCTTGTAATACAGCTCTATTTATTGCAATATTTCAGGAAAGAGACCGACAAGCTTTCCAGTATTCTCTGCTGGTGGATTTCTGGGGGTGGTAAGCAACCTTTAATCAGGACGATGGTAATGACCAGCATTAGTCCTGGCTATCGCCAGAATTACTGTTATCATCCATCTTTCAAAAATCGCGCGTAAATTTGCCTGGCAGATTTCTTATGTCTTGTCTTCCATTTTAAAATGGTAGGTTACATTTAATACTTTGGGCCTCATTACGAGTTTGGAGGTAGCCATGCCCTTAATAAGGGCATGACTACCCCCAAACACGGGTCCGGGTTCCCTGAATGGGGAAATACCGGGCCATTCTAACCTAGGAGGATCCCGTATTTCCCCATTCAGGGAACCCGGACCTGGACCATCCCCATTCCCATTTGAGCCCCATAGGGCTCAATGGGAATGGGGAGCATGCTAACAACGGGCACGTTAATGACGGGCCCGTTGTTAGCATGCTGGGCCGCTCGCAGGACTCGCTAAGGACGTCTCGTAAAACTAGGTGTCCAGAGCGGGTCCCGCGACCGCACCTCATAATGAGGCGGTAGGGGTTTCATGGGGCCGGCATCTCTACCGGCCCAGTTAAACCCCTACCGCCAGAGTCGTAATGAGGCCCTTTCTCTCTAGATCTCCATTTCTGCGCTGCAAGAGACCATGTATTATTTATCAAAGATACTTTTTATCCATTTTCTGATTCAATGCACTGTTCTAATTCTGGTTATGCACGTATGGGTACAGGGATTGCTGTATGTTTGTCAGAAATAAGGGTCGCTAGGTACCTCTTTTATGCACCGGACTGATTAGCAGCAATGTTTATCATATAAAAGGCAGGGCTGGCGGCTCCTAGTAAACTGCAACAAGGCGAGAGTGTTTACAACGTTTCCCCTACTATTGTCAATTGTATTTCATGATGTAACTTCCCGCACTCTTGACCCAGCAACTTCATGATTTTGTAATCCCTCAACTGCTGAGCCCTGTGAAGGCCGAGCAGAGGCGAAGCGTGTCGACGGTTGTTTAACTGGCCTGAGAATGTGACCCTTCTGTGACTGGGAGCTGTTTTTACATCAGTGATGACTAAGACGGAGAGTTCCCAGCCAAGCAGCCAGGGCACTTCTGAAGTTAAAGAGAGCATTCCCTTGTGAATGCGTGCATTCTTACATCCGTGAATGCCTCTTATTCAGCGTGTAGTGGGACAAGGCTCTCTGAGGCCACTGGGAAGCCTGCATCTGCTGTCTAGAGGATGGCATTGCATTTTAAACTTGCCCACTTAAAGTGGCGTGATATTACTCCACGGAATACGAATGCTTTAGTGACCTCATAGTTCTCCCTTTACACTCCAAAGAAACATACTGCTGAGGCTCTATCATTTTCATTTCAGGCACAAATTGGAAGGAGGGACCCACACCCATTTGCACTTGCGTGAACATTGTCCCCGCGGGGCAATTTTGAACTTTACCACCAAATAGTGGAAAAATGTAAAACAGAGACAAAGGGCCTAATTACAATCATGCCGGGTCCGGAAAGAGCAGTGCGGGTAGCACCATAACAGCACAGTTTTCCAGACGGCACATCATGAGTTGCGATGGCGGAATCACCGTTACTGCAACCCCACAGCCACGGCGCTACCGCATCCGGTAGCACTGTGAATGTAAACAGCGGAATGTGCCGCCAGGCATGGATGAAGCACCGGCACAGTGGTAATAGGGGCACATTCCAAGTACCGAGTACATGGAAACACTGCCATAAAAATGGCGTTAGCACTGTGAAGACTGCGCCTGTAATACCGGCATCGTGGACCAGCCGTTAAACAATGGCAGGTGTGCAGCAACAGGCCCCAGGTGCCCAAAATCTGCACAGCTGCACACCATTGACCACTGGGAATGTAGAAAAGGACCACACCCACACTTAACCCCTCTCCCAACACAACCATGTTGGCAGTTGCAGTAGCAGCAGTTGGGTTGGGGGCCCTGCAAGGAGGGATAGAAGAGGAAGTAGCAGAAAGGAAGAGGAGGTGGTGGAGCTGTAGGAGGCGAATAAGGAACCAGAGGGCCATGCAGAACATCAATGGAAAGCAGGCAGGACCCCGTAGGCAACCACCAATACCCCAAATCAGGGCAACGCCCTGGAACCTGATCCCAAGGTAAAAACACACCCTATACCGGGTTGACAGGGAGACCATAACCTCAATTGTCACCCTGATACATGATGACTTAGCCAGTCTGATAAACATGCAGACTGCAATCCCCCCCTTGCTGAAGGTAGCGTTGGTACTGCATTTCCAAGCAACCGGCACCTACCAACATACCATGGGTGAGCTGCACGGGCTGTCCTGGATGCACTCCTATGCCATGTGGCAGACCACATTGCCCTACCCCGAACACCTGCCCAGGTGAATGCCACCAAAGTCGCCTTCCATGCCCTGGTAGGCATGCCCAACATCATAGATGCTTTGGATTGCACCCATGTGGAGCTGATGGCCAGGTATGCCATTGAGGTAGTGTTCCAAAACCGGAAACTATACCATTCCCTAAATGTGCAGATGGTCTGTGATGCTGAACAGCTCATCACCAGTTGTTGTGCTCGGTTTCCGGGATCTACCCTTGTCTCAATGGCACTGAGGAACTCCACTCTGCCAGAACATGGCATGGTAGACCGGAGAGCACACCTGGCTGTTGGGTGAATAGACTGACCAATGCATGAGCTCTGTGTAGTGGGGGAAATTCACACTCACCACAGTGCACTTGGCTGTTGGGTGAGTAGACTGACCAATGCATGAGCTCTGTGTAGTGGGGCGGGGGGTAAATTTGCACTCATCACAGTGTACCTGGCTGTTGGATGAGTAGACTGACTAATGCATGAGCTCTGTGTAGTATGGTGGGGACATGCACAGGCACCAGGGCATGTGCTTAATGCAACATACTACACACAAGTAGCATCCTTGAGTTGAATGGCATAGAACGCATGTATCAAATGGGCAGATGAATCGCACCCAATCCCAATCATTGTAAAGTCAGAGAGGCATCTCAAAAGTACTGCATGTACCAGAATGCATCACACCATTTGCACAAATCCCTGCAATAAGACTGTGCACATCCTCCACCGCCTGGATCACAGACAAGTCAATTGAATGCAACCCTACTCACCACCAGCAGTGAACCCCACAGCATGTAGCCAGTAAACATTCCTGTCACAGGAGCACATACCCATATGACATGAATGCAAACCAGAATGTGGCACACAGGAATGGTAGTGACGACCAATGTACGCCATGTAAACGGACACAGCTTGGGCTCACATAAAGGACATATGAGGGTCAGAAGGCATAGACCAACATGGCAAGGCGTCTGAGAATCAGTGATGGAAAAGTGACTCCAAACCACCCAATCAACAACCCTGCATAGGGAACAAGGTAATTGTAGCGATGCAAATCAACATCCCGCCATCCCCCACACACTGAACAGCAAGCCACAATTGCAATTGCACATTACAGGGCATACACCCACCTCAAACAGTACCCAATATTGACAATGCTTGGCAACCACACCCATGCTGCATCATGATTGATTAACGAGAAATGTATCAGTGCACGCATGTACACATATCCAAAATAGATGCACATCACAATGGGCCTCATTACGAGGCCGGCAGAAAGTCTGTCGGTGCACCCTGCGGGTTTCTGCTGGGCTCATAATGTTTTTCCGGCACCTTGTTTCCTGGTGCCACCGTGTCATTAAAGGCCTGGCTGCCCGGGAAGCAAGGAGATGGAAAATGGTATGTCCCCCTTACCATGGAGTCCCATAGTATGCAATGGAAATGTCACGGGAGGATCGGCACCATTGGTAACGTTGCTGGTGCTCATGTGAGCACACTGCCTACCGGACACACAGTGCCCAGCAGGGTCAAACATCTTTGGTACTGCAGCTGTGGCAGCCTGATTTATTGCACCATACCGTATACAAGGCTCCTGGTAGGCGGCCAGACATCCTTGTATCCATACCAACATGGATACAGGTAGCAGCATTCAAGGCCATTTCCATGTATGACTGCAGACAGTGAGCACTCAGATCGGTCTCAGATCAAATGACTGACCAACCTATTGAATTTGAATATGCCTTTACCTATGGCATTGCACCAGTCAATAGGGTCATCTGTGCCATTTGCTATATCTTGTGCCTTGTTATTTGAGTAATGAGTCAATGCAAACTTCACTGACATGACAGTGACACCACAATGAATGCATCCCCTTTCTGTCGCTCCCATGCAGGTCATGCCGGATACCCCCTCATGCCATGGTTGATGACACCCGTCAGACGACCACAGCATATGCCTTCAACCATGCACATATACGGAGCACGATTGAGCGGACATTTGGATTGCTTAAGGCGAGGTTCTGCAGCCTCAGCAGATCGAGTGGTGCCCTTATGTGCAGCCCCATTATGGTGGGGAAGATTGTCCTGGGCTGTGCAAAGTTGCACAACATTTGTATAGGACGCAACATTCCACTGCCCCCAGACATGGACCCTGCTGAAGAGGATGATGGCGATGACAACGATGATGAGAAGCCATTGCAACCTCGCTGGGAGGGCATGGATGGCCGTGATGCACGTGATGCACTCATCCATCACTATTTTTGAACACTTATCACAGTACTCACAATAAGAAGGGATGTCCAGTTTTGATTTGTATGCAACACCTAGTGAATTTAAACTCAAGTAAAGTAACTGGAGGTGGCCCCAAAACACACTCCCCAACTATCCCTCCGCCTCCTGTACCCATCCCAAACTCTCCCTCCCCTCCCCAACTAGTAACACATAGTCCAAGTGTTCCCTGGCCATGTAACATCCATGCCATCAGGATTAGGTAGCCCTACTTGCGGCCACACCTGGCAACATGGCCCAAACTGGGTGTTGTGCCTGACAGGCGCATGGATCGCCTCCTTGGCGAGCCCTGTTGCGAGGTAGCAGGCATGGTGCTAGTGGAGGCCGACTGTGTCTGCCTGCTGCTCCGTCTGTCCGTGCACGCCTGGAGGGCCAGTGCCATTCTCAATGCTATTGTGAACATCACGTTGTTGCCCTCACGGATCCTCCTGACCAACAAAACAATGGCAACAGTTGACCACCCAAGGGCACGAACAGTGTGACATCCTGTGGTCTGTGTGCTCTACCTCCTGAGGCGGCCCTCCTCTAGGTGCTGCTGCATCAGGGCAGTTAGAGTGTCCTGCTGTTCCTTCATGCGTCTCAGACGCCCCACCATTTCCCTGATGCAGGGGTAGGGTGAGCGCTGTGGGCTGGACATACCAATGTGGCTCAATGCAACCCACACATCCGATGTGTGGTCTGTGTTGACCCCATGTGAACATTGGCATCTCCTGCTGCACCACCATCACTGGAGTCAGTGACATGGTAGATGGGCTGCTGGGGTGGGGGTTGTGATGGCCCCCCTGCAATTGCCCTTGTGGGTAACCTTTGTACAGCGCCAACTGCCTGTTGGACGGTGGCAGCTGGGGTGTCCTCCACAGGAGCTGCCTGTCGGAATGTGGCAGCTGTGGTGTCCACCATGGGAGCTGCCTGTTGGATTGTGGCAGCTGGGGTGTCCTCTACGGGAGCTGCCTGTTGGACTGTGACAGCTGTAGCAGTCACAGTGGCAGTGGACGTGTCCCGGGATGTGGATGGACATTGTCTCGTCCACCTTGCACGTCTGGTTCCCCATTGACGTGTCCGGTTGTCCACGTCCGTGTCAGATGATGTGCCTGTGGGTTAATGAAAGGATGATGTGAGTGACCAGCAGGGCTGCCAATTGGACAGTTATATGCACCATGGTGACCATGCAGGTGTGGGTATACAGTGTACATGTTGTACATTTTATTACGACACATTTATATTGCGACACTTATACAACAGCACATTTTTTAAATGCACTCCCCAGTACTTTGCCCACATATTATAGGACTGGAGTTGTAATATATTATTACACCATTTGTAGAATCTGGGTTGGGCAGGTGTTTGGTCCTTTTTCATACGTGTTTCGGCATGTACGTTTTGACATGTTGGTGTGTCGCTATGAGTTATTGTTGTGAATACATGGACCAGCAGGTGTGTATGGGGTGCCTGCAGGGTGTGTGTGTGTGATACAGTGTGCAGGTGGCACTGTGACTCATCGAGTGGTTGGCTGTATTCCGCTGGTGCATTGGGTGGGATGTGGCTGTCCACGTGACTGTGGATCTGCCGCCTGACTTCCCCGTGCAACAGGGTCATTGGCAGTCACGGCGACGCAGGTGTTCAGGTGGCAGACTTGGGGAGTCCACATTCCCATAGAGGAATGAGTTTGAGACACCAGCAGCTTTGCTAGAAGTGCCAGTGCTTCTATGCCAGCTCAGCCTGCCAGGGCTGTTGCACATCCCAGGGACATGCCTGTTAGGCGGTGCGGCCCCGGCAGCCAGTGTAATGGGAACTCATGAGTGTGCTGGTCCAGTGCCATGCAACGTAATTTCGGGATTGCCACACTTAGGATGTGGGCCACTGTGTGGAGCCTTGTCATGTGGTTGGTTATGGGGCATGCGTGGGAGGCAGGGCATGTGACTTGCTTTGCAACATTTTTTGAATTGTTGGGGGATGCTAGTGCTGGCTCGGATCTGGGTGATGTGAGCAGTGCGATGGCCTTTTCAGTGCAGTGCTGGTACAGGGGAGCGGGTGGGCAGGTGTGAGATTTATATTGGGGCACTTTGTGTAATCACCTGCCTCAACAGTTGTCCCGGCTCCAGCCTCCGCTGCACCGATTCCCTCCACATGCAGTACACTGCTGCACTTCTACTCCCACGCAAGCAGCTTCAGGGGTGAGGATATTCTGCCACCTATAGACGTGCAGGGTCTGCGATGTGCTTCCACGATGTTACGTACCCTCAAGCAGAGGTCATCCCACCGCTTGTGGCAGTCCTTCACACTACGTGGTGTGGTACCCAAGGCAGTCAACTTCCGTGCCACTTCCTCCCATATGGTCTTTCTCCTCAGCTGTGGGCTGCGGCGCTGGTCTGATGAGAAGAGGTCCCTGGCATGCTCCACTATGCAGTCGGCAATCATGTTCAGCTCCGCCTCTCTGATAGCGTGGCTTGCGCTGGTGGGTTTGTGGGATGAGTGATGTCATGTTGCTTAGTGGCTTCCAGCAATCAGTAGGGGTGGATGGCTTCCAGAACAGGCAGACTGGAGTGGATTGTGATTGTAGTAATAGCCGCAGACTCTTTCTGGTTCCGGCGATCACAGAATTTCCAGTTCTGGTGTTTCTGTGGTGACGCTACACCTTAGTGGTGGTGCAGTTGTATCCACTGGTGTTTCCGTGATGGCAGTCCCACCTGGGATGCGCGCGACCCTCAAGGCATAATGCAACCTTGTTTCCGGCAGTGCACATTGCCTGAACCGGTGGGACTGCCATCACGGTAACACCAGAATTTTTGCACATTACTCGGAATGAGGACCAACATCACCTTAGAGGCGTAGCCAGGATTGAAGTTAAGTATCAACTATGTGTGTGAAAAAGTTTAAAAGCCTCTCACAATTAACGATCGTCAGAGGCATTTACAATAGATTCCAATTTGTACATGTGTGCTATTACCAGGTGGAAATGCCAGGTGGATTCGGTAGGAATCCATTGGTTTAATGCCAGCATGAAAATACATGCAGACATTAAAAGATGTGCTGTTTTGAGGGAGACCAGGTAATCATGATGGAGGTAGTTTGTCCATTCGGCGTATCCATCTCAAAACACACTGGATATCTCACGGATTGTTAAAGAAGGTGTTAAGACAGGCGCAACACATGTATGCCAGTCTTACCTTTCATGATCACTGGGACTTGCCAAAAGAGACACTGACCCTTTTATGTGCCCGACCCGGGCCTGCATAGCTCTTCCTGTTCCTTGTGATTAGGTAAAGCTGCCTTTGGAAACTTTAATGATGAAGTGGATTGCTCTTCTCATCCACCCCTGTACCACAACCAAGGGACTCATTATTAGTATGGGGGTAAAGACTAGAACAAGGGGGTCATTTTCTAAACATGTCTCAGACGTGACCTTATGCATGGCAAAATTCAATGGGCATGTTGCTTTTGCTCTCTCTCCACACAGCAAGCCATGGGCTCCAAAGAGCAAAGACCCTGGCTATGGCCAAGGCTCTCATCTCAAGGTAACCAGCCTGGAGACAGGCAGGTGACTGAAGACCTGGCCATGGGGCAATGACAACTGTGGGTATCAGGGCTGGCCTCCAAAGAGAGAAATACCCTGTGTTCATGTGATTGGTTCTTCTCATATGTGACCAGTGGTCGAAATGTACGAAAAGAAGTAATGGAATTAAGTTCCCTGCTGATCTGCCCTGGCTCCCTACAAACCCAATCGCCACACCCCCTCCCATGCACAATCCAAACCCCCAAACATACACACCTGCTGTTTAAGGGAATGTTCAGTGTAGTGCACTGAAGTGCAAATTTCAACTTCTTCCTTCACTTTTATTTTCAAACTAAACAATTCAGTAATGGTCTTTTTAAAATAAAAGTATAGAAACGTTAAAGCTTAATTAAAAAAGTATATGAGCACGGCTCCCAACCGCTCCCGCTCACTTCAACCACTATATGTGACCCTGGTAAATACAGTGCACAGCAAGTATTGAATGCCCCGCGCAGGATCAATACATTTAAACATGCATGGCAACAAAATCCACGCTACATGTTCGGACCAGCACACAGACCCACAGCGCGCGCACGTGCGTGCGTGTGTGCGTGCATGCGTGCGTGCGTGCGTGTGTGTGTGTGTGTGTTTGAGAGAGCGAGAGATACACACTCAAGTAGATGTGGCTTGTTCGTATAGTCTGCATAGCCCATCGTGGCCACCACTTCAATGATTATTACTGGGAACACATGTGTTCTGTGATTAGTGGCTGATTAGTGGCTTCATTTTACCCAACCGATGCTCGGTCTAATAGCTGACACAGCCGACACTGCTCTATGCTGTCAACGTCCCTCGCCTAGTGTGGGGTGTAGAAGGCATAGGACATGCACCTCACTGACACCTTAGATAGCAGTCCTGTAGCTGCCATTGTGTCCATTGAAAATGCACAGTCCTTCAAGGATCCATGCGTGCTCCTACAGACAAGCATTGGTGTAGAGCAGTGGTCTTCAAACTTTTTTGGCCAGGGCCCCCCTGAGCAAAATTTGGGCAGGTCGGGACCCCCCAGAAATGCCAAATGGACAGTATATATTGCGCGCCGTCACCTGCTCCCATCAAAGTCGCTGGGCTCCCTCATCCCACTCCTACCCAGTCGCTGGTCTCTCCCCACCCCATCACACACCCAGGGCTCTCCCCACTCTGCTCCCATCACTATCCCATGGTTCCCGCCCATTGTGCTCCCACCATAGTCCCTCGGTTCCCCCATCCCGTTCCCAACACAGTCTGAGGGCCAGTGGCGGCTGGTGAATCTTTTTTAAGTGGAGGGGCATTAAGGGGAGGTTCGGGGGGGTTTCCCCCTGTGAATTTTTTTTTAAATAATAGGTTAAAATGTTGCATTGTAGAGCATACTTTTAACAAAAAATGGATAAATAGCCAAACAGTTTGCAATTGTTGCTGGGAGTCCAGGGGGCAGGCATTGATATTTTATTTCTATCGCGCTCGTACACAAGTGTTTCAGAGCGTGACAAGGCAAGGGAGGGGAACAGAGGAGAATAAAACAGCGATCTTACTAGGCCCAGTGACATTGAGAACGCGCAAGTGTGAGGGGAAAAGTGCATGGAAGGGGGGAGAAGTGGAAAGTGCGAAGCAGAGGAGAAACAGATAAATAACAATAAATAAATAATAAAGGCAACAAACAGTGGTAGTGCAGCCAGCAATTTGCAAGTGCTACGTTTAAGGCAGCAGACAGGGTAGGTCTGATAAGTGCAGGAAGAAAGATGGTTCTCCTCAAGTTTTAGAGTGGCAGGGCGCTGTTCCAGAGGGAGGCCCCAGCCGAAGACGGAGATCTACCCCCAGCTCGTTTCTTTGATAAACGACTGACCCTGAGGGAGTTGGAGGTAGAGGAGTGAAGAGCTCGAGAGGGGAGGTATTTGCGGAGGAATAGCTGAAGGTATTTTGGACCGAGGCCCCAGAAAGCCTTGTGGACAAGGCAGAGGGTTTTGAATGATAGATGTCCGGTAAAAAGATACCATCCCTGTCCCCTGGGCCCCACTGGTCCTAACACAATGAACATGATTATGTGTATATGCAAGGCGCTGCACATTCATACAGCAATCACTCTATCATTCACATGAGCATCCATCACCATACACTCACTCATAACGCATCCATACACATGTTTAAATAAAAACAATGAACATAAACGTACCTTCTGCATTGGCCTGTGTGTGGGTGCTGCTCCAGCTGCTCTGTCCGTATGTGCGAGGAGGCGCAGGAGCTCCCCCTCGGACATACAGACATGCAGTGCCCCAGCCAGCATTTCCAATGAGCTATGCAATGCTGGCGAAGCAAAACGCCCCAGCACTTGCATGGCTCAGTGAGCATGTGCGGCTGGGGAACTAAACTGAACTGTCAAAGGGAAACAGTGTTTCCCTTTGACAGTTCAGCCAGCCCAGGAGCACTCCATTAGCTGGATAAAGCAGCTGAGGGAGTGCTCACTGTTTCACTGGGCTGGCTCCTTAGCTCCTCCATAATGGGTGAGGGGCCACTATGCAGTTAGTAATGTTGACCATTGTTGCTGAATATATCACAATTTACTTACATT
Source organism: Ambystoma mexicanum (assembly GCF_040938575.1). Classification (NCBI taxonomy): domain Eukaryota; kingdom Metazoa; phylum Chordata; class Amphibia; order Caudata; family Ambystomatidae; genus Ambystoma; species Ambystoma mexicanum. Next base: position 255,697,556 of record NC_090924.1, on the reverse strand, counting down.
TTAACACAAAGCACCCCTTTGGGTACTATTGAAACAGTGGGCTTCATAACTACTCTGGCGGTAGCTGTGCCGGTAAAACCGGCACGGCTGCCACTGGAGTTGCATCCGGGTCTGGCACCCGCGAATGGGCAATTACTAGGTCATGCCGAGTTAGGCGGACATGATAATTGCCCTTTCGAAGGTGCCGGTAGATCCCCATTCCCATTTGAGCCCCATATGGCTCAAATGGGAAGGGGGAGCTCGGATGCACCGGCACCGTTAATAACGGTGCTGGTGCATCCGACGAGCTGAGGTCAGACCTGGCGGGGGCTGTCAAGCACCCACGAGCACAACTCTTACTATGGCGGAACGGTAGCAACGGTGCCGGTAGCTTACCAGCACCGTTGTTACTGGTCCGCCATAGTAGTAATGAGGCCCAGTCTGTGACTAAAGGAATGAATATCCATTTACAACTGTGGGCCACTTTTTCATTGTTGCCTGAGACAGTTTCATGCTTCAGCCCGCCCATGTGGGCCACCCCTGCTCATTTCTTCCAATCTAAAAAAAAAAAAAAAAAAAAAATCTTTTTTCATGCTGAGCTCTCAGGGCCCCCCTGGGATGCACCCGCGGACCCCTAGGGGGTCGCGACCCACAGTTTGAATACCACTGGTGTAGAGGGTCAGTATTAAGAGGCGCGGACGGACATCACTAATGCACTGAACAAGAAGGCATATCACGGACACAACAGAAAATGTATGTATTGATTGGACACCCCTGTGTGACAGGGAGCCACAGGTCAACATAATGGCCCTAGAAGCACATTGTTTATTTTGGTGTGTTTGATAGTTTTTTAATTGAACTTGCCAGCATATCAAATAATATACCTACCAGTCTTCAACGCCCACTACAGAATGCCTTGGCAGGTCGCATATTTGTGCAAGTGTATAATTTCAACTCGTGGTTGACTTGCAAATGGCATATCCAGCCCCCTGTTTTCTGTATCACCCTAAGCAAACATTGACTGCTGCAAAGAGTGAATTACCAGATGCATTCTCCAATGACTTTACCAACTGCTAGGCCTGGTTTCCTGGATTAACTCATGGTTTTATTATCTTTCAAAACAACAGAATCCCACAAGTGTCGATTGGCCCATAGGACAATGGGCCTCATTACGACCCAGGCGGTAAGGGGTTTACGCCAGCGTAAACATCGCCGACCCTTACCGCCTGAGTACGAGATCCCTTAGCGCCATGGCGGATCTAACACCTGCTTTTAGCAGGTGTAAAAATCCATGGCGCTAAGGGACCTTGATGTTAATTACGCCACCGTAATTTACGGTGGCGTAATTAACGCCTTCCCCACTCCCATTATGCCCTATGGGGCAAAAATGGGAATGGGGAAGGGTAAATGGGGATTGGGGACTTACCGCCCCGCCAAGGTCGGAATGGGGCGGTAAGTCCGCCAACCCCCATGGCGGAGTTGGCAATTTAGCGCCATGGTCCATGGTGCCAATAGCGCCATGGACCTCCGCCAAGGTCGTAATGAGGCCCAATGTATTATGTACTTGGAGAAGCAAACTTTTACGGGTCATGAGACAGATAAACCCATCACTATACAGGTTAAACCGCATACTTATCAAGACACTGGGCCTCATTACGACCCAGGCGGTAAGGGGTTTACGGCAGCGTTAACAGCGCCGACCCTTACCGCCTGAGTACGAGGTCCCTTAGCGCCATGGCGCTTTTAACACCTGCTTTTAGCAGGTGTTAAAATCCATGGCGCTATGGGACCATGGAGTTAATTACGCCACCGTAATTTACGGTGGCGTAATTAACGCCTTCCCCACTCCCATTATACCCTATGGGGCAAAAATGGGAATGGGGAAGGGTAAATGGGGATTGGGGACTTACCGCCCCGCCAAGGTCGGAATGGGGCGGTAAGTCCACCAACCACCATGGCGTAAACGTAGTTTACGCCATGGTGGTAAAGTCACGGCCCAGGCGGTAACTTACCGCCTGGGTCGTAATGAGGCCCACTGTCTACTTACCTCAGAGAGATGCCCAACCACGCCTTTAGAAATTGGTTACAAGAAGGCAAAACGAATAATAAATAATTCATCCTTGCCCTGCTAAAGGCAACATTTCATCGGCTGCACAAAAGGAGCTGTGCTTTCATATGTTCTCTGAGTAATTGTATTACATTTGCAATTGTGTACTAGGTTTATTTATTTATTTAAAATGTTTATAACGCGCTACTCGCCCATGGGCCCCAAAGCGCACAAAAGACAAAACAAGACATACAAAACAAAAGTTGTAGAGATACAGAAGAAGCAAGAAAAACTGGTCTAGTCTAGTCTAATATGTTTGCATGTAAGGTTGCATCCTTTGCAGCATTGCTCTTTGACATTGCATCCCCATAATCCCAAACATGGGGCAGAATAACGAGTGTGCTGATGGTGAGGAAACAGCACAAGACATGCACTTGCAAGAGGGGTCTCTCCATGTTATCTAATGTTAGGTGAGTTTATAAAGCACTCTTACACCAAAGCAATGGCTTTCTAGCACTAAAAAGAACAACTTTGCATAAGTGATGGACCTATACTTGAAGATTATTAACAAATGAGAAGGTTATTACACAGGTTTCAAAAGTGAAAGTGGTTCAGAGGTCCCCTCAGTTGATGATGATGTCAAAGTGTTGCCGCACAAATGGAAAAGCTGCAGCCCCCTGGTCTGTGCTTCTTGGTTTTAGGGATAGTGAACCCAGTTGAAGATGTGGATCAAAAAGATTCTAAATGGAGCAGACTTTAGAAATTTAGATAAGATATAGTTTGGTCCTGTCATGTCCCATCTAATCTGTGCACATGTGCTCCTGCCCACTTTCCTTCTGGGTTTCAATTCCCACCTATTCAAAAAGATTGAACAAGGCACAAGCCATAGCAGGTACTCAATGTTTGCTTTCTCTCAAAATAAATCTAAATTATACCAACTAGTCGTGGTATTTTGGTCTAGCCTCTTTACATTGGCCTACTATGCACGCTTGACCGTAAAACCTGAAAATAGAATGCACCCACAAGAGGTTAAAAACTAATATGAAAAAGTGGCTCCATGAACAGAAGACATAACTAAAATATGCCTGCACACATTAACCAAATTATCTTCCCTTCCCACCCATGACTCCTATACTGGACTCTACCACACTTATACCTTATGACTCAAGAATCCGCCTCAGGCTACATTTAGACATTACCAGACAACCTTAACACTGCCTACTTTGGCTCTGCGAAACCAGACTTGTACCTATATCCACTTCTAGTATGTTTGTTATGATATGAATGCCGTTCAAGCACAAGAATTATGTTATTCATGGTGCCTTAGTAAAAGCATCACCCAGATTATGTAACTCAACTGTCATCTCAAATAGTGGATACCTACTGTAAGTAAGCTGGCTGCTTGGATGTGTAACCTCATCCCATGCTTCCTATTATTTGTACATACGTTACACAAGCACTTTGCAGTGGCCCCTTACAAGTTTACGCATTATACAACTCAAATATTAATTTGCTCTCTAAGGATTTTGAGTAGGCACATGTCATGTCCAGTGCCTCATACTTTAGCATTGCTAACATTACCCTATAAGTGGAGAGCAGCGTTGCAATATCATTTACTTGGCCTAAAAATGATGATGGGTATGGGCTATGGCTGGCATTATTCACATAAAGTAATAGTGCAATGGATATTCAGATAACTAGAATGCTTTGCACACAATCTGCAACTGTTCCATGTTTTCAGAGTTCCATTGGGGATACACCATAACAAATTATATGCTAGCTCGCTACTATACAAAATCGGGTTCACTGAACACTGACATAATCCTACCCGCAATTTAAATGTGGGGTATTTTGCAAACAATTTTGTATGCACATGCAAATTCATGACATTTTCTTAAACTGCAACATAATATCATGGTGAGGCTTTACATATTTTTTGCTGGAAATCTATTGTGGGTATGCAAATATCCCAGTGAATGTTTTACTGCTACATTCCTTCACCTTTTACAGAGCCCTGTCAACTAATGTTGGAGGCTAGCACAGGAGTGGGAGAGGGGTATTCGTGAAAGGGCACATGTGAAGACTCCTTTGGGTTGAGGAACAAATCAGCAACATTCAAAAAATGAATCAGATGTTTTGACAGTACAGTAAAGAAAATGTGTTTCTTTTTGCTAACGGATAGGAAACTCTTGAGACAGTCGAGTAAACTACCTTCTGTTTCTTTCTTTGCTCAGCTGCTGAGGGCTTTTCAATATAATCATGTGTTTGCGTTGTGACAAATCCAAAGATGCCGTCACTGCTTCCATAGGGGGAGCCCCTTTCCATGAGGCTAGGGAGGTGAGGTCACTACCAGATAGTCCCCCTGGAGTGGTACTCAGTGGGAGGATCTCATGGGGAGGGAAACCCCTATGGAACAAGTGATGACTATCCAGGGAGAACGTGGTATTAACGTATTCCAACAGACTCCCTCTCACTCTCCTATCCTGTTGAAACACTTTAGTAGCACACACGTCTGTATATCTGTGCAGGATAGAGAACTCAACCTCCTTAAGAAGTACTGAAACGAGGAAGAGTAGGGACTACCTATGTGAGTCATATGTGAAAATTGGGATGAAAAAGAATCCAAGTAACACATTTGAGAATGATAACATAAGTACAGGAAAAAGAAGAGGCGTGGAACAATGAAGAATGCTCTGCAGTACCAAAACCAGCATCTTAATCAATATGGACAATATGTGAGCAAGAGGAACTGCAAGCAGGTTGGCGATGTGGCAAAGGGGAGCTGGGGGAACCGAGACACGAGGCAAGAAGGTGAAGCCTCCGAAATGGGTCAGAAGCAAAATGACCCCTCTCCCGACTGGAAGCAGGCTGCCGATACCGATGGAAGAGAAGGGACCACATGGTCCACTTCAGAAATGGAGGCCAGCAGGAAGCAGCAGCGACAGAGATGACGTAGTGAGAGCGGAATATACAGAGACTGAGTCCTGGAACCGGCTGGAGCCCAAACATAAGCTGCCTGGAGGTAGGGACTTACTGGGGCTAGCTGGTGGGGATGGAAGAAGGGTCTGGGGCCCAATGAAGACCGGTGCAATGACCCTGGAGAACAGGGATGAGAGGAGAGCCTGGGAAAGAGACTTTGAACAAATAATTGCACCTGAAGTAAGGGTCTGGGAGCACCAAGTACAGAAAAGAAAGTTTAACAGTTATATGGACAATAGCAGTACCTGGCAGGATAGTGAACCAGTCTGCTAAACAATCAGCACAGAAGCCTGAGAAAGGCCAGGGAAAGGGAATCATTCCCCCTGGTGTTGTGAGAAGCTGGAGAAAAGCCTGGGGAATGAAATAATTCCCCCTGGTGTTGCGAGAAGCTGGAGAAAAGCCAGGGCAAAGGGAATCATTTCCTCTGGCATTCTGCAAAGCTCAAAAGAACCAGGGGAAGAAATGCATACCCCCTGGTGGTGAGAGGTCATCAAGTCTGGTGTTGCACAATATGCACCACAGAGAAGGACGTCTGAGTGAGACCCTGGGACAGGGAGTCATTCCCCATGGGGATAGAAGCAGACCACCTGGAGAGTGGAGACACTCTCCACGGATCCAACAATAAAGTCAGAAGTCATGGTCAATAAGGAATGCTGATGTTTTGGGGTGTTGGACTTTGAGTTGAACCAAGAACTTGTAGTCCTCTTTGCGACTTTTTATTTGGAACTTTGTTTTCACCTTGGAAAAGGATTGTGACCAGGGAAAGAGAGTCATTCCCATGGAGAACAGTCCCTTGTTTCACTGGAACCAGAAGCTGCTGTCCAGAAGACGGGCCATTCTTCTGGACCCAAAAGATTCACCACTTCTTAGTTCATTTTCAAGTGAAAGGGAAGGAAATAGGTTTCTGACACAGGGCGGTGGACTCTTTATTTTCTTGGATATCCAGACAGACTCCTTAGTGTTTAGTTGAGGCAGTGAAACCCCTTTTAGATATGGAGAAAGTGAGTTTTTTTCTTTAATTTAATACAACAAAGTCCTTTGCAACAAATATGCCACCTCTGTGTCATTCTGATACTTCTGCACTCTTACAGCGTTTGTTGCCTCTACCATCCCCATGCATCTGGTTCAATTGATAACAGTGAATTTCAGAAGAGGGGTCCCTAGCTAAAGAAGACAACACTCAATCTGTTGTAGCGGCTGTGAGCATTGCAGCTATTGATTTACAAAACAAATATATGTGATTTTCTTTAATGGGGATCCAACTTGTTCTTTCTCCTTAGAATGACTCTTAAGATAAGGCAGTAAAACTATTTGTGTTCCTACCTATGCCACTGCTCTGCTGGTCACTGATTTGAAAAATCAATAATGTAATGTGGATAGTAAGCAGAGGCCCAGGATTTCTGATCATCGTATTCTGTGGTGCAGTTATTTCGATGCAATTATCGTCCTTGAAAGAATTATCAGAGGAATGTTCTCCTCCTGGCCCATGATTTACTTCATTCAAGTGGCACATGAACTACTATTGGCATGTTTTTTGGAATATTCCTTTTAATTGCCATTATTCCATTTGGAAAAATGGTATACTGTCTGAATTTTCTGGCAGCTAGATCAGTAATTAGTGATATTTGATTTTTGTAAAAAACAGGAGCGTTTTTTTCCAATGGCATTAAACACTTTCTGCATGGTCTCTGAGCAGTGTAACAAATAAATATCAACAAATAAACCTACTGTTTAACTTGCGCTTACAAACCATGCAATGCTTTTTTTGTGCATACATGTTTTTTTCTCTTCTCCGCAGTACTTTTGGTAGGTATTATGGCATATCGTGAAGTCTTGGACTGGTTGATGAACTCACCTTACAAATCACACATACAATATTTGTTTTTTGAACCTATGTATTGGAAAAAGTGCTGTAGAATGCACCTTTTACACTGATATGTTACAAATTGCAGTGATTGGGAAGGGGAAATTCTTCAGAGATGGTAGCTCACTAAATACACATGATCACAAAGTGGCTTACCTCGTAATTCCGTTGCGCACAGGGAACATAATGTGCACATGAAAACTAACCATTTCCGCACTTAGGGAAACATTATTTGAGGGAACATTGGTCCTGTGTCATACCAGACTCTAAGCGCATGGATTTAAAAGTGACCTGACTCAAACAGCAGCCAATGCAAGGCTCTCAAAGCTGAAGGCACCTAACCAAACCAGCATAATTTTAGTAACAACCGGATAGTCGCATTCTTCAGTCTCTGATGACAATTCAACAACGCCTTATGGAAGCCTAAGTGGGCACTTTTGGAGTAGCCCAAAGTTGAAAGGAATAGAAAAATGGTGACCTGGACCCAAAGGTCGAAAACTAGATATGGAAAAATGTGCTTCACTAGTCATAAGTTATAGGCATGAATGGTGGAAGGGGATTTATAAAGTTCAAACTTATCTGGGAAGCAACTGTATGCTGTAGAAAGGGGATGCACTCAGGGGGTTACAAGTAGGGCTCAAGGGTGAGCAGGGGAGGGAGGTAACTCCGGAGTTGGAGAGTAGGCTTGTGTGGAGCAATCAGGGATTGGCAGGATGTTCTTTGAATCGTGGGGTTTTCAGGTTCATCCCAATGTATAGGATGAATGGGACCTGTCTTATCTGCATTAGTAACTTGTTCCAGAGACAGGGAAGGGCCAGTCTCCCTGTATTTCTCCCATCTGACAACGGCGCTCACCTGAAGGCCCAGGGACAGGTCCGAGTCAATGATGCCCTGATTCTTGACCTTGCTGAAGGTTGAGGGCATGTTTCTAATTCAGGTGTCCAGTGAGGAAGGGGCCACGGGCAGCATTATGTTCGAACATTTATTCACTTTTAGATGCATTTCAGACTGTTCAGCTGCATCGAATTCTGGATGCCAAGCAGGCGTAAAGGGTGCAGCAGCTTGTTGTTGATTGCGATCAAAATTTAAAATTAACTGTCGGCCATCGGCATAGTTTTATGCCATGACACCAAAGGATTTACTCAGATTGAGCACTGTGCTGATATACATATTAAACAGTAAAGGCGAGAGTGTGGAACCCTGCACTCGAAATCACAGATATTAGAAGTAAAATGTGGTGGGGTGATCACCTGTCTTTACCCAGTCAAGAATGAGGAGAACTATTTTAGCGCTGTGCCTCTGCATCCTATCTCTGCAAGTAATACTACGGGCAGCCTGTGGGACACTGTTTTAAAGGCTGCAAACAGACCACGGAGCGTTAATGCCCCTGTGTTTCTCTGGTCTGCTTGTCGCCTCGTATCATCACGTCTCAATGTAATGACATACTCAGTCCCCGAAGAGGTCAGAAGCCAGCCGGCAGCAGATCCAAGATGTCAATATTTTGAACATAGTTCTTGAACCGATGCAACGTCACCTGTCTTTCAATATGCTAAGCCAAGTAGGGAAGATTGGACATTTGCTGAAGATTGTTAGGATCCAAGGGATCAATTGTAGGTTTCTTTAAGAGTGGATTCACCACAGCAATTGGCGTAGTCCAAACGGGAACACGCGCATGTGCACGGATGTCTTTGTTATTGTGTTGGGACCATTCTTCATGACACAAGGAAAAGTTATGAGTTTGGGGTTCGGGTTTCTGAGTGATGTTGCCACTGGCCACTGTCATGTTCCTTCAGGTCAGGCGCGATTTTAGGTTTGTCTGTGTCACCTATGTCACTATTAACCTTCATTTTACTAATAAATCCAATGTCCATTGAATGTGTGCTGTGTTTGACTCTGCACATCATGCATTATGGGTGTAATGTGCCGTGGGGCAGACAGCAAATTGTGTGTAGGTGCATTTGGTGCCGCTGTATTATCTGCTGTGTTGGCAGATTGTCTGCTGCACCACAAAGAAGCATTACTGTGTATTACACAACATTTTACCTGGAATATGCAACGTTCTTATTGTGTGCTTCTGAAGCAAACATTTTTTTACAGCACTGGACTCCAACTCAGGTTATATGGGTTCTTGTGATCCTGGACCATCAGCTTCGGACAGTGCAATCCTATACACCAAGAAGGTTTCTCTAACTGGAAATTATATATATAATATTTTAATATAGAAATTTCCGATATTGGGTTACGGCTGTGACCAACATGCAGACAGTCACAGGGCAAAACCTTTTGGAATGATTTACTTCTAGAAACAGCACTAAAACCCCTCTTCTCACGGACAATGGTAGCCAGTGGCACCGACCTCTGGTTTTCCCAGGGAGTGCCGGCACCCAAAAAAATAAATGTCCCATAGAAAGTCTAGGGACACTTATGCAGATAGCCTTTCCCTGTACGCAGATGACCTTTCCTGTGGAGGGACCCAGGCCCCGTAGGACCCATGTAATCAGCGCCCCTGATGGTACGCTTTCCACAAACATTGTCCTGCTGGGTGGCCACCATCCGTAGACCCTCATTGATTCCGCTTCTTCCTTTAACTTGTATACAGCCTAAACAATCCCAGTGGCCAGAGGCATTGCTAGGGGGTGGGGAGGGCCTAAGGGGGCTATAGCCCCAGGTCTTTTGGTTGTATCCCTGGATAGAGGTGCAGGTGCTACAACCAAAATACTCGCTAGCCCTGAGTCCTGCCAGTCCCGACAGTAGCTTAGCCCCTGCTCTTTTCCAGACCTAGCAACACCCCTGCCAGTGACAATGCCCCAGCATTTCAAGTCCTCACTCCAATAAGAAGACTTCAGTGGTTGTGGCTTCTGCAGTTTCCACATCTATTAAATTCCCCTGTTTGTGCCCAAGCTACTTGAGTGAGTACTTAAGAGTCGAATTAAAGGCTTTTCAGAGTCCCATAATATCGTACCCTCTCATGAGCTGGGGTTTGTACAGCCCTTGGAAAACAATATGTGCTCTTTCAAAATGTATTTGTGGTCAAAGGCAGTATCAGTGTCAATGGCTTGGTTATTTACTTTGATCTGTGTGGCACATGTTCCAGACTAGGCTACCAGGTGCTATAGTATTCTGAAGATACTTGCATCTAAATAAGAACATAGAGGCTGCCCATCATCTTGGGAACTATACTTTGGTCGATATTTACCTTCCACTACTGCTACTCTGCATGTGTCTGCAGTGGAGTGTTCCTGTTAACTCACCACCATTTTATCCATCATGGTCCTTTCTACTCCTTGAAAGATTTCTATGGGCGTGTTACTTACTGAAAACCACTGTTTCCCCTTGCATTGAAGGCCCCCAAAGCCACAGAAATATCTATCTACTATTCTTCCTACCTGGTTGCTGTCTCTGTGCTTCTGTGAACGTCACCGCCTGTCTCTATACCCCTTTCAATGTTGTTGTCTGTTTCTGCATAGTACTGCCCCTCTTTACCAACCTTTGTGCCCCGTCCTTGCCTGCTGTTTATTTCCGTACTTTTCCCAAGCGGGCTCCTTGCTTCTGGACCCTTGATGTGTAGCAACCCAGCCCCATTGCTCCTTGACCTCTCCTGCCCCCTTGCCCTTCCAGCTCGCAACCCGCAGAGCAAGCATGATAAATGCCTTACATTTTTCCACAGCAGATATTTCCAAAGGGGGTGAAAACGAGAGCCTCATTGGTAGGTGTTGATATAGAAATGTCTAATGCTTCGAGTATCAGCCAATTTAGGGAATATGTTTCAAACGATGTTTTGCCCAATCTGCAAACAAGTTAATGCACCAGGGCATTTGAGCATCTATCATGGTTTAAATTTGCCATCAGCGAGGTACCCTCCAGGTAGGGAGGTTTTGTCTTGCAGATTATTTGATCTACCTTTTATTTTAATAGTCTCATCAATCGAACACATGCTAGACCCGTCCGGAATAATGAACATTATAAATGATCATGTATTTTTTGTCAAATAATTAATTTCACGCCTTCCGGGATGAAGTGGCATGTGCTCTTATTGGCTTAGTATATGGGGGTCTTCAGATGTAATTCTGTTAATTAATATCAATAGTTTCAATTGCCCCAGTCTATGTAATTAAGCAAGGCCTTATAAGAGACCCATTGATTTTTGATGGCGCTCCATTGCCTGAACTGGCCTGATCCAAAGTGACCTGATTCACAGAAGCATTTTAAAATGGCGCAATACCATAGGAAAATGTTCTGTAAATCGGGCCCTATAAATTTCCACTCTTTATCCAATCCTGTAATACCCTATTTCACCACTATGCTGATGGCAGACTCACTAGTCTACCAAAACTGTTCAGCTACCAGGGGCAGTTTGTCCATAATGGGCGAGGGGTTGTCGACCTAGCTGGGCTGGCTGAACTGTCAAAGGGAAACATAGTTTCCCTTTGACAGTTCAGTTCCCCAGCCGTGCATGCTCAATGAGCCATGCAAGGTTGAGTGTGTATTGCTTCCCCGGTCTTGCATAGCTCATTGGAAATGCTGGCTGGGGAATTGCATGTCTGTATGTGTGATGGGGTGCTCCAGTGCCTCCTCACACATACAGACAGAGAAGGCTGGAGCCGGGTGTTTCACCACCCATGCTCAGGCCCTCTGTTCATGCTATGCAGGAGCTGGAGAACTGGGGAGGAAACTTCAAGGCCGGGGCAGAAGGTACGGTTATGTTCATGTATTATTTAAATATGTGTCTGGATGAGTGTATGCTTGTGTTAAACGAGAGTGTATGATGATGGGTGCTCCTGTGAATGATTGAATGATTCCAGTGTGAATGTTATGTGAATGTGTGTGTGTTTGTGCTAGTCCAAGGATTTGATTTTGGCAAGGGGGGGTGAGGGGTTGTACAACAAAGGGATTTCAAAAATGCCTTTGTTGTACAACCTCCCTCCCCACCAGCCAAAATAAGCTCTCCTTCTAAGGCGCTGTGGGACCCTGGAGAAAGAGATGGAATTTTTTTCACTGGACATCTATCAAAGATGTCTAGTAAAAAAAATACCATGCTTTTCTCCTGGCCCCCCCCAGCGCCTCGCATGCACACAAAATCATGTTGGTTTTGTGTTTCTGTGTGGCGTTGTGGGGCCCAAGGTACAGGGATGGTATTTTTCTATTAAATTTGGTGTATTTCATAACACAGTTTCCTAAATAGTTTGAAAGAAAAGGCACAGGATTAATGGACAGTTCCGAATAGAAAGACCTGAGCTGTATCTGTACTTTATAGGCCAGGTATGCTCAGTGAATATCACTCACATGGTTGAGGAGATTTTATGAAGGTTGAGTACAATTTGCATGGTACTCAACTTTGCTTGTCAAGTATGGGGATGTTTGAAACGTTCATTTGTCATTTACTGCAAACGAACTTTGTGTGCAGTAAACTGAAAATACTGTGTCAAAGTAGAAGTGTGCTTATGGTGCCATGCACCATTTTACAGAATGCACTTGTACATTTTTGTCTGTCACCCTGAGGCGAGTGCATTTCTTTTAGGTTGAGTATGTAAACTAAAGAACTTTACCTGCAGGTCTATTGGGATTTTTTTGAATTTGCAAGGGCTATATACTACAGTACACCGGATCATTTCTCTGCATCAAAAAATCATGTATGCGTGTATCAGGAAAATATGCAGCTCACAGAAACACATAGGGGCCGATTCATGGAACAAACGTGTGCCGAAAATCCCAGCGCAAGCAGGCGCAAGGTGGCGCAAGCATGAGAAAGCAAGCGCACGCGTGTGATTCAAGGAAGGTGCTGTGCGTGTATACCACTGGTTGTGCGCCAAATCCGTGCGTGGCACACGTCATCAAACGGCGTGTGCTACGCGCACAGTGAAAGCACACATAGCGCGGCGCACACAAGAAAAGTTGGTGTAAAAGTGGGCAGAACATGCGGAATGGGGAATAATGCGTGAAAAAGAAGGCGTAACTGGGGAAGTACTGCAGGGAACTACACGGAACGCCCACACGCAGGCGAACAACCGGTATTCATGGATTCGAATACGGGAGACCTGCACACGGCAAAAGACGTGCATAGGCGTCAACGCGTCCGCCACAGGAAGGCAGGCGGAAGCGTCCCCGCGCACAGTATAAAAGTGCACGCAAACAACAAACACGTATATACCGCTATGATGAATGCCCCATTTGTCGCAGCACTGATCGTGGGACACCGCAGGAGGAGGAGAATAGCCAGGGCACACATTTTTTCACCCCAGACAAGCCTTTTTGGGATGCCTGACGACCAGGTCTACGGCCGGTATAGGTTTCCACCTCATATCATTCTAGACCTGGTCAGGGAGTGGGAAGATGACCTTACATCCCCCACCCTCTGCTCCCAAGCATTGAGCCCCTTGGAGAAGGTGCTCAATGTCCTGCATTTTTTGGCCACTAGGTAATTTCAGCGGACTACTGCTATAGTGGGGGGGGGGGGTCTCACAGGCCACGCCGTCATGCTGCCTACACCAGGTCTTGGCAATCATGACAGCGCGCCCCTCAGTCCGCAGGCACATATACATGCCCAGAACACCCGCAGAAAGGCAGGCTGTTGTCCAGGACTTTTACAGGGTGGCACACTTCCCCAAAGTGCTTGTTGCCATAGATTGCACCCATGTGGCGCTACGTCCACCTAGGGCCACTGAGCACATCTACCGAAACCGCAAGCACTGGCATTCCATCAACGTGCAGGTGGTATGCGATGCAAAGGGAATCATCACCTCTCTCTATGCAAACTACCCTGGCTCCACCCATGAGAGTTTCATATACAGAATGTCCGCCCTGAGCCGAGCCCTGGAAGCTGGGCAGCATGGCGACACATGGCTCCTAGGTGAGTACAAATGCCTGTGCACATGCATGCATGTCACACACACACACAAATACACAAATCCCAATAATCAAAATCATCATCACCTCTCCAGGGGACAGTGCCCACACTCTGAGCAACCACCTGATGACGCCAATCCGGAACCCCACCACACCATCCCAGGTAAGATACAATGTTGCCCATATTGCAACCAGGGCCATAGTGGAGCGCACATTCGGAGTGCTCAAGTCACGCATCCGCTCCCTTGACCACTCTGGCGGGCAGCTACTCTATGCACCCCCAGTAGTGTGCAGGATCATTGGGCAGCATGTGTCCTGCACAATGTTGCAACACGGCAGGGCGTACCGGTGGACATGGTGGTGCCCCCACATCCCCAACTACAGGCACAGGCGCTGCCCATGGGAGGGGACAGGGCACATGGCGAGGAAGCCCGGACCCAGCTTGTGGCCACATTTTTCACCTAAACTCCCACCGCTGCAGAGTGCGCACAGGCCTGGCACATACCAGGTGACAATCGATGATGACAACTGTCACAACCTTACCACCCTGAGAATGTTGCCATGGAAGTGCCACATTGTGTGCATCCCTAGCTACTTAAACATAAGCAATCCTGTGTGACCAAAAGGCACACATGCAAGTTGTGAATCACACAGACCTGCAAAACAGGCCATGACCATCACTGGTATGTCACCCAAACCCTCCCAAACCACAACATGACATGGCAAGCAATAGCTATACACCAACACAGTACCAATAAGGTACACATTGACATGTGAAAAATATAAGTGGCATCACACAATGATTCCTGACATGGAATCAGATGAAATGACTGACCAGCAACCTCCCACCCAAAAGAAGTCATACCCAAATGCATTCCAACAGTTGTAGTTGTAGCATAACAATGAATGCCTGTCTACATGCACATTGTGCATTGCAAAATCAACACTGCAGCTTCTGTGTGCCGTGCCCACCTCCTGCAACACACTGCTCAGTGCAGAGCATAGTGAACAGCCATTGGGTGTGACGCACACCCTGAGCATCACATCTAAGCGACCAACTACATCAAAAAGCAAATTAAGCATGTACAGGATCCACAATTGGTCATAGATCATGTGCTGCAGGGACACAGTGGGCACCAGAAGGCAAACAGAGTGTACATGTGGACATGGAAGGGTGGTTGTACATGTAGTGGATCATAGTGCGAGTGTGTGGGTCAGTAGGGACATGCACTCAATATATGCATGTGCAATCAAGTGACCATCAGTTTCCTCTACACATCACATGCGAACATTCACCATGTGTACACCCCAGCATGTCAAGCCACAACTATTCCCTCACACCTGAAAGGTAAACACAACACATGAACAGGCATTGATCAGCAGAATACATCATGTACATAGGATACTGCAATTACAATGTCAGGGTGTGCATCACACTGTAGGGCAAGGCAACTGTCAACAACAAAACACCCCCCCTCCCTCACAAATCACCATGACTCACTGAACAACTGCACCTGGGTTATGTAGCCTTCATCCTTTATTTTCACCTGGCCACAGGATCACCCTTCCCCTTTGTCACCATCTCCCACATGTGTGCAAAAAGCATCCAGCACCCTCATAGGCCACCTTGACTTGCGAAAAACACCACATCAAAGAGAACTCAAAGCAGGCCAACACAGAAGCCAAGCAAAAAGCCTGCAGGCAGCAAAACAAACCAGAAGAGCCTCCAGTAGATGACTTGAAGTAGCAGTACATCACATAGCCCAAGTACTACCACAATGACGTAACAACCAAGGAAGCACAGTAAAACAATGTCACAACAGGATGTGTACCATGTGTGGTACATAACACAGAATGATGCACCACGAACTGATGTGTACTGTCACAGCTTCCGTGTACAGGCGCAGGAGTGACACGAACCAACCACCCCCACCGTGGTCTGGGTGCCTGCAAGGTCAAACTCACACAGGCCTCTGAGACCATGGTGGGGAAGGAGGGTCAGGAATATGCAGTCGGGACAGGCATTGCTATACTGGATAACCGGAATGCGGGGCAGGAGAGGGGAGTAGGATTGACACAGGAAAGTAGGAAATGCACAAAACTGTACTACTCACATTGACACATACATAAGTACACCAAACTTAATCATCATGCACATAATAACAAATTACTCAAATGGAAGACAAAGAGAAACTTATCTCTGGAGTGAGTGCTGGCCTCCTGCCTGCGCACTCTCAGGTCCGGTAACAGGAGCAGTTCAATGCTGCAAAGAGAGCCACAGTTACTAATCTGTGCATGCCCAAAACACACAAACACACCACCATATATGCCCCAAACTAACAAACTACTCAACAAACAAACAATCTGGCGTGGATGCTTCGTACCCATACGTAACACCCCTGTGATGAGTTACAGGAAAAGTTGGGGCTTTTTAGAACCAACTTATATGTCCATGCGCTAAGGTGTTTGTTGGAATCCAAATGCGTCATAGTTGAGTGTGGTGCAAAGAAGGGGACTCACAGCCCAACCCCTTGAGTGAAGCAGTAAAAAAAAAATGCTCCACACTTCAAAAAACTGCGCCACAAAAAATATCAAGGCGAAAGAAAGTATAAGAATATTTATTGCGTTGCCCTCTGTGATAACACGTGTTTCGACACACAAGTGTCTTTCTCAAATCAGGGCTAGTATTGACTAATACAACAGAACAAAGATAGTTGATCAACAAGTATTACATCATACCACATTGTACAGTCATTTGGTGTTAAATGTAGCAAAGAAAGCATAGAAGTCAAAAAAAGAAAAAAAAAAGAAAAAAAACAGTTTATATATATAGCCAGGAGTTATGTATATATGTCAACACCATACAATTAGTGGTTCATCACAATTGCAATTGCAAGACACAGATAAACAAGGAGGGGTGTAGGGGGAGGAGATTTGAGGTAATGGAGAATACAAAATAAAAAATAAAAAATATAAGAAAATACAAAGAAGGGGGGGAAAAATCAAGACCAACAAATCTGGTTAGTGCCAATATAATATGTTACCATGTTAATTCCATAGATACATGGAGTTGGAAATCCCAATTCCTTACCTATCCTCCATATCAAAGTTCATTCACTTCAGGATTGGTGCATGAAAAAAATCACGGGTTCAATCCCCCTGTAAGAAGTCAGGTTTGAGGTCAGCAGTTGTTAGTGAAGGGCAAACTGTTTAGGCTATCATAATAACTGAACAAGATACTTGATTTAAAGTCGTTTCTCGGTGATAGTGATGGTCAAATACATGGTTGCATAAGTGAGGTTGAAAAACGGGGGGGAGAGAATATAAAGATTTGTAAAGTCAAATAGTTGGTCCAAACAATATTAATGCCAAATGAACTCTGGTGCATAAACCCAGAGTCAGCATTTGTCATGCTGCCAAATTCTTCCAAAATTGGGTAAGCATGCTATTAGTGTAAGCGTGACTAAGCATTTTGTACGCTGGGTTACCAAGGAGCCGCACAGCGAACGCGTGTCTCCCCGCCGCGGTGCTCAGAGGCATCGCGAAAGCGAGCACATCGTTCCGACACGGGTTAGCCCCCTCGGGACACCCCCTTGTTATAAGTGCTAATGTAAAAAAGGAGACATGCATTAAGTCCACCGCTAAGTGGCACATCAGGATATGTGGATGCCTCACCTTTGTTAAGTTGTCAAATATCCTGCCATCCGAAGCCGCATAGGCAGCCCTACAGAGTGTTTGTCGAGGTTGCCGTGACAACCGGCAGTCCTTCCTCGATTGCAGTCCTATTTTCCTAAACTATTCTAGGTAGAAAACATGCGCCGTCATTAAGATGGGTCTGTTGCACTGAAATATGCTTGAGTGCAGTTCAATTTCCCTTCTGATCCGCACAACTGTGGATTGTTTGGGGGCAAATTAAGTAAATCTAACTGCATAGTTTATGTTGGAGCCTAAAACAGCAAACCTAAAAGACAGATTTGGCGTAATATTAAAGATTCTTAGTAGGTATTCCCGTATATATGTCGTCATATACTTATCATACTGATGGCAAATTAAATGTTTAAAGATCACCATGCTAAAGCCATGGTATGTATGATTGAAGGGTATTAGTCAATATGGATCTCAAGTTGGGTGCACAAGTTAACAGATCACCAGAATACATAGCGCGTGGGGGTGAAAAGTCCTCGTGTGTAGACGTCAGTATGTTAGAACATTACTCAAATTCCAAAAATCTGCTTCAATTTAGCATCCATCTTATCACATGACATAATGAGTAAATGGTTTAAGACAGTGAACACATAATCAATTGGGAAAATATATAACACATTTTTGCTATGAGGAGTTACGTACCAATCCTACAATGGAAATCAAGACTTTATTGCGAGAACAAATCCTTACATGGGAAAGGAAAGGTTTAATTACAGAAGAAGAAAGAGAATACATTTCTATCCCATTCCCTGTGGTTCCCACCATATATTTTCTAGCTAAGGTTCACAAAAGCTTTGATAAAATCCCGGAAGGAAGGCCGATTGTGAGTGGTATTGGTTGGGCCACGGAAAAAATCAGTGAATATATCGATAATATACTCAATCCAAGGGTACCTACAACCAAAGCATTTTGCAAAGACTCGACAGATGTTATTCGAAAATTGCGAACCATCAGATGGGCTAACACATACAAACTGGTTACCTGGGATGTCCGTGCTCTCTATACATCGATTAAACATGATTCAGCAATTAAAACCCTTGAATACACATTTCATGGGGAAACAGCCTCGCATTATCATCATGTAGCCTTGTTGAAAGAGATGCTGACCATAACCCTGGAGAATAACATTTTCCTATTTGACAAGAGATATTTCAAACAAAAGCAGGGAGTTGCTATGGGCGTAAAGTATGCATCAGCGTTTGCTAATCTTTTTATGAGTATGTTTGAAGACAAGTATGTGTACACAGATATAGAAGCATCAAATAAGATTGTGATGTGGACCAGATTCATCGATGATGTTTTACTAATCTGGAACGGAACTGAACAGGAACTTTTAGACTTCAAGGATCGTTTAAATAGAAATGATGAAGGAATTTTTCTTTCAGGACCATCTAGCGATACCAGCTTAGATTTTCTTGACTTTACCATTTATGTACAAGAAGAGAAGCTCCTCACCAAAACCTTTCGTAAGCCAACAGAAACCAACTCTACTCTCTATGCCACAAGTTGTCATCAAAAGTCAGTAATCACCAATATTCCCAAAGGAGAATTCGTGAGAGCTTGCAGGAACTGCACAACCAATACTGATTTTCTCCAAGAATGTGAATTACTGAAACATCGATTCAGACATAGAGGCTACAGTAAAAAGTGTATCAAATCTGCCTTGGACAAAGTAAACAAAATACAGAGAGATGCAACTTTAACCCCCAAAATCATGAAATATGAAGAACAACTGCAAAAAGTCAGCTTCATTACAACCTTTTCATCTAATAATTTTGAAATAAGAAAAATACTGAAGAGGAACTGGCATTTACTTAAATTGGATCAACATCTTACCAATTTTATAGATGAGGAACCCAAACTAATATTCAAAAAAACTAAAACTTTGAAATCAAGCTTAAATCAATCATTACTCCCACAAGCGCCTATGCCGCAACCAATACACTGGTTATCCGGTGCATTAAATGGATTCAAGAAATGTGGGTGCTGCAGCATGTGCAAATATGCGCATCCTGACACGAGCACCTTTACAGATGTGAGAGGTACAACCACTTCAATTACAGACATTATCAACTGTCGAATTAAATACATTGTATATGTTATCATATGTATCTGCAAACGGATATATATAGGAAGTACTATCCGTGAATTGAGATTCAGAATTAGAGAACATTTACATGGAATGGACAAAGTGGCCACAACTGTACCGCTGGCCCAAGAACACCAAATGGAAGATATAACCCATCTGAGATTCATTGGCCTTAAACAGGCCCGTTTGGGCGAAAGAGGAGGAAATAAAGAAGTCCTCCTTCGGCAATTAGAAGCCAGCCTTATTTGCCGATTCAGAGCTTCTGAATTTGGATTGAATCAAGAACATGAGATGAACCACTTTCTCTAGACTATGATGTACAAATTTGTTATATATTTTCCCAATTGATTATGTGTTCACTGTCTTAAACCATTTACTCATTATGTCATGTGATAAGATGGATGCTAAATTGAAGCAGATTTTTGGAATTTGAGTAATGTTCTAACATACTGACTTCTACACACAAGGACTTTTCATCCCCACGCTCTATGTATTCTGGTGATCTGTTAACTTGTGCACCCAACTTGAGATCCATATTGACTAATACTCTTCAATCATACATACCATGGCTTTAGCATGGTGATATTTAAACATTTAATTTGCCATCAGTATGATAAGTATATGACGACAGATATAGGGGAATACCTACTAAGAATCTTTAATATTACGCCAAATCTGTCTTTTAGGTTTGCTGTTTTAGGATCCAACATAAACTATGCAGTTAGATTTACTTAATTTGCCCCCAAACAATCCACAGTTGCACGGATCAGAAGGGAAATGGAACAGCACTCAAGCATATTTCAGTGCAACGGACCAATCTTAATGATGGCGCCTGTTTTCTACCTAGAATAGTTTAGGAAAATAGGACTGCAATCCATGAAGGACTGCCGGTTGTCACGGCAACCTCGACAAACACTCTGTAGGGCTACCTATGCGGCTTCGGACGGCAGGATATTTGACAACTTAACGAAGGTGAGGTATCCACATATCCTGATGTGCCGCTTAGCGGCGGACTTAATGCATGTCTCCTTTTTTACATTAGCACTTATAACAAGGGAGTGTCCCGAGGGGGCTAACCCGTGTCGGAACGATGTGCTCGCTTTCGCGATGCCTCTGAGCACCGCGGCGGCGAGACACGCGTTCGCTGTGCGGTTCCTTGGTAACCCAGCATACAAAATGCTTAGTCACGCTTACACTAATAGCATGCTTACCCAATTTTGGAAGTATTTAGCAGCATGACAAATGCTGACTCTGGGTTTATGCACCAGAGTTTATTTGGCATTAATATTGTTTGGACCAACTATTTGACTTTACAAATCTTTATATTCTCTCCCCCCCGTTTTTCAACCTCACTTATGCAACCATGTATTTGACCATCACTATCACTGAGAAACGACTTTAAATCAAGTATCTTGTTCAGTTATTATGATAGCCTAAACAGTTTGCCCTTCACTAACAACTGCTGACCTCAAACCTGACTTCTTACAGGGGGATTGAACCCGTGATTTTTTTCATGCACCAATCCTGAAGTGAATGAACTTTGATATGGAGGATAGGTAAGGAATTGGGATTTCCAACTCCATGTATCTATGGAATTAACATGGTAACACATTATATTGGCACTAACCAGATTTTTTGGTCTTGATTTTTTCCCCCCTTCTTTGCATTTTCTTATATTTTTTATTTTTTATTTTTTATTTTTTATTCTCCATTACCTCAAATCTCCTCCCCCCCTCCTTGTTTATCCGTGTCTTGCAATTGCAATTGTGATGAACCACTAATTGTATGGTGTTGACATATATACATAACTCCTGGCTATATATATAAACTGTTTTTTTTTCTTTTTTTCTTTTTTTGACTTCTATGTTTTCTTTGCTACATTTAACACCAAATGACTGTACAATGTGGTATGATTTAATACTTGTTGATCAACTATCTTTGTTCTGTTGTATTAGTCAATACTAGCCCTGATTTGAGAAAGACACTTGTGTGTCGAAACACGTGTTATCACAGAGGGCAACACAATAAATATTCTCATACTTTCTTTCGCCTTGAGATTTTTTGGGCCACAGTTTTTTGAAGTGTGGAGCATTTTTTCTTTATTACCCCTGTGATGGATCATACACAGTCAATGCAGTAAGTCAGGCACCGGTGGGTGCGTGGCAAATGGAAGACCAATGTGTCACGATTTACACAACATACAATATTCCCTGGGTAAGCAGCCAGACGCATATAGCAAGGTATGACTTCAGAACAAGTCGTGTTCCACCATGACCTAAATAAAGTAGGTAGTGCATGTGTCAAATTCTACATGGAAATGAAATGCACTGCACACAAGTCTGTCCCTTGCTGTCCGTCCCTGTGAGCTGCTTCTTTCCATGTCTCGCAACGCTACATGGATAATACAAGTGCCTCAATGGACCATGGTGGACCATAGGGTGGGTGCCACTGCCCCTGAAGGTGCCCCAGACAACTTTCCCATCAACTAGCCATTAGTCCACCAACACATCTCAGCTGTATTGTGCGCTTCAACACCAATATTTGTCCAAGCTCACTGTCAGTGCTGCTAATAAGCATCATGTGCAACTGGCCTAGTGGAAGGTTTGCTGTGTTGTAGCCCCCCTGTGCTGCTCACCTTGCCTGGAGTCCCTTGAAACACGTCAGCTGTTTCCGGATGTATGAGCGCAATCCCTGTGCCTCTGCTTGCGCACACATGCGCATGTCGGCACCACCAAACGTGTCCAGCTTGCAGACGTCCAATGGCCCATGTCTGCTGGCAAAGGTGGTCTGGAGGCTCATCCCCCTGCAGAAAGGGCATGAAACACATGATTAATACTTTAAATTCATCTGTGTGTGTCTCTTCAGGCATTTCATGACTGGACCATGTCAGAGACGTACATCAGAAATCACACCATCAGTCCGTCTTTCACAGGCAAAGTGTGGAACACACTATCTACGGCATGAATTGCAACAAGCACATGTACAGTAAAGATAAGAAACATACTACACAATGCATAGCAACTAATGTACACATGAATCCTGAAACCCCCATCTAGCGAAAGAAGAACAGTGGTCAATAACACCCCTATAATCCCCACTAGGGGTGTTAACACAAGTTCGACAGCAGCAGACATGCCACAGATATGGCAGTCCAAAGCCCTTGTGTAATAGGCTGTTATACCAAACCATACTTGTGAGCCCATGGATAAGGGAAGCAGGAGTGGCATATGTGAGTCAAGGACCCCAAGCTGCATACACATACACAAGACAAGCTTGAAGGGCCCAGCTGGAACAGACAGTGGATGCTTTCAAAAGCCACAAAGCACCACATTGTCACATGAAAGCACAATAGACAAGCAATTTTAAACTATATTAACTAATTACACTAACTATGAAAAACCTACATTACCTAATTAAACTATCAAATAGAAACTTAACTAACTAAACTAAAAGAAAAATCAAAAATGGCCACATACGACCCGATGGGCAGGGGGAGGCACCCAGGAGGGGGGAGGTACAGGGTGCTGCTCAACACCCACATACAATGATGTTGAGGAAAAAAAAAACTCCATGGGCTCAACGCCTGCACAGCCCGACCTATGTGGGATATAGATTGTCGTCCGAGTCTGCCTCTTCCTGGAAAGGAGGACATGGCACAGGAGCCTGGCCATGCCTAGCCGCAGCTTGCCCCTCGTTGGCAGCAAGTCTGCCGGAAGGGTGAGCCTGGTTCTGTGCAGCGATCACACATGGGTCTGCATGCAGGACCTCACGTGATACGCATGCTTCCTCTTGCAAGGTAAAACGTATAACACAGAGTTCCTCCTGCAAGGCATGGCTGGACAACCGTTGCACCTCCCGGCAAGCACGTAGCTCAGCCAAGATGGTACACTCAAGCTGTTCAAACCTCCCCTCTGCCCGCTCCCTCTGGGACATCATAAGGACACCCAGAGTGGATCTGAGGGAAGCATACTCCTCCCTCAGGGCCTCCATGTGTGCCTCTGCGTGAGCAGCAATTGCTTGACGCAAAGACACCATCTCAGCCTGGTGTGCCCTGTCTGAGGCCGCCATGCCCAGTCTGAGCAAGCGGGCCGTGGACCGTGCTGCCTGCTGCTGGAGAAGCACCTGCCTAGCAGGGGGGAGCACGGATTGGGCCACACGCTCCATGCTCACAGCGATGTTCTCCATTGCTGCCCCCTGGCGTTCAGAATTGGCAGTCATGTCTTGCCCCACTCAGTATACAGCGGTTGCACGCGGTGACCACGTTGCTGGGCTTGACCCCTGTGGGACCCAAGGACTGGGGGTCCTCGTTGTGTTGGCACCTCCCGCGGCTGCACGACTACATGCCCCCATCGACGTGATGGCCCAGGCACATCAGTGACTGGTGTGGAGGATGACCCTGCATCCGGATCCACCACAGGCGGAGGTTTCAAGACTGTCTGACCCCTCAGTGCAGGTGTCGCGGACAGAGGAGTGCCCACATCAGAATCACTCACCCCTGACATATGGACCTAATGCTCATCCAACTCGACTTGGACGTCAGAGTGGTCATCAGGGCTGGACTCATTGCCAGCCAGAGACAATATGGACTGTAGCACATGTAGGTTTTCGTGGCCTACCACCCCACGACCCCCACTTGTGCCGGGTTGCTGTAGTGATAACAACCCTGTGCCTGGCATGACAACACCATCCTCTGGCTCCATTGCGTCATCATCTGAAAAGTAGAGAGAAAAAAGGTCACTACACATGTTAGAAGCACACAACACACACACACACACACACATCACACAGACAACAAACACATCAAGCAGACATGTCACACACAAAAGAGAACCTGCCATGCATGCTGGGTCAACTTGACACTGCTTATGTGATTAGGCATGTAGAATGGTGTCATTTTGCACAGAATGGGTCAATGCAGTGCAGCAATTTTGTAAGTTACTCACTGTCTACATGTACAAGTACTTCATGGTGTGTATCTGAAAATGTGAAGACAGTGCAAGGTCAACTTCAGCCATCACGTGCAATGTGCATTCAATGGCTAGCATGGCTACAAGCAAACCACCCCTCCCCACAGGTGCAAATGCAGGGATGCCTAGCATGGTATCAAAAAGCTGACCATAGACCTGTGTATTGACAGACAGTGTAGACTAGCATCAACTGCATCATGTGAGTCAAGTAACAACACAGCAAATGATGATGGGACACTAAGCAGGACACATGATGAAACCTCCGGGGTACACCCACGTGTGAAGAAGACACTACACCAGTTGGACAGAGTCATTGGCCATTAAACAGGCTGAGGCCTGTGACCCACACAGACTGTCACACCCTAAACATGTGTGCGACACAGGACTGAGCCACAGTGGAAATGGGAAGGCTGATGAAATGCCATGCAATGTAGGTCCCCCTGGACTCCTACTACAATGATCAACCAGTCAAGGACACATAGGGCAAGAGTGGAATACACATGGAGCATGAATTGGGCACTCATGTCCCTGCAGGGCATCTGACCGCTGCACAGTCCAAGTGAGACACCCTTCATCAAGTACAAAGGATGTACCACACAGCATATGTCTGGCAGATTGGCTGCTGGTAGTTAGCATGTACACAGGACGCATGAACAGGGAAGTACTCAACGGCAAAATTGAAGCATACCAGTGCTAAGGTGGAATTGGGGTGCAGAGGGGGGGTGGAGGGGCAAGGGAGCATGCCTAAATGGAGTACCCACATGCAGGCAGAGGACACATGCACATCAGTCATGCTATGACATAGTCCCTGGGCTAAGAGGAAGGTCACCCCACGCTACATGCAGAAGGGCCAGTGAGCTGGAACATGGACTTGAGGGGCATCCTGATGACCAGCATGTGAGTAGGGTGCAATAGGGGTGATCTGGACAGTCCCCGTCCGCTCCACATGTCCACCATCCAGCAGAGCAGACATGCAACAGGGAAGCATTGCATTACTTGCACATCAGAACCATGTACACGTGACATGTAGTGGCAGTCATGCACAACACATCACACAAGTAAAACACACATGTCCACAACAAACGCGCAGCAACACTCACTGGACTGGGCATCAAAGTCCGGCATCTCTCCCACTCCTTCGACCGATTCAGATGTTATGAACTCCGCAACGAGTGACTCATGCGGAGTGAAGTCATCCTCTTCAGGTGCAGGCCTACTGCCAGTCACCAGAGTCAAGTTGTAATTTGATGCACGCTTAGCCTTAGCGATGCGTTTGAGGTCATTCCAACGCTTTTTGCACTCTTGCACCGTGCGCACCTCATGAACGAATGCACTCACATGTTTTGCAACTTGCTTCCAGTGGGTATCACGGTGGGCAGCCGTAGTCTGACAATTAGGACCCACTAGCATGTCATGGCTGTGGCCCAGCACGTAGTCCACGAGGTAGTTCAGTTCCTGGTTGCAGAAAGGCTTCTTCCTCGAAGTGCTGGAAATCGTGGCTGTGTGTGGGGTCCCAGCCTGTGCTGCAGGTGCAACCTTCCTCCTCTTGGATTGTGGTGCAGACCCTGGCTGGCAAATACCGCCCTGATCACTATGGCCAGTAGCACCGGTGGATTGAGCCAAGGGAGTGGCAGGTGGAGGGACGACCAAAGGCCTGACTTGCGTCAGTGGCAGCTGGGTGTCCTCTAATGGACCCTGCGCAGCAACATCCGCTGTGGCAGGCTCATTGACCGCGACTGTCCTGGTTGGCAGACTCACAACCGGGGTGATGTTGGCTGCATCTGCCCCTGCACTTGCCAACACCCGGCTGTTCGGGGCAGCAGATGACATTACTGCCCCAGGGACACGTGTCTTGGTCAGGGCAGCCCTGGTTGCACCTACGTTTCCCTCCTGCCTGTTGGAAATCTTCCAAGGGCTCTTCAAGTGCCAATGCAGCCTGAACTGACAGACCCTGAGCCTGGGTGGTGGTGTCCACAGCTGCACCTTCAGCTACCACTACCCTTGAGCCCGTGGCAGTCGATGAAACAGACTGCCGGGTCAGACGGGCGCCAGTGCCAGATGCAGAAGCTGCATCTCCCAGAACCACAGGGGATGGTGGCAAGACTGCACCAACACATGGCACAACATCGTGCTCAAGTGGTACACCCCTGCTTCTTCCC
The DNA here is from genome assembly GCF_040938575.1 of Ambystoma mexicanum. Taxonomy (NCBI): domain Eukaryota; kingdom Metazoa; phylum Chordata; class Amphibia; order Caudata; family Ambystomatidae; genus Ambystoma; species Ambystoma mexicanum. The sequence goes on along the minus strand of NC_090924.1, from coordinate 255,670,924 downwards.
CCTCTGCGGCCACCCTGGACACCCTGGAGTCCTCCTACTCCGTGGTCATCCCGGCCATGTCCCTGACCACACCCGCCATGAGGAGGACGCCCAGCTGAGGCGCCCCTCACCATTGGTGGCCTCCCAAACATGGCACAGATGGAGTAGTGCCGGCACAGATGGAGGAGTGCCAATGGGAGGTGTACACCACAATTGTCCTGGGCAAGTGGGGTGAAGGTGGTGGGATGCAAGATGTTAACAGCCCCCCTGCACCTGCAAGGCTGTATGTGACCCCGGTGATGTAGTGATGGGTCACGCAATGCTCAGGCACCCCAAAACTGCAGTAAAACTGTGCACGCAACCCTGCAGCCTACCTGCGTGGAATCAACCTCCCGCAGTACGCGGGGGCACCCAGTAACACGAAAAACGCGTATGCGTGGGACACGCAGGCTACTATGACCTCGAAAACGGGTGCGATACACAGGGGCACCCGCAGTGGGAAAAATAGCGTGCGCGACTCACTGTCTGACTAGCGTGATAATGAAAAACATGCATAGCCAATACCCCCGCCAAAAGGGGTGGGGGTGCTGGGGGACATGAGTCTGGGCCTGAGGCTCACTGCTGGGGGGTGTGGGTGCTGGGGGACATGAGTCGGGGCCTGCTGGCAGGTGCCCATCACTGCTGGGGGGTGGGGGTGCTGGGGGACATGAGTCTGGGCCTGAGGCTCACTGCTGGGGGGTGGGGGTCCTGGGGGACATGAGTCGGGGTCTTCTGGCAGGTGCCCATCACTGCTGGGGGATGGGGCTGCTGGGGAACATGAGTCTGGGCCTGAGGCTCACTGCTGGGGGTGGGGGTACTGGGGGACATGAGTCGGGCCTGCTGGCAGGTGCCCAGCACTGCTGGGGGTTAGGGGTGCTGGGGGACATGAGTCGGGGCCTGAGGCTCAATGCTGGGGGGTGGGGGTGCTGGGGGACATGAGTCAGGGCCTGCTGGCAGGTGCCCCTCACTGCTGGGGGGTGGGGGTCTGGGGGACATGAGTCGGGGCCTGAGGCTCACTACTTGGGGGTGGGGATGCGGGGGGACATGAGTCGGGGCCTTCTGGCAGGTGCCCCTCACTGCTGGGGGTGCTGGGGGACATGAGTCGGGGCCTGCTGGCAGGTGCCCATCACTGCTGTGGGGTGGGGGTGCTGGGGGACATGGGGGACATGGGTTGGTGTTCAATAGTGGAAGGTGACATGTGGGCTGGCTGGGGGCATGACCAGGGGTGCAGGGTAGTCCCCTGTGGTGTGGGTTGCCTGCAGGGGCTGTGGAGGTTGTAGAGGGCACACCTTGGAGGACCCACACTGCCAATTCACGTGTGGGACTCCCTGCGCACCCCACTGGATACACGTACCCCGCTCTGACAGCGAAATCGCGTGTGATACTTCCCGCGTACCCTGGAAATACACATACCCTGCTCGCACAGGGCCAATCGTGTGTGAAACTTTCCGCGAACCCCAGTAATACACGTACCCCGCTCGCACAGGGCCAATCGCATGTGAAACTTCCCACGCACCATCGAAATGCATGTACCCTGCTCGCACCGGCCCAATCGCGTGTGAAACTTCCCACGCACCCCAGTAATACACGTACCCCGCTCGCACAGGGCCAATCGCGTGTGAAACTTCCCGCACACCCCTGTAATGCACGTACCCTGCTCGCACAAGGCCAATCGCGTGTGAGACTTCCCACGCACCCCAGTAATACACATACCCCGCTTGCACAGGGCCAATCGCGTGTGAAACTTCCCGCACACCCCCGTAATGCACGTACCCTGCTCGCACAGGGCCAATCGCGTGTGAGACTTCCTGCGCACCACAGTAATACACGTACCCTGCTCGCACCGGCCCAATCGCGTGTGAAACTTCCCACGCACCCCAGTAATACACGTACCCCGCTCGCACAGGGCCAATCGTGTGTGAAATTTCACGCGAACCCCAGTAATACACATACCCCACTCGCACAGGGCCAATTGCGTGTGAAACTTCCCGCGCACCCCCGAAATGCACGTACCCTGCTCGCGCAGGGCCAATCGCGTGTGAGACTTCCCGCGCACCCCAGTAATACACGTACCCCCCTCGCACAGGGCCAATCGCGTGTGAAACTTCCCACGCACCCACGAAATGCACGTACCCTGCTCGCACAGGGCCAATCGCGTGTGAAACTTCCCGTGCAGCAGGGTACGTGTATTCGGAGGGGTGCGCAGGGCGTTTTACAGGCGTTTGAGGTTGGGGGCCTGTGCGCCATGTACGGGATTTGTGTGCTGTACATGGTGCACGGGGAGGGGTTGGGGGCGTAACTGGCACTGCTCCAGGGTCGCTGCGCCACTCTGCGCCACGGCTGGTAATGGATGTTAAATCCATGAATACGCTGTGCACGGAAATTGATTTTGGCGCACGCGGCTGGCACAGACTGTCGCACGTGCACACTGTGCGCCAGCCGCGTGCGCCACTTGTGCGCTGAATTCTATGAATTACCCCCTTAATGTGCACTAGACAAGTATACAAATATTTGTGTCACAGCACTGAAGCATTGCCCAACACAGTGTGTGACTACATGTCAGGAACACAACAGCAACTGTAAATCATAGCACTTAGACCAGTTTTAAATATTGCACCAGTTGATATAATTACACCAGCCTGGAAAAAATATTAGATATTGCTTAAATATTCCACAGTGCTGCTAATAATATGATACTTGGGGCCTGATTGATTCACAGAACGTTTTCCTATTTTTTTATGGTTATTGTTGATGTACAACATTTAAATATTATACAATTCACAATCTTACAATAACAAATATGATATGCACATAAAGGTTTGGGAGCCCCTCTATCAATAACGAACATGGACAAATAACTATTCATTTGCATATCAGTCTTTGTCCCACCCACAAGGGCAGTCCAGCACTGAAATGCTAGGCAATTCTCCTCTGAACAAGAGTACCAACAGCAACCCCAGACACGTGTTTCGGCCTAGTTAGCCTCATCAGTGATGTGAAGCTGTGCCTCTCAAAGCACATTGAGCAAGGGGTCTACATCTGGATTACCTTGGGTAATTTAGGGTGTAACCCAAAGTTTCTAAGAATGCACAAAAAGGTCTGGGAGCCCCACTACCGAGAACAAACACAGCCAAATAACCTGTTCTATGGGAGGGTGCACACTCAGGAGGGTCTACAACCACGTTTTAGCTCACTTCACACTTCAAAGAGGAAAAATACCATTTGCATATCAGTCTTTGTCCCACCCACAAGGGCAATCCAGCACCGAAATGCAGGCAATTCTCCTCTGAACAAGAGTACCAACAGCAACCCCAGACACTTTTTTTGGCCTAGTCTGCCTCATCAGTGAAGGGAAGCTGTGCCTCTCTAATCACAGTGAGCAAGGAGGCCACGTCTGGATTACCCTGGGTAACGTGAGGGTAATCCAGATGTGGACCCCTTTCGCACTGTGCCTTAGAGAGGCTCAGCTTCACCTCAATGATGAGCCCGACTAGGATGAAAGACGTGTTTGGGGTTCCCCATGGTACTCTTGTTCAGAGGAGAATTGCCAAGCATTTCGGCTCTTGTGGGTGTGAGTCTGATATGCAAATGCTATTTCTCCTTTGTGGAGGGTGCAGTGAGCTAAAACGTGGTTGCAGACCCTCCTGAGTGGAAGAGATTCCTTAGAACAGGGTATTTGACCCATGTTCATTCTCAGTAGAGGGGATGCCCCACTCTTTTGTAACACATATAAAATATCACATTTATCTCTCTAACAATTTGAAAAATGTAAAAAACAAAAATGTTAACATGTTTTTACATTTTATTTTCAAAACAAAACATTTTATGCAATTTTTCATATGGGATTGCACTTGGATGATAAAGCAATCATGATAGGTGTTATTACGTAGCTAGACTGGCCTTTTAATGCAGCCATTCTAGCCATTTCTTATTGTGGTATGACATTTTGTATTGAGCATTTTTGATAAAGCAAACATGATAAGAGTTAGTATGCAGCTTGTTTGGCGTTTTGGTGCAGCCAGCGTGGACTTTTGTTCATACTGTGGCATGCATTTTTAATGGTAAAGCCATCTGGAGTATGTTCTTACATTTTCCTATGGGATTGTGACATTGTCCCTTGATGTGCTAACAACCTGCTTGAGAATCCGCCCAACAGAGTTCAGTGTCCACGTTTCCGCCGCAGTGAAGGAACAGCAAATACACAACAAATAAAACAATAGCAAAAAAATTAAGTAATTTCCCCTTTGGCATGCCAGTTTCACATTGTCACAGATAAGCACATTGCTGTGCCACGGCATTTCCCCCTGTATGTTATACTGTGCCAGATGCACATTGTCTCCAGAAAAATACTGCTATGCCAGTTTCACATTGCCCCCAGAAAATCGCCAAGTCTTTTTTCGCATTGCCCTCAACATTATTGGGGCATATGTGCATTGCATCAGTAAATTACCTTGTTGATTTCAAATTGCCACATGAAATTCCTAGGTAGGCTTATTATCATACCACAGATTTGCCCAAAGACAGTTACCATGGACATTTTACATTAACTGTTGAAAATGTCTATACCGGTACCAATATTCTATTTAAAAATTATCTTGTGAGTTTCTCCTTGGTTCAAGGTGATTGCTTCATGCCAACTTCACATTGCCTTAAGAACAATTGACATGGCAAATGTAAGCAGTTTGATGCCACTTTCACACTGCCCCAGTTAATCACGTTGTATTTCGTTAGTATGGGACCTGTTATGCCAATGCTGCATTGTCCCTAGAAAATGAATTACATTGCTCCCAGAAAATTGTTGCACGCCACATTCAAATTGACCCCCAAAAATGCCACGCCTATTTCTGCAGTCTCAAGTCAGATAAAATAACACTGAATTAAGGCATTGTCATACAGCGTCATTTCACGGAGAAAATCACTATATCAGTTTCACATCGATATGAAAATGGCGGATGTCCTTGTTGTACTGGTCCCCACGCCTGCATAGTTGGATGATGGGGAAGGCAGTGCCACATAGTCCAACTATGCCTGGTACTGAAGTCACTTATAGTGGAGTGATTCCTTTCTCCACACAATTCTCTTACCTGGTCGGCAGGCTATAGGTGAGGTTAGAGAGCGTTCCTTTGCTAACCCCACCTTAGCCTGTGAAAGGCAGGGACAGGAAAGAAGCACATGTTCCTGACCTGGATGCAGTATTAGGAAGCCAGGGCAGAGAAATCGTATGCAATATGTCAGCATCGGACAGCCATTGATTCCCTGATCCCATGCACTTCATGTGTTGGTGATCGGTCTGCACCTATATGCGCCATAGCCTCAGGAAGCCATCTGTTTTTGCATATACATGCAAACACTGACAAAGGCCCACTGCATATTAAGTCCATTTTGTTGGGACCACAGAGGGGGCTTGCATCGGTTCTATGTCATTTTAAGACATCTGTTTTTCGATGGATTTTTTGCAGACAAAAATCCATTGAAAAATGCAGCAAAATATATTTTTTATTGGGGGGCGTCCCCCCAAATCTCCATTTCCGTATGTTGTTAGCCCAACCCCCTCCTCACCTCTTTTATAACCTTACCCACCCCCACATATACATTGCGATGAGTTTTTTCGATGGATTATTTTCTGCAAATATTCCATCAAAAAAAACGACTGTCAGCAACGGGGCGGCATACAGCTTGCATGGTTTTACATTTAAGGTCAGACTCCTTTTGCCTCCTTCGATGAGCCACATCTGGATCTGTATACTGTGAGGAATTCGACCATCCGCATAGGGTGAGTGCGATCACCTGGGCTATTTGATTTCTTGATAAGTGAAAATGAATGATGGGAGACCAACCTCCGAAAAATCTGTGAGGCCATTCCGCACACATTTCATCTGCTTCCCACACAGCCTACAGGCGCTATCTTCCCCTGACATATTCAGCTGGTATCTGACAGCCAGGGGTACATCAAATCATCTCAAGAAGGGGGAAGGCACACCTTCCTCCGGCCATGGGCAGCCTAATTTAAATATCAAGTGCTCCATGGATCTGCATTCCTTTTGTGGTAGTTTGGCTGGTGGCAATGCATACTAACGAGAGATAATTGATGCAAGCCTGGAGGAGAGGCTTGGTTGCCGAACAGACAACAGGGAGGCGGGGCTATAACACCCCTTTGGTATGTAATGTGTCAGCTTGAAGCTAGTTCCCACCTCTCTGTTTGAAAGGCAGTGAATGATCTGTCTGGGTCCGGCAGTTACCACAGGTGTCCCTGCAGAGCAGACCCCTTTCAGAGGGACGAAGGATGTGATTTAGGGGAGTCAAGAAGTCTGTACCGATCACAAACCTCAAGGGTGACCTGCGCTTTAATCAAGAATCACAGAGGGCTCAGTTAACCAGAGAGACACTTTGATCTACTACAGACAGGAAGATGGGTGGGACTTAGGTATGTGTTGTCCCCCCTTGTCTATCCTGTTGCAGAGCACTCTAGTCCTGACCTCATGCATAACAGAAGAGTGTTGGTGGGATCCCAGGATTGGTTCAATAAGGTGGGCTTAGCCTGCACCAATCACAGGGGCCCATTTGGTTTAAAGAGAGGGCTTAACCCCTCACTTGACAGATCATCCGACGACTTCAAAAGCAGTAAGAAGGACTCATTTGGACCTGAGCTGAAGGTAAAGTCTACCTTACATCTTCCGCCAGTGAAGGAAGGACAGGTGTTCCAAGAGGGAAGCAAGATGCCTCCCCTAAACATCTCCCAGGGAACAGTAGGATATACCAGACTCAGCCTACCCGTCTGGCAGCTCCAGAACCGGTACCCAGCCAGCACACAGCATGCCCTGCTAGGTTCTGCCAGCAAATTTCCTAGGTGGGAAGAGCCAAAGAGTATCTGAACTAAAGCTATTGCCTGCAAACACTCTCCTGAGCTTTGGGCTGTCAGCCTTGAAGGGATGCCATGAGCCCTGAGAAGAAGCTAGGAGTGCCACACAAGCATCAACCAGTGTCCATCTCTTAAGGAAATTTTTGAGACAGTTGAGTCCTCGAACCACATCTGGCTGCACAGCTGACTGTTGTCACGCCACAGTCACCAGAGCCATCCAAGCCACCTCGACCAGTATTGCAGATCCGTCAGCCAGCACAGAGACTACGATTCTTGGCCTCGAGCCGCCACGCTTGCCAGCCTGCAGACTTGCACGAGCCCTGAGAAGAAGCTAGGAGTGCCACACAAGCATCAACCAGTGTCCATCTCTTAAGGAAATTTTCGAGACAGTTGAGTCCTCGAACCGCATCTGGCTGCACAGCTGACTATTGTCACGCCGCAGTCACCAGAGGCATCCAAGCCATTCGACCAGTATTGCAGATCCGTCAGCCAGAACAGAGACAACGATTCTTGGCCTCGAGCCGACATGCTGGCCAGCCTGCAGACTTCCATCCAGCCTTGCTTGCCTAACTGCCTGCCGCCTAATACCCCCAGCTGTCTCCCGCCACTAACTCTGTCTCAAGGGCTGTGATGCACCCTGGAACCGCCTCAATGCTGTTGAGCACCAAGAACTTCTTCAGCACCAGTTAAATTGTGGTTCTGCCCACATGGTCCTTCTACGAAGGCCCCTAGAGACAGTTATGACCCTTTGCCCCCTTGGCACTGGAACCGGATAACCTTCAATAGTCAGACTGATTACTTTACCAACTACGCTCCTGTCAGTATCCAGAGTGCATCCCTTTCCTTCATGAAACTCGCTGTCCTCTGTGTTCCTTTATAGGGTGGGTCGTATTTGTAGGTGGGCAAGAACTGTCTGCTGTAGTAATAATAAAGTAGATATTTTATACAACCTTCACTGGACAGTCCCTTTTATCATTGGAATCCATGACCTTGCAGAGATAAGCCTGCCTTTCCGTCCACATCACCAAAATTGGACAAGGATGTCTTACAATTCACTCGTATTCCAATCTGTTTGGATCCCTTCTGGTGTACTAGAGGTGTGCGGTGGATTGATGGTTTAGAAACCGATATTCATCCCTGGACCACTGGTGCCTCAGAAGTTGATTTCCCACATATATTTCTTTATGTTATAGTTTCACGGTAGCAACTCTATAGGTTTCTTGCCACTCTTTAAAGCAAAAGTTTGACCTTGTCAGGGTAGGTTCATCAAATTTGTTGTGCAACTGGTCTGGCCACATCCAAATATTCCCACCACATGTTGTCAAGTATCAGAGATGTTTTCGTGTGAAAAAATATTTACATTTTTGTTTGCATAGGCTGAAAAAATACCCGGCTTTAGAGATGCAAATCTCAAAATTGGCTGCTTCGAATTTTCGTTAATTTGGCATACAACTACTGCATGCTTAAACCAAAAGCCAGCCCGGGGGGCAGTATGTGTGGTGGCACAGGGTCCAGCTTTTAGAGGGGCCCCCACAAGGCATCACTGTCTGCCTCAACTGCTGTGCAGCTTCCATGTGCTTGTGTGAGGCTACAGTGTTGCCTCCCAACCTCCTGTAGCTCTCTGAAGACACCAGTTCCCAGCGGCCTATCAGATGCTGCAGGCCCTTTCATGACTGCTTATCAATTTCTTTTTTCAAGCAGCACATTTAAGTGGGGACGATTTACAAATGATGGCCCATTTAAAAGACCACTGTTTTGGAGGAGATGTTCGAAACATTTCTGGGTAAAAAAATGCAAATAGGCATTTCCATTCTGAAAGCACACACAAAGCACCAGTTAGATGCCTAAATCTGCAGTCTCCTCCAGGTGAATTATGCTCACATTTAACGTACAAAAAAGAGTTTATTTTTGGTGGAATGTGATATTTTCATCACATCATATATGAACCCTTCATTTGACAAACACTGAAACAAAATGAGGTCACCTTTTACATGTTGTTATATGTCTTGAAAATACATTTTCAAAACCCAAAGGCCATTTTTCTGCATTTTGTTTAATTGCTTTCTGGTATTTGTAGTCTCCCAGTCAATACGGTGGACTAATGCCACAATTGTACTGATTTATATATTTGAGTGGGTACCTTACTATGGTATGTGTACTTGTCAAGTCATCTTTATAAAGCAGAGTGTTGTTGGAAGCCAGACGTGGGGTTGAGGTGTTGGGGGTGTATGATGAGAGGGCAAGCGAGTCCTGAATATTTGCCCATGATGTTGGAAAAGAGGTTGCAATCAGGGACACTGGTGGAGTTATATTTCCCTGATTGTAGCCATGTATTGCTTTTCAGGGCCAAGTAAAGGATACATGTGGGTGGACAACAGAACTTTTTTTCAGAGGGCGGACGCAATCCCCTAGAGTGTTTATGAGGTCGGCAAGCTTGCTCAAACATTTGGCTACCAGGATTTCACCCAGGTTGTTATGTTTTCATTGCAGACACTTACCCACAGGATGCATAAAATGATCATCAAAGCACATGCTCATATTGGGATTTTGTTTTCTAGGGAATATTTCACTATGTATTGCTTTGTTAAAAATGATGAGCACCTTTTATACTTGTCAGCGTATTTAATGAAACATGTCCTCCTTCAGGTTGTTTTCTGTTGTTGATTACTGTGTTTCAAAGGCCAATGCTTGTTTTTGTCTGGTGCACTTTCCTCCAAGGGTAAAGGTGAAGTGAACTAAATTTGTATCTTTCCCCTTAAGATATGTTCACTTACTGTTCTTCGGTTCCAGCTTTTCATTTTTACTATGGGGACAAAAGTTCCTACACCGAGTGACGCGCAGGAGCCATACTCATCCCCATCTCAAAACACCACATTTTACAACACGTTTGTTTATTCATTTATGTTTACATTTGTAGAAAGCACACACAGCCGTTAGGCCTCTAGACGCTGTTGCTGCAGGAATAGGAAAGAAGATATGATTTACAGGAAGATCTAAACGTATAACAACTCAGCAACGGTCTATCAGCCTGCTCATTTGCCTTTGCAACTTTCTACTATACAATGTCCTGCAATTCTACACCCGGCAAACTGTTTTGGCTTGCTCACCCCCTCCAATCAAGGCTTGTGAGGTACATTAAAGAGGCTACCTTCTCATTTTGTTGTGAGCAGCGCTTAATAAATGTAGTTATTGCTTTTAATTATTTTGACAGTCAAAATAATCCTTATCTGTAATTTCTGAAGTAAAAGGAAATTGCTAATTTGCACATAATACAAATAAAAACTATTGTGAAACTTCTGCAAAAACAGCAGTTGGTTTCAATTAGCAAAACACAATCAGCATATGTTTGTAATGCCTTCCACAGATAATGTTTTACACCACAGTTTCAAAGGACCTTTTGCAAACAGTAATTCTATCTGTTACATCTAAGAAGAGATGCATTTAAGTTCCTGAAATACAGACTGCTCTCAAATCCGGCCTTCCCCACTTAACCGAAGTGAGTGCACCCACACATTTTATCACATTATGCCTTGTCTGCCAAAATTAGAAGGCTGCACAAGGTACTCAGCTGTCTCCTACTTCAAAAAAAGGCCTCACTCCTGATGTTGCCACATAGATAAATGTTAATATTGTCAATTCATATACTGGAAGTCACAGTGTATTTGTGGACTACCTTGCACATGGCAACATAATGTAACTTCCAGTGATACCTTTGCATACTAAATACTCATTCCGTGATATCACTAATGTAACTACATATGCAAATTAGGGGGGCCCACACATCTTTTGCCTTCGCAGGCCCTGCAAATCCTAGGGCCGGCCTGGCTTAAAAACATGTCTAAAATCAGATGAACCAAATTCAGTATATGCACTTTTTAAAATCTCAAACACTAATACAATTCAGACCTGAGCAGTAGTTCCAAAGCAGGAACACATTTGCCCCTCCAGGGATTACGGTTGCACCGTGAAACCCAATACGACCAGGAAAAGCTTGAGCATTTGTATTTTTGGCAGCTCAGTGCTTCAAGGGATCTTTTTGGGCTCCTGTCAGAATTTCGGTTATACCTCTGCCTGACCTGCAACAGAGCAGAGCACTCTGAGAGGAAAGAAGCCCAGATCCGAAGCAGATAAAGACACATTCCTTTGTGAATCAGGCTGCGTCACACCCACCAACTCTCACAGTTTGCGCCTGTGTTGATTCACAAAAGCGAATCTGCACACGCAGAAGCATTTCATACAGAGACTTCACTTTTATGAACCACCACAACTGGAAAATGCGATTGTTTGTTCACAAGAGCGTGCACAAGGCATACACAGGTGAACACAACTCTTGTGAATGGGTCCATTCCAGAGTTGTACTGCCCTCTAAAAGGACAAGGATTAGTCAAATATGGCGCTGGCCTATGGCAAAGCATTCTAAACTACTGCCCACTATCGATCACACGTGGAGCTAATAAAATTATAGATGATGGAAAGCCAACATTTTTAGAGAGGTTTCATAGAAGCCAAACATTCCTTTTAACTGTTGCGTTTTGACAGAGAAAGAAACCTTGTGACATTGATAATAAACACGAAGCACATTACAACGTTCATGCATTTTTACAGTAAAATAGAATTCCCATAAGGCCTGACATTTTCACCCTACTGTTAACGTTTGTAATGTTTGATATCTTAGAAGTCCAGTAAAAAATGCGTGTGAATTATAATGTTAGGAGAAGATGGAGAAGCACAGTGAGAGCGGGTGCGAGAGAGGGAGAGAGAGAGAGAGAGAGAGAGAGAGAGAGAGAGTGTGTGGGTTGACCACAAGTCAAATGAAAAGGTCAAATTCCAATTAGCCTCCCTTTCCGGCACACGGATAACAGGCCATGAACCCATTCAGTTTGTCTCAAATAGCAAATAATTCATGCTAAAAATTATACTATTATTGGAAGTCACACAAGGGTCGAACTCTTTCGGTTTGCATAGAGGGCCCTTTGGCAGAAAAGAAAAGTGTAAACATGTATTTTTGCAATGTATTGTTTGTTGGGCAAATTTGTAAGATGATAGACAACCACAGGTGCAAAAAAGGGTCAGAATTAAGAATGAAACAATAAATAAGGCAACTTTACGCACCAATTAATACAATAACACATCTCTATCCCTTTTTCTAGTTTCAAAATAAACAAGAACCTTATCGAAAGCTAAACATGTAGCCCTGAAACGTCGATCTCCAAGCGATAGAGTTCAAGTCAAATATCTTCATACCTATCAATATAAATGCAGGTAGTTTGGGTAACCTCGTCACAACTGTTTCACCGCAGTAGTAGAAGGTGTCATGCCCCGCGTTCCTGCACACGGACGACTAGGGTCATCCGTGTCCATGTGGAAGTTGCCTTGGCGACTACTTCCAAGTCGCGGGACACGCCGCACTACATTTCCCAGCATTTCCCCTTTTTGCGATCATGTGACACGCCGGCAACGCGTCTCACGTCCTGGGAAAGATAATCGTACTTAACTCAGCTTGTCCATGCAACGGGTGCTCCTAAAACTAAGCAGTTAGTTAAAGTGCCCGATTCTCGTTATCCTGTTTTCTGAATCTCCTGGACCCGGCTCATGCTTTAAGGACTATTCCGAACGTCTCCTCCCTTACCATTTCTGGCACCAAAACCCTCGACTGTTTTCCCTTTGGTAATCGAACTCCTGGCTTTGTATACGGATTGTTCTCTCCTGCTCCTGTTTGTTGTGACGCTTTCGGATTTGCTTCCCCATCACTGAACTTCCAATTAAGCTCTGTTTATCCCCTCTGGCTGCTATCTTCACGGACTTCCTAAATTCCCCTTCATTATTCTACGCATTCTGGATGGTTTAATGGTACTTTTCATTTTGTCACAAAACACATCAACGGGACTATATGAACGCTCTCCTGATTCTACTGGTCACTACCTGGATTGCTTACCTTCACTTCAGGGACGCTTTGCTGAATTGAATAAGGGATTGCTTTTGGACACTAGCTGCGCCCTCGTGCCGTTCGGGTTAGGTGAATCTCTGCACTAACTTCTACCAACTGGGACTTTCTTCCTGCATCACCTGGTTGCCGTGGTGTGTTTGGACTTACATAAGGTTGTGGGATTTCTTTCTGGCTAAGCAGGTAAGAGAGGGTAATTGTGGGTGGCTGGTCGCTGCATTTTGGGTAACCTTAGTTACTCTTTTGAATCATTGTTTTGTTTGCTCCCTTAGCTCTGTTGTCGCTGCTCCTGCCTTTTCGCTCAAGCCCCTGGCCTGTTAGTTATAGTTAAATTCCTACAGGCTATGCTCTTGGGGGGGAAGTCTTGTTTAACACCACACGCAAGGTGTCCCGGAAGAATCCGGTTCGCTGCACGTTCAAGATACCCCAGAGCGGAAGGGCTCCCCGAAAGTGGATGCTGACTGTATCCTTTACACGACTGTATCCTTTTATAAAGTTTGTCTAAACTGTGACAGATTTAGGAGCCCATTTTATTTTTTGCTTGTCGGTCATGGACACCGGAGCTGATCAAATGGCTGCCTTGATGCAAGCCTTTGCGGCTTTGCGTACCGACATGGCATCAGCACATGCGACCCTCCATCAGCGCATGGATGTACTACAGAGTTTCGTGCAGCCACTACCACCCGATGAGGAGTTTGGTGATGCTGTTGCAGCAGCAGCTCCTCCTACACCCCAAGTTCAGCCTCCTGCTTCAGCCCCCATTGTGCTTCCTGGACCTTTCCCCTTGGCCCCTCCGGAACGCTTTTTTGGAGATCCAAAAACATATCGGACCTTCATAAATCAGTGCCGTCTGCATTTTCTGTGTCGGCCACTGGCATTTCCTGATGCTGTTACTAAAGCAGCGTTCCTTCTTTCCCATTTGGGAGGAACAGCAGCGGCTTGGGCTAACCCGTTACTCGAAGCCAACGACCCAGCCTTGTATGATTTTGATACCCTTATTCAATCCATGAATAGAGTATTCGACATGCGGTACAAGGCACAAACTTCCGATCTCGAGTTCCTTGCTATCAGCCAGGGCAAAACGGACCTTATATCCTACCTTGCCCGCTTTAATCAGTTAGCAGCGGAAACTACCTGGCCCGAACAGAAGAAAGCAGCCGTCTTCTATAAGGGACTTTCGGAAGAGTTAAAAGACGCTCTATCAGTGGTACCGGCTCTACCGTTCAGTTTTCCGGAACTGGTAGACTTGGTTTTACAGGTCGATGCTAGGCTACGACAGAGATGTGGCGAACGGCGTATCCCTGATCTTCGTCTTCCAGCCAAGTCAGAAACCTCCTCTTCTACCTCGCCAGGAGAGGTCGAACCGATGCAAATAGGGGCTATCAGAGGTCCATTGACCAAAGCCGAACGGGAACGGCGTATAGTTAATAATCTATGTTTCTATTGTGGCCAGTCAGACCACTACATCCGTGTATGCCCTACGCGACCTGTCAAGACGGCGGGAAACGCCAAGACTCGTCCTTAAGCCGAGCCCTAAGGATGAGTCACCAAACGGATGGCTCGGAACAATGTTCTCCCTCCTCACACATCTACCTGTCTATGTATTTTGTGATCCCTGGTGTGGAGCCTTTCAACAATCCAGTCATGATTGATTCGGGGGCTAATGGTAACTTTATGGATATACAGTTGGCTCGGTGCCATGGTTTAATGGTAGTTCCTAAGGTTAGACCGGAGGAGGTGCATGCTGTAGACGGTTCTCGTCTGGTATCCGGGTGGGTAACGGAACAGACAGCCCCGCTTTGCATGTCCACCACAGAAGGTCATACTGAACATATAGTGTTTGACCTTATTTCGGCCCCTCAGTTTGGGATCATTCTTGGTCTCCCCTGGCTTCGGACTCACAACCCTGTAATCGATTGGATCCAACAGACGGTGCATTTTTCTTCTGTGTTTTGTAACCAACATTGTCTTCAAAACCCAGATATGACGTCTGTTTCTCCTTGTTTGGCTTTGGTGGCTAATGTCCCCTCCATTAATGCCACGCGGAGGGATCCAACGTCCGAACTGCCGACCGTATACAAGGACTTTTCTGATGTCTTTGACAAAGGACTATCAGAGAAACTCACTCCACACCGTTGTTACGATTGCCCCATCGACTTAGTGCCTGGGGCAGTGGTGCCTCACGGTCGTGTCTACTCCTTAACCGTCAAAGAAGAGGAACATCTAAAAGAGTATGTGGATAAAGCATTGCGTCTGGGACATATTCGACCTTCCCGGTCTCCTGCTGCCTCTCCATTATTTTTTGTGCCAAAAAAGGAGGGGGACCTACGCCCTTGCGTAGATTATAGGGCCTTGAACAAGATAACAATAAAAAACCAGTACCCACTACCCCTCATAACGGAACTACTTGACAAGATGACATCTTCCACCATTTATACCAAATTAGATCTCAGAGGGGCATTTAATTTGGTTAGAATGCGAAGCGGTGATGAATGGAAAACCGCTTTTAAGACAAAGTTTGGGCTCTACGAATACTGTGTCATGCCCTTTGGGCTCTGTAACGCCCCAGCCACTTTTCAGCACTTCGTTAATGACATCTTTGGAGACATGCTGGATTGTTATGTAGTGATCTACTTAGACGACATCCTGATATTTTCGGA
Source organism: Ambystoma mexicanum (assembly GCF_040938575.1). Lineage (NCBI taxonomy): Eukaryota > Metazoa > Chordata > Amphibia > Caudata > Ambystomatidae > Ambystoma > Ambystoma mexicanum. The sequence continues at coordinate 255,655,443 of NC_090924.1, read as the reverse complement.
TTCACTCACTCAACACATCCAGCATGTCCGCTCCGTGCTGCGGCGTTTACGTACTCACTCCCTCTATGCTAAGCTAGAGAAATGTGTGTTCCACGCCGCCTCAGTCGAGTTCTTAGGGTTCCAAATATTGGCAAAAGGGGTGCTCATGTGCACTTCCAAAGTCAAAGCTGTGATGGACTGGCCGGTTCCAGACTCTGTAAAAGCACTCCAGTCTTTTCTGGGTTTTTCAAATTTTTACAGACGCTTTATTGCCTCCTTCTCTGAAATAGTGGCACCTCTTACCCGTCTCACTAGTCCCAAAGTCCCCTTTATTTGGGACAACGAAGCCCAGTCGGCCTTCGAGGCATTGAAAAAGGCCTTCACCACAGCTCCTGTTCTACAACACCCAAACTCCTCTCTCCCTTTTATAGTGGAGGCTGATGCCTCCGCAATAGCGGTGGGGGCCATCCTGTCTCAGACCTGCCCTGCTACACAGCGGTTGCATCCGGTGGCCTATTTCTCCCGAACACTGTCCCCGGCTGAATGCAACTACACTGTCATGGAGAGAGAGTTTCTGGTAATTCGAGCGGCTTTCAAGGAGTGGAGGCACCATCTCCTGGGTGCTCGACACACCATAAAGGTGTACTCTGACCATCGGAACCTCCAAGCTCTTTCACATGCAAAATGTACCAATGCCCGCCAAATACGTTGGCATTTGTTCTTCACACTATTCGATTTCACGGTTACATATCGCCCTGGCCTTCTACATGGGAAGGCGGATGCCCTATCCTGTGTCGGTACCGATTTTAACACCCAGGACTCCGTGTCGCCTATATTGCCCTCGGGTTCTGTGTCTGTTCGGTCTCCGCCTCACTCCTTGACCGAGTACGACAGTGGACCAAAGATCATGCTTCTTTTCTCAATACTTTGGATGCCCAAATCGTTACGGGTCTTCCTTATGTTCATGGGCTTTTGTATTTACCTGATGACCAAGCCAGACGGAAGGCCTTGGAATGGGCACATGATACCCCGTTGGCTGCGCACCCGGGTCAGCTTAAAACCTATGACCTGTTACACCGATGGCGCTGGTGGCCGGGCATGAAGAAAGATTCTGATTCATACATATCTAAGTGTGCGGTGTGTATTCAATGCAAGAGACAACCTGGGAAACCTTTCGGTCTATTGATGAAGATGCCTCTCCCACCACATCCGTGGCATACGGTTACTCTTGATTTCGTGGTGGAACTCCCCTTGGTCATGGGGATGTCAACTGTACTTGTGGTAGTGGATGTTTTCACAAAGATGGCACAGTTTATACCATCTTCTGGTCTACCTACTGCTCCATTGTTGGCTAAACTATTCTATGATCATGTGGTGCGTTTCTTCGGTCTTCCTACAATCATGATTTCCGATCGGGGCACCCAGTTTACCTCACGGTTCTGGAGAGCCCTTACCCATTCTTTGGGCATAGATGCACGGCTTTCATCATCCTACCACCCTCAAACGGACGGACAAACCGAATGCACCAATGGCACCATGGAGCAGTACCTTCGTTGTCTGTGCTTGCAACATCAGACCGACTGGTTGTCCGTTCTGGGAACCGCAGAATTTGCTTATAATAACTCTCGGCACTCTTCAACAGGTTGTTCCCCGTTTTACGCTTTGTATGGTCTACACCCAAGGATTCTTCCGCATGTCCTACCTTCATTGGACCCGATCCCTGCTGCAAAATCTACAAGAGACACATTAGTTGCTATACGCAATTCGATTATGTCTCATCTACTGGCTGCGCAGTCCCGGACAAAAAAACAAGCGGATAGGCATCGTTCGCCTGCCCCCTCCTATGCACCGGGTGATCGTGCCTGGCTCTCGACCAAGCATCTCAACATTCGGGGTAAACGAAAGCTTTTGCCTCGCTATGTAGGTCCTTATAAAGTACTGCATTGTCTCAATCCTGTTGCAATCCGTTTGGACATTCCATCTCATTGGCGGATTCACCCTGTTTTCCATGTTTCCCTCCTCCGCCCCTTTGTACCTGGTACCCGGCTTTCGGTTGCTCCCGCTCCCATCGATGTGCAGGGGGAAGACGAATATGAAGTGCATGCTATACTGGACACTCGTCTGCGTCACGGAGTGCGATCTTACCTGATTGATTGGAAAGGTTACGGCCCAGAAGATAGAACTTGGGAACCGGCCTCAAATGTGCATGCACCCCAGCTTTTGCGTGCCTTTTTTTTGGAAAGATTGCGTGCCCGCAGGGGTAGTCGCTCTTTGCGGAGGGGTACTGTCATGCCCCGCGTTCCTGCACACGGACAACTAGGGTAATCCGTGTCGATGTGGAAGTTGCCTTGGCGACTATTTCCAAGTCGCGGGACACGCTGCACTACATTTCCCAGCATTTCCCCTTTTTGCGATCACGTGACACGCCGGCAACGCGTCTCACGTCCTGGGAAAGATAATCGTACTTAACTCAGCTTGTCCATGCAACGGGTGCTCCTAAAACTAAGCAGTTAGTTAAAGTGCCCGATTCTCGCTATCCTGTTTTCTGAATCTCCTGGACCCGGCTCATGCTTTAAGGACTATTCCATACGTCTCCGCCCTTACCATTTCTGGCGCCAAAACCCTCGACTGTTTTCCCTTTGGTAATCGAACTCCTGGCTTTGTATACGGATTGCTCTCTCCTGCTCCTGTTTGTTGTGACGCTTTCGGATTTGCTTCCCCATCACTGAACTTCCAATTAAGCTCTCTTTATCCCCTCTGGCTGCTATCTTCACGGACTTCCTAAATTCCCCTTCATTATTCTACGCATTCTGGATGGTTTAATGGTACTTTTCATTTTGTCACAAAACACATCACTCCACGCATCAACGGGACTATATGAACGCTCTCCTGATTCTACTGGTCACTACCTGGATTGCTTACCTTCACTTCAGGGACGCTTTGCTGAATTGAATAAGGGATTGCTTTTGGACACTAGCTGCGCCCTCGTGCCGTTCGGGTTAGGTGAATCTCTGCACTAACTTCTACCAACTGGGACTTTCTTCCTGCATCACCTAGTTGCCGTGGTGTGTTTGGACTTACATAAGGTTGTGGGATTTCTTTCTGGCTAAGCAGGTAAGAGAGGGTAATTGTGGGTGGCTGGTCGCTGCATTTTGGGTAACCTTAGTTACTCTTTTGAATCATTGTTTTGTTTACTCCCTTAGCTCTGTTGTCGCTGCTCCTGCCTTTTCGCTCAAGCCCCTGGCCTGTTAGTTATAGTTAAATTCCTAAAGGCTATGCTCTTGGGGGGGAAGTCTTGTTTAGCACCACGCGCAAGGTGTCCCGGAAGAATCCGGTTCGCTGCACGTTCAAGATACCCCAGAGCGGAAGGGCTCCCCGAAAGTGGATGCTGACTGTATCCTTTACACGACTGTATCCTTTTATAAAGTTTGTCTAAACTGTGACAGAAGGATCCCCGTTTTGTCTCCATCAAAATTTTGACAGGTGGCCATGCCCCCTGCTTTTGGTCTTAGTCCCTTTTGCTAGGCTTTGATATGAACGTAATATACATTTGATATAAAAATGATATAAAAAATGTTTTATATCAATTTTATATAAAATGTATATTTTTATATGAAATGGGTATAATTTTATATCAGTGGATATAAAATGTATATCTTACAAAAAGTGTGTATACATTTGATATAAGTGAATATATACGTTTTATATCAAAATGCTGTAAAATTGAGAGCATTGGCAGCGGTGTTGTTTGGATAAGGGTTGAGGGCGTAGTGAACTTCGAAGACAGGGACTGTGAATCTAGTGTTTTGGAAAGTGACTCAGTGATGACGTCGCTGAGGGATCCCGCCCCAATGTGATAGTAAGGGGAAAATATCAAGCAAGTTTCATATCTTTTCAATATAAAAATGTATATACAAATGAATATAAAAAATTATATTTTATAAATGAACATTTATATAAAAAATGTATGTACAAAATAATATGTTTGATATCAGAATATATATAAAAAATCAATATAAAAATCATTCTTTTTGCTAGACATTTTTATAAAAATGTATATTTGTATATAACATTTTTATGTACAATTTTTATATAAAGTACCCGCTCAAAATGATATATAAAAAGGTTTGATATCAATTTTTATATAAAAATGTATATCAGTGTTATATGAACTGGCTTTGATACAGAGTGTAAAAAGAGACTGGCACCGTAGCCCTACATGAATTTGCTTTACAAGGCGTGTTTCTTTTAAATAATGAAAAACAGTTCATGTTATAAGTAAACTGTGCTTCCCAGAGCCCATACAAAAGTCAAATGATTGTCTTTTGAGTCTACAGCAACTCTTTGGCTGCCTGCATGTGACCCTCTGCCACTCTGTGACCCAGCAAACAACATATGACAGGGGAATGACAGAACTGAGCAGCTGTGAAACAGCACTGCTGTGGGATGGGCTTTTGTACTGTTGAACCACAAATGACTGCTACACAATGGAATGGCAAGAATTCCAGAAATTCTGATGACTCATACCAAGGCTTATGCTTTTTTGCCGAGGGCAGTAGGAAACATAGGTGAGTCTTTATATTGAACTTGCCAGAATACAGGATGTTCTGCAACAGCTGTGTAAACACACCCTCAGGAAAATACAATCAGCCATTTGTTTATCAACTAAACACAGCTGATGGAAGGATGGCTTAATTTGAGGTGTTTCCTGGGTCCAGTGCCACTCGCTAATTCCTGCAGAGTATGCAGGAAATAGAAAGCAGCGCTTTGTTGTTAATGCACAGTGTCTCTGGACCCAGAAAACTGCCTGGAGCCAGGAAATAGCTATAATTAGATGTGTTACAAACCCCATTTCTGCAAAGTAAGCAGAAATGGAATTATGCAGGAACAACAATGGGGAGGGGGTACATGGCTTTAACCCTTAAAAACCTTTAATAGGGCAGCCTGACCCAGTATAACTTTTGCCTGGGCTTGGGAATTCTGTCAGAGTGCTGGCCTGATGATCCTTTGCGGTGCCACTAATTAACTTGGAAGAGTTGATTGTAACTCTGCAGGGTACCTTGCTTTTTGTCTGGATTTGATCATGGCTCTAGGAGACCCCATGCAAAGCTGTTGATTGGAAACTGGGCCTGGTGTTTATTGGAGCTGATTTCAACATCATTAAAAAGGTGAGCTCAGGGATATTTTAAGATAGCTTTAATGAATTGGTTTGTGTATTTTTCTAAAAATGTACAATCTGTGTGGTTTTATTCAAGCATGCAGCTTAGGGTGTATGATACTGTATTTATTGATATGCCGGTCCTTTTTGAGCTAGGCGGATTAAAGATATTTTATAGTGCTCATTGTGCTTAGAATGTGCTCAAAGGTACTAGGCTGTGCATTTTTAAACTTGACGTGTTTAAAAATGTACAGTTTGCTTAGAATGCTCTGTAGTTTTGCACGTCAGCCAGGGTAACGCAGAGGTGCTTGTAGCGGCAGATTGTATTTCTGTGTGCGTGTTGTTTTTGAGATTTTGACTACAGTGCTTGGTAACAGGCTGAAAATGTGTAGAGGGTTTTGTAACTGTTTATGGCATGGCTATACAATCAGACACTTCAATATTAAAGCTTGGAAAGTACGAGGTTGAGACAGCAAAGTCAGCAACCCAGTATTCAGAATCTGGAATTTCACTGAGACTCTGATGATGCAAACATGTTCATATTCTGCAAAGAATGTATTTCTAGTTAACATTCAGTTTTTTATTTATTTCTTTTATGGGATTACTGCCGCCCTTATAGCCGTTCCAAACATTCAGTTATGAAGAAAAAAAAAGCCAAAATCTTTGCACAAAATAAACCCTGACTGCACCTTTGGTGAACTTGTCTTTTTGTGTTGCAAAATATTTGCTTGCACACAATGCAGTGTTTTAGTTTCAGAGTGCCAATAAAGTTGCCAACATATTTTTAGTGCGTGAAATAATCAGATTATATTAAATGTGTGCAATGTAAAGTCAGTATTTGCCAAAGATCACACATGTCGTGTTTAATAAAAGAATGCTGGAAAGGTGGCAGGTAACAGGGGGTTATACAGGCTTGAGATGTTTGGGGATGTGCAAAACCCAGCTTCTTTCAAGTTTTCATGACTGTACCAGTGCATGTTTTAGATTGTGCTGGATTCGTTTTGTACTTCATAGTAGGCAATACAATCTATCTTATTCTGCATGCAGAGTAGCACAACAAAATGTGGCCATTCGCTGTCTGTAGGGGAAGCTCAGAGTGTTAGCCTGCATATTTACATCTTTTAAAACAGTGTTTTGTTAATTGTATACTAGCAATTTAAAATGAGGTTCTAATTTTGACAATGTTTTATACAATATTGACATGCCCCAAGATGCGGTGGATTTGATTATGAGTCAAAGATCACATCATTGATGAAGTGTTGCAGCAGAGATGTGGTCACACAAAACGCTGACATGGTGGATTCTATTTTAAGGGTGGCTAGCCTGTGTAAAATATGGCCTATTCTGATTCCATATTCTTTATATTTAGAGCCAGCATGTCTTCCAACAACTGGATGTTGCAGCAGGCACAGTCTGAAAAAACAACCTATGCCAACCGACAAGCATCACCAGTTGGATTTATGGAAATGTGTGCAGTTGATACAACACACCGCAGATGTTCTGGGGTTTCGAGGATGGGGGTGCATGTTTTTGACATATCAGAAATGGGGACAGCCAGATTGGAGACTCAACATGGCAACCTTTTTGGATTGGAGGCACCATCAAGTGATAAAGGAGTGTCTGAGATCCAGTAGGGCTATTATGGATTCTGTGCTGTACCCTCATTGGACCGTAACAACCAATATCTTGGAAAAGGCCTGACAAATGGCTGCGTAACCGGGGGTCTGATGGGGCAAGTCACATCCATGTGTTCTACCAGCGCTAGGGTCTGGGCAACGTGGGTAGCACATTTAACACATCACCAACCCTGAGGGGCATAGGGGCAGTCTGGTTTTAAACCTTTTTGATGGAGTTGCCCCTATAGCCCAGAATGATTGAGGGCTCTGGTGAATACGATATGATCCTTAAACCCCCAAATTTCTTTGGCTAGGGCCGGGACGAGGGCTCTGATACTATCAATGGCTTCAGGCACACCTCCCACAGGTTTGGGGCGTGAAAACCTGCTTTAAAATTGGACAGCCGGTGGTCATGCTGGATTTAAAGCAGAGCAGGGGTGTGGCAATGTACATTTTGGATGCTTCAAGCAGCAAAAGTTACAGCACAATGTTGTGAATGAGCCCGATGTCATAAGACAGACATAGTGTCTTGGGTCCCGACTGTGGCTCAAGAAAAAGGGTCCCAAAGGACAGGCACAGGGTATTACACCTGGGAAGAAGGGGGTGTTCACTGCAAGCAACTGCGTTATTATGGGTAAGGGGTGTGTGGACTATGTACAACCGGGTGTTACTTCTGTTATTTATACTGGCACATTGAGCAAGTTAGAAGCATTGATACCACTTTGCAGGGGAATGGGGTGCAATCTAGTGGCACACCACTTCCCCTGGAGTTTTCAGACTCTATCGGCCCCATTACGAGGTGGGCGGAATTGGTTTAACGGTGCTGGTAATGGTGCCGGTACCGGCAAACCCATTCTGCCCTATTACGAGGTTCCCTCAGAACATCTGGTCAGACCAGACATCCTTTGCGGATCCCGGAGCGGGTGCGAGAGAGGGAGAGAGAGAGAGAGAGAGAGAGAGAGAGAGAGAGTGTGTGGGTTGACCACAAGTCAAATGAAAAGGTCAAATTCCAATTAGCCTCCCTTTCCGGCACACGGATAACAGGCCATGAACCCATTCAGTTTGTCTCAAATAGCAAATAATTCATGCTAAAAATTATACTATTATTGGAAGTCACACAAGGGTCGAACTCTTTCGGTTTGCATAGAGGGCCCTTTGGCAGAAAAGAAAAGTGTAAACATGTATTTTTGCAATGTATTGTTTGTTGGGCAAATTTGTAAGATGATAGACAACCACAGGTGCAAAAAAGGGTCAGAATTAAGAATGAAACAATAAATAAGGCAACTTTACGCACCAATTAATACAATAACACATCTCTATCCCTTTTTCTAGTTTCAAAATAAACAAGAACCTTATCGAAAGCTAAACATGTAGCCCTGAAACGTCGATCTCCAAGCGATAGAGTTCAAGTCAAATATCTTCATACCTATCAATATAAATGCAGGTAGTTTGGGTAACCTCGTCACAACTGTTTCACCGCAGTAGTAGAAGGTGTCATGCCCCGCGTTCCTGCACACGGACGACTAGGGTCATCCGTGTCCATGTGGAAGTTGCCTTGGCGACTACTTCCAAGTCGCGGGACACGCCGCACTACATTTCCCAGCATTTCCCCTTTTTGCGATCATGTGACACGCCGGCAACGCGTCTCACGTCCTGGGAAAGATAATCGTACTTAACTCAGCTTGTCCATGCAACGGGTGCTCCTAAAACTAAGCAGTTAGTTAAAGTGCCCGATTCTCGTTATCCTGTTTTCTGAATCTCCTGGACCCGGCTCATGCTTTAAGGACTATTCCGAACGTCTCCTCCCTTACCATTTCTGGCACCAAAACCCTCGACTGTTTTCCCTTTGGTAATCGAACTCCTGGCTTTGTATACGGATTGTTCTCTCCTGCTCCTGTTTGTTGTGACGCTTTCGGATTTGCTTCCCCATCACTGAACTTCCAATTAAGCTCTGTTTATCCCCTCTGGCTGCTATCTTCACGGACTTCCTAAATTCCCCTTCATTATTCTACGCATTCTGGATGGTTTAATGGTACTTTTCATTTTGTCACAAAACACATCAACGGGACTATATGAACGCTCTCCTGATTCTACTGGTCACTACCTGGATTGCTTACCTTCACTTCAGGGACGCTTTGCTGAATTGAATAAGGGATTGCTTTTGGACACTAGCTGCGCCCTCGTGCCGTTCGGGTTAGGTGAATCTCTGCACTAACTTCTACCAACTGGGACTTTCTTCCTGCATCACCTGGTTGCCGTGGTGTGTTTGGACTTACATAAGGTTGTGGGATTTCTTTCTGGCTAAGCAGGTAAGAGAGGGTAATTGTGGGTGGCTGGTCGCTGCATTTTGGGTAACCTTAGTTACTCTTTTGAATCATTGTTTTGTTTGCTCCCTTAGCTCTGTTGTCGCTGCTCCTGCCTTTTCGCTCAAGCCCCTGGCCTGTTAGTTATAGTTAAATTCCTACAGGCTATGCTCTTGGGGGGGAAGTCTTGTTTAACACCACACGCAAGGTGTCCCGGAAGAATCCGGTTCGCTGCACGTTCAAGATACCCCAGAGCGGAAGGGCTCCCCGAAAGTGGATGCTGACTGTATCCTTTACACGACTGTATCCTTTTATAAAGTTTGTCTAAACTGTGACAGATTTAGGAGCCCATTTTATTTTTTGCTTGTCGGTCATGGACACCGGAGCTGATCAAATGGCTGCCTTGATGCAAGCCTTTGCGGCTTTGCGTACCGACATGGCATCAGCACATGCGACCCTCCATCAGCGCATGGATGTACTACAGAGTTTCGTGCAGCCACTACCACCCGATGAGGAGTTTGGTGATGCTGTTGCAGCAGCAGCTCCTCCTACACCCCAAGTTCAGCCTCCTGCTTCAGCCCCCATTGTGCTTCCTGGACCTTTCCCCTTGGCCCCTCCGGAACGCTTTTTTGGAGATCCAAAAACATATCGGACCTTCATAAATCAGTGCCGTCTGCATTTTCTGTGTCGGCCACTGGCATTTCCTGATGCTGTTACTAAAGCAGCGTTCCTTCTTTCCCATTTGGGAGGAACAGCAGCGGCTTGGGCTAACCCGTTACTCGAAGCCAACGACCCAGCCTTGTATGATTTTGATACCCTTATTCAATCCATGAATAGAGTATTCGACATGCGGTACAAGGCACAAACTTCCGATCTCGAGTTCCTTGCTATCAGCCAGGGCAAAACGGACCTTATATCCTACCTTGCCCGCTTTAATCAGTTAGCAGCGGAAACTACCTGGCCCGAACAGAAGAAAGCAGCCGTCTTCTATAAGGGACTTTCGGAAGAGTTAAAAGACGCTCTATCAGTGGTACCGGCTCTACCGTTCAGTTTTCCGGAACTGGTAGACTTGGTTTTACAGGTCGATGCTAGGCTACGACAGAGATGTGGCGAACGGCGTATCCCTGATCTTCGTCTTCCAGCCAAGTCAGAAACCTCCTCTTCTACCTCGCCAGGAGAGGTCGAACCGATGCAAATAGGGGCTATCAGAGGTCCATTGACCAAAGCCGAACGGGAACGGCGTATAGTTAATAATCTATGTTTCTATTGTGGCCAGTCAGACCACTACATCCGTGTATGCCCTACGCGACCTGTCAAGACGGCGGGAAACGCCAAGACTCGTCCTTAAGCCGAGCCCTAAGGATGAGTCACCAAACGGATGGCTCGGAACAATGTTCTCCCTCCTCACACATCTACCTGTCTATGTATTTTGTGATCCCTGGTGTGGAGCCTTTCAACAATCCAGTCATGATTGATTCGGGGGCTAATGGTAACTTTATGGATATACAGTTGGCTCGGTGCCATGGTTTAATGGTAGTTCCTAAGGTTAGACCGGAGGAGGTGCATGCTGTAGACGGTTCTCGTCTGGTATCCGGGTGGGTAACGGAACAGACAGCCCCGCTTTGCATGTCCACCACAGAAGGTCATACTGAACATATAGTGTTTGACCTTATTTCGGCCCCTCAGTTTGGGATCATTCTTGGTCTCCCCTGGCTTCGGACTCACAACCCTGTAATCGATTGGATCCAACAGACGGTGCATTTTTCTTCTGTGTTTTGTAACCAACATTGTCTTCAAAACCCAGATATGACGTCTGTTTCTCCTTGTTTGGCTTTGGTGGCTAATGTCCCCTCCATTAATGCCACGCGGAGGGATCCAACGTCCGAACTGCCGACCGTATACAAGGACTTTTCTGATGTCTTTGACAAAGGACTATCAGAGAAACTCACTCCACACCGTTGTTACGATTGCCCCATCGACTTAGTGCCTGGGGCAGTGGTGCCTCACGGTCGTGTCTACTCCTTAACCGTCAAAGAAGAGGAACATCTAAAAGAGTATGTGGATAAAGCATTGCGTCTGGGACATATTCGACCTTCCCGGTCTCCTGCTGCCTCTCCATTATTTTTTGTGCCAAAAAAGGAGGGGGACCTACGCCCTTGCGTAGATTATAGGGCCTTGAACAAGATAACAATAAAAAACCAGTACCCACTACCCCTCATAACGGAACTACTTGACAAGATGACATCTTCCACCATTTATACCAAATTAGATCTCAGAGGGGCATTTAATTTGGTTAGAATGCGAAGCGGTGATGAATGGAAAACCGCTTTTAAGACAAAGTTTGGGCTCTACGAATACTGTGTCATGCCCTTTGGGCTCTGTAACGCCCCAGCCACTTTTCAGCACTTCGTTAATGACATCTTTGGAGACATGCTGGATTGTTATGTAGTGATCTACTTAGACGACATCCTGATATTTTCGGATTCACTCACTCAACACATCCAGCATGTCCGCTCCGTGCTGCGGCGTTTACGTACTCACTCCCTCTATGCTAAGCTAGAGAAATGTGTGTTCCACGCCGCCTCAGTCGAGTTCTTAGGGTTCCAAATATTGGCAAAAGGGGTGCTCATGTGCACTTCCAAAGTCAAAGCTGTGATGGACTGGCCGGTTCCAGACTCTGTAAAAGCACTCCAGTCTTTTCTGGGTTTTTCAAATTTTTACAGACGCTTTATTGCCTCCTTCTCTGAAATAGTGGCACCTCTTACCCGTCTCACTAGTCCCAAAGTCCCCTTTATTTGGGACAACGAAGCCCAGTCGGCCTTCGAGGCATTGAAAAAGGCCTTCACCACAGCTCCTGTTCTACAACACCCAAACTCCTCTCTCCCTTTTATAGTGGAGGCTGATGCCTCCGCAATAGCGGTGGGGGCCATCCTGTCTCAGACCTGCCCTGCTACACAGCGGTTGCATCCGGTGGCCTATTTCTCCCGAACACTGTCCTCGGCTGAATGCAACTACACTGTCATGGAGAGAGAGTTTCTGGTAATTCGAGCGGCTTTCAAGGAGTGGAGGCACCATCTCCTGGGTGCTCGACACACCATAAAGGTGTACTCTGACCATCGGAACCTCCAAGCTCTTTCACATGCAAAATGTACCAATGCCCGCCAAATACGTTGGCATTTGTTCTTCACACTATTCGATTTCACGGTTACATATCGCCCTGGCCTTCTACATGGGAAGGCGGATGCCCTATCCTGTGTCGGTACCGATTTTAACACCCAGGACTCCGTGTCGCCTATATTGCCCTCGGGTTCTGTGTCTGTTCGGTCTCCGCCTCACTCCTTGACCGAGTACGACAGTGGACCAAAGATCATGCTTCTTTTCTCAATACTTTGGATGCCCAAATCGTTACGGGTCTTCCTTATGTTCATGGGCTTTTGTATTTACCTGATGACCAAGCCAGACGGAAGGCCTTGGAATGGGCACATGATACCCCGTTGGCTGCGCACCCGGGTCAGCTTAAAACCTATGACCTGTTACACCGATGGCGCTGGTGGCCGGGCATGAAGAAAGATTCTGATTCATACATATCTAAGTGTGCGGTGTGTATTCAATGCAAGAGACAACCTGGGAAACCTTTCGGTCTATTGATGAAGATGCCTCTCCCACCACATCCGTGGCATACGGTTACTCTTGATTTCGTGGTGGAACTCCCCTTGGTCATGGGGATGTCAACTGTACTTGTGGTAGTGGATGTTTTCACAAAGATGGCACAGTTTATACCATCTTCTGGTCTACCTACTGCTCCATTGTTGGCTAAACTATTCTATGATCATGTGGTGCGTTTCTTCGGTCTTCCTACAATCATGATTTCCGATCGGGGCACCCAGTTTACCTCACGGTTCTGGAGAGCCCTTACCCATTCTTTGGGCATAGATGCACGGCTTTCATCATCCTACCACCCTCAAACGGACGGACAAACCGAATGCACCAATGGCACCATGGAGCAGTACCTTCGTTGTCTGTGCTTGCAACATCAGACCGACTGGTTGTCCGTTCTGGGAACCGCAGAATTTGCTTATAATAACTCTCGGCACTCTTCAACAGGTTGTTCCCCGTTTTACGCTTTGTATGGTCTACACCCAAGGATTCTTCCGCATGTCCTACCTTCATTGGACCCGATCCCTGCTGCAAAATCTACAAGAGACACATTAGTTGCTATACGCAATTCGATTATGTCTCATCTACTGGCTGCGCAGTCCCGGACAAAAAAACAAGCGGATAGGCATCGTTCGCCTGCCCCCTCCTATGCACCGGGTGATCGTGCCTGGCTCTCGACCAAGCATCTCAACATTCGGGGTAAACGAAAGCTTTTGCCTCGCTATGTAGGTCCTTATAAAGTACTGCATTGTCTCAATCCTGTTGCAATCCGTTTGGACATTCCATCTCATTGGCGGATTCACCCTGTTTTCCATGTTTCCCTCCTCCGCCCCTTTGTACCTGGTACCCGGCTTTCGGTTGCTCCCGCTCCCATCGATGTGCAGGGGGAAGACGAATATGAAGTGCATGCTATACTGGACACTCGTCTGCGTCACGGAGTGCGATCTTACCTGATTGATTGGAAAGGTTACGGCCCAGAAGATAGAACTTGGGAACCGGCCTCAAATGTGCATGCACCCCAGCTTTTGCGTGCCTTTTTTTTGGAAAGATTGCGTGCCCGCAGGGGTAGTCGCTCTTTGCGGAGGGGTACTGTCATGCCCCGCGTTCCTGCACACGGACAACTAGGGTAATCCGTGTCGATGTGGAAGTTGCCTTGGCGACTATTTCCAAGTCGCGGGACACGCTGCACTACATTTCCCAGCATTTCCCCTTTTTGCGATCACGTGACACGCCGGCAACGCGTCTCACGTCCTGGGAAAGATAATCGTACTTAACTCAGCTTGTCCATGCAACGGGTGCTCCTAAAACTAAGCAGTTAGTTAAAGTGCCCGATTCTCGCTATCCTGTTTTCTGAATCTCCTGGACCCGGCTCATGCTTTAAGGACTATTCCATACGTCTCCGCCCTTACCATTTCTGGCGCCAAAACCCTCGACTGTTTTCCCTTTGGTAATCGAACTCCTGGCTTTGTATACGGATTGCTCTCTCCTGCTCCTGTTTGTTGTGACGCTTTCGGATTTGCTTCCCCATCACTGAACTTCCAATTAAGCTCTCTTTATCCCCTCTGGCTGCTATCTTCACGGACTTCCTAAATTCCCCTTCATTATTCTACGCATTCTGGATGGTTTAATGGTACTTTTCATTTTGTCACAAAACACATCACTCCACGCATCAACGGGACTATATGAACGCTCTCCTGATTCTACTGGTCACTACCTGGATTGCTTACCTTCACTTCAGGGACGCTTTGCTGAATTGAATAAGGGATTGCTTTTGGACACTAGCTGCGCCCTCGTGCCGTTCGGGTTAGGTGAATCTCTGCACTAACTTCTACCAACTGGGACTTTCTTCCTGCATCACCTAGTTGCCGTGGTGTGTTTGGACTTACATAAGGTTGTGGGATTTCTTTCTGGCTAAGCAGGTAAGAGAGGGTAATTGTGGGTGGCTGGTCGCTGCATTTTGGGTAACCTTAGTTACTCTTTTGAATCATTGTTTTGTTTACTCCCTTAGCTCTGTTGTCGCTGCTCCTGCCTTTTCGCTCAAGCCCCTGGCCTGTTAGTTATAGTTAAATTCCTAAAGGCTATGCTCTTGGGGGGGAAGTCTTGTTTAGCACCACGCGCAAGGTGTCCCGGAAGAATCCGGTTCGCTGCACGTTCAAGATACCCCAGAGCGGAAGGGCTCCCCGAAAGTGGATGCTGACTGTATCCTTTACACGACTGTATCCTTTTATAAAGTTTGTCTAAACTGTGACAGAAGGATCCCCGTTTTGTCTCCATCAAAATTTTGACAGGTGGCCATGCCCCCTGCTTTTGGTCTTAGTCCCTTTTGCTAGGCTTTGATATGAACGTAATATACATTTGATATAAAAATGATATAAAAAATGTTTTATATCAATTTTATATAAAATGTATATTTTTATATGAAATGGGTATAATTTTATATCAGTGGATATAAAATGTATATCTTACAAAAAGTGTGTATACATTTGATATAAGTGAATATATACGTTTTATATCAAAATGCTGTAAAATTGAGAGCATTGGCAGCGGTGTTGTTTGGATAAGGGTTGAGGGCGTAGTGAACTTCGAAGACAGGGACTGTGAATCTAGTGTTTTGGAAAGTGACTCAGTGATGACGTCGCTGAGGGATCCCGCCCCAATGTGATAGTAAGGGGAAAATATCAAGCAAGTTTCATATCTTTTCAATATAAAAATGTATATACAAATGAATATAAAAAATTATATTTTATAAATGAACATTTATATAAAAAATGTATGTACAAAATAATATGTTTGATATCAGAATATATATAAAAAATCAATATAAAAATCATTCTTTTTGCTAGACATTTTTATAAAAATGTATATTTGTATATAACATTTTTATGTACAATTTTTATATAAAGTACCCGCTCAAAATGATATATAAAAAGGTTTGATATCAATTTTTATATAAAAATGTATATCAGTGTTATATGAACTGGCTTTGATACAGAGTGTAAAAAGAGACTGGCACCGTAGCCCTACATGAATTTGCTTTACAAGGCGTGTTTCTTTTAAATAATGAAAAACAGTTCATGTTATAAGTAAACTGTGCTTCCCAGAGCCCATACAAAAGTCAAATGATTGTCTTTTGAGTCTACAGCAACTCTTTGGCTGCCTGCATGTGACCCTCTGCCACTCTGTGACCCAGCAAACAACATATGACAGGGGAATGACAGAACTGAGCAGCTGTGAAACAGCACTGCTGTGGGATGGGCTTTTGTACTGTTGAACCACAAATGACTGCTACACAATGGAATGGCAAGAATTCCAGAAATTCTGATGACTCATACCAAGGCTTATGCTTTTTTGCCGAGGGCAGTAGGAAACATAGGTGAGTCTTTATATTGAACTTGCCAGAATACAGGATGTTCTGCAACAGCTGTGTAAACACACCCTCAGGAAAATACAATCAGCCATTTGTTTATCAACTAAACACAGCTGATGGAAGGATGGCTTAATTTGAGGTGTTTCCTGGGTCCAGTGCCACTCGCTAATTCCTGCAGAGTATGCAGGAAATAGAAAGCAGCGCTTTGTTGTTAATGCACAGTGTCTCTGGACCCAGAAAACTGCCTGGAGCCAGGAAATAGCTATAATTAGATGTGTTACAAACCCCATTTCTGCAAAGTAAGCAGAAATGGAATTATGCAGGAACAACAATGGGGAGGGGGTACATGGCTTTAACCCTTAAAAACCTTTAATAGGGCAGCCTGACCCAGTATAACTTTTGCCTGGGCTTGGGAATTCTGTCAGAGTGCTGGCCTGATGATCCTTTGCGGTGCCACTAATTAACTTGGAAGAGTTGATTGTAACTCTGCAGGGTACCTTGCTTTTTGTCTGGATTTGATCATGGCTCTAGGAGACCCCATGCAAAGCTGTTGATTGGAAACTGGGCCTGGTGTTTATTGGAGCTGATTTCAACATCATTAAAAAGGTGAGCTCAGGGATATTTTAAGATAGCTTTAATGAATTGGTTTGTGTATTTTTCTAAAAATGTACAATCTGTGTGGTTTTATTCAAGCATGCAGCTTAGGGTGTATGATACTGTATTTATTGATATGCCGGTCCTTTTTGAGCTAGGCGGATTAAAGATATTTTATAGTGCTCATTGTGCTTAGAATGTGCTCAAAGGTACTAGGCTGTGCATTTTTAAACTTGACGTGTTTAAAAATGTACAGTTTGCTTAGAATGCTCTGTAGTTTTGCACGTCAGCCAGGGTAACGCAGAGGTGCTTGTAGCGGCAGATTGTATTTCTGTGTGCGTGTTGTTTTTGAGATTTTGACTACAGTGCTTGGTAACAGGCTGAAAATGTGTAGAGGGTTTTGTAACTGTTTATGGCATGGCTATACAATCAGACACTTCAATATTAAAGCTTGGAAAGTACGAGGTTGAGACAGCAAAGTCAGCAACCCAGTATTCAGAATCTGGAATTTCACTGAGACTCTGATGATGCAAACATGTTCATATTCTGCAAAGAATGTATTTCTAGTTAACATTCAGTTTTTTATTTATTTCTTTTATGGGATTACTGCCGCCCTTATAGCCGTTCCAAACATTCAGTTATGAAGAAAAAAAAAGCCAAAATCTTTGCACAAAATAAACCCTGACTGCACCTTTGGTGAACTTGTCTTTTTGTGTTGCAAAATATTTGCTTGCACACAATGCAGTGTTTTAGTTTCAGAGTGCCAATAAAGTTGCCAACATATTTTTAGTGCGTGAAATAATCAGATTATATTAAATGTGTGCAATGTAAAGTCAGTATTTGCCAAAGATCACACATGTCGTGTTTAATAAAAGAATGCTGGAAAGGTGGCAGGTAACAGGGGGTTATACAGGCTTGAGATGTTTGGGGATGTGCAAAACCCAGCTTCTTTCAAGTTTTCATGACTGTACCAGTGCATGTTTTAGATTGTGCTGGATTCGTTTTGTACTTCATAGTAGGCAATACAATCTATCTTATTCTGCATGCAGAGTAGCACAACAAAATGTGGCCATTCGCTGTCTGTAGGGGAAGCTCAGAGTGTTAGCCTGCATATTTACATCTTTTAAAACAGTGTTTTGTTAATTGTATACTAGCAATTTAAAATGAGGTTCTAATTTTGACAATGTTTTATACAATATTGACATGCCCCAAGATGCGGTGGATTTGATTATGAGTCAAAGATCACATCATTGATGAAGTGTTGCAGCAGAGATGTGGTCACACAAAACGCTGACATGGTGGATTCTATTTTAAGGGTGGCTAGCCTGTGTAAAATATGGCCTATTCTGATTCCATATTCTTTATATTTAGAGCCAGCATGTCTTCCAACAACTGGATGTTGCAGCAGGCACAGTCTGAAAAAACAACCTATGCCAACCGACAAGCATCACCAGTTGGATTTATGGAAATGTGTGCAGTTGATACAACACACCGCAGATGTTCTGGGGTTTCGAGGATGGGGGTGCATGTTTTTGACATATCAGAAATGGGGACAGCCAGATTGGAGACTCAACATGGCAACCTTTTTGGATTGGAGGCACCATCAAGTGATAAAGGAGTGTCTGAGATCCAGTAGGGCTATTATGGATTCTGTGCTGTACCCTCATTGGACCGTAACAACCAATATCTTGGAAAAGGCCTGACAAATGGCTGCGTAACCGGGGGTCTGATGGGGCAAGTCACATCCATGTGTTCTACCAGCGCTAGGGTCTGGGCAACGTGGGTAGCACATTTAACACATCACCAACCCTGAGGGGCATAGGGGCAGTCTGGTTTTAAACCTTTTTGATGGAGTTGCCCCTATAGCCCAGAATGATTGAGGGCTCTGGTGAATACGATATGATCCTTAAACCCCCAAATTTCTTTGGCTAGGGCCGGGACGAGGGCTCTGATACTATCAATGGCTTCAGGCACACCTCCCACAGGTTTGGGGCGTGAAAACCTGCTTTAAAATTGGACAGCCGGTGGTCATGCTGGATTTAAAGCAGAGCAGGGGTGTGGCAATGTACATTTTGGATGCTTCAAGCAGCAAAAGTTACAGCACAATGTTGTGAATGAGCCCGATGTCATAAGACAGACATAGTGTCTTGGGTCCCGACTGTGGCTCAAGAAAAAGGGTCCCAAAGGACAGGCACAGGGTATTACACCTGGGAAGAAGGGGGTGTTCACTGCAAGCAACTGCGTTATTATGGGTAAGGGGTGTGTGGACTATGTACAACCGGGTGTTACTTCTGTTATTTATACTGGCACATTGAGCAAGTTAGAAGCATTGATACCACTTTGCAGGGGAATGGGGTGCAATCTAGTGGCACACCACTTCCCCTGGAGTTTTCAGACTCTATCGGCCCCATTACGAGGTGGGCGGAATTGGTTTAACGGTGCTGGTAATGGTGCCGGTACCGGCAAACCCATTCTGCCCTATTACGAGGTTCCCTCAGAACATCTGGTCAGACCAGACATCCTTTGCGGATCCCGGAAGGGGACCAGGGAGCTAATAACGGGCCTGTTATTAACGGGCCCGTTATAAGCTCCCCCCATTCCCATTGAGCCCTATGGGGGCTCGAATGGGAATGGGGATGGGTTTTTTGAATGAGGAATTACTGGGTCCTCCAAGTTTGGAATGACCCGGTAATTCCTCATTCAAGGAACCCGGACCCGAATTTGGAGGCAGCCATGGCGCTAATAGCTCCATGGCTACCTCCAAACTCGTTATGAGGCCCTATGTCTACTAATTGTTATGCCACCCTTGAGATGCTTTTTAAGGATGCTGGCATTAGTAGCATTGCAGTACCACTGAAACAGGTGTGTGTATCACTACTGCTGACACTCAGGATGCCAGTGTTATTAATGTTGCACCTGTTGGTACTCAAGAGGGGTGGGTGCACATGGATGGGAGGAGTACCGTGTTGGGGCTTTTAATATGCTCCTCTTGGTACTCCAGTGGGGAGTGTGCACAGGGGTGGTAAGGAATACAGTGTTTAGGTTGTTAATATTGCTCCTGTTGATGTTCAGGAGGGGAGTATGCACAAGGATGGGGAGGATATAGTGCCGGTGTCTTTAACTTTGTAAATGACTAGGTGGTAAATGTTGAGCCACAGTGAGATGAAACCCCCGAGCTTGCATCAACATCGCACACTAGCAGCGATACAGATGTTGAATCACCTCCTAACCCCCCCTCACAATTCTGGCAAGTGATACTGTTGGTACAACTGAACAGCAGGGTTATGGGACAGTGCCTGTATTTAATGTTCATGAGCCAGAGGTTAGTAACACTGACAGTGAAACAGGTGTATGTATGGGTGTCAATGCAAAAACTCTCTTAATGGCGGTGGTCATGATGCTGGGACGGGTGACAATGCAGTGACATTAACATTTCAAATGCTGTCAACCCCAATAATATTACTACAGTTACATGTATGTGTGTATCGGTTATTCAAAAGAACAAGACAAAAAAAGACCCCAACATAGTGTGAAAGAGTTGTACAAATCAGACGGGGCCTCACTTTCAAACAAAGTTACAAGAAAATGCTTGCTGTTGTCAAAAGTGTAAAGCTGTATTGCAAGAGGAAGGAGATTGTATAATCTGTTGTTTGGGAAGTTTTTGAAGACATGGAAGGGGCATTTTGTACAGTCATAAAACATTTGAGGGGTGTTACTACTGCCTTAGCAGCAGGAACTAGTGAGGCAGCCATAAGGGTGCAGTCCAATAACCTGCTAGCCAACGGGTCAGTTTAACATAACACACTATCCCCCGGGGTACACTGTGAGGCCCCTTGTGGAACATCCACAGGGACACAGCCCAATACCATGCTAGACACACTCCCACATGTTGAACACAGCACACTAGCCCCCGAGGACCCCATGGATTCTGAAAATCATAATGCAAATGATAAATCAAAGCTAAACCCTGTTCCTAGTACAGTGATAGCAGGTTCTAGCTCAGCAAACGCTCAGTCAATACCCACCCCGGAATATCCCAAATACCAAACATATCAGGCAAGCACAAAGAATTATGACTAGCAACTAACTACTCCCCTCAAACCAGCCCTATTAGACAACAAAAAAGCACTCAAGTACAGGCACAAAGCCCCCTGTGCTCCAGGGAAACGAATCAAATTAAAAATACAACCATTGTCACAGTCATTGTCACAGACAAAGTGATTGTTCAGCAAGGGGGTGGGTATCGGTTTCAGCAGATCCCTAAAGACAGGGCGCAGAACTTAAAACGGGCCAGGTCACGAGCTCAGAGGTGTCAGCTATTTAAAATTTTAAAAAAGGTCAGTTTGTTTATATCCAGACCCGATCGGGCTAGTACAACACGGGCTACAACCTCCAGACATCGGAAGTCCCAATTTGTTAGGAGACAGTGCAGATGTATCAAAGAAGTTATAAAAAATTCTCTGCCATGGAGCATTATAAGGAGTTCAGAGTCATGAACTTGGACCGGTTGCGCTCCCTGGGGCATGGCCTAACTGGCATAACAGAGGCTGTGGAAACACTGGTTCGACAGATTTTGGAAACTGTCGGGCCCAATGATTTTTTTCAAATGAAAATGGAGGCTGAGTTTAAACAGACCCTTGTTTAAAAGTCAATCGCCTCGTGATACTTTCTGTGTTTTGCATTTTCTGGAGAATTTGCAGAGGCTTCTGCAGAGTAAGACCGAGATCATGTGTTCTGCGCTGCTAAGAATCGTGGCACTAGTTGTCAGAGCTTGTTCCGGCAGTGCTTATAAACCTTCAAGCAAAATTTTGCTCAACCACATCAGAAAATCCAAAGGCAGATGGTTGTTAAATCTTGATCACAGACCCTTAAATCTATGCCTGGCATCTAGTCTCATAGGTTTAAAGGAACTGCAGAGCATTACAGACACTGATATATGTGTGAAAGCTCTGCAAGTACACAAAGAGCTGGAGCTCCTGACGGGCACTCCTGCAGGGTTTGGACAGCTGAATCTCTTTGAAAAGAATTTTGAGAGACCCATCACAATGCTCTACTTTAACAATAGGGTGGGCAGTATTTTCTACTAGCAGCCAAAACAGCTAGAAACACTTTGTATGTTCCCGGTGTCAAACGTTTGTGAGGTCTCAGACCTGTCTAGACACGCACATTCAGAAAACTGCATTGAGGGCGTTCATGCGCGAACAGCTTAATGATTGCCCGCCTGCAAAACATTTCTTCAACAGAGTCATAACTGTAACAGAATAATGTATAGTGTGTGCAGAGTTTCCATTGTCAACATGGCTGAACACATATTTTACAAGATGGCTGGTAGACCTCAAAATAAAACAGAGGACTACATAGTGTATGACATGGAGACCCGCCAAGAGAATGTAACCCACCAACCAAACTATATCTATGCCAGACATCTAACCGGTGACAGCTGTTGGGAATTTACAGATGGCTCGTGTGTGGCAGCATTTATCAGCACTTGTATAACAAGCACATTCACGGGTTATACCTTTTTAGCACATAATCCCAAAGGCTATGATGGGTACTTTGTATTGCAACAATTGGTTTGGGAAAAAATTAAAGTAAAATTTATCACCCAGGGTGATGCTTTGTGGTACCTCTACAGATATGCTTTATTGACTCCTTGAGCTTTTAGCCCATGAAACTCAGCATACTCCCAAGAGCTTTAATGTCTGGAATTGGGGCTGGGGCAGAAAGAGGAGTGCAGTACACGTTTAAGGTCAGTTTGCTGACAGAATTACATTTACCAGCAGCCTTGAGGAAAGATTGTAGTTTGTGTGCTTCGCGCACATGAACAGCTGGTGATTAGTACCAGCCTATTTAGTATGCCGGCCGCCCGTGGTCAGGTGCGGTTTATTGACGATTATCCAGCACGGGTGCCCATGGTAGTTGGTTTGGGGAAATCTGACAAGCAGAGTGACACTGAAGGAATGTTGCAGCACCATCACCCCGGACCGCTTCATGTAGGGGTTGCCCCATGGGGGCCCGGATATTCAAATAAGTGCTTGGTGCGACGTTTTATATGTTTTGTGGGGCATTTCTCTGACTGTGTGCGGCTCACATTGACAAACGCTATGGTCAAGGGGCGTCGGCAGCTTGATTCAGTTCTCCATGGTTAGGAGGGTTGTTCAGAACAGAGAGGCGTTGTGTCTTTACTTTGTTTGGGAGACATTACACGCTGCAAGGGAAACACGTGGAAAAACACCATACCATTACGCACTGAAGTGCCAAGTTCAGTTCAGCGGCATCGCATGAAGAAAAGGGGTAGATGTGTAATGTTGTTTGCTTTTGCTTGCCCAACGGGCCATGTGTTTGTTCCTTCATGAAGGGGAAGACCCCTTGTGTGTCACATCACACTTGCTCTTGTGACAATATGTGTTACATGTGCTGCAAAACTTTCTCTGTTCAATGTGTAAGTTAGCAGTAAGGATAATGTTATGTGCTTCTGAGTTGATGTTATAAGATTCATGTTTTGTTACTCTCTATGTGTTATGTTCTCATGCTAAATACGTTCATGCCACATGTTACATGGTGGAAACTCTACACTGCAGTAGGTAGGGAAAAGATTCATGTAGAAATAGGTTTTAGGTACTTATGACATGCAGGGTTGCTGGTAGGAATGGGTCATGAGTGTAAGCAAATGTTATGTGTATTTCATTTCCCTAAGCTCCCCCACACCCCTCCAAACTATGTTTTACTTACCCTCTTTCCAGTGTTCCTACTACCCCCTACCTATCCACAATCTCTTCCTAATCCTTCTTCCCCCATTGGCTGCCACATGGTTACCTGTTACTCTAGCATCCGCGGGCCCATGTCAACCACAGTGGTAGGGGTCAATCTATTCGGCTTCTGTGGTTCAGGGGAGGGTGTCACACCCTCACCTTTTTTGGTTCGTGACATTTTAGTTTCCCTGGTTCAAAGGATTTCTTTCCCCATCTTTTCAACACTGCAACTAACCAGAACTACATTGGCCCGATTCCACCCCCAGACTAGTACGGCGTCCTATACATGATGTCTAGCGAGAAAGATCAGTTCATGGCATGGTACAAGGTGATTGAACATGGGGTCTTTGACTTCCACTGAGAGTTAAGGGCCTACTGCCAAGAAGATGTCAACATTTGAACACAAGTTTGTAATTTGTTCAGGGATCGGGGATCATTCAAATGACTCATTGTGAAACACCTTTGAAGGGTGGGGTACACGTGTCACACATCAATCGTTTTCAAAACACTGCTTTGGCTAGTTGTTGTATGCAGATCTACAGACAACTATATCTAAAACCTAAAACAGTGGCACTGCTTCCCCAGGATTCATATCATGGGTGCATCGATGACAAACATTATTACATAGTATCAATTTGATGGCTCTTACCCATCTCAGAGACCGAAAACATCTTTATACAACACGCCCTAACTGGAGGTGGTGAGAAACGCTACAGACAATACTGGTTGGATGGCTATGCAGTGGATCAGGGGGTGGAAACAGCCTACAAATTCAATGGCTGATTTTATCATGAATGTACCGATTGTTACCCTGCCGGGGGTTTCAATACTTTGATGGGTACTACTTATGAACAGTTGTATAGATGCACCCCATTGAAACAGACTTTCCTATCAAGTCGGGGTGTCTGCGTCATCAGTATCTGGGAACACAAGCGGCGTGCAATGGTGCAGAGCAATCCTGAGCTGTGCTGTTTTGTTATACAGAGGGATCTGCCCGACCCTCTAAACTACTGAGATGCATTATACAGTGGCTGCTAAAATGCTTTTAAAGTTACATCATCGCATCATAGCATTCCTTTGTCCGCCTTTCCTTGTGGTGTACCTTTGTTCTAACGTAGTCTTCCTTCTAATGGGTTTGGGAAAATTCCTATACCTATTAGATTACCTGACCCAGTCCTTTTACTACAGTGTCACGCCCATGGTGATCCAGGAACGCAGCTAAGTGGGGATGCTGGAGACAGGTAAGTGGTGGGTTATGTACTTAAAAGTCAAGGAAAGTGTATTACGGTGTCCGCCTACACCTATCTCCCACTAAATGCGAATAGACCCACCCCGGTAAATTGTTTGGAGGCACTGCTGACATCATCCTATGGTGTGTCTATTCCTACCTTGCATACTTACCTGGTGTTAGGAAAGATTTAATTTATGTGTAATTTTCCCTCCATTTATGGACACCCCCCCCAAACCTTTTGCTTTTGTTTAGCTATCCTATCCTGAACTTTTACCAGTGGAGCCCATCCTTCAGCTGTACTCCCCTGGGCTTTTGCTCACTTGTTATGGGGAAACTGACACGTCCTTAAGACTGTCAGTACTAGGAAATGATGTTTCCCTTAGTCTTTGACTATGTTGCCATTTCTTGGTAACTTTTTAACAGTTAACAATGTAACTTCCAGTACTGTGCGCTTGGGTCCTTGTTTTATGGCCCCAGACACCCTCAAAGGATTTTTTGGTGATTATACGAATGTGCCCGGGAAGAACCGGTGGCAGCAGTTACTTTTTATAAGTGTTTTACCTCTTTTTACTGAATCACAATGGGTTTACCGCGTTTGGTTCAAGATTGTGGCCAGGTCCAAAAAGGGCTGAGCCACAAAGTCTTTTGTTCTGTCCCATGGCCATTTTCTCCCTTGCCTTCACCCAGGTCGAGTAACCCGGGTTTTCCTTATTTGGGCATGCAGCTTCCTGCGATAACCGATCTCTTTCACAGGCTTCTGCCTGTCACGTGTGTGTGCCCAGGAAGCGAGTGGGACTGTCTGGTCCCAATCCACACTGCTGGTGCCAGGTTGTCTGGAGTGCCTGAATGACTGGGAACATTGTGGACCTTTATTGGTCCTCAACTGGGATGCCTGCATTAGAGCAGATCTTCGATTGGAAGTCCTTGATTTTGGCACGTAGCTAATCTTAGATAAGAGTTTGGGCTCTGCATCTATTCCAGGTTAATCACCTGAGTTCTCGCCGAACTACAGAAGGAGCCAAGACTCCTGCACAAATAAATAGACTTGTGAAAATGCCGGAGTCACTTTGGAAGGTTTTGGCACCCTTCGCCCTCTCGATCAAGAAGGCCTGCCAAAGTGCTTCGCCCCTTTGGAGTAGTATGAACAACTTCTCTCATTGCCCCCTGCTTAGCCACCAAACAAGCCCCTTCGGAAGTGTTCCTGGGTCATCCAGTGAACTGTCCAGCTCGACCTCAGGGTATCCTGCAGAATCGATGCTGTCTCAAGTGCAAACCCGAGACTTGGGCCATTGCGTGCTTGTGGTCCGTGCATTCTCCCGCCATATTGCGCATGCCTAGCTCCTCTGGGTCCTGAAATAGGAGAGTGCATAATACTACCCACATCTGTGATTCCAACATCACTACCTGTTGGTGACGGTCGCTATAGGTCCCTTGTTGTTCTGATCTCCTGTGCCCTAAAGCCTTCTGCACTGTAATTTTCTTCATACCTCCTTCAGAAGCTGAGAAAAGGCAACTGTTCCGTCACGGATGAGCATTCTCCCCCACAGCCACTGAGAGCCAGACCGCCGTAAAACTGCAGGACTCGAACCTACTAGCGACCTTGACTAAACTGGCAAAGTTTGGTCCGGACTGTGCTGAGGGTCGATGAGTAGTTGCATCACTTACCGGTGGCCCCCTGGCATAACCTATCATTTTTACGCAAGAATATCTCTTAAAAGGTAGTCGATATTTGCTGGGCTAGCCTGCATTCCCTAGCTATTCTCACTTTTTGAAAACTGTTCTGCCACCAAGGGGCGGACCCCACGCGAATAGTAGGAACCAATTCTTCATCGCCTCAAGCCCCTTCCTGAATTGCTACAGCCCTCCCAAGAAGACCCACGTTTTATGCTGCTTGCGCGATCGTATGTTTTTATGCACAACTGTACCGTTGAGCACAAGGCTCCCCTCTTCTTAGGGTTAGACTCAAAAATTAGGGAATGACTCTGAAGAATTGCATAATGCTCTTAATGTGTTAACTCAACCCTCTCTTTACAGTTTGTGGCTGCGTTTTACTACTGTGTCGCATTAGGAAACATAATGTATATCATCATCAATAACTTTATTCGGCCGATGCCATCAAAGAACAACCTGTCAATACGATTTTGAAAGAAAAATATTCAACAGCAATTAAAGAAAAAAAAAAGGAGAAGCAACACCCTCCTTAAATGCCACAGTACAAATCTCAAAATGGGTTTTGATGCTCCCAACACCATGGTCAAAGTAGCTCCTAGAAAGTCAAAACAGTAAGATTTGCCCCAGAAATAGGACCCTTACTTCTCGAGTCGTCATAGAAGGTGGCAGGACCAGGAGTATTGGATGTGCTCACTGTAATACCACTTCTTCGAGTCTACCTATACCCATTACATATTCTCAAGACATCCCTTGCCATGTAATCATCCCAAAATACCAATTTGACAGAGTCTGGAAACATTTCATTGGGCAGTCTAGTACATTCCACCATGGCGTACTTGGTCACAAAAACACAATCCCCTACTTTATGTAACCAATGGAGGCATTTATTCTGCAAGGCATCCTTTGGTTCTCTAATATCAGAAGGCAGTTTTACTACCCCGTGGAGAAACACAGTGGTTCTTCTAGGACCTTTATGGGTATTGTGCCTAGGTAAAGGCATCCCATAGCCTGGGTTGTGTGTGTTGATTGCCCTCCGAGCAATATGCTTAATGCCCGGTGTTAAAACGGATTTCTGAACTCTGACCTGGTCGGCAGAGGTTCAGAAGGCCAGCCTAGTTTCTTGGAACAGGGTAACCTCTGGACAAGCCAGACTAATCAAGGTAGCTTGGCGGCGGTCAAGACTAGGTCTAAGGAGGGGTGAGGGTGACTGAAAGACCTCAATGGGCACACAGAGTAAAGGACACTTACAAATCACTCCCAGTCAGGTGTATATATACATCAAAAATACAAATACATTTATTCCAATGCCTTTGCAATTCAACACACAGTAAGACAATCACAGCAATACTATTAAACCAATACAATCCTATCTATATCTATACATATATATACAAGACCAATGGGGTCTAAAGGATGAATGCACCAAATGGGTCCACAACCTAAACGAGGAAGTAACAGGCAGTGCAAATAGTCGTTAGGTCCTTCTGCATCAAACACAGTCCTAAATGAAAGGAAGTCCAATCCCGAAAATGAGGGTAGCCTAGTGCTCAAATGTACTTGCGAAGCTGGCGCACACAGTAGTTCAAATGGGCAAAGCAGGGTCTTTTGTAGGGGCTGTAGCAGCTCAGGAAGGTAGGCACTCTGGACCAGAACTTCGGCTGTCGAGTCCACTTCGGTTGCAGGTTCAAATGTGGCAATCTCGCGGCTCTGCGGGTTCAGCGACAAAGATGCAGAGTTGATTCCCCTATGGGACAGTAGCGGTTTCTCCGCTCCTGGTGGATGAATCAGGCCAGTTCCGCTGTAGCAGGCTTCAGGGCACAGAGGAACAGAGCTGCAATGAACTTGTAAAGTTCGTTATCACGGCTGGGCGACACAGTAACTGCATGTACTCCGGGTCGGGCGCACTCACTTTACTTCAGACCTAGGAACACCAAGTGTGTGAGAGTGCCGTGAACACCCACTGATTGGCCCGGGGGCACTTCCGAAAAGGCTTACTTGTAGGATTTAATGAAGGTGCCGAGAATAGTTGGTCCCACTATTCCATTGGTTCGAAGCACTTTCGCAGACCTTCTAGGATGACTAGATGCAGAGGGGTCCCACAGGACGACAGCTGGCTCAGGGTGCCAAACCTTCCAGCAGGTCACCAGTGGTTCCTGGACCCAGCTTCTTAGTTTCAGGATACTTGGATCCTATCCTTTGTTCAGTGAGAACTCCAGAGATCGACATGGTATGGGTGTTTGGAGCCCTCTCTTATCCAAAATCTCCTTTGTGCCAAAACGAAGAGGACCCAATGGGAGATCTGCTCTCAGACAGGCACACCATACGTGGACCAATCACAGACCACAGTGGTCCCAGACATTCACAGCACCTCAGACTCTCTGGCACCCATGATGTGTATTGGAACCAGACGTTCCAGCCTATATCCTGATATAGTGTACACTTGTTACATGTTGCAGAAAAGTTGTAACATGGACAATGACTAAGGGAAACAAAGTCTCCCAGTACTGACTGTCTTTAAGGGCATGTTAGTGTTCCCATAACAATTGAGCGAAAAGCCCAGGGGAGTGCAGCAGAAGGCTGTGCTCCTTTGGTAAAGTCAGACTATGGTGTTTAAGCAAAGCAAAAAGTTGGGGGGTACAAAACTGGAGGGAAAATTACACAATAAGTGGAAATCTTTTCTATCACCTGGGATCGCTGGGGCATGGATCTTTGGGGCTTAGAACTCCTTGGTTAAGGGCACAAGCCTGGGGTATGGGCCTTTGGGGACTCTCTCAATATGTTTGGAGTTGGGGGTTGAACAGCCACTGGTTGTCTTTTAAAACTACAAGCATTCAGGACACCAACAGAAAAGGGAAGTCGGGGGCACCAGGGTTGTGGTCCTGTGCCAACAGATGGGCCCAAGCCTCCATACCCATCCCCAAGTAGGTCGTTTTAGACCATGCAAATCCCTCCTTCCCCCCCGCCTTCTATCACGCCATTAAGCAGAACCGCTAGTAATGATTTGATGTTTGCCAGTTCAGAGAGAACACGGTTACAGCAACAGCCCGGGGTAATAGTTGGATCCTTGGGTGAAGAGGCTGGCGGGGACCGATTTCCTTGATTAGATGACTTAGGAGCCCTGAGTGGGGTTAAGCGTAAGAAGGAGCTAGCCCCAGAAGGTGCAGGTGCAGGAATTCAGTCCGGCATCAAAGCAGGGGAGAACAGACTCCCAGACAAGCCTACCTGGATCTCTGGCAGCAGTAAACACCCGTGCCCTTGCTCCCACAGGCTTACACCCTTGCGGGTGCAGCCCCAGCATTTTGTTTGTGGTGAGGCGGGGCTTCAGTCCGGCATCAAAGGAGGGGAGAACAGACTCCGAGACTAGCCTCCCCGGTCCCCTGGCGGCAGCAAACACTTGCGTTCTTACTTTCTCCATATATATATATATATATGTTATCTAGTATAAGGATCTTGTGTAATAACTGTTTGATATAGCTAAAGAGTACTTGTGTCTATTGGTAACCGGATATAACGTTGAACACTTATCATGCCAGAATACTAAGGCCAACTTTACACAGTGCAAGTTTCTTGATATTATGTGATACAGTAAGCCCTGGTTAGAAAAAGGCAATGATCTACTTGCCGAAACACGCGTCACATATGGTCATAAATATGATTTATTGCAATGACTATGTTTCTGACTATTAATGAAGCATTTATCTCAAATGTACTTTCTTAAGTGTGGCGCAGAATCAATACTCGGAGGTGTGCTTCATATACCAATTGTGAGATGTGGGGTTCTGACCTCTGTCCCTCCTGAGTCTGCGACACCCCAATTTAGTCGGCCAATACTCATTCCTGGGCGCAGAGTGACATCAGGCTGGTGCCATTTCCCCATTTTTTGCTACATATGACACATCACAAATTTAAATCAAATCTAATACTTCGACATTACAGACCCCTTTTCCAGTGAAGACTGGTGGCGCATTGAAAGGCATGCCAAATGGTGGGAGTCGTCCCCTGCAGGAAATGTACACAATTGGGACCTCCGCTAATGGACATCATCAAGACTCTAGAGAGACAAGGTTGCCATCTACACCCCTGGCTCTGGAAGGTAGTAGCCTGGCCCATACTAACATGCAGGTGCCCTGCCCTACGTACACCATATTTGCCAATACCAAGCCCCACCATCCAACAACCTCATGCCAAAGAAGTCTAAAAACAGCTAACTCTATCATGCCTCCAACATTCTCGGAAGACTCTGGTTCAGTATACGAGCCATTTGACGATCTAATGCGGGAGGCAGCTCACTTGAACAACACAACTGCAGCCCGCATTCCGAGTTGCAACTCTCACATAGCCCCAAGTCGATGTTCACAAACAGCCACTCATATAGGGATTGAGAGTGATGAGACTCCAGAGATTCCGACTATTGATTGCAATCCCGATATCTTTCTACCTTTATCTCCACAGGTCACCTCAGGCATAGATCCTTGATCGTCGATAAATCCTGTGATTACACATCCTTTATTCCTAACATTGGAGCAACGGCGATCTAGGATTGCACTTTCTAACACCCCTAACAATGTACCAGTAAACAAATATTTGAACCATATAACTAATCCTATTAAGGAACATGAGACCTCAAGTTATTCTACCTTAAGAGGTGCACAATTAAGATCATCTGCAAAGATAACTTCCTTAACCAAGATCCTCTAAAAATGTCCACTCTCTCCTACTTCAATGCAGTGGTGGACGCTTCTAGACTTACACTCTGAATAGGAGCAGTATTCTTTCGGTCTTTGCTGATATACAATCCCTTGAAGATCTCACTACATCAGACATATCATTGGTGGAGTTTTTACACCAGCAAAACCTAACGCAAGTGAAGTTGTGGATTAAGTCCGGAATAGTTCTAAATAATTTGTGGAAGGCCAAATCCGAGCTGTTTTCTTTGGGTTTTATTCTGCAACAGGACAACTTATATAATGAAAACCTAACAACTGAACAACCTTCAATAAAACCAGCGGTCAATGTCACATCTCCTTCCAAACTGTTGCTGAGAATCACTTGTATGTGAGGTTTCTTTGAACATGTGCGAAAAGTTACTGACATTTCACATTTGGATCCTTGTAAAGCAGGGCGCACTAGTGAGCAACATATACATCGCTAAGTGGCTTGTGCATAACAACCCGCCACCTCAAGCATGACTTCATGGAGCACGCAAGCCTTCAAAAATGTATTACAGCTAAATCATAATCCCTTAAATAACTTTGATATTGTACTTCTTCAGGAGACCTGGTACACTACGCCACCGACCTGGCATGGATATATTTTATCGTTACTTCCAGACAAAATTTCTCATCGGGGTCGCCCCGCAGCCGGTCTCCTTTTTGCAGTTAAATTGGGCGTGAATATGTTTTTAGAACTACGGGCCACGCCTAATACCAATATGTAATTGGTATAAATCAAAGATCCAGCTGGCAACCTTGCAATTTTGAACATATATTGGAATCATGGTGGTAATGTCTGATTCAACCTTTTTCCAACATCTGGAACAAATGTTTGAACTCATTGCCCTAGACTCCTCATCATACATATCATACTTGGATGAGATTTAAACATGCACTGCCTTAAGAGTCAGTCTACCGAAGTAGATGGAGCCACTCAAAAGTGGCTTTCAAAGATGGGTGACAGATCATTTGTAATGTTAAATGGTGCCCTCAAAGCGGACATCCCCCCAGCCGACCTGGAGGAGGGAGAATCAGAATGCCATCATTGATTATGTTTTCGTCGACTCCAACATGTTTCATTATTATTTATTATTATTTATCCTCCAGGTGCATAGCGAGCATGAGCTGTTAGCCATAAAGTGGTCTTGGGATAACTCCTTCTCCTTGCCTAGACCGATACATCCCACAGCTTCAGCTCGCAAATGGTCGCAACAGATTTCAGTGGTCGGTGGGGCGATTGACCGATTTTCAGCATTCACTTCAAACCAACCCCCAGAGCCTCAATTCAGAAAGAATGTTGTCAGACGGTCACCATGTGGCCACCATGTCCTGCTTATAATGCATCTGTGTTCTAATCAAAAGCCAGTATACAAGCATAAATACACATTTGATCAAGAGGTCACAAAAAGGAAAAACAAATTATGTAAAACCATAGACAAGTGGCACACCGCCCGTCCAATGAAAGACAGAAGGTTGTCAGAGTGCTTAAGATGAAATACAACCATTGGCTTAAAACTCACTGTCCCATAATGTGCCAAAGAGAATATGAGTGAATGTTCGCCACTATGGCTTCTAAAAATAGCGCAGACATTTGGAAAATCATAAATGCTGCATATCAAAACACCCAAGCTCCTTATCAAAATAACTCAGTCCCTAAAGAGCGATGGATCCAACAAATTCAAAGCTTATATTCCATCCCTTTGGCCCAAAATTGTGAAGAGCTTGGCGAATGGACATCGATTGACAATATGAACTTTGATAAAGAAGACATATTTATGCAAATGAAAAAATTAAGTACCTTTCGTGCCCCAAGCCCGGATGGCCTAACCAATTATATGTTAAAATTCCATCCAGAAGAATGGGCATTCATTCTCTTCATTATCTTCTCTCAAGTCACCAAACAAAAACAAATTCCTCCAAAATGGAGAAAGTCTGTTGCAGTACCCATTTTCAAAAAGGGTGACCATGAAAAGCCAAAAAACGAACGTCCAATTGCCCTTTTTGATATTGCTGGCAAAATATTTGCGAGGGTATTACTGAAAGACCTACTAACATGGGTTAAAGAGGCACAAGTCTTTGACACCCACCAGACAGGGTTTGTTCGAGGTATGGGCACAGCAATTAATTTGGTTGCGTTATGGGCAATCAACAGTCATGGTGCACAGACCAAACAACTGATCTATATGGCCTTTATCGATTTCAAGGCAGCATTTGACTCTGTGTCACGAGAACTTTTGCAACCATAGACGGCACTTCATTTGAACCAATTACAACAAATTGTGGACTGAAACAGGGGTACAGTTTAGCCTCCTCTGTGTTTAACTACCTTATTGCTGACATTGGACGCTCAATAAAATCAGCAGTGTCAGACCCTCCAAAGGTTGGCACCTACCCGCTGTCATGGCTTCTATATACCGATAATTTAGTCCTTGTTTCCAAAACACCTAAAGGTCTACAGAACTTACTCACGACACTATTTGTTTGTTTTGTTTTATTATTTATAATGCGCGAGCATACCCGAGGGTATCAGGGCGCAGCCGTTACAAGAATTTGCGAAGCTTGGTTACAGTGTGTACAAAGTGACAATAGGGTACAATGATATTATTTACATTTCAACAAAGTAGTACAGAGATGTTATATACATATAGACAAATGGGCACACGAAGTTACAGTGTGTGCTGGTAACCTGAAGATAGTCCGATCAATGGACATGGGTAGTGTCTTAAGTAGCCTAGGTTTTCAACCATGAAACAACTTTAGAACAGAAGTACTGGAAGGGCAGGTCCACTCTGAGATTAGGCGGTAGGGAGTTCCACAGTTTGGCTGCTTTTACTGGGAAACTGTTGCCCCCTACGGTGGCGCGTTTGAAGTGAGGGACAGAGAGGCAGTCTTTGTAGGCAGTTCTAGTGGGTCTCAGGGAGGACTGTCTATGGAATCTTTTGATCAGGTAGATAGGGGCAGCGTTGTTGAGGGATTGTATGTGAGTGAAGCAGTTTTTAAGAGGATTTTGTTGTTAATGGAGAGCCAGTTATTCTGTAGGTTGAATCCTGAGATATGCTCTTTTCTGGAGATGCCCAGAGCCGCTCTAAGAGCATTTTTCTGAAGGGTTTGAAGTTTACTGGTAGTAGCCTTGGAGGAGCCCAGGTAAAGGGCGTTTCAATAGTCCAGGCGGGATAGGATGAGGGCTCTGGCCAGGGTAATGCAGCTGGTGTCGGACAAGAATGGTTTGGCTGTGCGGATTAATTTGCATGTATAGTCCGTGGAGGACGGCAGGGAGCTCACCTGTCTTCTAAAAGAGAAATTAGAGTCCAAGTAAAAACCCAAAGTTTTGACCTCTTGACCAACCCTGATGTTGTTGCCATCGATCAACCTATGTAAACCTATGTGGAGCAAAATCAATTGAGAATCAATTTAGCCAAGACAAAAATTTAGATTTGTGCAACAGCTAATTTGACCAAGAAAAATAAATACAAGTGGCGCCTCTATGGTAAAGCTATTAAAACTATAAATCAATATTGCTATTTAGGGTTAAATACTAACAATCACCCCTCAGATTTGCCATATATGCTTGATCTAGAGAGAAAAATTGCATCAACACAAGCTGGAATTATTCTAAAAAAACATGGAAAATTCTCCATAGAGCCAGTCACAAAGTTGCATAAACATAAAACTATCCCAACCATAACATATGGAACAGAAACTAGAGCACACCAGGACTCGACTTTCTGGACAAAATTATAAAGTCAATTCTGTAAAAGAAAATTGCTGCTTTCGCCTAGCCAACCAATGTGCATAGTTTGCCATGAATTAGGCCTACTATCTTTGTTGGTGACATGTACTTGGAAAATGATTAATCTATACAAAAAATGTTTAACCAATCACATTGAAGGATCCCTGCCGTCAATATTAACAATATATTTTAAATCAGAGATAGTCAAAAATGTAATACTGTGGAAAAGCGTATCTCAGTTACTATGTTAGCAGCAGGAATTTCCTTCAATTTATTGATAACTGACCCTGAGCGGGCCAAAACAAACTTTGGTACTAGGATTGAATCAGAACTCGACAACAGTGTTTGCAATCTGCACATTTTAATACAGATGATTTCCCACCCAAAGCATTGAATAAACCAGAGAAACACTTAATTATGTTCCCGGGTCCACAAGTAAAAACAATGTACCAACGTTTCAGATTTAATCTCTGGCCAACTCGTGATATAACTGGTAGAAGAACAAACGTGCCTAAATCTCTCAGGGTCTGTAGATTTTGTAAAAATCACACTGAAATTGAAACACTCAAACATCTTCTTATATATTGCCTGATGTGATTACAAAGCATGACATTTTACCTAGAACGATTATACAAGAACATTTTACTTTGTTTCTCATAGTGTGCTGTGGAATAGCATTTTGAGGGGAAGCGAAACACTGTAATTTTTGCTGCTATTAACTTTTTGCACTCCTTAAAATTAGACTATGAAATGTAATTATGACAAAAATTCCATACATTGCATTGATTACTGATTGATTGCACATTTCCTGTAGTTTGTTATAGCATGTAAGAATGAGAGGTGATTGAACTTGTATTGCAGTTCACCATCATGGGGACGTAGGATAAAAAATGCGTACCTGCATATGTACTCAAACAGTCCGAACTTTTAAATATTATTGTAATGTCTACATGATATATTTTATGCTTTTTACTGTTGAAAGGCTGCAAGCCAACCAAAACAATAAAAAAAATCCTGTAAATCTAACCATCAATGGTACAGTAATAAGGATTCCTGTGAGCATACAGAGGCAAGTCCCTGGAAAGGTCCTGATGAGAAACAATCTCAGAGACCTAGGTCCCCCACAAGACTTAGGTCTTGTGGGGGATATAGCAGAGGGACTCTGCACAAGGTCACACAAAATAAGCTGCCCAGGGCAAGTCCAGGGTTGAGCCAAATCCAAAGGGGAAACCCAAGGCTAAGGGAGTCAAAAAATCAAAAACAGGGAAGGAAAATATCACATACCACTGAGATGAAGTTAGTTGGTGCTGCCTGAAATACTCAACCCCATGACCATTCGGAACTCCAAAGTGTGTTGGTTGAAGGTGGTCCCGATAGGGAAGAGTTCAGTAAGGGCCAACGTGAGTGCCCATCTTTGAAAGACCTAAGGATACAGGCCTGCTCCAAGCTCGAGGGTGAACCCCCTGAGAAACATATGATTAAATGGTGGTCGGACCCTGGTTTGTTGCGCAATGCGAATAAAACCAACAGTAAACAGTGTATCCAGCTCTTCTTCAACATTTTTTTTATCTTGGAAATGTTTTCTTTGAGCAGCCCATTGAGGCGCTCTCACACACCCTGTTTTCTTGCGGGTGATACACACAAAAGAATTTGTGTTTTATGCCTAGCAAGGTTGTGATGTGATGAAACATCTCATTGTTGAAGTGAGGGCTGTTGTCAGACCACAGGACCTCACACACGCCCCACCGTGGAAAATATCCCAAACCAGGAATGTTGCCGCCTACATGGTATCAGAATGGGAATAGGGACCGTATTTGATTCACTGGGGAAATGGGCACAAAACCACTATCATGTAGTGGTAGCCCTGCCATACGTGGAGCATGTTCACATAATCGACATGAAGGTGTTGGAATTCACCCATTGGGCGAGGTATGCCTCCTCTCACTACCCTTGGTGTATGGCCTGCTGTAAATGGCTTACAAACGAGGCAATTAATCATAAATTCCGCCTCATGTTCCACCAGGTTGGGACAAAACCAATCTTCTGCAATATGAGAAGCAAGTACATCCTTCCCCATATGGGTTGGATGGTGCAGTTGTGTCAGTGCTATGTGTAATAATGATAATGGTACACCACCATAGGGCTTCTGTCAGGGATATGGAACATCCCCTTAACAACCATAATTTATTTTCTTGCTTGGGTGCAGCTCCCTGCAACTCCACAATCTGTGTCACTGCTAGTGTGTTATACCCCTCCTTCAACACCATTGTTCGTATATGGTTACGCGCCTGGGATGTACTGTCCATTTCTAAGATGTCATTAAAATATGTGGTGCGTTTTACTCCTGCGTTTGCTGCCTCGTTGCCCCTGGAGATGGGATCCTCCCCCCTTGTGTGGGCCTGGCACCTTGCAATCACTATGCGCAGTGGGAGTTGGAGTGCTTCTATCAGTCTGCCCAATAGGAGTGTGTTCTGCACCGGTGATCTGTCAGCGCATCTGGAGCCCCTCCTCAGCCAACGTGACAGCCCAGAATGCACTGTGGATGTCACATAGGCTGAATCTGAATACATTGTCACTTCCTTTTTTTGCTTTGCTCCAGATCCAGTATTAGAGCTACCAAATCAGCAGCTTGTGCTGAAAAATGTGAGGGGTAAGTGTACGCTTACTACCATCTCACTTGTTCTGTTCTCTTTTAACTTCACTACTGATGTCCCAATATGCCTTTCTCCTGTGGTCTGGTCTATTGTGGATGATCTGTCAATATAAAGTACTTCTTCCCCCTCAAGTGCATCCTCCTTTACCTTTGGGATGCTGTCATGGCTTTCTATGTTTGTGATGCAGTGGTGTACATAGTCATCCTTCTCTATAGGCTCGGCGACAAAGTCGGTACCTCACTACCTTAACAGCTGGATTTGACAGTATCACCTCATATCCAGAAACCCTTTGTGTTGTCAGTGTACTTTTTGGTCACTCTAGTATTGCAAAGAGAGCATGTTCCACAAAAAGAGTGGTGCTGCATGCCATGGTAATACCTGCTGATTTTTCCACTGCAAATGCGGCAGTAGCTACTGTCTGCTCGCAAGAGTAGTACCCTCTCATCACTGGGTCTACTTTCCCAATGTAATATCCTAATGGATTGTGACCCATGGTTGTTTTTTGCATCAGTACTGTGGTCAATACTACTCCATTGGAGTGTGAGAAAAAGTAAAGTTCTCTTTGATAGTCTAGGATCCCTAAGACTGGAGCCATGCATATGTCTATTTTCAGCTCTTCAAATGTCTCAGTCATTTCCTCTGTCCATTGTAATGTGCCGTCCCCCTTTTGTGCTTCGTTTAGCGAGTTCAGCAAAGGTCTGGTGTATGTGCTGTAGTCGAACACCCATGCCCTGCAGTAATTACAGAGGCCTAGAAATTGCTGCATCTGTCTTATGGCTGCTGGATTTGGTGTCTTACGAATTGTCTCTGCCCTTTGTGGGATCACTTTCCATCCTTCTTGTGAGATCAGTTGCCCAATGTATAATACTTCTCCCTGGCAATATTGTAGTTTTGCCTTGTCTACCTTGTACCCCTTTTCTGCTAATACAGTCAACATGTGCACAGAGTAATTTCTACATTGTGCTTCTGTTTTGCTGCAAATCAAGATGTTGTCTACGTATTTTGTAACAACACTCTCTACCAGCACGTTTCCTAAATCCATCTGGAGCACCTTGTTGAATATAGATGAGGACTCTCAGTACCCTTGTGGAAGACAAGTGTCTTTCCACTTCTTATTTCTGTATAGGACCAAAGTCAAATCTTGTGAGTCTGGATCGAGTGGTATAGAGAAGAAGGCATTCTTCAAGTCTATAACCGTAAAATGGGTAGCTTCCATACGAATGCTACACAAAATCGTTGCAGGATTCAGAACTAAAGGAAACTCTGCCTCGACAATACGGTTCAAAGGGCATAAGTCCTGTATAAAATGCCACAACCCCTGGTTGCCTTTTTCACAGTGTACACTGCTGTGTTACACAATGATTTTGATGGTATTTAGAGCTGCAATGGTTTTGTAAAAGCCCTCATCTGCCCGTCTCAGGGGTATTGCCTTACTCTTGGTAAGATTGCTCCTGGCTTTATTTTTATTTTTACTGCTTCTATCCCTTTCAGAAGCCCACGTCATAGGGACTTGTGGTCCATAAGATACTGGGGACCTTGGCCAAGTCCTCTTCGAAAAATGTAAGTCCTCTTCGAAAAATGTTGGGGGTGCTTGCAGCATCATCGCCATTCCCTGCAGTACCTCTCTGTAGTGAATCTTCACCCATTATGGATGTAATGCTGATGTCGAACACTACCTCATGATCTGAGCAGTTGCTTTTGAATAGCTCTTCATCAGTGACTGTAGTCAACCTGTGCCCTTCTGCCACTGCAATCACTGTCCTCCATGCTTGTCCAGTGTCATCTGTCCCACTTAGTGTTATTTCCGTCTTCCCCCACTATTACTGCCGCTAACTCTAGTGAGATCACTGCCCCCTCTTTCTCATCTAATGGTAGTTCCGGTCTGAATATGTGCTCATTTGGAATGTGCCATAGCTTCCCCTGGATCCCTGGGAGCCATGCTAGTAATACTTCAGCTCCATATCGGAATAACTCTTCATCTGCTGGCACCCCCCTCTGTACCTTGAGACTGCAGTAGGCTTGAATAATTTCCCTCACGTTTAGGAGGTGAATCCCTGGGGTGGAACACACTATCAATTGGTCAGTGACTGAGATGGACATGTTGAGTTTGCTCATAATGTCTCTCCCTATTATGTTTACTGGTGTCTGTCGGGAATACAATAAGGGTAAAGCTAAGTCATGCTCCCCTATAGAAAGCGTAAGATCGTTTGTAAAAGGAACCAAATCCGTTGCTCCAGAAAATCCCTGTGCATTCATGGAATCACCTGACACTGGATACCTTCCCTCCCTGATACAGGACCTTGTTGCCCCTGTGTCCATGAGAAAGGAAAAAGTCTTGTCACCTAATGTCACCCCTATGCGTGGTTCTTCTGCCTGATTGAGTGTAATCGATAGGATAGAACACAACAGGTCTATGTGTGGACTGTCCTATTGTGGGTATATTTACATTCCGTTCCCTGTAAATGGGTTGCCCCTCACCACAGTTGCGCTTCCCAATTTCCTAATGGGAGTCATTCACATAGAGTCTGTGCATGGCAGTGTCACATCATGCTGCTGTATCATATACTGTGACTGCATGTTATTCTGCATCTGCCATGTAGATGAGATCTGCAAGTACTGTTGTGTGG
The DNA here is from genome assembly GCF_040938575.1 of Ambystoma mexicanum. Lineage (NCBI taxonomy): Eukaryota > Metazoa > Chordata > Amphibia > Caudata > Ambystomatidae > Ambystoma > Ambystoma mexicanum. The sequence goes on along the minus strand of NC_090924.1, from coordinate 255,615,392 downwards.
GTGCCTGCATTAGTGGTGTCTGTGCCATGGGTTGGTATGCCTGCGGGTATGCGTTTGAGGTCTGCACCTGTCATTGTGTTTGGTCTTGAGCATAGAACTCAGTCTGTTCTCCCTGACATGTGGGTTGATATTGCATCCCCCCATTCTGTTGCATCCCCCCTCTGCTTCTACACTCTCTGAAAATGTGCCCTATCTGTCCACACACCACACCCTGGGATGGTTCCCTCATTTGCTTTGGATATCCTGCTGAAAATCGCTCTGAGCCCTGTTACATTGGGTGCCTGTACCCTCAGCCCCTTGGTGCCCCCTTTCTTCCTCTGAACCCATGCTGTGAATCGGCCCACCCCATGAAACCTCACCCCATGGGCGGCGGTCCATACTGTGCATGCAGTGTGCTCTGTCCTTCTGTGCTTGTCAGCATTGCCCCTTCCATTGCATACTTTGACAACTTCTTCTGCACTAACTTTGCCTCTTCTTGCTTCCTCTCCTCTGTCTTTTTCCATGCCTTTTCTTGCATTAGCCTACAATAGTGCACTATAGTAAGTATAATTTCTGACCACGGTTTTGGCTCCATCCCCACTAACTTCTTGAGCTGCTTTTGCACCTGCTCTGGCAACCCTTGACATAATATATGGTAAAATAAATTCCACTGTCTTGTCCCATGGTTCTCGCATTTCAAGTCTCCATTTCTCTTGAATAGCTTGAATATACTGAAAGGGATCTTCGTCTTTCCTCATTTTGCGTGCCTTGATCATGTTAATGTCTGAGGTGGCTGAATACTGTTTCCATAGAGCGCTCCAAAAGGCCATTCACCAGTTGTAAAATGGCGACCCATTGTGCGCGTGCTCTGGGTGGTTACTCCTGCGTAGCTGGCCCTTTTCCATACGTCATTGGCAAACTCCCCAAGTATTGCCAAAAGTAATCTTTTCATGTCCCCAACCGCTACTGTTGTGCCTGCTGTTAGTCTTTCTATCTCCTATATCTGTTTCCTCGCACCCGCAGTCAACGAAGGTAATCTACACCTCAAGTTGTCTTTGACAATCTGTTGCCATTGTATGTATTGAGGTCGCCCCCTCCCTTTTCCAATAAGGAGAATTGCGTCAGCCCACTCTTCCCACCCTGTCTCCCTGCATCCTTGGAGGTGGTGAATGCCCTTGCCAATTCTCCCCTCCTCCATGCTGGAAGGTGCCTGAGCCTCTGTGTGTATGGAGTAATGCTATCTGCAATGCGCGATACAGCTCTAGATTGATGCGTCCTCTCGTCCTTGTCACCCTGTAGTCCACCTGTGTCCTTGTCTGCTCCCCATATCGTGTCACAGTCTGTGCTCTTTGCTATAGACCGCTGAGCAGGTCTCCCCAACTTCTCAGAGGACCCGGTGTTGTATCTGTCTGGCAGCCTTGCTGCCCTAACATCTTTCCTGCCTAGAGTTCACTCCCCATGCTCTTCTTTGTCACAAAAACATGCCAAGCCCAACTTTAATCGTACTTCCCTCACAGCGCGCTTCTCCTCTTCCCTGTGCTGCCGCTCTCTAATGTGCCTTTCCACTTCTAACTTCCTCTTCTCCTTCTTGATCTCTACTTGCTTTTCCCTCTCTTCTTCTGCTCTTTTCCTTGCCATAGCCTTAATCTCCCTCTCCCTCTACGTCTCTCGCTGTTCATGCTCTTGCGTTTCTGCCTTCTGCTTTTCCCTTCGCACTCGTTCGTGTTCCTCCTTTTCTTCCTTTTCTTGTCTCTCTACTTCTTCCATTATCTCTGCTCACTCCTTTGCTTCACTGGTATCCTTATAACACATTGCTTCCTTATTTGGACTTCCTGCTTCTCTTTCTACCTTCCATTCTAGTTTAAGCAATATTTGTCCACCTACCCAATCGTTCGATGTTATACTCTCTGGTCCTTCCTGTCTCCCTTCCCTCCCATGTCGTTCCCTTTTGTACCTGTCTGGATCTCGCTGGGCTCTCTTTTTTCACCTCCTGCACTTCCTGCTGCCTCTACTGCCTGTCCGCCTCATTCTGCCCCTCCCTTCTGCTGTATGCTGGAGGTGCAAATATTGGATGTATGTAGCCAGCCGCTGCTCTCAATTCCCTCACTGGATATAAACCCTAGAACCCCACTATTACTCCTTCTTCTTCATGTTCAGGAGGAGGATGGTGGGTGCCGAGGTTTTTTTGCCCGCGGCCTACCGTTGGTTCAGCATCCAGTGATGCCACACCACATCCCCTCCATCGTTCCTGGAACACCTTCCACATTTCGAATATTGACATTCGCTTATTCAATGTCTTCCCCTTGTAAACCTTGTGCATATGCGCGTGTAATGGTTGCTGCACACATTTAGAGAAGCTCCCACCTTTTGGCCATGGCTTAGGCAGTTTACCCTCTGTGCTTTATGTCCATTCTGTGCTATATTTACACATTTTGTCCTGATATCGCAGAAGGGACCTGCACATATGCTCTAGGGGCATGTCCCCCGCATTGCTCACACTGTCAGGAAAAAGGTTGGGCACAGGTACAACCGGCGGTAGATGTACAAGCGGCCGGCCACTAACTCCAATTCCCAGATTACCAAGGGGTGCGTGACTCTGAGCATGTCACGCAGGCATGGCCAGCAAAAAAACTGCTGCTCCGCCCGTGCCAGGTGCAGATGATTGATGATTGTCGGCAGGGGTGGATGCGGAGTGAGGAGCACTGTCACTGTTTGAACATGGTGACAGGTACTAGGAGACAGTGAGTAGAAACCGGGCTACACGGCTGTGACGGTGCCAGACCCGGTGTATTACAACATCTTCTACAGCGTCCGGGTGTCCTCACGGGGCATCCAGACTTCAGTTAAGTTCACGCTGCATTGACAATGTGTTTGTTTTGCAAATGTGGTTCCGTGTTGCAAGCATATGCAGTCTCTGCTCTTTAAGACCGACTCGCATGAAAGCTGTTTCCACAAAACTTGGTGGAAGGAGAGCATTTTTGGGGTACTGAAGGGCTCTGAACTGCAGTGAGCTATCGTGTGGAGTAAAACATGGTTATTAGTGTGAGCATGTGAGGGTAACACACTGACAAAATTGCTTAGCAGCTCTGGGGAACATTTCTTTTCTGCTGCTTACTTCATGCTTCATGTTCAGTGTTATGGGTCTTGCATGTAATATGCAAGAGTATCATGGTGTGTTTTCCCTAACTCCCCTCTATCTATCCAACTTCGTTACCCTAAGCCTCTTTCCAATTTCCCTACTTCCCCCTTCCCATCCACAACAACTTTTTAACCCCTCCTTCCCCCACTGACTGCCATGTGGTCTCCTGTCATTATTAACATCAGGAAACTGTGCCAACCATGGTAGGAGGATCAAACTCATTTGGTTTCTGTGGTTAGGGAGTGGGTGTTGATACCCTTCCCTTCAAGTTTTGACACACACGATACATTGCTTTATTACTTACTTGACCTCAAGTTGGGGCTTTCGACACCTCTGTTCTTATCAGACAAATGCACTTTACTTTATGTCAACCTCAAATATCCCAATAACAGTTCAATACACAAAGTCACAAGCCTTTCCGGCTTTCATTCAGTGTTCTGGAGGTGCTCCGCACACTGCCCTTCTTCAATTCTCTGCGTTCTTATGCACACTCACCAATCTCATGCATGCGCCTTCCGCGCACCGCCCCGAAAAATGCTACACCTTTTTCAATCCTTTAATTTCAAATAAAAACTCTGTTCCTCCTCGTGCTCTCCCAGTCTTATACACAAAACCTCCCTGGTGATGTCTCCTCTATAATGTGTAATTGAAGAACACAAAAATTGCCAAAAGCCGTCTACTCACAGCATTTCCCATTGACACTGAGACTTTGACAAATTCAAAAGCATATATCCACGGCCGTCTTCCTGTCTACCTGGAGATACCAATATTTCACGTGCTCAATCTGTACCTACAGCATCGCCTTGTAGATAAAACGCCTCCACGAGACTTAACCAGAAGAACTCCAAGCTAGCTTCATTTGCTAAGCTCTATACACAGGGATACCATCATCTATGACCCGAGCTATAACGCCCATTTCTCAGGAAATCCAATATTTACATAACTTCTACATACCCTTAAGTCGATCGTCTAGGCCATCCGCCACAACTAATCACCTCAAGGCAGGATGTTCCCTAACCACAAATAAATAACGTCCACCTTCGCTCCAATACTCAACAATACTTCAACAGTACTCAACAATACTCAACACCACCACACATCCAACATGTATTCACCACTTGCCTTATTTGACGTATGGCTGAGTCAATACTTACACTCTGGGATCCACTGATGCTGCTCGGAGATCGACTCTCCCCAAATCTGTCACTCCGCCCTTCTGGTCTGCTATGCATCCCACGGACCGTGGGCGGGATTTTCTCCAAGGTGGCTCCTGATGGCCTCTTCACGGGGTGAACTCTCTGTGTGGTCCTCATTTTCCATGGATCACTTCACAGTCCCCCAGGCCTTGCGATTGAAGAAGTGGCTCTGTGGCGATGGAACATAGTGACCCTTCTCTGCTACTAATTTGTAAGGCAGTCCAGAGGATCAGGGTTCACATCATAAATCACAGCTTAGCAGAGTACCTAGGCCCATTGAACCCTCCACTGGCAATGAAGAATGACTCAGCAATGGGGCAAAACAGAACTGTATTTTATTATCCAAATAGAGAGGGATTGTACAGGAAACAACAAAATCTCCAGCAATCACAACGCCTGAACCTGTGTCACAAGCATTTATCCTGTTGTGACATCACAATCCCTAACCCTTCCCCAAAAACCTAAGAGCAAGTTCGATTGGGTAGCTCGAGTAGTAGTACCTGTAGCTATTCCCTATACGAGTGGTCTAACTGGTCCTTCCATGTCAGGTAGGTTTGCCTGAGACTTCCCCAAAAATGATCTATTACATTCTTGCATGGTCGCAGGATGGCCATTGGCACTTGCCCCATTACACAATGTGTGGTCCCTGATTGGCTGGAGTGGATCACCCCAGGCCTGGGACCCTGCTCTGTTCACAGCCCTCAGTGTACCTTTTCAAGGTAATGAAAAAAACTGTGTGTCCCTATTGTTGCCACTGGTATAGCCACCTAGCCTGAGAGAGTGCCTAAAGGTTGCAATGTACGTTTTTCAACACATGTAACAATTCTGTCTGTCTTCGCTGGGAACCGCTTCTCTTCCCACCATGGGTAAATGGCTATTGTTCGGCTTTGTTGAGTCACGGGGGTGCGACTGCAAAACTGAGCTTTTTGGTCTGGAATTAGTGAGAATTTATTCTGTTATTTTGCAGGTGGCTCCCTACCCCAGGAGCCAGGAGGAATGTTCCACCTACCCTTGTCCTTGGCTGCAAGCTCTAGACCTGTGCTTCGTGCTGCAGAAACTGCATCTCTTTGTTCCTTATTCTGAGCAATGTGACTTAATGTGAATTCACTTAGTCTCAGAAAGAAAATCCAGAGGGTACAATTTGAAGATCCAGTATCAAAGGATTTTATTAGACCTGATACATTTTTCTATTATGTGAATCAAATCACGATTTAATCTGCACTTGGGCAATAATTTTACATAGCAGGAAAATTAAGAACACATCAATTAGATAAAATTCATACTATTAAATCATTCCACCATTCATCCACATACATCCCTCATACATCAATCAACTCATACCAAACAACAATGGATATAAGATAAAAGCCTATAAAAAAAAAGTAATAGCAAACAATTCATCCTCAATTTAATTATTATACAAAAAATGTGCAATCCAAAACACATGGCCACGGAAGATTATATAAGTGGTCAGCAATTGAGATGGGTCCCAGTAGTCTTCAAACACGACCTCATCTCAAATTTCTTAATGTGATTTCCCTACAGTCATTCTATGGTTTCCCTACATATATATTCCAGTATTCTCCTTAGGGGTTAGTAGTATTTGAATCTTCCAGGTTCCTTATATGTCCCTATAGTTCTGTATGGTTAGTTGTAGTGAAGCAGTTGCAAGCGTGCTCTGTGTGACTTTTAGCTTTCTTTCATTTCTGCGTTTGGCTAGCGAAAAGAAAAAGGCTACTGACAGTATATACATGTATCTGTCCTCTGTCTACTGAACTGTGTATGCATTTTCTTTGTGTGTGCACGTGTGTGTCTGTGTAACTTCATGCAGGGATGCAAGTTTATTTCGTGACTAACATTACTATGTCGTGGTGTCAATAACAATGTCAGCACGGCTGGATATTTATTTATTAGCCAACCTAATCCAGTGATGGGGCACCTGTATCCATGAAGACATCAGCTGGATAGGGTTTGAACGGTTGCCCTAGAGAGTATCTGCTCACATACATGGAATGCACCAGTCCACCTGGGAATTGGCCAAACAGTGACTGGCATCTGTCATTTCTCATCCTTCAGGAAGTCATGCGAATAGGGGACATGAGGGCCAATCCAGGGACCCTCTCTTCACTATTCTTCTCTGCTTTCTCCCTCTCCCTCCCCTACTGACCTACCTGTCTGCCGCACCGACTGGTTGCCTGACTACCCTCTGAGCATAATGGGTACCAGACTCCTCCATGGTCAGTCTCCCCTGCACTGCCTCTAGGCCACTGTGCACTTAAGGACTGAAATGGTTGCCTCCTTGTACTTACACAGTGCTGCGCTGTCCTGGATGCACTTGCTCGAAACATTGCTGCCCTAATCGCACTTCCACACCCTCTCCCTCTCCCTCTCCCTGGCACTTCCCCTTCTCCCTCCCCACTGCACTTTGGGGCTATTGCACTTGCAATATCTGAATATCACAAGGCCTAGTAAGATCGTTTGTATTGTCCTCCACCTGTCTACTCTCCCTTGTCTTGTTGCGCCTAGAAACACTTGTGTTATCATATCATATCATTCATGGGGCAGACCCGTTCGTGTCTGATCATCTTTGGGCCTTTACCACCTAGACAGGGTTGTTGTTCCTAGCCCAAGCCCAGACTTTCCCAGTGATATACCCAGTCATCCTGCAGCAACCAGTGTAGGTACCATTATGGCTGTGCTCACAGACTCCCTAGTTTCTCTGTGCCTGTTGACCGTGCTAGTTCTACATCTAAGGATAAAGGTGTCAGACTGATCACTTCTTCCATGGTGGATGCTTTGAAGCTTGTGTTGCTGGAAACAATCACCACATCATCTGACCATGGCCCCTAAGCCCCCTTGAGACCCTTCTCTTGGGAGAAGCCTACCCCGAGAAATGAAAACGAATATCAGATCTGAGAGCATCAGACCAATCAGGTGATCCATGATTGGAGAGCTTTTTATTGGGAGAAACAGCAACATGTCATTGAGATTCTACGAGGTCTTGCGATCAGAGCCATCAAGGGGCTCCATGCCGTGCATCAGACCCCATTGTGGAGGATATCATGTTCTCACTGGATGGCATGTTTGGATCCACCGGATCAGGCTCTGAGCTAATTTTAAAATACTACATCACTACCTCCAACCGGGTAAGAGACTCTCAGAATATCTGGCTAGGAATGAACTGACTCTTCAGCTGGTTTTCCAACAAATGAGGGTTGATAAAAACAGCCTCAGCCTGGTCAGGCTGCAATAAGTAATGCACGGCGCAAGATCACTGCCACTGATGCTTTTGCAGCTGGGACTACGGGAACGGACTAAGGTATTGCCTTACTTTCAGGAATTGGTCCGAGAGGTGCGTATTGTGGAAGGAGAGATATAGTACACTGGGTGTAGTCTATGCAGTCAACTGGTGTCCCCATATACAACACCAGGGTATGGCCTGAGGCAACAAGTGGAGGAGTTGTGCCAGACCATACAGTCAAGCAGCATCAGAGAGCACCTGCCAAGACACCAACTATACTGACAATCAGGCTATCAGAGCAGCGAAGAGGCTCTGCGCCTTATCCTAGGAGAGGGATCACTACCTCCTTTGATGTGCTCAAGAGTTAACCCACAGGGTACCAACCAAGGGTTGCACTGCTCCAACCCTGTCAGTACTGCCACAGATGTGGGCAGGAGGGTCACATGTGCCGTATGTGGACCAATCCACTGGATCACATCAAAGTTGCAGGGAAGTTCCAGACCATTAATACTCCAGCACTTGCAATGGTGGGAAGCAGCAGCAAGGAGTAGGAAGCAGAGCACCTGAATCCTTAAGAGTAATACGCTCCACCCAAGGAGAGACAAAGAACATCATGTCTGCACCACAAGAAGGGCCACCAGCTGCAGTGGCACGAATGGTGGGCAAGTCATCTGGGAACCAGCATCTGCCCAAATCGGCTAGTCCACCAAAGAGGAAGACTGCTTGTAGTCACACTACTAGTAAGTGCATCGCACAAAGATCTTACGGAATACCAGAAGGGCTCATAGGACCACCAGTCACCATGACAGTTACCATCGCTGGACGGCAGGCACAAGCGCTACTGGATAGTGGCTCACAGATCACCAATATGTACAGGCCATTCTGTAGAAAACACTTGGCGAATATCCCGTTGGAACCCTGGGCTGGACTGAACCTTCTCAGCGTGGGACACAACCCCTGCAAATATCTGGGATACATCTGGTTCAGGCTGCAGTTTCTATTCAATGGAGCTGGGATCAGCACTGCCATCAACACCATTGCTCTGTTCTGTGGCAGCCAGAGTCTGAAACATGCAACACTGGTAGTGATAGGAATACTCGATGTTCGATGCGCTGGCTGAATTATGTCGGGAGATGTTTGGACTCCATCATGCCAGCACATTCTCCAGGCACCCCATGTGCCAGCAGGTGTATCCAGTCCAAATCACCACCTGATGGCCGATGTCTGCAGCAGCCGGTTCAGGTAGATCACTATGCCAACACACATCACCATTATGGCTCCTGGCAGAGTGTGACTCAGGGGGGAAAAGCCCAAGACTTCTGGTGATGTAGGCACCAGAGCATGGATGGCTCCGAGGGGGTTTAGTGGATTCAAACCACTCTTTGCTCTGCCATGCCGCAGCACTCTGTTCTGATGGTGCCAGAAACATCAAAATGGCCACAAAACCCTTGTGCACGCCAAAACCTCTGAAAATCACGCTCTGCAAAGCACAAAAGATGGCTGCCCAATCTACCACGCATGTTGTCAGTGGTGGAACAGAGATCTCACTCCTAAAATGTGTCGCTGGGCTCCACAACAAGTGAAAATGGAGCACGGAGGGAAAAGCAGTGCTCTGCTAAAGGACACCCCAAAATCTTGCTTTAAATCTTTTTCTTTGTTGCTGAAACTACAGAATGCCGGCACAAAACATCCTTAAACATCCAAAATTCTTGCTGGGTGCTACAATTCACTTAGTGCAAGAAATCATTGTGAACTTACAATGTCTTGAAAAGCTGAAAGTATTAAAGAAACATCCACAGTAAAAGTTGGCAGCCTGTGGAATCTGTCAAAATCTGGGCGTAGTACCCTCGGCAGTCTGAATGACAGCTGTCAGAAGCCTGCATGATAAACTGTAAACTTGTACAAACTGAAATCCAATGTTTGAAATCTAAGTGGCCTGTTCCTAAGAGTAATCTATGTTGTAATTGTTTGAGCCCATGGTTTAAAATCTGGAATAAGTGTTTTAGCTGCAAGTTTGAAATCACAAGCTTGTTTTAAACTAAGAACAAAATGCAACAGAATTAACATTTAAAGTTAAGCCTGGCTAAAAGCCATCCAAACTAGAATAACAGCTTTCCTCACAGAAGCAAGGCCTCTCTCCCTACCAGGAAATCACACCTAAGTGATGATAATTGGGTGGGGGGAAGAATTTGGTCTGGAGGGGAAAGGAGACAATGGACATCCTCCAGCTAAAGGAAATGCGAATTGTGAAGGATTGTAAATGGCCTCTGCCTAGGAGAAACAGGGAGGAGATGTTCCTGGGTCCCAGGGAGTGACCTAAGGAGTGGAGCAAAACAACCATTTGTTCCTTAACAAGGATAAAAGACACATTTAAAAAAGACTGATAACTTACTATGTAAAATTGTGCAAAATATAGAAATAACGGCATTGTTAATGCAATTTCTGGATGCACTGGTGAAAAGGCGCCAGAACTCTGTGGCATTGTCTGGGAAGAAACGGCGGAAAATGTGATATTACACAAAATGTATTTCTGATAGAAGTATGAAACTTTATACATGTATGCCCATGTTCAATGCGCACATTTGTAGAAATTTGCTCCTAAATTGGACATTGTGTTCCGGATGAAAAGGGCAATATTCTGTGAAAAGCAGACACAAGATCCCACGGGGCTTGAAGGAGTATCTGCTACACAAAACATGTAATCTGTATATATGATTGTTATAGAGGTTGCACATGTGGAAATATGTATTTTACCAAAAGTAGATTTTGTGTTCAAGAGGCTAGGGGTGGACTCTAGGCCTCATAAACCCACACCATAAAAAAGAAACATCGTTTTTCTCCTCCTATCAAGGCAGAGGGGAGACCTTGACCAATCCCCGTCAAAGGGGCGACCTTAGGATAAACCAGCACACACACCCCCCTTTATCATAAGCATGAATAGAGACAGCTGAGGGCAGAAAAAGACAGACAGATTCACCCACTAGCCGAATGCTGGCAGAGCACCCTGCTGCAGAAATAGTCATCTTACTTGCTCCAGACTCCAGAAACTTGGCAAAGCAGAAAGGCCCATTGCCTAGCTGAACCATTTTCAGCTAGGCCTTACATTTCCAGAACCAGAACCAACCCCATAAACCTAAGGGGGACCAAAATACAGCCAGGCTGTGCTGTACTGCTTGCCTGCTGAACTAATTATCATCAGAACCAAAAGATCCAATCCAGTTCCATGATGTGCTGTGACCAGAGCCATTGCAGATCCGATCCAGTCCTGTGCCATGCTGTGAACAGACCCAGTCCATCTGAGGTGGCCAGCAGGCTGTCCTGACCAGAATCCCTGACCAGAAATCTTGACGGGCCAGAATCCGGACGGTTCAGTTTAAAACATATCTAGTGAGTATCTATAGATCGAACTGTGTCACTAGCATATGTAATGTCCATAGTTAATCCCTATCTTAAACCCATCCTATCTTGTCTTCAGAACCTGATATTGTTAGGAGTATTTTTCAATTGTCAGAACTTTTCTTGCGCTGAGTTTCTCTTATTTGTATTCTAAAATCATAAGTCATTAGTGTTGTGAGTAACTAAAGTGAATCCCAGAAAGGAATTGAGTATCCACCACGTGAAGGGTTCCCTGGCCAGGAACTGTGGAGATTCATGTGTGGCATTCTTCTTTTTCTATAGTCATAATCTAGTGTACGAAATCCCATTTGTCTTTTAAAAGTGCATTCCTGTTTCCCCTTCTTGCGCCTATCTGAAAAAACGACCTCCACTAAAACGTCCATAACTTCTTCAATTTTTGTGCTAGAATCAACGTCTGGTTGTAGCTAACATCCACTGCTTTAATTTGCATCTAAAACCGCTAAAACGTTTGCCGCAAATTTTGTTTTAGGGACATTCTGACACGTGTAAAACAGGTGTTGATTGCTTCCGACCTTAATTTTAAGATTTCACATTGTTCCTTAGTATCAAATCATTGTTAGTGTTTGTGTGCAACTATCCAAAGCGGTTCCCATAAGAATTTAAACAATTTCAGCAATTTAAATCATATTTAGTGTTTTTACACAATCCATTCTCAAGGTAACTTTAAAACCATTCTGACCGCTTGCCAAACCCATTGGTGATTATTGTCTACCCATTAAAACATAGTGTGATTAACTTGTAACTACAAAAATAAATATTTGAACTTTGCAAACCAGCCTGATTCCTGGTTCAGAGTGAACGGGGGCGTTCCATGAGAGGGGCATGATATGAGTGGTACATCGTTCAGAATAAAAATAACTTTTAGACACAAATAAATAAGGATTTCAGTTGTGCATTACACACCAGGCGTTGACTTGGGTGTGTGCCGGATTGAAATCACTTACACAGTTCACTTTAAAAGTGAAGAAATAACATCTTAAACTTCATCGGCTGAAGGAAGAGAAGGCCTGGCATCCAGATAAAATGCACAACACACTTCTATTATGAACCCTGCAGATTATTTAATTCAAAATGTTCCCTGTGTAGAGACGAAAACAGTAATAGATATTCACAGATGTGTAAATTGGAATCAATACCACAGGTGAAAGACTCTATGGGTGTTCATGTTTTTAACTACTTGGAGATGATTTGCAGGCTCACGTCCTCCAGCTCCTATGACCAAGTCATTAGTATATTAAAAGCTTACAGTGCAGTTACACATCATTAAATGTGTTATACAAATTATACATTTAAAGCAAAATCACAACTCTGTAAAGCTGATGTAATAACAATCCAGGCACCTGTTCATAAATGGCTTAATGTGTGCATTCATTTCTCACATCCGGATTAATGATTACAACCACAAATAGCCACAGATATCACCATGTACATAAACTATGGTGCAACAAAAGCGTAGCCTGACTTCATATTTCGGGTCGGATTCTGCAATTTTCCCACGCTATCTTTTTACATGCAACCAGAGACGGCTTCCCCCTGGGAGCACAGGAAGCTGGGCGCATCCCTGCTGTTTGGACACCTTTTAAACAGGGGAGAACAGCCATATTGGGAACTCTCGAGATTCTCCGGTAGGCCTTTGTACCCTGGGCCTCTTTTGTGTGGTAACATCATTTCCAAATATTCTCATAGGAAAATTGTTGGGCTTGCTGAACATTTGTAATACCAGGCCACTTTGAAAATTATTTCCAGGGCCTCTCTTTTGATTCCCAGTTCACCCCTGCTTATAAACTGAGAAGTTCGAGGTCAAGTACAGTTCTTCTATATAGCACACAGAAGCCGCAAGGGTCCCTCAAAAGACGAGTCTGCCATCAAATGGTAACGTCCAAATGACCTTACTCCAACACAACTGGCCTTCAGATGGCTCCTGGCCTTGCCACCTCCAGGTAACTCCTCTGTTTGCTGTATAGGGTGCATTACAAATAACCAATAAAAAAATAAACACAAATTAGTGTTAAAAGTGACTTCTCTGCTTGGTTCCACCTATCTCTGCGGATCTGCTTTTTCAGACATGAACTTCCTCAAATCAACATTTCAAACCGCCTGACCGATGAGCACCTGAGTGACTCCATCCGAGTTGCTGTATCACGTTACACGCCAGACTGCAGAGCACTGGTAGAGAGCATGCAGTGTCAGCCTTCACATTGAATGTCCCTATCATGTTCCTAAATGCTGATACGTTTTATGAGACAGCTACTAATAAATTAAGATGTTTTTGAAGTTATTCATATTACAGTGAATCCATGTTATTCCATCTATGTATAAAGAGGAAATAAACAGGCCAAAAAAATGAGAACAAATTCTGTTGTTTATGGACACCCACCCACGATATCGCCTGCTAGTAGCTCTCCACCATTGGCCGTCAACTACAAGTAGGTCTAGCCAACTTAAAGGTTGGAGATCCCTGGTCCATGTGAAGAAGTATACTGAGGCAATCCATAGTTAAGGACAGATGCTGTTTGCTGCTTGATGGGCTCGAGATGTGCTCCAGCTACCCTTTTAAATTGTGGTGGCTTTTTGGCCCGGGATTACCTTTTAAATTATTCCACAAAGAAAATTCCTGATTATGAATCTGGGCCTGCAAAGCGGGCAGGACTGATGTGGCCCTGTCTAGGATAGACTGTGTGAATGTTATTGGAGAACATAAGGACAGGGATGGCTGCTATGGATCTGTGCGCACATTCTAGTTTATGTTGCAAATCGGGAGCTCAGAAAGGGGAGGAATTGTTTGATATTCTGATAATATATTGTCTAAGAGTGCCATCACTGCACAGCTCAAGCGCCCTGTGCAGAGGGCTCCGTGTGTTGTATGACTGTTACAACAAGGCTATGACACACTTGTTGCTAGTAAAGTGGGTGTTGTCACAGCATGTTCACCTCACAAGACTAAGGAGTGGGGAGGCTATTGTTCAGGCTGCAAACCAGCAACGTGAACAGCAAAGTGCCCAAAGATCAATGCTGAAGGGCTCCTCAGGGCCCCAAGAGACGATTTCTACATTAGGGATAAGTGATTGACCCCTAAGACACTTCCAGGTTAAGTTGCCTGCTGAGGGAATGGGCCAGAGGCTGCTGCCCAAGGAGACGTTGGGCCCTGGCACTAAACCTTTGAGGATTTCCAGGGTATTTTAGAAACTAGGACTCTCTAAGGCTTTTTCTGGGCTCCTTTACGAATGATCTGCATATAAACCGCTCCTTTCGAACTGAATCACAGAACTGTAATTGCCTAGTTATGTTAACAGGTGGCAGTGATAGCTTTGGGAAAACAGCTCTGTTTACTGGACAATCTTCTCTACGTACAGCAATGAGCATTCTTCATGATGATGGTCTAAGGGAAGTCTTCAGGTCCAAAGTGGGGAGATTTGGCTTGGAAAACAAGTGGATTTGCTCCAAAATGGAGTCACAGTCAAGGGGAATGGTACTCTGGTCTCCTTGTGCACCTGGACACGTTCTTAATAAAAATAGTCAGGACTGGTGGTAGGTCAGAATTCGAATTTCCCATTTTCAATATCCCTGCGCCCAATATTAATTAACAAAACGTTACAAGTGTTTCTTTATGTTGTGTTGCAAAGTTTTATAATGCATCAAATCAGGACCACAGTAGTCTTAATAGCACTCAGGCCTGAAAGGAAATTGTATATATTGACCCTGCCAGGCGCTCCCATGATGTAGTCACCAAGGACGGGGCCGGGGGAGGAAGTGGAGGAGGAGAAAAAGGGGGTAACAAATACAGGACATACAGGGAAAGACATACACTGGTAAGTAAAATGGAGAGGGCTAATCTGTGTGAATGTTTTTGTGCATGCTGCTTTAATAAGCATCGTACCTGAAAGAATTGGCCAGAAAGATAAGCAGAGGTTCAAAGGTGACTGTAGATAAGGGGGAATTTACTTAAGGACAGGTTTAATATAGAACATTACACGTTTTAGTTTATAGCTGTATGATGGATGTGAGATGTTCCCAGAAGTCCCCTACAAGCACACATGTATTCATTGCCCTGGAGTATGTTTAATTTGACCTACATGGCACGTTCTAGAATAATAATGCTGTGACTACAAAACCTATTGGCCAAGAGTAACTAAGTCAACAAAAGACAGTGTGAAATGTGAATGCTGATGTGGACAAACAGGGTGGGTAGAGCGAAATGACATAGAGTGTCATATTAAGTCTGGGAGTCTGGGCCTGTTGAAAGAATGCACAAGGAAATAGGAGAGCAAAGCCCTTCTATTTACTTCACTGGGCCACAAACAGCCACAGATGCCCAGGTTCTAAAGTCAGAAATTTAAAGCAGGGCAGGTTTTGAACTGTTGCTTCTCTGGGAGCAAGGCCATGCACCAGGCTTTCTGGAAGTGTCATCAAGGGTCATGATTATCTGCTGATCTCGCTTGAAGAATGAGACCCATTCACTGAACAGGGAAATACTGTCAATGTTCAAAGATTGATTCATCAGGGGAAGCTTTAGGCCACATGAGACAAATACACAATAACCTGCTGGTATGGAGAGAGCCATGAATTCCCAGGAAGAGAGATTCAAAGGCTGGTAGGAAGTCTAATATGGTCTTAGGTGGGTGGACAACTTTGTGTGGGTGGTGAGGCAGAGAGGGCGTTGGTTTCCACGGGTGTGTAAATGTCCGCTGGATTCAAGACTCAGAAATCATTGTTAAGGGGATGAGTGTATGTTGTTAGAGATAGAGGTCTTAGCTATCACAATCCCATGACTGCCCCTTCAGAGCTGAATAGCTGGCCGTGTACCAGTGTGAAACCGGGGACAAATCTAATTGTGGCAGGTTTCGGAGCTGAATTTTAACTTGCTGACAATTCCGTGAAAGCGAATATAACAGTGGACTAGGAGAGTTTGTATTCCCCCGTTTTGTATTAGGGAATCCCCTTTCCTCCAGTCATGGGCAGGAAGGAGCGCTCCTTCCTCGGGGTGCACAGGTTCTAAGCCACCCTTGATGTAGGATGCCACGGCCCACCATCCAGCACGCTCTGGCAAGCCGGTTGCGATGCATGACGGCAGCCAACCCGGCAATATGCCTGCATTGAGGGGTATTTGTGCCTCTGCAAGGAACCATTCAGTCTCTCACTAACCACAGTTCAGGGGGACCTCAGCCCTCGACCAGAATGCTGTGAGCATTCATCTGAGGCATGATCATGGGGGTGGGGGAGCAATACAAACTGCATCTTGGTGGGCCCCGGCCACGTGCCCGACCTTTTCCTTGAGCCTGGTCCAGGAGAGGCACCTGTGCACATTGTGTAATATCGTTCTGTAAAGTAATGGCACTGACACGTCCACCTCATTATCTCTTGATGCACATTTCAGGAGATAGAAATGTCTGCACACATGTGAAACAAGCAGTGAAGTAAGGATGTATTGATTTCCGAATGCATTGTCCAAAGTGAGATGTGAGCACTCTGGGGCATAGTGGATCACTAAGAAGAATGGGCGAACCCTATGGATTTGAACAGAAATGATGACAGCCTTAGGGGAAACCACCTAGATTTTGCCTGGTAGGTTGCAGGCGCTGAGCTTTGGTTCAGGCTGTTCCCTGTCTGCAGTGGCCAGAAAAGAGTACCTTGCAAAAATAGACATGACCAGCGGGTGAGGGAGATAGAAGATAAGTGCTAATATCAGGAAGGACCATCAGTGCCGGACACCATTTGCTAATATGGTGGGACAATTTGCTAATATGGTGGGGGTCAGGAAGGACCATCAGTGCCGGACACCATTTGCTAATATGGTGAGAGTCAGGAAGGACCATCAATGCCGGACACCATTTGCTAATATGGTGGGAGTCAGGAAGGACCATCAGTCCAGGACACCATTTGCTAATATGGTGGGAGTCAGGAAGGACCATCAGTGCCGGACACCATTTGCTAATATGGTGGGGGTCAGGAAGGACCATCAGTGCCGGACACCCTTTGCTAATATGGTGGGAGTCAGGCAGGACCATCAGTGCCAGACACCATTTGCTAATATGGTGGGGGTCAGGAAGGACGATCAGTGCCGGACACAATTTGCTAATAATGTGGGAGTCAGGAAGGGCCAACAGTGCTGGACACCATTTGCTAATATGGTGGGAGTCAGGAAGGACCATCAGTGCCGGACACCATTTGCTAGTATGGTGGAAGTCAGGAAGGACCATCAATGGCAGACACCATTTGCTAATATGGTGGGAGTCAGGAAGGACCATCAGTGCCGGACACCATTTGCTAATATGGTGGGAGTCAGGAAGAATCATCAGTGCCGGACACCATTTGCTAATATGGTGGGAGTCAGGAACGACCATCAGTGCCGGACAGCATTTGCTAATATGGTGGGAGTCAGGAAGGACCATCAGTGACGGACACCATTTGCTAATATGGTGGGAGTCAGGAAGGACCATCACTGCCGGACACCATTTGCTAATATGGTGGGAGTCAGGAAGGACCATCAGTGCCGGACACCATTTGCTAATATGGTGGGAGTCAGGAAGAATCATCAGTACAGGACACCATTTGACTGCAGCAGCTAAGAGTTTCATTTCCTTCCTTCAAGTCGTTAGCAAGTGTGCGGGGGAAGATGCTTAACGAACAACATAATAACGTTGGATCATTTTGACTGTGCTGTGCTCTGAAGTTGTCCAATTCAGGCTGACATTGATACCAGTATATATGTAAAGATGTGTTTTCGTGAAGGTGAACGATTTTTCCCAAAGGAAATGCGGGGCTTGCTTGCACGGTGCAATATGGGGTTTGTGTGCATCTGGTTGCCAGGCCAGCATTTATCCTAGCCTCTCTTGTTCCTTGGCGAGAGGTATATCACCTGCCACCAGCTGCAGTTGGCCAGGGGTGGAGATGCACACACTGCTTATCCTGACTGCGGCTTTTCTGCATTCAGGAGTGTTTTCCAGATGTGGGGATTGGTAGGGAGCACACATGCCAACTTTATGCATTCCATTCAGGAAATGCTAGTCATGTCATGGCGTTAACTTTGCATTCTGGGACTTGTAGCCCCAGGCTCAGGGGTTGCTAGTTCTGGAAAAGATCGGGGGCTACGATAATGTTGGGATTGACAGGACTAGGGGCTGGCTAGACTTTTGTTTGTAGCCCCTGAGCTTCTATCCGGGGATTCAACCAAAAGACCCGCGGTTGTGACGCCTCTTTCCAGGCTTATAAGGGAGAAATATAAGACTATAAATCCAAGAATGCAAAAAACAGGAGTTCGGGAGATGTGTAGAAAGGGTTAAGGTGTATTATGCAAAGTTGCAAAGTGGCCCCATGTCATTCAGGTCCCCTTAAGCCAGTACCAGCTTTCCTGTTTGCATGGTGGGACTTGTAGTTTCGGTTTTACCATTATATGTGTGGTCCTACACAACCCAGCATGCCAAGTGATATGCCACGACTGGTTCTTAAAGGGTTAGGCGCTGGGCAGAACTGGTGAACTTTGCAGTCGTTTACTGCTTTTTATTTATGCGCGTTTAGTTACATGCGGAAAGTTATTTTTTGCGCCTTAAAAAGCCAGTAAACCGACGACCATGCTTCATGGCAGACTGAATAAATATTACGTTTATTCTGAAAAGAAAAGCTGAAAATTACTTCTAACTTTTGTTTTTGACAAGAATTGAGTTTTTTTTATATGACACTAGACGTTCATCCTTAAGCGTTTAACCGTTTAAAAGTGTGAGCAGTTTAGGGAACTCCTCGGCATTCTTCAAAAAACCACGGAAGGTCAGGGCTAGGCCTGCCACCTGTAAGCACACCTGGGCACGCAGGCAGCAGGGTTTATGGCGACTATTTCAAACACAATGGCTGGGTTCACAGGCCACACGCAGGTTCTGAAAGCCCATCGCGTCACCTGAGACAGCAATTGTAAAAAGCCCTGTGTGGTAAGTGCACAATTAATTCAGGAGAGCCAGGCTGCGGCTAATTGCCCCAGGGTAAGGTGAAGAATGCAGGTTTCCTTGGCATTCTTCTGGCCTGCGGGCCTGTTACTGGGCCTGTGACTGAACAATGTTTGCTGAACAGACCTCGGACTTGACGTATCGCTGCTCGGATATTCTCGCTTATGGGGGACACAGGAGGGGTCGTATTACAGAAAAAATGCACTGAGAGGTGTATACTTGGGCAAGTCCACCCGGCTGCAAATATTTGTAGATGTAAGGTATTTTTGCCTTTCGGCAATTTTTGTCTGGCGCAAAATTGCACGGTACCAGTTCAATGTTTCTGTATCACAAGCCAAGAAGTGGTGTTCTGCGAAATGTGCAAATGTGCAGAAACGTTTGGCACATACAAAGTCACATAAGCACACCCACAAATGTTGCTTGCACGCACACAACAGCCGTAGTGCCAGTGCAATAGGGCGTTTTACTTGCACGGTTAGTAATGTGAATGGGCTTGTGCAAAGAATGTGCCAACGTACAGATAATACAACCCATGGGGCCCTATTCCAAATAGAATGTCGGATGTGTTGAGGGTGACTGGCGCCCCCGCGCGCTTCGCCGCAAGCCCCGGCCCCAAGAACATGGACCGACACGTCTGTCTTGGTTCGGGCATCCCGGTCGCTCTGCCGCGGCCGGGAAACGCCACGTTTATTAAACTGCACGCGACGGCGTGCAACGTCACGCCGCCGCGTGCGCGCCCGTCATCGGGCAGCGCCACACTCCTCCTTTTTCGGGGAGAACCAACAATCCTCATTAACTCTTCACTGCACACTGTAAAACATTGCAAACGGAAACAAGTCATGATAATAACGGGACAACACAAACAACTCACATGAACTCTGTCCCAGGAGCACCCCTTTATTAGCATCCACCCGGGTTCCCTTAACTAGGCTTTCTCACCCTCTGGATCCTCAGCCAATTGTCCTAGCACATAGTCGGTGAGGCGAGCCGGTTTCCCTTGCCCAGCCCTCTGGGGGTACCTCCTGCTCGCCTCCGGCACGGGTGATCGGTCCGCCTGCGGACTTCGCATCGGAGACTCAGGCATGCAGGGTGGATCTCCCTCGGGCTCCAGGGCTCCTTCCAGGTCCGGATCAGGAGGTGGGTCAGTCCTGGGGTCTCTGATCTTTTTAAAGAAACTCACGTTCCTCGTCACTTCCGATCGTCCATCCGACGCCGTCACCATGGAGCCCCGGACAGCCACGACATCCAGCGGCTCAGGCTCATATGGCAAGGAGAGCTTCCCATGCGGGTGCCGATTGCGAATGAGTACCTCATCGCCCGGCTCCAGCTGTTGGGGGCGAAGCCCCCTCCGCACGTTTTCCTGGTCCGTCCTTGCTTGCCGGTCCATCTCGACCCGTTGATCATCAATGACCGCTGGTTCCCGTTCTCCGACCTCCGGCAATAGCCCTCGCGGGCATCTCCTGAACATTGCTTCTGCCGGGGCCACTCCCGTGGACGCATGTGGCGTGGTGCGGTACACTCTCAAGAACTGGTACAGGGCCCTGTGTAGGGACTGCCCCTGGCCCTGGGCAATTCTAAACGTCTTATTGAGGGTTCTCATCAGGCGTTCTGCCTCCCCATTCGCTCGAGGCCACAGGGGCATGATCTTCCGGTGCACCACCCCGCAGCTCACCATCAGCTCAGCAAATCGTTCACCCTGAAAAGGCGCCCCATTGTCCGAACACAGCGTGTGCGGGAATCCGTGAGCTGCAAACACTTTCTCCACCGCCACCACCACGTGTTCAAACGCCACGGACTCGACGAACTCCACCTCGGGGTAGCGGGAGTACTCGTCCACCAGGACCAGGAAGTGGGTGCCCATGGTGGTGGACCCAAAATCGGCATGAACCACCTCCCACGGATGGGTCCCTCTCGGCATTGCCTCGATGACTGGTTCCCGCTGTAGGGGCGACGCTGCTTGACACCAGACACAGGCCGCCACAAACTCGTCCACCTTGCGTTCCAGCTCGGGGAACCACACCTTCATCCGGAGGCGGGCCTTAGTCTTTGCAGCCCCTTGGTGGCCCCGGTGTGCCAGCGCGATCACCTCACCCACCTTGGATTGGGGAACTACAATCCGGTCGCCCCGAAGCAGCAGGCCCGACGTCGAGAAGGACAGTTCCTCACGCACCTTCCACAGTTGTTCAAGAGCCGACTGGGCCTCCTGAGTGCGTCCCGCCAGGGCCTCAAGCGCAGACTTCCAGGAGCCCTGCTGCATGGACTGCCTCAATACTCTGAAGCACTCATCCTGTGCCGCCGCAGCCTCCAGCTCCTGGAGAGGCATGGCATTCGGCGTGGCAGCTTCCACCACGACCTGAACATGCTCATCCGCTTCCTGCTCACAGACGTCACAAACTCCTTCTCCAGGTGGCATGGGGTGTCTGGACAGATAGTCAGCCGCGTTGTTTACCCCTGGCCGGTAGACCAGGGTCACCCCATATTCTAGAAGAGCCAGCATCCACCTCTCAATGCGTGCCGGCGGTTTGGATGACGACCCCGCTAGGATCGGCAGCAGCGGTTTGTGGTCGGTGACCACCGTCACCGGGCGTCCAAGTACATAGAGCCGGAAATGGCGGCATCCCCATAGCACAGCCAGAGCCTCGTGCTCGATCTGCGAGTAGCGTTGTTTGGCGTCTGACAGCGCCTTGCTGGCATATGCGACTGGCCGGACGCCACCATCACGGTCAATCTGAGTCAGCACTGCCCCCAGGC
Organism: Ambystoma mexicanum; assembly: GCF_040938575.1. NCBI lineage: Eukaryota > Metazoa > Chordata > Amphibia > Caudata > Ambystomatidae > Ambystoma > Ambystoma mexicanum. The sequence continues at coordinate 255,593,735 of NC_090924.1, read as the reverse complement.
CGAATGGGCTAGCATCGACGATGATTTCCGATGGTAGGGCAGGATCGAAGAATGACATCGTGTCCTCGGCCGTGAGGGCGCCCTTAATGTCATCGAAGGCCGCCTGTTCCAGCGGACCCCAATTCCAGACAGTGTCCTTCCTTGTCAGGGCTCGGAGGGGCTCAGATCTGGACGCCAGGTTCTTGATGAACCGGCCACAGTAAGTGACCATGCCCAAAAAGCTTCTCACCTCCGACACAGATTCCGGTGGTTGGGCCTTCTGTATGTCCAGTACTTTCCTGGGGTCAGGCGACACCCCCCCTTCCTTGAACACAAACCCGAAGAACTCCAGGGAGGGCCGCAGAAATTCGCACTTCTCCTTATGTAGTGTGAGTCCCAGCGACTGCAGCCTCTCGAAGGTTTTCGCCAGACTCCTCAGGTGGGCCACCTCGGTCCTCGCGAAGACCAGAATGTCGTCGCTTATGTTTAGGACGCCCTCCAGGTCGGCCAGGGCACCCCGAATGATATTCTGGAATACTTCCGCGGCCGAGGACACCCCAAAACTCAATCTCTTGTAGCGATACAGTCCCCGGTGCGTGGTGAAGGTGGTAATGTACCTGGAGTCGGGGTGGAGGACAACCTGATGATATCCGGCCCTGAGGTCTAGCTTCGAGAAGAATCTAGCACCCTGCACCTCCGCAATGATGTCATCCAGTGTCGGTGTGAGGTGCCTCTCTCTCCTGATGGCCCTGTTGGGGATTCTCATGTCTACGCAGATTCTGACTGCGCCCGGTTGTTTGAGTTTCCTTGCCACCACTATGGGGGACACCCAGGGAGTCGGTCCCTCCACCTTCTCGATGATATCTAGATCGACGAGGCTGTCCAGTTCTTTGTCTACCTGCTCACGGAGGTGGAAAGGTACTCTCCGATGTTTGAGGGCCACCGGCTGTACCGATTCGTCTATGTGCAGCCGTACCGGCTCTCCTGCCATCTGTCCAATCCCCTTGAATAGGGCCTGATGCTTCTCTAGCAAGTCATTAATGTCCTCCAGGTAGACGGAGTACGCGAAGCTTACGATGCCGAGAGCCTCCGCCGCTGCACAACTTAGCAAGGTGTTCTTACTCACTGGCGTCACATAGAAGCGGGCTGTGATGTGGGAGCCATCGTGTTCCACTTTTGCCACTAAGGCCCCGTCCAGAGGGATGGGCTCCACGCCACCAAACGCAAAGATGCGGGCCTTTGGCGTGACCAGCCTGGGCGGCCGATCCATGGCGTAGTAATGTTCTCGGGCCATGACGTTCACCGATGCCCCTGTGTCCACGAGTACAGGGACCGGAGACTGGTTCACCTTGACCACGCATCTGGGTTGTCGTCGATGTCTCCCTCTTAGGAGGTCACACTTGATACGAAGAAAATGTTCTCTTCATCTTCCTCCTCTGCTTCTTCCGCCTGAGCTTCTTCCTCGCCCTGGTCTACCTGGGCAACATTGGATGGCCGACCCTGGCGAGTGGCGATTGCTCGGCCCTGACCCCTTGGCACCAGCACCGGCAAAGCCGCCCTACACACCCTTGAGAAGTGGTCTGGCAGGCCGCATCGTCCACATGTCTTTCCAGCTGCAGGGCACTCCGCTGGGTGAGGCAGGTCGTATCCGCATTTTTGGCAAATCTCTCCTGCCCTCCCAGCTCTGTCCCGTGTGCCACCGCCATACTTCCTAGCACCTCTTCCCCCTCGCCACATCGCGCAGATCTCTTCAGTCTTTATGGGGCGTGACCCGGCCTCCATTCTTGCCGCTCTCGCCTCTGACACCTCGTGGCTCTTTCCCAGCTCAAGGATGCGCTGGGGCGTTATTCCCGGCTCCCTCAGCACTTGGAGCCTGAGCTTGCCTGATGAGCACGCCTGGATGAGCATGGTCCTGATCATGTCCTCCTCATCGCCCCAGGAGCTGGCGAGTGACAGACGCCTCAGGCGCCCGTAGAACGTGTCTAGAGTCTCATCATCCTTTTGCTTGGCAGAGAGCATCACGAATCGCTCTATAGTCCGCGTTGGCCAGGGGTAAAAAGTATGCCTGGAGGACGGCCTTTGCATGATCATAGGTTCCATTCCCTTGTGGCAATGATTCGAAAATCTCCTGGACAGAGGGCCCTGCCGAGTACAACATCGTGGCCAGCTTGGTGTCATCATCCACTACTTGCGCAGCCCTGAAATACATGTCCAGGCGGTCCACCCACCTTCTCCATCGGGGCCCCAGGCTGGATGGTGGGCCCGACACATCAAATTCGGGGATGGGCTGCAGGGCAGCATGTGCACGCACCTGCGCCATGGCAGGCGCTGCCAGCTGAGCACCCGGAGCAACCGCAGGTTGAACTGGGGGCTGAAGGGCGGGAACCGCCGCCTGACCGTCTCCTGGAGCTACTGGTTTCTGTATCGGGGGTAGAAGACCCTGTGGGGCCACTGGTGCACGAGGATGAAACTGCGCCGCCACACCGTGTGCTCCGTCCTGGTCTTCGGTGTCACTCATGAGCTTGAGCGCACAGGCACCCCCATGAGGCTGATCGGGGCCGCAACTCAAGTCTTCAGCCCACCGTGACTCTCAGCATGGACCAACCCAGGATGCAGTGAGTCCTGCCACCTCTGCGATGATGAAGAGGATAAAGACAGATGGGTTCACCAGGATGATGATGAAGGGGACGAAAAAGCAGGATGCCTTTCGGTTTTCCAAAAATTAGTAGCAGGATAGTGACTGGATGCAGCAGGCCCTGTCAAGATAGGCCTTCTCCTAGCTTCCACTCGACGTAGTAAACCCAAAATTAAGTTAATGCACCAAACATGCACACCTCCGTGTAGATGTAGCTGTTAGCTACTAAAGCGTCCACAAATTAGGCCTGGGGTCGTTTCAGGGCCCAAACCGGAGCTCCTTGAAGTCCCACAGCCGTTACACAAAATGGCCGCCAGCCGCGTGGGCAAACGCACTACCCGCGGCATGAAACGAAGTCTGTCCTTCGACCTCGTTCCGGTGAAAAAAATTGTTCACAATGTCACCGCCAGGCCCGGGCATCGTTACCCCCACTCGTCGCCACTGTTGAGAGTGACTGGCGCCCCCGCGCGCTTCGCCGCAAGCCCCGGCCCCAAGAACATGGACCGACACGTCTGTCTTGATTCGGGATTCCCGGTCGCTCTGCCGCGGCTGGGAAATGCCCCGTTTATTTAAACTGCACACGACGGCGTGCAACGTCACGCCGCCGCGTGCGCGCCCATCATCGGGAAGCGCCACAGGATGGTTGGTGTTAATTTGAAGATTTTTCAAAGTATGGACAAATGAGGCGTGGAGGCCTCCCAAAAGAGAAAAAATAAAACCTCCATTAACTGCCTGATCTCACACGAAGAAAGCAGGGAGCCACTGCATTGCCGTGCAGCAAATCCCCCTAGTGGGCATGGGGAAGAGCAGGCAGTTCAGAGCAGCAGCAAGTTTAGCATCAGTGTCAGCAGAGGACTAAGACTGCAGCAAGTGCACGCGCACTCAATCTGGCCGGCACCCTTAGGTCTGATTGGCCAGCAGTCACTGGCCATTGCATCCAACCACGTCATCAGAATAAGCATGATACCCCTGCTGAAGCTACTCATTGTATTGTGCTGCTGTGCAAGTGTGTTTATAATATGTGTGGAATGTATATACAGTACAAACCGAGCTGGGAAGCAACACATCGCTGTAGAAAGGGGACACGCCCAGGTGTTAGAAGCGGTTTATAGTGAAAAGGTCGAATTTAAAAAAGTCGAATATCAAAATCTCGAAAAAAAAATCTCGAAAAAAAATAGATTTTTTTTTAATGACGTTTTTTATTCGAAATGGGGGGGTTCCCCCCTTAACGTCCCTTTTTTTTTAACCCATTTTTATTATTCGCAGACCCCAAAATAAATATATAATGAAAAAAGAGGGAATTCGACTTTTTTTTTTTTCGAGATTTATTTTTCGAGATTATTGTCATTCGTCTTTTTTTTCGAGATTTTGACTGGATACCGTTACAAGCTGGGCTAAGGGGCAGCAGGAGAGCTGGGATTAGTAAGGGGATGAGGGGAGAGGCAATCTCCAGAGAGGGAGAAATAGGATTGAGTGCAGTGATCAGCTAGTGGCGAGATGTTCTTTCCATGTTATTGTAGGACTTACCCAAGGCATTATGCAGCTATGCTGGCACCACTCCTCTGGCAGGTTCTGGATGACATTATGCCGGGCATACAGCAACACACCAGGTATCCGACATACCAAACTGCTTTAAATGCCATGAAAGCTTACCTCTTTGCCACTGCTGGATTCCGCAACAAGGCAGGTTCCTCTGGCTGCACACGCGACCACTGTTGGCCAAGGAGGAGATCTTCCAGGAGAGACATATGCAGCACAGCAACAGTCTGCAAGGGCTCTTTAACGCAGACCTCCTCTTCACTCATGTCTGTCCCTGCTTTCCCGGGTCAACCCATCACTCAATGATCCTGTGCAACAACAGCATCACCAAAGGTCTACAGCAATAGTGTGATGAATTATATGATTGGATGTGTTTATGTGGATTCTGAATTCCTTATTGTTGGATAAATGTAGACATTATTTATATAATTTGTTGTTGTATACACTTTTTTTCAAACTTTTCACACACTATTTATGTATGATTATTGTCAGCCCCTGTGTTAAAGGTTGCATATCAATACACATCAACAGAAATAAATGTGCACAGTGGTGGTGCGAGTAATGGTTGCTTAGCTTACCATAACTGGCGAATTTCTGAGGTTTTTCGGTTTTACCTGTAACCATAATGTGGATAGGTTGTTATTAGTGCAAAGTAAGTATAATATTCCTTTCATGTACTTGCTGCAGTGAATTTGATAGGTTTTTCTTAGGAGAAATGAACCATAATGTCCCTTTAACAACGTTTTTTGTCAGTGAATTTCATAGGTTTTTAGTAGGGCACTGTAACCAGAATGTTCCTTTAGCATAGTTTTTTTAGTAAAGGTGATAGGTTTTTAGTAGCAACTTAACCATAACGTCCCTTTAACAAAGTTTTTTGTTAGTGATTTTCATAGGTTTTTAGTAGGGCACTGTAACCAGAACATTGCTTTAGCATAGTGTTTTCAGTAAAGGTGATAGTTTTTTAGTAGCAACTTAACCATAATGTCCCTTTAACAATGTTTTTTGTTAGTGAATTTCATAGGTGTTTAGTAGGGCACTTTAACCATAACGTTCCTTTAGCATAGTGTTTTCAGAAAAGGGGATAGATTTTTAGTAGCGCAACTTAACCATAACGTCCCTTTAACAATGTTTTTTGTTAGTGAATTTCATAGGTTTTTAGTAGGGTACTTTAACTATAACAGTCCTTTATCATAGTTTTTTCAGTAAAGGTGATAGGGTTTTAGTAGTGCAACTTAACCATAACGTCCCTTTACAAATGTTTTTTTTTCCACTGAATTCCATAGGTTTTTAACAGGATACACTTAGCGTGTATAGATTTACTGTACACCATACCGAAGCCGCTGGCTCTATACTAATAAGCGCAATGGTTGCGAATAGTGCATCTTTTCTCAGACATCGGGTGGAGTCCAAGCTGCAGAGAAACGGAAGGGTGGTCGTACAAAGTGGTACCATGCAGCAAACACAAGAAACATATACAAAGAGCAGCAAGTCCGTTAATAGGAAGGGAAAATGCAGTAGCTGCAGAAAGTATTTTCGAAAACAAACAGCGCAAAGGCATAGGGTATGCAGCATAATGGAATCCACCAACAAGAGAAGTAATGTTTGCCTTCATCAATCTTACCGCACACCTGCTTCACATTGCAACAAAGGACGAAGAGGGAGAGTTAGGGATGCCAACTACTGAGAGCAGAACATCACTGCAACGTGCTAAGTACACTAAAGTTTATGTTATAATTGCACAGATCCGGTAGTGTACAATAGTAGGAAAGCATGATGTTTTCTGTTTGTGCAGAGCAATGGCAAGCACCCTAGAATGGCAGGAAGAGAATTCTCTGCATGAAGAAATGAGTGAGGACGATAACCCCATTGGTACTCGCCGCAGTGTGAAAAGGGAAAGAGTTACTACAAGGGAAAGCACCCCAGAATGGCTGGAGGAGAATTTCCCGCATGACGAAATGAGTAAGCATAGTAATCCTATAGGTAGGGTAAGCAGTGTAAAAAGTAACATAATTACAATATGTTGCTTCATGTATACTAAACACATTTGAATTTCTATAACAGAACATTCAGGAATACAAAGGAGTACACCAGAAGCAGCACCTTTTCCACAGCAAAATACGGCTACAGAAACTGAAGGAAATGCTTTAAATATAAAAGTAGACCGCCTGGACGCCAAAATGGATGAATTGCTGAAAAATGTTGCCCCTTTCATTTTTTGTAGAAGAACATATTATGCATTAAATAAGATACCACTGCCCCACCTGCACATCCCCATCCCTGCAAATTGTGTGTCATGAGAGACGCTTCGATGAGACCTCAATCCCTTCTTCCTCTCACCCCCAAATTTTAGAAATGCAGAAATCCCCAGTTTCTGTATCTGTTTCTGGTCCCCCTTCCCTTTCCGAATAGTGGCTATCAATGTGTGCTAATAAAGGTTGATATGCAAATTGTTACTGAATTTATATGTGCCTTTTCCTTTGTTTTAAGAAGTCCATTGTAACTGTGAATGGCACAGCACTGGTGGGGATGATAGCAAGTGAGGGAAATGGAGGAGTCGCATGACCGCCGCACCTGGCTGCCCTATACACAATCACAATAGAAGCATCCGTAGGACGCCACTACGTGCCACATGTTTGCATTCACAGAACCGCCTGTAAGTAGTAGTAGAACCGTACATTAGTCGGTCGCACAACTTCGCACATGCGTATGTCATCCTGTGACGCCTGGTAACACGACCCTTAGCCAAGATATGTGAAGAAACGTCTGATGTACTTTTAGTAGGTGGAAGCGCTCACCCACGTCCTGCGAGTACCTTTGCATGTAAACATTCTACCTACTGTATCATGCACACACCAAGCTTATATAGAAATGTTCAGTGCAAGTGTGCCGTACATTTAAGGGTATGCGTAGGAGACCTATGCACTGGACACAAAGTATTACGGGCAATATGCATCCCGCAGACAGGCTTCCAAATGGAGAACAATGGAGACGTCACCATGGTAACGAACCATGCTGCGCGTGGGCCCTTATTTTGCAGACACGATCCGGATCCGTGCACATCGAAAAAGGACTATTTTAAGCAACGTATGGAGTGTTACAGTGAGAGTGCACCCTTAATGAGGTCCTACACTCATCCTTCTAAATGAAGGTAATGTAGGGAAAGATTTAGGGCCACTTTCTGGTTGCGCATGCTACACAACAGTCCTATAAAAGTGCACACCCCAAAAATGTGCTGCAATCCATGTTTGGCTTTCTAGAGAAGAGCAGTGGTGCACATTGGTTCGTGGAGAAATTGCTTTGTGACCAATTCTCTGCCTGGAAAGTACCTCTCCAAGTAATGGCCACCAGGGCTTCTGCTACTACCTCTGACTCAGGAGCACCCACACCCTCAGCAGCAACATCTCCTTCTGAAGGTCCTGAGCAAGGGAACAGGTGTCATAATGTGAAGGCACATCAAAAAGGAAACAAGGATAAAGTAGAGGGAATCCCCATTGCCTGCAGCCAGCGTGAGTCCCATTGCCTGCAGCCAGCGTGAGTCATGGGTGTGGAAACTATTTACGACCATTGGAGTTGTTCTAAAATCTCGTACAAAACAGGTACAATGCACTGAGTACTCAGTCGCAGAAAACCTGGCTTGTACAGCTACGGCACCACCTCCATGCGGCGGCACCTGAAATTGAACCACAAGGCAGCTGTTCAGAGGGTTGTCTCCTTCCAAGAAGGCAGTAGGTTATTTTGTTCAACAGCATCCTCCGCATCTGCTCCTGCCACCACTAGGGACACTGCAGTGGGCCAGCGCATTCCGCAACCAGCCTTGCAGGCCATACGCACCGCAACAGACCTCTACCTTTCAAAGGTCACTGTATTGTGCATGTACTGCGACCCAGTACTGTGCACGGGGGAACAATTTCGAAGTGCTTTTGAGGCTTTGGTCCGGGAACATGACAAAGGGTGCCCCCTACCCAAGCAAGATCCATCCCACATCTTCTGCTCACCACGTGCAATTTCTTACCCCTGTGGTTGGTACCCTTTGACAAACCTGCCTTCCATTCCTGTCCTTTTGTGGTGTGTCTTATAACAACAGGAAAAATGCTACACAACCAGAAAGTGGGGTGGGGGAATAAAAGGGTTCTTTTCAGAGCCACCTTGCACTGTTAAAAAATAGAATTTGAATAAAAGCATGCAGGCGGTGGCGCAGCCTATGAGCGCTGCATACATGGTTTTCAACAATGGGCGGCGGGACTCCGTCAAAAACATTGTAAGCATTTGCAAAACAAAGAGGTGGCTCTGAACAGAGCCTTTTTGTGCTGTTTTTGTTTGCAACGTTCGAAGCGGTGAACACCCACAGGGAAAATACATACTAAGCTTGTAGGAAGGGCTGCACTGCATTTTGGATACTACGCAGAAATAGCTCATTGCCAGCATCAGTCAGATGAACTCCATCTGAACAAAAAATGTTCCTACTACGAAACGTAATGTTTTCATTATGGAAAGAGAACATGGCAATGTCTCGTAAAAAAGCACAAACAGCCTAGTTCAAATTGCGCTGCGCTTTCTCCATTTGTGGCCCACACGAGGAGGAATGCAGCCACATCTGTCTCTGGACAATGCGATAAAAAATGATGTGCGACTTTGGAAACATTTCCATGAGTTGCTGAAATGTCTCCTTCATCACAAACTGCAGTGAGATGCCGCTAACATGTTCTAAACCGTTCCCTCCACAATGAACAATAAAAATGTCTGTATGAGCGAGCGTCACCAAACTGGCACAAAGAGGACCCACATGCAGCCACTTCATCCCATGTATTCCGTATCAGTGCACATCGACATTATGGATCCCAAGGTGTGCTGCCAGTGCACAGTGTTCTGCGTAAACTTGTACCCAATATATCCAGGAGTCACCCAAAAGCCATATAGTCCGCCTACTGAACACAGCAACCATATCCGTAACCATCTCCACTCCTATTTGCAAACACACGTTCTGGCACAATCTGTGCTACACACCACACCCAGGAAATTGTATTGACCAATCCCAACTCATGCACAGTCCCATTTCATTCCAGCCACCCTGAAAAGACCCGGATGTAGCACGTGCGCATCTCCAAATGGCGCGGCTTTCGCTAACATATTGGCCTGTGTGGGGGGATGCGCAAACATTTGAGGCATCATAGAGAATGGGTGCTTTGTTGGTAGTTGTGAAAAGTGTTTTTTTATTTAGTAAAGCGACGTGTAAAGAAACACCTTTTTGTGTGGTAGTTGTTGAGGTTTGCTCTCTGCTTTTCCTACTTACATTATTACACGAGTGCCTGTAACCTACATTTGACATTGTTGAACAGAAGACTAATTTCAATATAGGGGAAAAAAATATCAGCTCCACTGACAAACGTGACACTAGTAGCACTAAGGTTCTCATGGGCACAGAAGAACATCCTAGCATGGAACAGAAAAGCAGAAATACACCTTATTCGATAATCTGTAGTCCCATTTCCATGGCAAGCACATTAAGAAGGACAGCATGTAGCTGGTGCACTTTCCCCAACTACCGCGAGGGCCGTGTCCCAGTAAAGCAAGGCCAGTCGTTCTTCCCTTTCCAGTAGTCTTTTCCCAGCACTCCCTCATTGGCTACTGTTAAACGGTCACATACGCATCCACCAATTACATCCAAGAATTGTGCATCTAACGCTATCACCTCTGTTGAACAGTCCATACCAACCGCTAAACACGCAGAGTTCAAGTGTCCTGTAATTCAAAAGCACCTGCACGAGAAAGTACTGTAAAACGATCTACGAGGGGGTGGCAAAGGTGCCATTTGCCCATAGCAGCCATTGTTATATGCAAACGGTTACTCTGTTCTTTTGTGGCGTCAATTTTACGTTGCTTTCCCCTATTGACGTACCTCCTATCCAATTTGTAAAAATCGCACACAAAAGGATCAGGAAGCATATCCCACCAAACTAAGCCAAGTGCATACATTGCATGCATACCGACTGTTTCTTGCCACTTACCTTTCACACTTCATAGATTACAACAGTAGTTAAAAAATTAAAAATGTATGTGTGCATTGACAAAAGTAACATTCATAAATGCGCATAAGGAAATTAAAGACTGGAAGCAATTGCTCCACTCATGTAGCAAGCATATATATGCAGAGAAGTACATGCAAATGCACACTCAAAAACATTCTGCTTTGCACTCTGTACATCTTTCCACACCTTTTTGTCAACCTTCCACAATGCGAAGTACTCCATTTAGAAAGTAAATAGTCCTACAGTAATACAAAAATGTGTTCAATAAGACGTCATACAATACACTCCCAAATAATCCACCTACCCTTTTAACAAACATGCATGCTTATGCTCCCAAGTCCCCATTCATATCGTAAGCCTTCTATCTGTACACACAGACTTTCTCTTCCTGCCAAGACATCGCCCTAAAGTTTTAAAGAATGTATTGTACAAATGTAAGCACTATGCCATTAGCCAACATATTTTCTTACCGTCTTCTTATACAGGTGCAGTACCCACCTCTCTCCAGAAACTCACTGGCGTGTGCACTTCACAATACAGCTTGCAATAAAGCTACTCTCACCAAACAACAAAATAAGTATAATACCCTCATAGTGTTGTATGTCTTACTAGAAGAGTGCACTATTGTTGTATTGTAGCATATATATTTGCAGTAATCCACCAATATGTACTTCATTGTTACTCATGAGACCTCTACAGGTGCTTAGTGTTTGTTATGTCACCAGCATTAGACTAATCCCCACATAGTAAGATACTGTCCCCAACCGATAGTTAGAGGCCATTGCACACTGACACATTTATATGCCTACCCTCCTAATGACCCACTCATGCACATTACACACATATACATTTGAAAATCTGCACGCCCACACTTCCCTTTCTTTGCCAACAGCTGCTACACAATGCCTACCAAACTGCAACTCCATAGAAAGCAACGCAGAAATAGAGCCACACAACCTAAAAACATAAAAAGTAGCCATCCACTGCAAGCAGAACTTCTACAGAACGTTGAACGAGAAGAGCTAATACAGTCATTAAGGAAAACAGATGCATCTATCAGTAAAGAGGGCAGAAATCACGCTCAACCCTCAAAACCTACCACAGAAAGGTCATCCTGGAAGCTCTGGGAGGCAATGATCGTAAAACGGATATTGTTTATAGTAATTTTGAACCGAATAAAACCACTAACAAGATTAATTGGTAAATTGCAAGCACTACTTTGAAAGAAACGCAATATCAGTATAGATACCTTTGGCCACATCTGTACTGGTGAGTGGTGTCACACCACCAACACAGAGCCATACTTCAATGAAGAATCATACAAACAAGACCAAACAAACCAAATTGCCTTATATAGGAGTGGATGAGGGTATGAAAAGATACACAATACCATAATGGAAGACGAAACACTGCTTTCAGAAATATCCCCATCAAACTTAGATGTCACTCTCCATTCCACCAAACCAACACGCCTCACCTACAAATGGCCTTGCACATCAATGTGTAACGTTCGCCAATCCTTAATCAAATCTTTGCAGTAATATCTCAATCAGTATGTCCAAGGCAACGGCAAAAGAAAAAGAAAAATACTACTATGGACTCCTGTCCAGTGCGCAACTACACAGGAATACGAGGACATTCCTTAGCCTGTATTTCTGAACCTGTTTCAAAAGCACCTTCCACCATATCAAAATGTTAGCAACCCACTATTCAACAGTCAGAAATCTAGTTTACAAACTGTACTAGGCAAAAAGTCCAGCTTTAGCAGTGCAACATTTAAATGATATTCTCCTACCCGGTACAACCAAACAAGTGCTCAAAGAAATGGAGCACATCCAGGAAATATTGTGGAACTGAAGAGCACTTACAAACCCCAGAAGTTTCAGACAACAGTACTGACAACATTGTAGCTATCAACTTTTTATATCACACATAGAGAAAAGAAATACAAAAGTTCAAAAGCACATGTGCTGAAATGCCAAACCAAGTATGTGTGTGTTGTTGTAGAACTTTCTGTAGAATGAGCACCAAAACTATAGATATAATTCAGAAAATAGAAGGCAATGAAGAATCCCAATGGTTTCAATTGGGTCTGTACCTTATAGCTGAAAACAAATATGAAATTACGAACACCTCCATATTGTGCACATACTGCACTGCAAAGCTTGACAAAAACCAAAGGCCTTCATGGGCAATCAGTAAAAATGTAGAGTATTTTCACTGCCAAATGCACTGCAGCAGCTTAATTTGTATGAGAGCATTATAATCCAAACAGTGCCCCCATTTCAAGCAATAATACGACTTCAACCGAAAACTGCAAAATTGCCTCCCACCAAATTACTGAGAGGCATTTGTGGGAAAGTAGTTTATTTACCATTAGATCTGAAAGAAAATGTAGACACTCTACGAGTACAAAGGCCATTAGAAGAGTGTTTGATTATCCTAGTAAATGGTATACCTACAAAAGACAAAAATATTTGGCAGCAACTAGTGGACTTAAGCAAAGTTCGAGAAGCTTTGCAATACCTAAAAGAAAAAAATGAATACTACAAGGAAATAAACGTTGATGAAAACCTGAGAGAAAAAAACGAAATAATTCAGAACTCCTCAACAACTGGCCCAGTTGAACGTCTAGATTCTAGTGCAGCCTCCACTATTTTAGACCACTATGCAATTCACCCACTGCACTCCAAAGACACCATAGACGATGCACTAGAAACATATCAAATGCGGAAAGCCAAAGGAGCACCAATTAATGTATGGGAAAAAAGTGTAGAAGCACGAGACATTCCTCTACTCTTCCCGACTGTAAAAGGTGGAAGATATGATGAAATATGCACACAAATAACAGCATCAGAATACCGCTCTTTACACATGTATTCTGAAGACCCTAGATTTAGACAGAACGTGGAGTACATATGCCACCTCCTATTTGAAAGTGAACTGGCAACACTATGTTATGGAGTTGCCCACACATTGAAAACAGGTTCCCATTTTTAAAACATGTCTGCTACACAGCATTTTCAAAAGGTGCAAGAGAAGAACGAGGTTTTACAATCAACTATTGCAAATCTCTTGGCAAACATGCGTGGTACAAAAGAGTACTGTTTCCGACGGCACACAGATGTACGGTGTATGCTATGCAACCTTGGCCCACCCACATGGTTTGTCACTTTATATTGTGCAGCGTATGCATGGGAAGACTTGCACACTTTCCTTCGCATAGTAAACAAAAGCAAATCAGGTGTAGACATGAAAACACCAGGAGAACTTTGCACTCTTGATCCAGTAAATGTTTCACAGTACTTCCATCATCGCTTCCTTGCCATGCTGCACTTCCTCCCCTCGGAAAAGTGGAGCACTTCTTTTGGAGAAAGGAATATCAAGCCAGAGGAGCACCACACATCCACATGCTTTTGTGGATTAAAAATGCTCCTAAATTCAGTGAGGAGAGTGATGAAACTGTTTTGCAGTTCCTTCACCAATGTGTCACTTGTGAAATCCCTTCGGAAAGTACACATAGTGAACTACATGCACTAATTTTGCAGTTCCAAAGACACAAGTGTGGCAAGTATTGTCAGTGCAAATATAAAAGCAGAGGAAAATACTACACCAAATGCAACTTAGGTTTCCCTAGACCAGTTTCAACAACAGGGCAAGTAAACAGATTCATGTCTTCAGTTTGACACAGTGAGAAAGGCTAGTCTCCTAAGAACACATACTGCATAAAAAGGAGTGAAGCATAAAATTGCATCAATGATTACAATGCAATAATTGCCCTCCTATTGAATGCTAATGTTGATGTACATCACACACAATTCCACTGCAGTTGCATAATATGTCACAGCCTACTTAACCAAAGCAGAGAAAACAGAGATCAAAGGCCTCTGGGATGACATATCATCTGAGAAAACACTGGCGCAAAAACTGTACAGCTTTGGCATAACAATGCTGTCCGATAGAGAATGTGGCTCCTACGAAGCCGCAGATCGTTTAACCGGCACCACCTTATATGGGGAATCTGAAAACATAGTGTGGCTAAGTCTTGGCCCTGCTGCATCCAGAAAGAGAGCACTAAAATCGTATGAAGACATACAAACAATAGCCAAAATGATCCCAACAGCCAGGACATTTTGAAGAACAACTGTTTGGACACATACTAGCTGAACAGGAGTATTACTTTAGAAGCCTTGTGCCTGTACCAGATAGCCCAAAACTTTGCATACAAAAATAACATTAAACCAAATGAGAAAAAAGTTAGATACAGAGTGGAAAGTTGTGAAGGCAGCCTGATGAAACTTACCAAACTCAGCTTAATTAATCATATGAAATTGTCATTAAAAACTCCTTAACACAAATAACTGTACTACATGGCCCTACTGCAAACCATGGAGAAAAGAAGAAGATTTATTAGCCACCCACGCCTCCTATGAAGATGCTTTCAATGCAAGTGAAAGTACAAGACCCACCAGGAAACCCTATGCCAATATGCTCTCTGTACCTAGGGTAAAAAGAGCTAGAGCAGGTGGCGCCAGCTTCCCCTACCTTGCTGCCATACATTGGAACACCCCTCCCACCTCTCTGTGAGCTGAACCTTCACTGACTGCTTTCCGCAAAGCCATGAAAACCACACTGTTCACCTAACCAACCCCATCTTTTCAAGCTCCCCTGACTACCATGTATGATGTATTATGTTGTTTGATACCGCTTAACACAGGATCCTGCCTCCCTGCAACCCAAAGCACAACCTGTACCCATTGTAACTAAGTCTCCTTCAAAGTAACAGCGCCACAATGCCCCTGGGCTGTCTGCACTCTACACAAATGTAAGAAATAAATAAATACAATGACAAATGAAAACATTACACAGTACAAAACCATATTGGACAATGAACGCCAACAACAAGAAGAACTTGAAGCACAACTAAATGTAGACACTTCTGAGAGCAGTGAAACTTCTGTAACAGGCAGCCAAGAACCACTTGGACATCCACTCATAGCAAATGAGGCAGAATTAGCCATGACGGAAGTAACCAACACCATGTTTCAGTATGAGCAGTCTGCAAAAGAGTTGGCTGTACTGAAATCCCAACTAAACAACGAGCAGCGTACCATTTCTCTAGAAGTAAGTGAAAAATGTAACATGGTATACAGCACGAAAGTAAAACTTGCACCTGTGAAAACTATAAACCTGTACTGCTGTATGTAAGTGGTGAAGCTGGGTCAGGGAAAACATTCTTAATAAAAAGTATCAGTAAATACCTCCAACAATTAACAATGAACAACCTTTCAACTGTTGTAACCGCCCCTACAGGTTTGGCTGCCTACAACATAGGCAGAGTCAGGCTACACTGATTGCTACTCCTTCCAGTAGAACACCAAAACAAATTAGAGTACTATAAACTTTCAGCAGAATCTGCTATGGAGCTACATAGAGTTTTGAAGCAAATGAAAATGCTCCTAATAGATGAGGTGAGCATGGTCTCCAACCTAATGTTGGCTTTGATTCACCTCAGATTGCAAGAGGTCCTCCAAACAGACTACGAAGAACTCTTTGGAGGAAAACGTGTCATTGTTTTTGGAGATCTCCTTCAGTTAACACCAGTGAAAGGTGAACCTATCTTCAAAACCTTGGGACACAAAGTGTGCCATTAAAGTCTTGGAAACATTGCGAATGTAAATCTCTGGCAACATTTCCAATACAGAGAATGAACTCAAAACATGCAACAGTCTGCAGACCTCACTTACGCCAACATTTTAAAAAACATAGAGAATGGTGTACTATCAAAGGAGACGCAGTCTACCCTCAATACTAGACACATCCATGAGCTGTACGGGTGTAACACGTGTACAGCTGATGTCATGGACCAATTAGCTCACAAAAATGTCACCTGTATGTCCATAATGCCAACTCCAGCAAGCTGTGCACAATTCAATGCAACAATGCTAAAAAAAGAAAAACAACCACTAGTGGAAATTCATGCCACAGGCAAACTGGACGTACACGGTATGACAATACCTATGTGTCAATAAACCATAGCATGACTAAATGCCTTTGAAAACTCTATCTCCAACACAGCTAGTTTGGAGAAAATGTTAACATTATGTGTGAACTGTAGAGTAATGCTAAAGCGTAACCTTGATGTAAAGCAAGGTTTAGTTAATGGAGCACTTGGTACAGTTGTTGGCTTCCAGACATACCCATGGGACAACAGAATTCAGTTTGTGAACATCCAGTTTGACACACTTTCAGAAGTTAAAAAGATAGGATGCACAACTGCTTGGTTCCTTCTTTTCAAAGACATGTATGTATGCAGAGAACAGTTTTCTCTGTCACTGGCTTATGCAGTAACTATTCATAAATCGCAAGGTCTAACCTTAGATCAAGCATTGATTGATATTGGCAGCACAGTCTTTAAAGAAGGCATGAGTTACGTAACACTGTCACGGCTACGTACACTGGAAGGACTGTATCAGGTGAAGATTGATGCATCTGCAGTCAGAGCAGACATTCCTTGCATCATGCAGTACAATAGACTGGGTGCACTGTACACACCCCATCTGAAAATGTACCCTTTTACTCTGATACCCAAAGGTTTGAAAAGAAGGCTCATTCAATCAGAAGTTGTAAATGATTTGGCAACAGTACCACCAAAGAAACTGAAAGAAACTCATACTACATCAACTACCAAAAGCACAGACAAAAAGAGTAAAAAAGACAAGACATACCCAACTCCACACACAAGTGCCTCTTCAAGGAAACCACGTACCCTTCCATCAAAGTACTCAGACCATTAAAATGTTCAATACAACAGGTGTTAATTGCTATGCAAATGTAACAAGGAATGTTCTA
Source organism: Ambystoma mexicanum (assembly GCF_040938575.1). Lineage (NCBI taxonomy): Eukaryota > Metazoa > Chordata > Amphibia > Caudata > Ambystomatidae > Ambystoma > Ambystoma mexicanum. Next base: position 255,576,704 of record NC_090924.1, on the reverse strand, counting down.
TTCCAAATACCAGCAATTGTTGAACACATTTATTTAAATGGCGCAGACCAGTTGTGTTTGCAAATGCTCATCCTTCACAGAAATGCAGTAAGTAATCCGGACAACATTTACAGTGTGTCAGGAATAAGACAAGAATTGGACTACTGTGCCGGAATGGTGAAATTCACTTTAAACCGACAAGAAGATCCACAGTAATTTGTAATGTAATTACTACAAATACTTGAAAGGAAAAACAGACTCATAAATGAAATCTTTCACATTTTCTACATGTGGAAACATACATGCAGTTTGTGCAACCATGTCATTCAGGAACAAGTCCCTAACAAATGCTTCGTGTATGTAGCAATACCTAACTATGACTCCATTCCATTTCAGCAACTGTTGCAAAATGCAAACCATAGCATATTGTGTATGTCGTGCAATTCTGATAATTGTTTGACGCTACAAATACACTCCCTTAGTCAATATGTAATATTAATGCTCTTAAGATACAATCCCGATGGAGCCAAAAACAACTGCAAACTTGCTGACTTCACACACGGACATGTATCACTTGGAAAGAAAACCTTCACAACCGTAGCCATAATCTACCACCTAGGCGACACAACCAGTGGAGGCCACTATACTGCATACATTAGAAAACAATGGTCATGGTGGGAAGGCAATGATACTTCCGTCATTCCAAAGCAGAGAATGCCTGCAAATCTTGCAAATGCCTGCGTAAAATTCTTGAAGCTAACATTTAGTCATTGATTTACAAACCTACTATACCTTACTCCCCAGTACCAACATGTACCTCCGTAATTGCACAAAAAATAAATATCCTTCCACGCTGTCGACCTAAAGCTACTTAGCATAGAGCAAGCATTGAAGAAATGCATTAAAGTGTGTGTTGGACAATGTTATCTCCAATGAACCCAATGAGTACACTCACACAAACAACATGTGTACACAAATCACAGTAGCAGTATTTGCCATAACATATGTAAAAGGGAAAGTACTAAGTATGAGGGTTCAAAACTATCCTAACCACCAAGTACGCAAATGAGACACCAGCTCTCTCAGAATACTCATACAACTGCAAGACATATAGAACTATCACTACGTAAACCCATAATGGTAGATTACCACTTCAGAATGTACACAGATGTGAAAGTAGCAACAGGAACGCACAAGCTTGTAAACGTACCCTGTAGGAATGGGACACAGTAAACAGTTAGAATATGCCACCTGGTATGTAACTGCAACCACAATAATACAATGTCATTTGAAGCATTAAAACAACCCAACTCAACCTTAAACAATGACTGTGCTACAAACATATCCTCAAACCAAAGTATGAGCAGTTACAGTACGCCAACAGGTACGTAACTACCGTCACAATTGTGCAGTAGCACAGTACAATGCCACAATACTTGCAAACCACCAGCAGTAACCAAACACATAAATAAACAGTGCTACACAAAGGATGCAGGTAAACATTTACAAAACACCAACAATGCCACAATGCCACCCATCCTACCAACATGTATAGGCCAGAACTTGTAAACCATTACATTTCCTCCTACTTCAAGAGCACACCTTAAAAAGTGATGTAACCACTCCAAACATAACTGTAATTGATTGTGCACCATAGCAGCAAATAAATTGGGAGGGTTTTCTTTTTAATCCAGCATGGATCTTTTTTCCCCACAGACCCAATGATTATGCAAAGAAACACAGGAACTGCATTCACTGCACAGTACACTGGTTTAAAGCATACTATGTATGAAGTACTAGTTATGAGGGTCCACAAAGTAAATAAATATATGCAATGTAGTGGACTGCAAAGTCAAACAATACCTGCTCTAACATGTTCTGTTCTCTTTTTCCACAGTTAATGCAGCAACGAGTACTACAACATTTCACATTTGATACCCAAAAAACAGCACAGGCCCTCCCCAATCCAAACAGTAAGTATGCAATTATTGGTATCATACTTCTCTACAATGTGTACAGTACAATGTGTGCACTTATTGCTGCAATACCCATAGCAATGCCACAATTTTGCAATGCACACCTATATTACACTATGCTGCTTTTTCCTACGCCCTACACACTTCACTGCACCCAGTACAGTGTAGGGGCTCCAGCCATGCACTCAATATTGTACACCCTGCCCACAACTGCTGCTGCACTGTACAACTATGCATAAAAACATCTATTCACATACCAGAAACCCCACACATAACACAGCCACCTACCCCTTAGCCACTGCAGTTGACATTGCCTGCCATTTCTTGCACACAATAGATAACCTGTTTCCTTCATACACTGTTCGCCTAAGCCTATAATAAGTGGACTCACTAAATGCACTACACTACAGTAACCTACCCGATAATCTGCACTATCACAACAATGCAAATTGATCAATACATCCATATATGTTACGTAACTGTCCTAACTGCTGCAACATTTGGCTCTGCACAGTCAACTGGCACCGTTTAGGCCATTAGGTCATCTTCATTGTTATGTTCACCATTTCAAAAGAAGGTATCCAACACATATTTCACTGCAGCACATGGTACATAGCTCTTCAGCCATATTTCAAACACTGTGTTACTCCTTAAATGTTTAAACTTCTGTTTCCCTTTCTTATTGTATAATGGAAACACCATTTGAACACCATAACACCCTTACAATGTTTGAAGGATGTACACAGTAATTCCTTTTCTTTGATCAACGACAGCCCCAAACATGTTCATGCTGCAAAACACCAAACTGCGTACGATGGGCCAGCCCCCCACATATGCTGAGGCAGCGACCACACAGTCTGCCATCGTCCACTGTTGCCTTGTAACACACTGCACATATAAATGTTCCTTAAGGACTGTAAAAGTACATTTTATGTATGATGCCATCTGTGCATTCAGGGCAGCATGTGTATGGCACTATCATCTCTACTTATTCGTCGTACTACCTTCACCGTACCGACACTACCAATGTTCGGAAATGCATGCTACAATTGAAACACGTTGCCAGCTAAATCCTTTTTTTCCAGCATCATCTCCAGATAGCAAAACCTAATATACCTCTCATTCAACAGGACAAATGCTCATTATAAAACAGCCAAGAGTGGGAAGCATATTTAGCTCCAAGGTCAGACATTGGGCCTCATTACGACCCAGGCTGTAAGGGGTTAACGGCACCGTAAAAGGTGGTGGTGGTGGTGCCGGTAACCCCTTACCGCCTAATTACGAGGTCCCTTTGCGGGTCCCGACCTTAACAGCTGGTTTTTACCAGCCGTTAAGGATTGGACCCGCAAAGGGACATTGGAGGTATTTACGGTGCAGCAATTTGCAGTACCGTAACTACTGCCTTCCCTATTTCCATTGAGCCCTAGGGGGGCAAAAATGGGAATAGGGAAGGGCCAATGGTGAATGGGGAATTACCACCCCGCCAACCTTGGAATGGGGCCGTAATGACCCCCACTGTATGGAATTGTAGAAAAAAAGGATACATAACTTACGGTGCCGTTGCTCTGCCCATGTCAAAGATAGTCGGCAATGATTCCATACGCCGTACACTGCAATTTGTCGCCCAACCAATACAAGCATGGAATTTGCCGAAGTTATGTAAGTACAACTTTACATCACATGTGTATTACGATTAAAATGTATTAAGTTGCAGTTCTGTATGCATGTTTATAAATTTACTTTACCCCACACTTTCTCTGTGTGCATTGTACGGAGGATTGTGATGCAGTAATCAAGTGACATTACAGTGGCATGTCTCCACCATTCTCCGTAAATTGCAACTGTGTTTGTACTTCATTTTGTTGTCATTCTTCCCCAGCCCCTGAAAATCCAGACACTACGACAAGACGAAAAGGGAACGCAATTCGTGAACTGAAACAGCACACCTTCTGCTCACTCTTGCAGTGCTACATTCCCCGCTTTGCTTTTACTATGCCCTTTCACACAATTACCAGTTCTACGCACCCTCATTGTATTGTGGGATGTATCAACCCACTCATCCAAGCCCAGCAACATCACTTTGCATTGCTGGCAGCAGAAACATCAGAATAGCCACTGGAAAGCATGCTGCTCGCTCAAAATCATCCAAAAATGCGCAGTGAAAACCTGAAAAATAGGCTGCCATCCACTTTTGCCTATCTTAGTGAGCACAGGAGATCACTGCCTAAAACCACCATTGAGCTACCCACAAAGCTGCCTGAAACCACTTGGAAATAGCAATGCTGATTGAAAAAGAAACAGAGCCAGTTTCAAAAATCTGTTTTCTTGGGTGTCAAATTGCTAAAATCATGGCTCACAAACCACCCTAAAAGATCCAACCTCTTTGTTGGGTGCTCCACATCATTTACTGCAAGAATCCACACAAATACAATGTCAGCAAAAATCATATGTTCTCAGAACAAAATCCTATTTTACGGATACTGATAGAAAGACAGCTGTCAAAAATGGGTGTAGTACGGTTGCTCACCTCTACCATATTTTAGAAATATTTAGTGTAAAATTGAACAATAGAACCCAAACTATGCCAAAGAAGAGAATTCCATCAAAATGCCATATAGAGTGCCACACAGTGATTTCATTGTTGAAAAAGACTTGATTTAAAGATATGTTGCTTATTGTAAGTTTATAATGTATTTTTTTACAAGGAACTATGTTGCAATTGACCAGAAGGTAATCTGATTTAGTTAAAACTTCAAGAGGCCTTCTTTTCATGAGAACCATTCACACCTTGGGCATTCTCACCAACAGGAGAGGATAACGCATTGCCATGTAAATCAGGAGAGGAGGAGATTTTCTCTGCAGCCCGGAGGAAAGAACAATGGGGGCTTTGGGATGAATAGGGATATGCTGATTTGGGTTTAACTGGTCAACAACTGCTCTGGGAGAGACAAGATATGTGACCTCTGAGGCAGCCAGATCCGGGAGGCGGAGACAAACCATTGTGGATTCAGATAGCCCAGCAAATATATGTTTTATAAAAATGCTTATAACAAAGTGTACCAAGCTGACAAAAATGTAAAACTTTGAGACAGTTAAATGAAAAATTCACTCACAATTTAAGACTAAGCTGGACGCTGTGTGATGTTCTGAGACTAAACCCCGGAATTTATTCATGTTTTAGATACGGTGTTTATGCTAGAAACATAAGAACTTACAGTAATATGCTCAGAGAGGGTGTGTATGCCTGTGTAAAATTTGGTGCAGAACCAATATTGGGAAACCCACCAAAAGCGCAAATAAGTGGTTATTTCCGAACCCAAGCTCATAGGAACATTGGACTTGAACAGAGACATGCCTTAATTAATCTGTGATGTGTATATGTATTATGAACAACTTGTGTATCTGGGAAATATGTTTTTTGGGAAAAAATTGATTTTCTATGTAAAAGCAAAGGGGAAGGATTTCAGTAAAGCCATAAACACAGCATCACTCTGACTCATTCTGACACGCTGATCCTTTCTCCAGTCAGGATACAGCGAATTCTCTTACCTATCAAATCCTTAGAGGGTTGGGCATAGAGAATCAGCCTACCCACCCACTTTGGAAACACATAAATAAGGACTACTAGGACAGATGAAAAGGACACTCTTTCCACTCTTCAAACGATTTCTTGCGAAGCACTCTCCAGGAAGACTCCAGACTCCAGATAGATCCAGACTACAGATAGAACCAAACTCTAGAACCAAACTCTAGAAACTTGAAGCAGAGAGGCTAATACCAAAAGCTGAACTCTTCTCAGTAGGCCTGCAGAATCTAGCAACCCGATTCTCACCTTCAACATCCAGGCTGTGCTGTTTGCTTCTAGCTAAGAACCCTGTGCTAGAACCCAGATCCAGACCCAGAAAGCAGAGCTGTATCCAGAACCCATCAGATCCAGTCCGAGGGACCGAACAGACCAGAGGCCGTGCTGTGAGCAGAACCCAGTGACTGAGACCTGTCCAGTGGCGAGTGAAGTCAAACCCTTGACCAGATCTTTGACAAGGCACATTCCATTCCTAGTCTAGAACTGTCCTTAACCAAGTTCTTAGTTTAAAGTAATCCTCTTCCATCCATCTTAACCTGTTCAGAACTTCATTATAGAATATTGTGTCATCCGGTTGATTTCAAATCTGTAAAGCGCATCTGTCACTTCTGAAATCTTGATACTATTTCTGAAAAATCTACCTTCACAAAAACTTCCGTAACTTTTGAAATTTAACTGTCATTTTAAAGCTAGGATCCTAAGCTTTCCAACAAACCCATTCCAATTCCTTATAGTTTTTCTGTAATTGTGTTTCACGCACGGAGAAAAAGTGCCGCAAATTGCAATTTAGTTCAATTTCAACACATGTCAGAATAGCTGTTTCTTGTTTGCAACTGCTGAATTTAATTTTCATTTTGATAATCATTCCTGAATCATTGCTAATGTTGACCTGAACCAGTCTAAAGTAATTCTCACTAGTGCTGAATCTCCTTTAGTGAATTAAAATCAATTTAGCATATTTTCACTTTCACTGCAATCACATTCAAAAGTATTTTTGCCTGTTTTAAAATCATACCTGTTTCTCTAAGCTTGCTGGGGGAACTGGAATTGAACTGCCTTCTTGATTGTATTCCTGAAACCTGTGTGCCCTCATTTCCATCTCTTCATATTGCATAGGGGGGGGGGGGGAGTGAGTAGTCACAGGGGAAAAAGTGACCATATTATCTTTTGATTGAAATCATATCGAGCCTATTTCTGTGTTGCATTATTTCCCATTACTGCATTTCCTGGAATCACATAAAGTATTCTCTGCTACCGTAATCTCCATATTCATACTCCTAAGTGATTAAAGAGATTGTTGATTTTGTAATATTACCCCTTGTTGATTACTGTCCATATTCATAAGTGTGCTATTCAGATATTATTTTGTTCATAAAAGTGTGATATATATATTGTTTAATTCTTCAAATAAACCTTTTAATTTGCAAAACAAACCTACTTCTTGGCTCAGTGAGGTCAGGGAGATCCAAAGGGAGGGGCGTTATATAAGGGTTCATCATCCAGATTTAAAGAACTTTGACATAAAAATATATAAATAAGGGCTTCCATTGGGCATCCCATACTAAGCATTGACTTAGTTGGAGTGCTGAATTGAAGTCACTTACAGATTGGGGGCTCGTCTGGGATTTCTGGATTAGCCTACCACTTGTGCAGCTTAATACAGTGTGCTAACTAATAGGATAAATAAATCCCGTTGGGCTACTACGCTGTGTTACACTGTAAAAGCACCCCTCAAAAACGAACACTCTCAGGAAACGGTCTATTTTGCAAAATAAAATAATAAACTTCTATAAGTCAGTAAATAAGTCAATTTCCAGAATGGCGACATTGGTAGACATCAAGATAGCTAGAGAGCACCTTTTACATAAGCTATTTGTGAGAGGTGAGTGGACGGAGCAGGACCAGAATGTGTGGTTGCAGGCACAACAGATCACTGCAACTGGGTTAGATATCTGGAAAGATCAGGGTCCCTTACACGTGGCCCTGACTGAACTATATATGGCCCTAAGGCCAAGGATGAGCACGACAAGATTGTCAGGATAGCAGCATATTTATATTTATATATGGGAGCCTACAGGACAAATGTGCTGAAGGCCAAGATCTGGCAAGCAGACAACTGATGGCATTAGAGAAGGCCCAATCTGACCTGGACTCTTCTGAGCGGAGGCTGCAGAGGAGCCAGGAGTCAGAAAACGAAAGTAGGCAGTATATCATTAAAATCAAAGAGAACATGGGTATCCTGCAACAGGAAAGGGCAGACCAGGATACCAGGATTCTGGCCTTGCAGAAGGAGTACCAAGAAGGTTTGGACTCCCTACTGCAGAGCCGAAAAAGGTGGCGCAACAACTGAATTTCAATAGGGCATGCACAGAGCAGGTAGCCACCCTGCAAAGCCATCTAGATAGAGAGAAGGCAGAGAGCAATAAGCTGATTTTGAAAGACCTGGACACCCAGGCAGAGTTTGATGAAGAGCGGCAGAAAGCTGGTGCCCTTCAAAGGCAGAGGGACGACCTGGTGGCACAGAGGAAGGCTCTTACTCAGGAAAGGGAGACCTTAGACCAGGAGGTCTGTCACTTAAAAGGGAAGCTGGAGGAAAATCACCTGGCCCTCCAGGGACTGAGTGATCTCCAAAAAGAGCATCAAAACTTGTTAGAGCACACCAGAAGGGTGGAAGATGCTCTGGCAAGAAAGGAGCAGGCCGGTAGGGACGGGACTCAGGAGGTAACCCTCCTGCAGCAAAGACTGGCCCAGTACTCCAGGACCAACCAGGAAGCACAGAGGGAAAATGAGGCTCTCTGTCAGCACAATGATAGGCTCCAGCAACAGGTAGCCATGCAGGAGAGACTGATAGAGTCTAGTATCGCCTTTACCGCCATAATGTATGCTGACGGGAAAGAGGGTTGAGACAGTTTTAAGTAATCATGACATGTGGGGGGCCATGGAAACAATAATATATGAGGCACAACAGGCTCAAGTAAGGTGGAGTCGAGAGGAAGAAGAGTGGGCAGAAACAATACAAGCACGACGTGTGCAGATGGAAAATGGAAAATTCGAATCAAGGGCTATAGTGAGGAAAATAGCTGACTCGATTGAGACAGAGTCAATACAAACCCTACTGAAACAAGTTATAGGGGCGGCCTGGCAGGTCCAAGCTAATACCATTATAGAATTAATTGCACACATGAAGGAAGAGTTTCCAGGTGTACAACAGTTATATACCAATAAATGGGAAAAATGGATGAAGGAACTTGACAAAAGATTACAGACTGAGGCAAATGTGGAGGCGACCGGAGAAACACGATGGCGTGTAGACAAGGTTAAATTACCGAGAATAAGACAATATCCGATTGCACAGGAAGGAGAGCAAGCTCTATTCTCTATTATACAAGACTTAATTAGACTAGGGGTAGTGGAACCAACTGACAACAGTCCATGCAACTCGCCGATCCTCCCTGTCCACAAAAAGGGTGATGAATTGATCCCATATCGCTTTATCATAGATCTCAGGGAAGTAAACAAGATAGTACAGCCTAGATATCCTGTTGTGCCCAATATATCTAGCATCTTGACATTAATACCCTTTGATGCGAGTTGGTTCTCAGTAATAGATTTAAAAAATGCATTCTTCAGTATACCTGTAGCAGAAAATAGTAGATACCTTTTCAGTTTAACCGCAGGCGTATCGCGTGATATGTAACTGTTGACACAGATGTTCCAAGGCTGCGGGCGGTTTCCAAGTAGCGTGTTGAAACGTTCCACCCAGCCGAACCGAATATCTGTGTCAACAGTTACATATCACGCGATACGCCTGCGGTTAAACTGAAAAGGTATCTACTATTTTTTAAATCTATTACATAAACAACTCTTTATTGCCTGAAGTGCCCTCTCCATTTCAGTATTCCATATTATTGGGGCATTGATGCATTCCCGGAATTAACTGTACTACCAGATACCCTATGGGCAACTAGTAGTAATGACGTAGGGTGTCTAGAAATATCACCCATAGAAATAACCTTGAAACCCAATGTTAAATTACCGAGAATAAGACAATATCCGATTGCACAGGAAGGAGAGCAAGCTCTATTCTCTATTATACAAGACTTAATTAGACTGGGGGTAGTGGAACCAACTGACAACAGTCCATGCAACTCGCCGATCCTCCCTGTCCACAAAAAGGGTGATGAATTGATCCCATATCGCTTTATCATAGATCTCAGGGAAGTAAACAAGATAGTACAGCCTAGATATCCTGTTGTGCCCAATATATCTAGCATCTTGACATTAATACCCTTTGATGCGAGTTGGTTCTCAGTAATAGATTTAAAAAATGCATTCTTCAGTATACCTGTAGCAGAAAATAGTAGATACCTTTTCAGTTTCACACTACGTCAGAGGCAATATCGATTTACAAGAGCACCTCAGGGTTACACAGAAAGTCCAGCAATATTCAGTCAGGCCCTGAAGGGTCAAATAGATAAACTAGCCTTACCAGCAGGGGCGTCCCTAATACAGTATGTAGATGACCTATTGATTACAGGTACAACTGAACAAATATGCCGGCAAGCCACTGTTGATGTATTGGGACACTTGGCGCAACACAAACACAAGGTATCATTAAAGAAAATGCAATATGTACAACAAAGGGTCCACTACCTCGGTTTTGAACTATCAAAGGAAGGGAGGTCCCTGTCAACAGACAGAATAGCGACAATTCAAGCCTTGAAGGGTCCCACTACCACGAAAGGGGTACGACACATAGTGGGCATTCTGTCATATTGTAGACATTGGATCCCTGAATTTTCAGTACTGATAAGACCTCTTCTTGAAGTAATAAAGGGGAAAGGCCTCAATGACCCAATAATATGGAATACTGAAATGGAGAGGGCACTTCAGGCAATAAAGAGTTGTTTATGTAATGCCCCGGCTCTAGGAACCCCTAATTATTGCAAGGAATTCTTTTTATTTGTTGATGAACGAGAAGGATGTGCCGTATCGGTACTTACACAAGAGCAAGGAGGCCGACAACGCCCCTGTGCGTACTTCTCATCCACTTTAGATCATGTAGCACGTGGTCTTCCACCATGCATGAGGGCTGTTGCGGCGGCAGCAACTGCGTTGAAACAATGCTCTGGAATAGTTTTGGGAAGTAGTATTACCATGAGAGTACCACACACTGTGGACATATTGTTAAACAGAGTATCTACTCAACATCTCACGGTAGCGAGACTATCTCAGTATGAAGTCATTTTGTTGAGCCCAAATGTAAAAATCGAACGATGTAATACATTGAACCCAGCTACTTTACTGCCTTTACCATCCCGAACAAATGACGATGTAGATCATGATTGTGTAATATTAACTGAAGAATATACTAAAGGACGGGTGGATTTACAAGACTACCCGTTAGCTGAGGGCAATGGAATTTTATTTTGTGATGGATCTTGTTTCAAACTCCCGAATGGGAAAAGCACAGCAGCCTATGCAATCACCACCACTGACGTGGTAGTTGAAACAGGTAAGGTGCCAGAAAATTCCGCACAGGCGGCAGAATTGATAGCGCTAATAAGGGCTCTAGAATTGAGTGTTGACATGTCAGTGACCATATTCTCTGATTTAGCATATGCGCATGGAATAGCACATAATTTTGGTAAATTGTGGGCGGAGAGAGGATTTTTGACATCACAGGGCGCGACAATAAAACACGCATCACTAGTTAGTGCACTTCTACAAGCACTGACGCTACCTACCCGAGTAGCTATAGTAAAGTGTCCAGCTCACCAAAGGGTAACAGACTATGTGACCCAGGGTAACCAACTAGCGGACAAATGGGCTAGACAGGCTGCTAGGGAAGGGACAGGATGGGAAGGAGAAGGGGTTTTTGTAAATTTAGCAGAAGATCAAGAACAGATGAAAACGGGAAATGAAGGTGTAAGACGGATGCAAGAAGATGCTACAATTGAAGAGATAAATACTTGGCACAAGGATATCAGATGCACACTTAGAGATGACGGATTGTGGGTGAACGAAATTAATGATACATGGTTACTACCCAATGCATACTTACACGTGTTACCAGCAAGGACAACGAGTACGAGTGCCGAATATGACACCATTGCAACGCTTATAGAGAATGCTAGCAATAAGGTATTACTCGCACCTGAAAGAATTTATGATGATGCATTACAAACCCGTGCTGTAAATAAGCCAAAATTAGCAATTCAAAAGGGAAAGTGTACACGTAAGGTTAAAATTGTTTCTTTTGTCATCCTTTTTACTTCTCTTATGGCTCTTGCTTTATTATTTTGGTATATGGAACATTTATCTCTCTATCAGTTCAGAAATTTTATCGCCTCGCCAAATGACTCCATACAGCATAAGGATACTGAGTGGGTAAATAGTGTTGATCACCATGTGCATGATCAACACGACATCGAAGAGCACTTCACAAACACATATATACAGCTCATTGATAAAACACAAAAGGCAGTTAATATATCTGATTGTTGGATATGCACCCATATCCCTAGACATGCCGCAGAAGGGATACCTGTTTATGCAATCCCTATGGATGAACAAGATGCATGTGTATTTTCCCTAACTGTGATACAGTTATTACAAAAGGATATATTTTTTAATTTAATATGGAACAACAGACATCTCTGTGGGGTACCACAAAAGGGAGACCGTGGTTCTAAAATTATGAACAACGAAGGCGAGTACCTAGGTGTATTTAACAAATCTGCCCCTTTAGCTAAAGACTCCCGATTGACACCGGTTCCTTTCATAGTAACGAGACAGGCTAGATCTAAGGGTACGTGCCTCACTAGAACTGGGGACCTCAGGACACAGGTACAAGGTTGTAATATAACCTTGTCCCTGACCAATTATACATATGGTTTCCCTCAGTTGACAGGCCATGCATATGTGTGCGATAAAAGGGCATATTTATGGTTACCAGGAAACTTCACAGGGTGTTGCTATATAGCACAAATAATACCAGCTGTTCGGATATACTCCCCGAAACAAATGTATTATAAAACCCATAGACTAACCAAGAGGGCATTAAAAACCAATATAGATGTCAATAGTGACACAGACTGGGACATATTTCTCGATATAATGAAATCGGTCATTCCCGCTGTCGGAACGTACTACAATAGTAGAGACCTGCGTCACTTAACCAAGGCTGTAGAGTCAATGATAGAGGAAGTTTCTGATATATTTGTAAATATAACATATGAAATGAAGGCTGTTAGGTTAGTAGCATTACAAAACAGATATGTCCTTGACATTCTCACTGCTAAGGAAGGCGGGGTTTGCTCCATGGTGGGATCACAATGTTGCATGTATATTCCTGATGCAACAGATGGTATCTTGCAAGGTGTGGGTAGACTACACTCCATTGCTAAACAAATTCATATTGATGAAGGATCAGGAGACAGCTGGTGGATGAAATTGCTCAAAGACTTAGGGTGGAAACTGCTAACTCCTTTGTTAGTGATAGCGGCCATCATAGTGGCTATTTGTATTTGTATCCAGTGTCTCCCTGCTTGCCTATCATGTTGCATGACATGTTGTTCATCAGCCGCTGCATCCATAAAGACTTCTGTTAAACCAAAACCATTTAACAGGGTACCGATTCTACCAGAAATGGGAGGCCTTGAGCGTATTGAATTGACTAATGTTATTTCATAGGATTGCTCACTGTGCAAGCAAAGGGAGGATTGTTGATGCAGATGCATGTGTATACTGCTCGCACAGGTAGCAACCAATTTCCTTCGCGTATCTAAAATGGAGTCAGGTCTCTTGCAGCAAACTAGTTAAAATCAGGCAAGGCCATATAAGGTAACAAGCGCAAATATTCGGTTCGGCTGGGTGGAACGTTTCAACACGCTACTTGGAAACCGCCCGCAGCCTTGGAACATCTGTGTCAACAGTTACATATCACGCGATACGCCTGCGGTTAAACTGAAAACATCTTGTGCGAGTAAAGAATGTGAACAACAGGAAAGGTGGTGGGCGGGTGTGTCCTGTATTGAAATGCCAGATGGAACCTGTTGAACGCCTACGTGGCGTACGTGACTGCTATGCTTTGCAATGGGGGATGAAATGTATAAAAGGACAGTGCTCCAAGTACCGGGGCGGCACTTCGACGACTTGCTTTGCGAGCGTTTGAACTTGCGGCCCATTCGCGAATGAATAGATGTATGCTAAGAATGTGAATAAAACATATGTGGTATGCACGACTTGTTTTGATTTTTCTTCTAGAAAGGAAAGTATACCCCGGTGAGTGAGTTCGAACCTCCAGGTAGCCATGCAGGAGAGACTGATAGAGTCTAGTAAGGCCTTGATTGAGGAACTGAAAGCACAGGCTCTTGCATGGAAACAGGGAGCAGGGGCTGATAGAGATGAGGTTCGCTGGGAAAGGAAAACACCTGAGCATAACCTCTGGAGCCCTAGTACCAGAGGCCTTCACCTCTCCCAGTCCCTGGACTCTGCCACCCCCATGTCCCCTGGCGCACATGAGCCCAGGGCCACGGGGATGGCAGATTACTATCCAGTCAGAAATATGGGACTCGTGGACCAGTACCTCCCAGGCATGGATGGGCGGGCATCTGTGTATGGGCACGCAAGTACTGTGAAATTTAGTGGGGAACCCCAGGAGAGTAGGCCCACTAAGGGCATCCTGAAAACCTCTGCCCAGTTAGGTCAGTGGGGGGGGTACCCATCAAATCCTGGGAGCAAGGAGGAAAGACTCCTCTGAGCATCCCAGGACACAGGAGACTAGGTCCTCACATTCTGCCAGCCATTCCCAGGCTCGCAGAATCCGGCAAAACCTAGAAGATCAGACGGTCACCTCTGGGAGCAGTGCCTCTGAGTCAGAGGATGAATGGACCAGGGTTACCCGAACCAAGAAGGCCAATAGGGCAAAAAGGGCCTTGCTTAAGGACCCCTTAAAACAGATCAAAGCAATAAGGAGCGTCATCACTCCTTATAATAAGAACTCCAAGTATTCTGTTTGGGAACACTTGAAGCTCTTTGAGCAAATGATGGAGACTTTCCATTTGAAAGACAGCAGTAGCTGCATTCAGTACGTAAAATGGACATTCTCCCCAGAATACTCCAGTTTCTTTGCGGGACTGGAGGACCAAAACCATTGAAGATGGTCCACATATAGGGCGGCCATCTTAAAGCACTTTTCTGTTCATAGAAATCCCCAAGAGGCTCGCAAGGCAGCCTGCAATTTGCAATGTTGGGAGGATCAGGCCCCACAAGAATTTATGCAAGAGTTGAAGCATGCCTTTGCGCAGACCACCAAGAGGGTGTGCATGGACAGTAAAGAATTTGTAAATACGTTTTTCCATGCCTTACCCAAATACATCATGACCCAGCTAGTGAGAGATTTTCATGAGAAAAGGTCACTAGACTGGGTCATTGAACAGGCCACCCGAATCTATGAGGTGCAGAAGTCCATAGAAAATAAAAATAATGCAAAAAAACAAAAAAAAACCGACCAGCACCCCTGCTGCTGCCAAGGTGGCAGAGGTAAAGGTTGCCCCCATTTTAGATTTGGAGATGGGGGGCCTAAAAACTTGCCTGCACAGAATAATTCCAAGCCCAGAAGGCCCTCGGGCGAGTCACAGACAGGGAGTCAAGTAGGTAGTCCCACAAATGGGATCCCTCACTCCCCTGACTATGTAAGTCCCCACTACAAGGGAAACCGACCCATCCTGGGTTATGTGTGGAACCCTCTAGCCCAAGGGGGGGATCCACCCAAGCACCTAACCCAGGGAACTTCCCTCCTAACTTCCCCCAGGAGGGCAGAAATTCACCAAATCCTGGGCAGAACTTTTTCCCCAGGTATCCACAAAATTTCCAACCCCAAAATCAACATCCTTCTTTCCCCACTTCCCTGAGCCCAGACCACCTAATCCGGGAGAGGGGAGGCCAAGGGTGAAGGGGTACCCAAATCTTCCCAACCCGGGGTACTACCAGAGAAGGGATAGCTACCCTTCCCGGGATCAGCCCAGGGGAGAAAACAGAACCCCGAATTAGCCTGAGCAGGTTTCACAGTTAGAGCGCCAGGTCCAAAATATGGCACAGGATCTGGGTCGCATGCTGAGGGCTCAGCAGAAACCTCAGATGGGCATGCCGGTGCATAATGCCCCAAACTCTGGACCTGGTGCTCCAGAACAATGACGGGGACAGTACCCCGACAACCCACCGGTTCCCAGGAAGGAAGCACAAGAGGAAGGGGGGTGTAAAGCTTTGCAGGAAGCTTCCTTCCCCACTTGTAAACAGCCCCTGGAAACCCAGGAACCGGAAACAAAATCTCCTACCCCTGAAAGTCTGCCACCCAAGGAGCAGAGAGGAGGTAGGAGAAACAAAGGACCCAAACAGACCCATTTTTGTGGAGGAGATACAGATCTTCCAATTTAAGGGAGAGGGATCCTCAAAGGATCCTGGGAAAAGCATCTTCTCCTTCAGAGATGGGGGAACTCCTCCCAAAGAAAAATGGGTCCCAAGGGATTCAAATCCAGACTGTGTAGATGTGGGGACTGAGCTAGCGCCGCCCATCATCCCACCCCAGAACCAACAACATCAAAATCCCAGGGGGGGGGGCGGCCCAGAACCGGAACCAGGGGAACTCAAAACTTCTCCTATCTCCAGCTGCCAACTTTTTTTTTCAGATTCCCAAGACTCTCCACAGAATTCTGCCCAAATCTCTTCTCTCTCCATGTCCAAAACCAGAAAATTAGCCCACCAGTTGTCCAAAAATGTGCATTATCTGTGCCCCCTTGCGGAGAAAGAGGGAAGATACTATG
Organism: Ambystoma mexicanum; assembly: GCF_040938575.1. Classification (NCBI taxonomy): domain Eukaryota; kingdom Metazoa; phylum Chordata; class Amphibia; order Caudata; family Ambystomatidae; genus Ambystoma; species Ambystoma mexicanum. The sequence continues at coordinate 255,560,340 of NC_090924.1, read as the reverse complement.
CCCCGGTTCAAGTACAGGGGCAGGGTACAATTTTGGCACTGGTGGACACTGGATCCCAAGCTACCCTTCTGTCCAAAACGGCCTTTGATGAACTAAATTCAGGAAGGGGTGAGAATTACCAAATTCCTCTCACCTCTCTTCCTGGACAACTTCAGAACTTTGACTGGAAGGAAATTCCCGTCGAGGGGACTGTGGATTTGGACATTAAAATTGGGTGACACAAGGTGAAACACCCGGTCATAGTAGTGACTCCAGAGGGCACCCCTTGTTTACTAGGCAATGACCTCCTGAGAAGGTTGTCACCCCTAATAGATTGCATAAACAAGGTCCTCTGGACCCAGACTAGCCGACCAATAAAGTTAAAACAGAGTGTCAACCATGTTAGTTTAAACGGCACGTGCCACATGGTTGAACAAAATCTGACCAAGTAGAATTTCACTTCCAGAACAACCAAATTCCAGACGCGACAGTAATAGCAGTAGGACAACAGACTGGTGATGGGGGGTCCGCTCTATTTCTAAAAATCAACCTTCCTTCTAGTTTAAGGTGGTATTCCACACTGGAAGGAAATACTCTGAAATTCTTTACCAATCCACAATCAGACATTCCCTCTCCAACAGTCCTGAAAGATGTGAAATCAGCTCAGAGCCTGGCTGATGTTCAGCAAATTGGAGAGCAGTTGTTCATCCCTGTTCAGTTAAATGATGGGAAGGACTCTGTTCTCGCCCGAGTGTGTGTGAACAACGGTAAGAGCTTCATCAGCGAAGCCCTGTTCCGCCAACTCCCAAAAGATCCAGCCATTCCCACATTCATACTGATAGACAAATGGGAAATGGATTTGGAAGCACCCAAATTCCTGGTGTACACTTCCTGCCCTTATGGTAAGGAAGATGTGACTTGTGACTTCAGGAGGGATGAGGTGATTTTCCAGGTCCATGAGGGCTGCCTTTCCCACCTGAAGCCACCAGTCCAAATCAGCACTCTGACCAGGGACTTCTCCGCCCAGCTGGAGGAAGCCGCTGAGATAGCAAAACCAGAAGTCTTTCCAGGCTTCAGGCAGATGGTTGAAGAGAGAGTCAACCTAGCTGATGCCTGTGTGACTCTGGAGCAGAAGCAAAAGCTGAAACAGGTTTTCTTGGATTTTCAAGATCTCTTTGTGGTGGACTCATATGACTGTGGTCGGACCGACATCCGCACAAAAACAATTCCCATGGACCCTGGCATGACTCCAGTGTTTGTGAAGCAATATCGTTTGCCTCTCGCATCAATGGAGTCCCTTACTGAAATAATTAAGAACCTTGAGTCCCGTGCGATAATCCGTCCAGTCCACAGCACCTTCAATAATCCGGTGCTGGGGATATTGAAGCCAAACGGCCAGTGGAGACTCTCTGCCGACCTTAGAGAGCTAAACAAACTGGTCCATACTTCCCGATGGCCTCTTCCCTACATTGAACAAGGGCTGGCCCAGATCCAGGGGTCACAGGTATTCACTGCAATAGACCTGACCAATGGATACTGGACTGTGCCTGTCAGTAGGGAGGACCAATACAAGCTGGCTTTTACCTTTGGGGGCCAGCAGTACACATGGACCCGGACTCCCTTCGGATACCTCAACTCCGGCAATGAGTTCAACATTTTTCTGCATAAGGCCATGCCCGACCTGGGTGAGAGGGGTAACCTGGCCTACGTAGATGATGTCCTCATCAAGAGCTCAACTGTTGAGGAACACATAGTGGAGATCTGTTATCTTCTGACACCGTTGAGGGCTGCCAGAGCAAAACTTTCCTTTCAGAAAGCACAGTGGTGTAGAACGCGTGTTAATTTCTTGGGGCATGAGATTACTCCTCAGGGTCTCTGTCCCCAGGAAAAGAAAGCAGAAGCACTCACGAAACTGAAAGACCCCACAACTCTGCGGGAACTAAGGAGCCTCGTTGGACTGACTAATTACAGTAGAAAGTTCATTGAGGGCTACACAGAGATCACCAGACCCCTGATTCATCTTTTGAAGGGGGGGTCAAGTGGGAATGGGGTCCAGAACAATCCCAGGCAGTAAGACAGCTCAAAGGAAGCCTCTCACAAGCGCCTTGCCTAGCTTACCCTGTCAGAAACAAGGAGTTCTTCTTGGAGACAGGGTTCTCTAATACATGCTTGACTGCAGTATTATACCAAAAGCATGACAAGGTCAATAAAGTAATCTCCTATGCGAGTAAAACTTTATCCTCTGTGGAGGAAAAATTCAATGACTGTGAGAAGGCACTCCTGGCAACGGTGTGGGCATTGAAGAATTACCGCCCGTTTATCCAGGGGGAACACATCATAGTGGAGACTCCACACCAGCCTCTGCAATATCTCCAAAGTGACAGAATCCGGGCCGGAAATGTGAGTAATTCCCGAATTACTTCCTGGATTCTGTCAATGCAAGGCTTTCCTGTAGAGGTCAGATATGGCCAAAACAAGAAGAGTCCCCTCGCGCAAGGTCTGGCTGACTTGCATGATTGTGCCAGAGAAAACTGTCTCGAGGACGAAAGTCTAAAAATCAAGGACAACATGGAGACATACCTCAATTCCCCACACAAAGTCTTTGAAGAAGACAAGTGTGAGGGAATGCCTACTTTCTATGTGGATGGATGCTCTTACCATGTTGACAACAATAGGGAAAAAGAACTTGTGGCCGGCGTAGGGAATGCATGGGTGAATGAGTCCCCAGAACCCTCTGCTGGGTACAAGATTGGTCCCCAAAGTAGTCAGGTGGCAGAGTTGATGGCTGTGCATCAAGCCATTCTCACTGCTGTCCAACATCAACTCCACGAACTGGTCATAATCACAGATTCGGATTATGTACGGAACGGGTTTGTGGCGCACCTGGTTAACTGGAAAACCAGAGGCATGATATGTGCAAATAACAAACCCTTGAAACATGGGAAGTTAATTCAAAATATTGATGATCTGGTCACCTCGAATGGGATGACCATCTATTGGAAAAAGATCAAGGGTCATTCCAAAGTAGAGGGACATGACAAAACTGAAAATTACTTAGCTGATCAGCTGGCCAAAACCGGGGCCATCCAAGGGGATCTAATAGAGATCGAGTCCCTGTTGGGGGAAATCCAGGTCACTGCTATCACTAGGTCCCAGACAAATGCTCACAATGATCTTTCAACTGCACAATGGAGTAAGGAGACCCCAGATGCTGATTTGATTATGGCTCAGAAAGGGGATCCAATAATTGGTAAGTTTTATCGACACATTGAGGACCCTGAGAACTTTCCCGTGACGGATACCGATTACATAGGGAAAGAGGACCTCAGAGTGTTGATGAAATGTCCAAAAATGTTCCGAATCCAAGACGGTTTGTTGGTAAGGAAATCCCAAGATGGCCATGATCAGTGGGTGGTTCCTACCTCATTCCGAAGCCTGATGTTAAGTCAAGCCCATGATGCGGCCACAGCCGGTCATAGCGGGTTTCATACAACACTTGAAATCTTAAGAGAGGTTGTATACTGGCCACACATGGGGCAGGACCTCGACCAATACTTGAAGGGGTGTCTTGTATGTGCACAATTTCAGCCAACATCCCTCACACACCGTACGCCTCTCCAAAAGAGGGGGATGACACTGCCATGGTCAGATTTGCAAGTCGCCTTTATCGGGCCCGTGATTCGCTCCTCTAGGGGAAATAAGTACATGTTGACCGTGACATGCCTATTTACTAAATGGGTGGAATGTCTCCCGGTACCAAACTGCAAGGCAGAAACAGCAGCTTCCCTGATGATCAATCACATCTTTTCGCGTTTTGGACTACCCCAAAGGACTGAGTCAGACAGAGGTAGCCATTTCACCAGCGAAGTAATGACAAAGATGTGGGAGATACTTGGGGTTAAAAGGAAGCTACACATTGCTTACCGGCTAGCCTCTAGTGGTGCAGTAGAACATTACAACAAAACCATTGTGAGCATCTTAAAAATATTTGTGGCAGATTCTGGGCCAAGTTAGGATATCCGATTACCTCTTGTCCTAATGGCCATCAGATCTACCCCTTCATCTGCAACTATAATGTCATCGTTTGAGCTGATGACTGGACGCAGGATGGTGCTTCCCCAGCATCTGCTTTACAGGACCCAAGAGCAGACATTGATCAATGCCGCTACAACTCATGAGTATGTTGAAAATTTAAGAAAACACCTTCAACATGCTTTTGCCTATGCTCAGCAAAATCTAGAAAGATCAGCCGATAACATGAAGACCCACTATGACTTGAAGACTACCAGGAAAGAATACAATGTAGGAGACAGGGTCTATCTATACAATTTCCAAAGGAACCAGGCCAAACAGTGGAAATTGCTGCATACCTGGAAGGGATCTTTTGAAATTGTAGACAAGATTTCACCAGTCGCCTACAAGATCCGCATCCCCAAAGTCAGTTTGGCAGAGGGGGAAGATAAGTGGGTCCATATTAATCAGCTAAAGTGTTGTCATCCCGGGCACACTCTGCAGCAACTGAAGGAGTCCTCTGGAATCCCAGAGGGGGCCACTCCAGATCCATGAAATTCCAACCCTAAAATATTCCACATATAGTTTATAAAATACAATAATAAGAATACAAATTTCTCCTGATTTATAAAATGTATATGCCCGCCCCACTACATTAATAGTGGTGGGGAAATGTCTACGAATATGTTTTGGCCTTTTGGCTTTGTCATCCTAGGAGAGACAAACCATGGAGACTGACCAAGGAGGATGACCGGGGGACCAGGAGCAAAGATCCGAGGGGCCCGGGGTATCGCTCAAGACTCCCATCAGGACTGGCGAGGAGAACCAAGCGATCCACCCCTGATGGAGGTAAAGACGATGAACTGTGCCATTTGTGGAAACCGGAGAGATGAGGCTGACATCCCAGTCTTGCAAAGTTCCATCGATGAAGGATCAATGGCCATCGCAAGAGGGGGGCTTGTGGGATGTATCAACCCACTCATCCAACATCACTTTGCATTGCTGGCAGCAGAAACATCAGAATGGCCACTGGAAAGCATGCTGCTCGCTCAAAATCATCCAAAAATGCACAGTGAAAACCTGAAAATGTAAGCTGCCATCCACTTTTGCCTATCTTAGTGAGCACAGGAGATCACTGCCTAAAATCACCATTGGGCTACCCACAAAGCAGCCTGAAACCACTTGGAAATAGCAATGCTGATTGAAAAAGAAACAGAGCCAGTTTCAAAAATCTGTTGTCTTGCGTGTCAAATTGCTAAAATCATGACTCACAAACTACCCTAAAAGATCCAACCTCTTTGTTGGGTGTTCCACATCATTTACTGCAAGAATCCACACAAATACAATGTCAGCAAAAATCATGTGTTCTCAGAACAAAATCCTATTTTAAGGATACTGATGGAAAGACAGCTGTCAAAAATGGGTGTAGTGCCGTTGCTCACCTCTACCAGAAAGCTGGCGTTTTAAAACTATTTTGTGTAAAATTGAACAACTGAACCCAAACTATGCCAAAGAAGAAAATTCCATCAAAATGCCATATAGAGTGCCACACAGTGATTTCATTTTTGAAAAAGACTATTTAAAGATATGTTGTTTATTGTAAGTTTATAAATGTCTTTGTTTTTACAAGGAACCATGTTGCAATTGACCAGAAGGTAATCTGATTTAGTTAAAACTTCAAGAGGCCTTCTTTTCATGAGAACCCTTCACACCTTGGGCCTTCCCAACAACAGGAGAGGATATCGCATTGACATGTAAATCAGGAGAGGAGGAGATTTTCTCTGCAGCCCGGAGGAAGGAACAATGGGGGCTTTGGGATGAATAGGAATATGCTGATTTGGGTGTAACTGGTCAACAACTGCTCTGGGAGAGACAGGACATGTGACCTCTGAGGCAGCCAGATCCGGGAAACTGAGACAAACCATTGTGGATTCAGATAGCCCAGCAAATATATGTTTTATAAAATTGCTTATAACAAAGTGTACCAAGCTGACAAAAATGTAAAACTTTGAGATGGTTAAAATGAAAAATTCACTCACAATTTAAGACTAAGCTGGATGATGTGTGATGTTCTGAGACTAAACCCCGGAATGTATTCATGTTGTAGATACGGTGTTTATGCTAGAAACATAAAAACTTACAGTGATATGCTCAGAGAGGGTGTGTATGCCTGTGTACAATTTGGTGCAGAACCAATATTGGGAAACCCACCAAAAGCGTGAATACGTGGTCATTTCTTATCCCAAGCTCATAGGAACATGGGACTTGAACAGAGACAAGCCTTAATTAATCTGTGATGTGTATATGTATTATGAACAACTTGTGTATCTGGGAAATATGTTTTTTGGGAAAAATTGATTTTCTATGTAAAAGCAAAGGGGAAGGATTTCAGTTAAGCCATAAACACAGCATCACTCTGACTCATTCTGTCATGCGATCCTTTCTCCAGTCAGGGGATAGGGAATTATCTAACCTATCAAATCGTTAGAGGGTTGCGCATAGAGACTCAGCCTACCCACCCACTTTGGAAACACATAAATAAGGACTGCTAGGACAGATGAACAGGACACTCTTTCCACTCTTCAACCGATTTCTTGCAAAGCACTCTGCAGGAAGACTCCAGACTCCAGATAGATCCAGACTACAGATAGAACCAAACTCTAGAACCAAACTCTAGGACATTGAAGCAGAGAGGCCAATACCAAAAGCTGAACTATTCTCTGCAGGCCTGCAGAATCAGCAACCTGATTCTCACGTTCAACAGCAGGGCTGTGCTGTTTGCTTCTAGCTAAAAACCCTGTGCTAGAACCCAGATCCAGACCCAGTAAGCAGAGCTGTATCCGGAATCCATCAGATCCAGTCCGAGGGACCGAGCAGACGAGAGGCCGTGCTGTGAGCAGAACCCAGTGACTGAGACCTGCCTGGTGGCGAGTGAAGTCAAACCCTTGACCAGATCTTTGACGAGGCGCATTCCATTCCAAAGCCTAGGAGTGAGTATCTAGTCTAGAACTGTCCTTAACCAAGCTCTTAGTTTAAAGTAATCCTCTTCCATCCATCTCAACCTGTTCAGAACTGCATTATAGAATCTTGTGTCCATCCAGTTGATTTCAAATCTGTAAAGCACATCTGTCATTTCTGAAATCTTGATTCTATTTCTGAAAAATCTACCTTCACAAAAACCTCCGTAACTTTTGAACCACATGTCCTAGACATTCCAATTCCTTATAGTTTTTCTGTAATCGAGTTTCACGCATGCGGGAAAAGTGCCGCGAATTGCAATTTAGCTCAATTTCAACACATGTCAGAATAGCTGTTTCTTGTTTGCAACTGCTGAATTTCGTTTTCAATTTGATAATCATTCATGAATCATTGATAGTATTGACCTGAACCAATCTAAAGTAATTCTCACTAGTACTGAACCTCCTTAAGTGAATTAAAATCAATTTAGCATATTTTCACTTTCACTGCAATCACATTCAAAAAAGTATTTTTTGCCTGTTTTAAAATCATACCTGTTTCTCTAAGCTTGCTGGGGGAACTGGAATTGAACTGCCTTCTTGATTGTATTCCTGAACACCGTGTGCCCTCATTTCCAACTCTTCATATTGCACAGGGGGGGATTGAGTAGTCATTGGAGAAAAAGGGACCATATTATCTTTTGACTGCAATTATATCGAGTCTATTTCTGTGTTGCATTCTTTCCCATTATTGCATTTCCTGGAATCACATAGTATTCTCTGCTACCGAATCTTCCATATTCATACTCCTACGTGATTAAAGAGATTGTTGATTTTGTAATATTACCCCTTGTTGATAATCGTCCATATTACTAAGTGTGCTATTCAGATATTATTTTGTTCATAAAAGTGTGATATATATATATATATATATATTGTTTAATTCTTCAAATAAACCTTTTAATTTGCAAAACAAACCTACTTCTTGGCTCAGTGAGGTCGGGGAGATCCAAACAGAGGGGCGTTATATAAGGGTTCATCATCCAGATTAAAAGAACTTTGACATAAAAATATATAAATAAGGGCTTCCATTGGGCATCCCATAATAAGCATTGACTTAGTTGGAGTGCTGAATTGAAGTCACTTACAGTATTGAAAGTAATAACGGCCACAGGTGCATGCAGCAGTCAACGTGCACACAAACATCGACAGCTCACATTTCAATGATGCATTTTTTAGCAAACCACCTCCTGCATTCTCCTGCAATCCGAGGGGACCTCAATGAGGGTTCTTTTTTTATTTGTTTCTTTGGACACACACACAGACATTGTGCCGTGGGTCTAAAAACAATCGCTAGCACTGTCATTTTTTGTAAAAAGGAAACTCACGGAAAGAGCGTCTGGTGGCAATCTTTCAAAGACATTTTGCTTGTGTGGAGCCATTCAATGACAGTATCACGTACAAAACAAAGAGCAAGGCAGTGGGTTAACATATGACGTTACTCAATAACACATAGTTTATGGTCAATGAGGCAGCCACCTATTACAACATCCTTCCCGCAAACTCTTGTCCTGTATGCTGCCACTAATAGCGGCTACTTACATCGATTCTTATTCCTCTTTCTTCTCAGATACCTTGCACCTTACTGCGCGTGGCACCCCTTCCTCTATCCAACAGATGGGTGTTGGACGAAGCATTGCAAGATTGCCATAAGCGATGTGTTTTCTGTCATTATCATCTGGGCTGACTGATATGGGCCTGTATGTTCATTTGCGGTTCTGGCAATACGAACCAACCTGCAAACGTTTATGCTGCAAGACATCCCAGAGGCAACAGCTGCTACCTTTTCTACCTTGCAAAGAAAATGTGTTCTTCCACACGGCCCACCAAGGACCACAAAGTACTCCTTTTCCCACTTTGCTAGACGACAACAGAACTACAGAAGTTCACAGACGGCATTGCGCACTGGACTGGACTAGCCAACAGTGGGATGTCAAAAGGTATGGTTATAATACCTTATCCAAATGAGCTAAGGCAAAGGGAATGCAGTCTGTATACATATGTGTGCAATCCACATACCGTTATCACAGTGGTCCCATACATGGCTGCATTGCGTTGCTGGGGTTGTGGCAAAGGCCTAGGCTCTTGGGTACATGCAGAGACCTATGGCCTCCACCCATGCACCCAAGAGCCTACTCCTTGGACACACCCACTAGAAGGCAATAGACTCATGCATGGGAACATGTGGCCACATAGCATGCCTCACTACAGGTACGTATGGGTACAATAACGGACCCAAACAAGGCAACATTATCAAACCTGTGTGTGGATCAAACCACCTTACTCAGTTGATTGTGGGGTCTCCCAGTTGGTGAAGCATTCACCAAGCTGCTGATGTTGCTCACTCCAGATTCTGAGACCCCGGTCTTTCTGGGGGGAAACAGGTAGCGCCCCTCCTGCTTCCAGCCATTGCTGCTTTAGAGAGCGATGGCTGTCTGAATGCCCTATGTGCTTGAAGGATACCTCTGTGATACTCTGCTCCCACTTGCAGTGTGCCAGAAGCCAGGCTCCATGCATGAATGTGCGGCTCTCACACCCCTGTTGCCTAGCAAAGAGCCACACACTGGTGAAATGGTGAAAAGTGTCTCAAAAGGTTGCGTACAACGAATATCGTGAATGCCTTGGGGCCAAAATTGTTTCAAGATATGTGGCCGATTCCCCCGAATAAAAAAAGTGACGTGTACATGCGTTGCTGAAAGGTACTGTATTTGATTTACTGTGATTTATGTACATCTGTCACTTTCAATGGTCATTTACTATTCCGTTTTGGCAATGGAGGAGTTACTGAGTGCTCTGATTTCATGTTTCAGCAAATAAAGGCCTATGTGCTACCACAAAAGTATCATGGACCAAAAGTCTTGAGAAATTGACCGAGCACAGTTTTTTTGGGACTCAGACAGGCTGCTGTGTAGGTAGTTATCACTTTTCAACTTTGCACCATCCGTGTGCCATGACTATTTTGCATTGAGTCTAGTCACTATAGTGAATACAATAGGCTCCCCCCACCCCATGAACACTCGAGTAGGATTAGTCAAAGAGACAGATGTGAGTGCCCTTAGTTCTCTTTCATGATGATGAAGGTTGTGCTTCAGGACATTGCTGTAGTAGCAGCATGAATGAAGAGGTTGTTAAACTTTTCTATAGAATTTCTTAAATTTTATGAGGAAGAATCCATTAACACAATCACCTTTTTTTTTTTAACAAAGTATGGTATTATTATTGAGGACATTTTGTACAGCTGGACAATGCCTTTATAAAGGTCTCCGCCTTACACGGCTGTCCCTTTTTATTTGTATGCAATGCAAGTCAATGGGGCCATGAAAAGAGGGGTAAGACAGTGGTGTGAAAAAAGAACCCATAGTAAGCCCGTGTTCCCATAGTAAATCATTGGATGTGTCAGATAAGTGGCCCAGTAGACAAATGGTATGGTAGCACCTCTGAGCTGACATTATTTCGGCTCAGCACATGCATAGTAACTTAAAACGAGGTTAAAATGGACTTGCTAATCTCATGAAAGAAGGGAAGTCTATTCAGAGAATCATAAAAATCTAGCAGGGATTGAATTTAGCTATTGGACTGAAATAGCTTCTGGGATTTTAGCTCAGCTGCTAACTCCAGGCACACAGGCTCCAAGGAGAGCACTTAGCCACCGAGGGGCTGATTCTGAGGTGCATGCAAATGTGAGAAAGTGTTCCTCCATGAAGGAGGAACACTTTACTTACGAACACCATATTCTGATGAAGAAAGATTGTGGAGCAGGGGCATGAAAGCTTCGGCTTTTGCATAGCTTTAGCCATAGCAACCATGAGGAATAAAGGGCAGCCACGTGGAGGGGATTCTCCTCCCAGCAGCAATGGTTTAGCACGACAGAAAAAGGAGCAACAATACGGTACCTTTGAGGTGCCGTTAAACTCCACTGCACACTTTTCCCCTTTCTAAACATAGCATTTCTTGGACTGCAGCAGAAATGCTCACAATGTCACTGGAGCCCGTATTAACCCCCACACCATGTGATTTTAGCCAGCTTTTGCTGCTGAAAAGCACATCTCCCCTCGAATATTTCCACCCACCTCAGAATGATGGTGCTGGAAACTGGAGGGGACAATGTCGTATTTCACCACCCTTTTTATCACAAGCTCAGAATCAAGCCGAGTGTGTAATGGGAGCCTATGAACAGCTCAACAATGCCGAGGATTCGCTAAAGCAGACGCGCAGTACCTCAAGGACCACCTATGAGCGGCAACCAGCGTGGAACAAATCGTGTTTTGGTTTTGCCTGAAATGACCTGATTGTTTCAAATCATTTAAAATTGGGTTGACTTACTGCCAAGCATTAATTGCATGACATTTCATAAATAATGTTGGCACCATAGCACGATTACCACCACTTTTACTGCACTGTCACATTTAGAGTTTCAGTCCTGAAACTCATGCCCACCACCTGGATTTGTGTGGCGGAAATGGGCTCCATAAAACGCCATTACACCATGTGGTAATTACCCCATGCAGTAATTACCCCATGCAATAATAACCACATGCAGGGATTAGAGATCCTCAGGAAATTCAAAGGGACCCCAAAATGGGGGATAACTAAAGGGTCCGGATGACTCTAGATCATATAGGCACTTCCCATTACCACATGATAATGACATGCAGTAACACTAAAAGAGTGTGGCAGTATCAGCGGAGGTAATGACACCAAATAATGCCGGCAAACCCTTAATGAGGCCTGCAGTATTTTTAAAATATTGCATGCAGTCAATCCCTCTTGATTATGAGTTGAAATACCTGCTAAATGTATTTCCGCGTAATGTTAGTGTCTCCCAAAAGGTGCAGGTAAACATTTCATTTTTTTTTTTTAAACATATGCAGTATTTCAGAAATACCTCCATCTTGGTATGCCTTTCTTGCCGTAGCAGAGGTTCGGTCATGATACGTCATAGTGAGAATACCAGGTGCAGGCACCGTAATTAGTGCGGCTAGCAGAATTACCCCCACGAAGGGCCCCCTTAGCTCCTAAGCACAATGGCTTTGAGCCACAATGGATGATTGGCACGTCAACAGACTTTCCTGACAGACAGAAACCTTTTAACCGGCCGAGCACTACATTTAAAAAGTCACTGTGTCTCAGAGCGTATTGATTTTCAAATATAGTGCGCGTCTATGAGATATTAATCATCCCATTGACTTTCATTAGAAATAGAAACTAGGCGGTTTCACAAAAGAAGGACTTAACATAATCTTTGCCTGGGTGCAGTACAGCTTTTCACAAGTATTTGCACCAGGGCAATCTCGATCCCAGTGCAGAGCTAAGGTACAATTGCACCGTCCCTGTGCCACTTTAAACAATAATGGTCCCAATATCTGGATAGCCAATGAATCATATGCATGTGTATATAAATAAATAGTTATATACCCGACCAGGTGCTCTGGTGTGGTGCTACTAGTGGATATGGGTGGTAGTTTAAGGGTAGTGCCAAAAGAGGCAAATTTGATGCTGAAACCCTTTCATGTGCTCACTAAAAAGGGAAACATAAAAACATCATCCAGCAAGCTAAGAAAACAAAAAAAAAGTAAATAACTCAGAGTGTTTTTTCTGGATTGGCTATAGAGAGCTGTAGGCTCCTGCAACAGAGTGTGGAAGGGGCCCCACTCGGCTGGAGAGTGGTGCAGATTGAGCGAATCATGGCGAAAGCTCTTTTATGGTGTGGGAGTACATTTGTTTCTCTTGTCACTTGATTTGTTTTTAGAAATGATGCTTGCACGTCTTTATTTCATAATTGGCGTTATACCTTTTTCCATATTTAGCTAGTGAGGACGGAATGAATTCTCGTGATTGATTTTATACCTCCAGCTCTGTCTCTTTGTTGCCATTCATTTTCTTTGCAGGCCTATTTATATTATGTAATTGGAACATAGAGGTTTCTGAGCAAGGCTTTTGAGCGAGGGACCTCTTAGGCCACCTGATGTGCATTGGCTAAGGCCGATGACTTGTATAGGAACTGTCATGGCAAAGTACCAGCACGTGTAAAGACGAAACTGACAATCCTTATCGCCATTCACAAAGAGCTTTTGGCAGAAGGTGTCAGCAGAGGACATCAACCTGCAAGAGATATCTGTACTGAAGACAGACTCGTCTCTGCACCGTTGATAACTGAGAAGTTGAGCCCCCTAGACTTAACAGTTAAGTTTCTTTTCTGGAAGAATCGTAGATAGTATCATTTGTGTCCCAAGGGCTTGACCTATGAAGATGGAGGTCTGGTGGGTGGGTCAGGTTGTTGCAGAATTGTTCCGGTTGAGTAAACATGTAGTAAGCATGTAACTGTGTATTGTCCATAAACCTTTTCTGTCTTTGCTACTACCCGAGAACAATTGTGTGAGCTCTGTTTGCATGACAATTGTGTCTGCTATTATATAGACGCTAGTGCAACAGTGCAACAGCGGAAATTGGGGAGAGTTGGTGGATATTTTATTTAAGAGCTTCTGTTGTTTCTACATTGCTTCTGCACATCGATGTATTTTGCACTTTTGTGCTGTATTAAATCATTTTTGTTATTGATGCTGTTTGGCTAATAATTGTTTCCACTTTTGTGTTGCATTACTTTTTAGTTTTATCATTGGAGTTATTAGAACTTGCCTTTTATTGGTGTATGGCTGTCACTGTTAGCATGGCAAACGAATATGATAACCACCCATTAAAATCGAACATTTTTGTGAGTCAGATCACACCTTTCATTCCAGGTTTCCATTACAAATATTTTTATGGGTGCCAGCTTGAAATGGTAGGACACCCCATACAATGTAACCATTGACTTTTTATGTGTATGTATTTCGATAACAAGGAGAGGCTCAACACCAAGCTTTGTACTTGAGCACAAATGGGTGATTGGTCATTTCCTTGTGTAAGAAAGATAGCATTGAAAGTGGTCTTGTATTGCATCCTTCTGCAACTGTTAGTGGCCTTGCTGTGTGTGGCTCTGTAGAAAAGTTTCCGGGGCATCAGCGTAACAGGCAAATGAAAAACCTGTCATGTTATTTGGTGAAGGTCAAAAAATACCTGGTTCCTTTTTGCCAATCTGCTTCCAATGGGTTTGGCTGAGAGACTTGGGTATATGTTATCCCTGAGGAAGAACCCAATATCAGATACTCTACAGCACTTTGAATGTTGTTAACCACTGATTTGGAAGAGTGTGATAGGACTTAAGAGGAGAGCTCAGTCATGACTCGTTTAGTGTTGATGTGCTTACATCTAAGCCTGTGAGGGATTTGTTTGCGGAGGGTAGGAGATCTTGTAGGGAAGTCGGTTAGATGGGGGAAAACCAACCTGCAACCCTGCACTCATACCACTGACATCGTGAGGAGTGGTGAAATGTCACTAGCTCCATTGATACTGTCTATCTTTCTCTCTCTTTCTTTCTTTCTTTCTTTCTTTCTTTCTTTCTTTCTTTCTACTACACCACCTGTTGCAGAAAAGTATTTGCACATTGGTAGATGAGGGAAAGGGGGCAGTGTGGAATCTCAAATCATTACCATAAGCTACATGCTAAGAGCTAAAGGAAGCAAGAGTGTTTGGTTCAGAGAAAGCATCTTCTTAAATGTGAGGCTTGCAGGCACCCATTTCACCTTCCTCTGTATGTTGGCTGGCGAGAGTGAGAGACGCCTGAAACCACACTTTACCATACTCAGGTGCTGTGCTCAGTGGCCTGCTGGGACCTTTGCCAGTCTGGGCATAGCCCTTCAGGAGCATCACAAGGCATTTTTCAGGCAGTCGGGCCATGGCCAAAATCCCTGATCATTTCGTCCAGAGGTCTACTCTGTTGCCTCCCACTAGCTCCAAACTCTTCTCGCACAAGGCACATAGCCACAGGCAAAAAAGGAAATTCCCCCAACTGCCACAACTCACCAGGTGGTGAGGCAGCAACAAGTCATTGATTTCAGAGTTACACTGCAACCCTCCAGAAGTTTCTTCTCAATGAAACAAGAAGCAGAAAAGATGGAAGGCAGAGTGTGGACGAAGTTGAGTGACCCACCCCTTGGCCTAAAGGGGGCACGGTGGGCACAGGAAGGTGAAAAGTAGCATGCTGGCAGTCAAAGAAAGGGCGTTGTCTGGGGGAAGCATGCACTGTTTAATAACACTGCAATTTGAATTTGCAGTCTCTCTGGCCCTTTGCTATGTAAGGATCACTGGCAGAGTTCCTTTTAATTCATTGCACGCAAATTAAGTGTTGTACAAGAGTAGCATTTGCAGACACATTAACCAAGTGCAGTAAGGGGGCAATCTGACAGTTAGGAGTGGCTATCACTCACAATCCTACATTAACTTGTATAGTAAGCAGTTTTTACAGTATTGAGTATTTACTAATATTGGAGGAATACTGTGCACAGTATATGAATGACTGGCAGATGGGAGAAGGGGGAATGTCTAGGGAGGAGAATAACAGTTGACAACCACTCTCGGATAATGTTTCTATTCAGTATATGTTTTACTTTTGGGTGACAACTATGAGCTGCAGCGGCGTACCATGATACATTGTAGTAAATGAATGACCACAATATATTATCAGGCAACATTTTCTATTAGCGATGAGTGTTTGTGTAAGCCAGTGCAACTGATTTAATTGGGTTTTACAAAGCTGATGGGGTTCATAACATGAATCACTGTTGTTGAAGTAGCTTGTGGTGTTGCCTGTCAGAGTATTCAGAACAACATCTCTGAGATTGAACACATTTCCCCAATATACGTTTCCCTAAACACATAAATAGCACAATTTCTGAAAAAAAGCTAGGGCGACCATTTTTGTTCTCAGAGCACTGTCAATCTCCCAACTCTCCTCTGAACCCTTTCAAATCCATTCTCTATAAAACTATACCAGGATTTAGATGAAGAAGGCACAGGCATTTAATCTAAACAGCTTCATTGGTATGCAAAGGCTAGTCTCCCTGGCATGCATGATTGGAGCTGGTCAGAGAAATAAAAGTACAAACAAGGCAGCAGAGCAATCAGGAATGTGACTTTTCACATGTAGAGTCTTCAGCAATAAATTATACTTTTATAAAGCCAGACGTATTGACACTGCTGATTCTTTTTTAAATGCTATCGATCAAAATAATCTCAAACATATCAACAAATATCCATGTTAGTGATCAGAAACAAAATCAGAGGAAAAAGTGGAAAATATTCACTCTGTGAACATACCATGAACGTCTGTTTTTAAAGCAAAAACAATCATTAAAATCCTCCTAAAAAAAGTTGTGTAATACTGTGAGATGAGCCAGAAGCCAGCACCCCATTATGTGCTCTGAGTCCAATGGTGTCTGACATCTGCAAGATGGCGTAATTACAAGCATTAGTGTTCTCGCAAAATGGAGAAACCTGGAAATGTTCACTTCTGTAGCTGGGGCCCCAGCAGACCTTGTGGGGCAGGGGGCCCTGCCAGTACAAGTGCTGGGAGGGGCCCCGTCAGATAAAACAAATTAAAAAAGAATATTTCAAAAACAAAAAAAGAAATAGTTTATTTTTGAAGTCACTCTGCCTTCGACCCCATGACATGCCCCCACCCCATGACATGGAAGCTTCCAGGTTGGAGGACTCATTGTCATGTGGTGGGGGGTACCGTATGACTTCCAAAAGAAAAAGTTTATTTTTGAAGTCACTCTGCCTTCATAAATAAATGATTTCTGTTGTGGTTCGGTCCTTTAACATAAATAATTTCTTTATGAAGTGAGAGTGACTTAAAAAAGAGACCATTTCTTTTTTGAAGTAATAGGTCTGTCCACCACCCCGTGACATGAAGGCCTCAAGATCCTCTGCAGATGACAGGAACAGGCATTCCCGGATGCTGCAGGGAGCTGTAGGCATCCTTCCCTGGGCCAACAGATTAAAGGCAAGAATATTGATTTTCTTTAAATGTGTGTGCGTGCATGTAAGTGTGTGTATATATGTATATAATGTAATGTGCATGAATGAGTGAGTGCATGATTTATGGGTGGCTGCCTGGGTGTGCCTGCGTCAGTGTATGGTGAAAGGGTACACACTTAAATGTATGGTTTGCTGGGTGTGTGTGTGAGCCTGTATGGTGAAAAGGTGCACACTTAAATGTATAGGTGGATGTCTGGGTGTGCGTGGCTGTATGGTGAAGAGTTCACAAAGTTGCCTGGGTATGCATGCATGGTGAAAAGGTGCACATTTAAATGTATGGATGGCTGCCTGGGTGTGCCTGCATGGTGAAAAGGTGCACACTTAAATGTATGGGTGGATGCTTGGGTGTGCCTGTATGATGAACGGGTGCACACTTACTTAAATGTATGGCTGGCTGGGTGTGCGTGTGTGTGTGTGTATGGGGAATGGTGTGTGTGCCTGTGTTTAGGGGTGCAAGGAACCCTACATTTTGGGGGTAGATAACCTTTCAAATGTTGGGAGAGGTGCTTACTTCACGTGCAGTGGGGAAGGGGCATATTTATTTGTGTGAGGGCATCTAACTTCTTTACACATTCTATTGAGACTATTCTAGTGCAGCTTCAATGTTTTCAAGAAGTTAACTCTCTCCTTTAAGTCTTCATTACTCCTAGTCCCACTCTTCCTCGTCCCAGTATGTACCTACGAGGCAAGGTGCTTCATACATAAGGACCGGGACCAGGTAGATGGACGTGGAGGTCATTCTAGGCGGAGGAGCTAATTTTGGGGATTAGGGTAGGAGGTTGGAGGGAGAGGGGATGTGTGGGGGAGGTGGGGTGTGTCAGGGATTGTGCGATTAAAACTTATGGTCATACATGTTCAGGTTAAGCAGGGCTGATATATGGTATTAGTGGATAAAGAGGCATTTTGGTGCAGCCAGTCTAGAAATGTCTTAGTTTGGCTTGTCTTTTCTTTAACTGGGCATCTCCGATAAAGCAGTCCTGCTAAGTTTAATTTCCTGCATAGACTGGTATTTGAGGGTTGCCAGTTTAGCTGTTTCTTACTGTTGCATTGTATGTTTTTCTGGGCATCTGTGACAGAATAACCATGATAACTGTTAATACTTCAACTGGCATGTTGGTGCAAACAGTCTAGGTATGTCTAAATGTGGCCTGGCATGCTTTACTGTAATATTTTATTACGTGTCTAGACTGATCTAAATTGTGCAGTCAGTCATGATTTCATTGTGGCATGATATTTGTAATAGCAAAGCATTACATTAATTAAAGCATTAATGTTATTGTGCACTGTTGGTGACTTGCATGTATTGGATTTTTGGATTGGTGTTACGCTACAAAACAATTGCAAACGCTGTGGCTTTTTAGCCAGTTTTTCTCAGAAAGTGTGCTGTATAATGCACTAAAATACATATTTATATATTTATCTGAGTGCAGTGTGCAGCATAGCTTGCAGAAGCACGTTTGTGCGTATTGCGCAAGTGTGGTAATTTGGGCCGGCCCAGAGTGTGGCGCGACAAGTTGATTGGTTTCTGAGCTGGGAGGCATTTTGTGCTACACCACAAAGAGGAAGCGTTTAAAATATAGTTTGAAAAAGCCATGCCAGGTCAGATAAACATGTAATACTACAGGTTCAGTCGATTTTAAAACTTTTCATGTGTTTGCCGAATGGCCAAATGTGTGCATCAGCTTTGTCTTCCTCTAACTATTGATACTTTCCACCCTCGACATTTTCAATTGGGTTTGGAAGCTGTGCAACATTCTATATTCCAGAAAACGCACCATTTGGCATTGGCTCACATTACAAAACTCAGTGGAATGTGAACTCAGGAGACCAGGAATAATGTCTGGTGACTCGCCAGTGCTTAGGTGTGCCAGGATAAATGATATTGTCCTTGGACTGCAATAGTATTTCCCCCAAACCCTTGATTTCCTCAAGCTAGTAAGGGGAAATCTAGTTCAGGAAAAGATGTGTTCCAGATAGAAATGGTTATGATGCCTGCTGACTGCACAGGGAACATTATTTGAGTAATGATTATGCGCCAGACGCTGTGTTGTGATGGTCAACTGCTTGCATCACTTTTTTTTGTTGTTGGTGCTGCATTTTTTGTTGTTGGGAGCATTAGTATTAGTAGTAGTTTCGTCAATAATGATAGTTGTATTCAATTCATTTAAATTCATTGCATAAAACCACTGTTTTTAATACAAGATAAATACGATAAATACATTAAAACAATATTACCATGAACAGAAAATATATGTTAATAACTCCCTAAGCCTTACACACACCTCTGCTTCAAAGGGAAGAGTAATCATATCCCAATACTAGCAGTTAACTCACCAACATATTAAATGACAATTAAGTAGCACGTTTTACTCTACCTTGGCCTTTCCTGGACAAAGCAAATTCCGCCTCATTCTGGTCCTCATCTTCCATGCACTGGTCAAGAAGGGGGGGCAGTGCTAAAAGAAACCTCCAGAGAGCTGTCCCCCTAAACCCAGAGCATCCCCTCTGTGATGTCCACGTGACCTTTGTCACGTGGGCAAGATAATAAAAGGGAGCGTGAGCCCGCGAATTGACAGTTCGCGTCCCAACAGTTATACTATGCCTCAGTCTCATTATTTATGTGCCGTGCTGTGTCACGTCAGTTAGCTAGGCCCAGACCCTCATAGTTAGTTAGGCCCTGCCTTCTCACTCTCCTGCTCCACACAACACTGGCGACGGAGGACGGGATCGTCGTACGCGGTAAAGAAAAAGAAAAAGTAGCTACAAGCGACGTAACAGGTGATTGCAGCTACGCTCCTCTGGTCCCCTCAGGACCGCTGAGTAACTTTCACCTGTTCACTGGGCCCAGAGGAGCGCTACAAAAGAAGAAAAAAGAACAATAACAAACAAGTAAGTGTATGACGCACTAAGCGGGCAGGGGGGCTCCATGAAGAAAAGAAAAAGTGCCTCAGGTGATCGAAGCACGAAGAAAACACACATGCGTGTGTGTGTATAAAGAAAAAAAAATATTTATTTATTTGTTCTCTCTTCTCAAATAAGGACTACATAAAAGGGAGAAATAAAGTCATTCTTTTTGTTGGTGATATTTGTTTTCTCTCCTTCACACAACATGAGAATATATAAGGCATAACAAATTTAAAAAACTGTGAAAGGAAAAGGAACATCATTATTACATGAACTTTATCTCTATACGCGCGGCAGCTATTCCTATACTGAATGACAGTAGAAAGCACAGCAAGGTTTTTTCTACTCAAACAACAGCAAAACACATATGCCTGAATGACATTTTACAAAGGAATTGGTTTGCTCAGCCTTACTAAACCATAAAACCCAGTTTTATTTTGACAAGCTAATCTGAAGAAGGCAATACATAGCACAAGCACACAGCTTTGAAGAAGTACGTTGGAGGCAACAACATATAACACAAAATACTGCAGCACGGCTGGGGTAGCTAACAGAAAACACTGACACACAAGGAAAGTGAACATAACAAAGACAACAGACAATTCGAGAACAAAATACTTCACATTTGCTAAGCAAATAACACCAGAGACAAACAGAAAAACAAGATCATAAAAAAGCCAAATTTAACACAAGATGGCAGATGATGTCACAACGCCGCAAAGACAGCAAAACCTCAATACAGGCACAAGTACATGGTTAGACACGTCACAAGGCACAGTTATGCAACCATTTCAACCATTTGGAGTGCGCACTGGTCTGCGTTGGGAGTTATGGATCCTGCAATTTCAACTATGTATTTTGACACGTGATATTGTCAGTGAAGATAAGAAAAGAGAATTTCTTATGCTCAACTTAGGCACAATGGCATTACGCATTTTCAGTGCATTACCAGATAGAGGAACAGCAGATGACTATGAAACAGCGAAAAATGCGCTCACAAAGAAATTCAAGCCAAAGGTTAGCTCTGACTTCGAAAGGTTTAAAATGAGCCAGGCAAGGCAAAGATCACAAGAAGGAATAGATGACTTCCATGGCCGCCTGCGAGAGATGGCAACAGCCTGTCACTTCCCAAACAAAGAATTTTCAGTGAGACAGCAAATGATACATGGGTTGTCGTCAGAGAAACTGAGGCGTGCCATTCTATCAGAAACAGATCTCTGTCCATGGGACTGTTGAGAGAAAGGACTGATGAATATGCAACAGAAATTGAACAAATCATAAGTCGACTGCCAGTAGATGCATAACCAGTGAAAAATAACGCTGCTGCCGTCAATGCACTAAAACAACAGAAGTATCGCAGGAGTCAGCCCATTACTTGATCAAGAGACTGCATTTGGTGCAGAGGACAACATGGCAGAAATGAACCATGCCTGGCATATGGGACCACGTGCCGTAAATGTGGAAAGCTCAATCACTATGCATCTGTCTGTTTAAGCTCACGACAACCCAGAAATGAATCACCCAAAAGAAGGGAATTGCATCATAAAGAGAATGCAAGTCCTCGCAAAACATATTAAAACCGCTCAGAGTAGCATGGACGTCAACAGAAAAGAGGACAAAACAGGTCCAGCAACAGTAAAGGTGGACATGCTCGAGCCTTTGATGGGGAAGACACTGAAAGTTTCAGCAGTGAGGAAGAACAGTCGAACACAGAACAGTCTCCTGAACATGATAACAGACCTAACAACTTGAGAAGAGACAGAATATACATGATTTTGGCAGTGAAACTGGGTCAGAGCAACCAACAAGGAGGAAACAAATCCTGGCGCTGTACTATTTTAGTGGGGGAAGTCCCTGTAACAATGATGATTGACACAGAGGCGACAGTAAATGTTATGCCAACTACCAGGTTCAACAAACTTGATCCCAAACCCCCATTACGAAAACGTTCTGTTTTTCTCTACGCATATGGCTGCAGGAAACCCTTTTCCGTTGTTGGATACTTCAAGACAATACTCTCACATGGTGGGAAAAGCTGCAAAACACGGATCCATGTAGTAGATGCAGGGATCAAAACACTTTTAAGTTTTCCCACTGTGGAACATCTCAAAGTCATCCAATTCAACCTTGCCATTCAACAGAATAATATTGAAAACCTACTGGCAAAGCATGAGAAACTCTTCACAGGTATTGGCTGCCTTAAAGGAAAGTCTGTGAAACTTCACATTGATCCTACTATCAAACCACTCACTGTACGACACAGGCGAGTGCCTTTTCATATGAGAGCTGCAGTGGAAGATGAACTTCACAAACTAGAAGACCTGAAAATTATTGAAAAACTTCTGGACCTACACCCTGGGTCTCACCAATGGTGGTGACTGCTAAGCCGAAACAGCCCAATGCGGTTTGCATATGCATAGACATGCGACTCCCCAATGCTGCAATAGGTCGGGAGAGACATATCACACCAACAATAGATGAAGTAATTGTTGATCTGACTGGCACGACCATTTTGAGCAAACTTGATCTCTGATCAGGCTACCATCAAATACGCCTTGCAAAAGAATCCCACTACATCACTACTTTTTCGTTGCACCTAGACCTTCGACGATATTGCAGCCTCAATTTTGGCATTTCGTCAGCGGCAGAAGTGTTCCAAAATGAAATACGAAAAGTTCTTCAAGATCTAGATGGAGTGACAAATGTGAGTGACGACATTTTGGTATATGTAAAGACAGAAGCAGAACACGCCAAAAGACTTGCATACCCCCTTCAACGCTTCAAAAATCAGGACTCACACTTCACAAAGAAAGTGTGAATTTGGAAAACATACTTTAGATTTTTTGGCTATGTGTTTAATGAGCATGGAGTCTCTCCTGATACAAACAAAGTCAGTGACATCAAGAATGCACAAGCACCGACCACACCTACAAAGGTTCAGAGTTTTCTAAGAATGGCCACTTACTGTGGTGGTTTCATTCCAGACATAGCCACCACAGCAGCTCCTATGAGAGAACTGACAAAAACTAAAATACCCTGGCAGTGGGGTATTGAGCAAGAACAAGCATTTGGGAAAATCAACGACTCCCTTTCTAGTGATGCTACAATGGCATTTTCTGACATAATCCGCTCAACAGAATTACTTGTGGATGCAAGCCATGTAGGATTAGGAGCAGAGCTGACGCAACTGGACAGAGAAGGAACAGTATTCACTATCGCGTATGCGAGCAGAGAGCTCACTCCAACAGAGAAAAACTATGCTCATATTGAAAAAGAAGCGCTAGTTATCATTTGGGGGTGCAAACACTTCCATGTTTACATTTTGGACACCCAGTGAAAGTTATAACTGACAACAAACCACTTATCCCCATTTTTGAAGGATCAGCGTCACATCCCCAGCCAGGATCGAGCGATGGCTACTTCAGCTACAGCAATTTGATTTAGATGTGCAATATCGAGCGGGAGCTGATAATCCCGCAGATTTTTTGTCATGTCACCCTCGCCCGGCAACTGCAACAGAACACAAAGCAGCGAAAATCACAGAAGAACATGGATGCCAAGTAATTGCGTGTGCTCGACCGAAAACCATGGAGATTGAAGAAATCCAAGTTCAGACAGACAGAGACCCATGTCTGCAACTAGCAAAGACAGCGATCCTGTCGGGTGAATGGAAGATATTTCTGACAGCAGTTACAAAGAAAACAGCCTCAGCGCAGGAACTACTAAAATCTCTTTTTGGAATACGACACGAACTATCAATTTCTTTGGATGGGCTGATCCTGAAAAGACACCGCATTGTGTTACCTACGTCTCTACACGAGAGAGCCCTCAAGCATGCGCATGAAGGACATCAGGGAAGAGTGAAAACGCAAGCATTTCTCAAGTCTCGCGTATAGCTACTCCACATGCAAAACAAGGTCATAGCTTTGGTAGAGTCATGTATCGCATGTTGGTCCACACGTCGGCTAGAGCCATTAGAACCTATGGAGTGCCCTGCCCGGAGTAACTGTCGGTGGGATGATATAAGTCTTGACTTCTGCACAATAGCTAATGAAACGTACCTGTTAGTGGCGATTGATGAATATACCAGATATTCAGAAATTGAACCAGTGACAGCAACAGATGTTGCTTCTGTAACAATGGCACTTGAGAAAATGTATGCGACGCAAGGCATCCCAACCTCCATCAGAAGTGACAATGGACCACCGTTTGTGAGCAAAGGATTCAAAGCATTTACTGACAGTCTGGGGATACGTCATCACCATATCACCCGTATTGGCCCCAAGCCAATGGGGAAGTAGAGAGATTCATGTCCTCCATCAAGAAAACCGTGAGGATAGCCAGAAATAAAGGCAAAGCATGACTCCCTGAGCTCTACAGGTTTCTTCGAGTGTATTGGCTGACTCCACACTCAACGACACAGGTTAGCCCAGCTGACAGGATGTTTGGAGTCCCCATCCAACGCAGTTTGCCTCTCCATCACTCTTGGAAGAGGTGGAAAACAGAAGGAGGAGGCACAATTCCAAAGAAAATGAAGTCAGAAGAGCGATCCCTTGTGAACTCCAAGTAGGAGACACTTTTTTAGTGAAGAGTAGAGCCCAAAAAGGGAAATTGTCATTTCCTTACGAATCCATTCCATGGACTATAGCGCACCGAAAAAACAGCCTTGCATCAGCCACAAGGGGCCAAGAAACGATCACAAGAAATGTCTCACATTTCCAGAAAGTACCATCAACTTTATTGGAAGAAGAGGAAGTGAACCTCAGCCATACTGAAATACAAACATCAGATGAAGGCCGCCCTAAAGAGATAGACCAAAAAGCTACCAGAGTCAAGAGGAGGTGAACCTCAGCCCTACTGAAGTACAAACATCAGATGAAAGCCACCCTAAAGAGAGAGAGAGAGACCAAAAGGATATCAGAGTATAAAGAGCCCGAAGCCAAAAGGAGAAGAAAAGAACACCACCGTATTGCAAACCCCTCAGCGAGAACGTGAAGGACATTACTCATTGAGGAAACGGCTGGTACCCTCCACAAGTCTGCAAGGCTATGTTCTGAATGGCATCTACATATGCCAGAGAAGTTAAATGTCAGGACGAGATCAACTAGACAACTAATGAAGAACTGAGCGGGTTGATCTAGCAGTCACCAGAGATATTATATGATGTTCTATTTATTAAGTATTATTTTTGGTCATTGCAAAGTTGAAAAGGGATGTGAAGTCCATGTGACCTTTGCCACATGGGCAAGATAATAAAAGGGTGCAAGAGCCCGCAAAGCGGCAGTTCGCATCCCAACAGTTATACTATGCCTCAGTCTCATTATTTATGTACCGTGCTGCGTCACGTCAGTAGCTAGGCCCAGCCTCCTCATAGTTAGTAAGGCCCTATCTTCTCACTCTCTTGCTCCACACAACACCCTCCCACACCAGAAAACTCCAGCTTTCTTCAGAAGGGGCTTGAGTCATGTTCTCCTAAAATGGGAGTAGAAGGGGAAAAGAACGAGAAAGAAGGGGGGGGGGGGCAGTGCTGAAAGAAACCTCCAGAGAGCTGCCCTCCTAAGCCCAGAGCATCGCCTCCCACACCAGCAAACTCCAGCATTCTTCAGAAGGGGTTTGAGTCATGTTCTCCTAAAATGGGAGCAGAAGGGGAAAAAAATGAGAAGGAATGGGGCAGTGCTGAAAGAACCCTCCGGAGAGCTGTCCCCCTAAGCCCATAGCATCCCCTCCCACACCAGCAAACTCCAGCTTTCTTCAGAAGGGGCTTGAGTCATGTTCTTCTAAGATGGGAGTAGAAGGGGAAAAGAACGAGAAAGAAGAGGGACAGTGCTGAAAGAAACCTCCAGAGAGCTGCCCTTCTAAGCCCAGAGCGCCCTCCCACACCAGCAAACTCCAGCATTCTTCAGAAGGAGTTTGAGGCATGTTCTCCTAAGATGGGAGCAGAAGGGGAAAAGAATGAGAAAGAAGGGGGCAGTGCTGAAAGAAACCTCCAGAGAGCTGTCCTCCTAAGCCCAGAGCATCCCCTCCAACACCAGCAAACTCCAGCTTACTTCAGAAGGGGCTTGAGTCCTGTTATCCTAAGATGGGAGTAGAAGAAGAAAAGAACGAGAAGGAAGGGGGCAGTGCTGAAAGAAACCTCCAGAGAGCTGTCCTCCTAAACCCAGAGCATCCCCTCCCACACCAGCAAACTCCAGCTTTCTTCAGAAGGGTGTTGAGTCAAGTTCTCCTAAGATGGGAGTAGAAGGGGAAAAGAACGGCATCTCCAGTGGCCTATTGTCACAGTTATACCACAGTCCTGGGAATCCAACAACCCCCCCGCCCCCCAGCACCCAAATACAGCTGTCAAAGAGGGAGGTCAAAGCAAAGCACCCTGTAAAGTGAGTCATATTAAGGTCAGTCATGTCCTCCTGATATTTCCTGCGTCCTCTATATCGTTTGAAAGAAAAATACATATTTTGCCCATGTACCATCAGGGATTTGGCCTGTTCCCAAATATCTACTTGAGTACAGCCTTAGGTAAGTCATCATGGGACTACCACAGGTCTGCGAGTCATAACACCTCAAGCCATTTCCTACTGTGCCTGAAACAAATCAGGTGCACTCAAGGAGAGCCGCAAGAAGTTCCTGGGGAACATATTTTCTACCACCTGGATGCCTGCAACATTCATTATTACATTTACATTTCCAATTCAACAGGTTAGCACAATATGCACAATTGAGCTATGAAATATGCATGTATCCCTGAATGAGCTTGGTATCACTGGTCTTATTTCGCTGTTTCTAATGTCCGCCGATGTTTCATATAATGTGCAGGCTGTCGTGGGCTGTGAGATTTTTGATCCTGGCTGGGAGTAGCTTGTTGGAGCATTGGCGTGTTGGCCCACCTTGCAACGCTCCATCCGCCCAGTGTTCCGCCGATTGTCTTTGATAGTTGTGTGCCCACAGTGAAGGGCATGGGCTGCTGTGAAGCTGTGTGATATCTGCTGCTAGCTGGAAGGAGCTTGTTGGATCACTGGAGAATTGGAGCACCTCTCCTCTTTGATGGCCCACCTACCCTGCGTGCCATCAAAGACTCTGTCTGCAAAGCATGTTTGAAAGGGCGTGGGCTGCTGAGGAGCTGTGTGATTTTTGCTACTAGCTGGCAGGAGCATGTTCAAGCTCATGGTACAGTGCAAGTTCATTTGTTTTCTCCTGTAGAAACAGGGGGCGCGGGGAGAGGTGAAGCCTGATGCATTTATGTCAATTGAATATTAATCAATGTTAACTTCAAAGGGGGACAAGAGGAAAACGAATTTGATAATTATTGTCCATGAGCATTGTTTAAACAATTGCAGTCGATTCTCAATGTATCTCGTATAGTCTGTTTTTTGGGGGAGTGTTTGCTAATATTATAATCTACCAGAATTGTTTATCATTTTTAGTGGAGGTGGACTTGAGTGCATAGATTGGTGAGTTGGGGGAGTCAGACTTTGGGTGCCCCTCGAGCCAGTCGGGCATGCTCTCCGAGTGCAGCTATTACACTAATTATTGCCACTTATTCAACCAGTTATTATTGTGAGCTAATATTTCATTAAAAACTCTAGGTTTATCCATCATTTTTATTACAAGTCATGAGCAAACAGAAGCCTACTTTGTATATTGACCTACATACTAAGAACACGAAAACTGATTGACAGGGCTAACATCTTGATAAGTAAAAATAGGAATGCTAGCTAACACGTGACCTGGAGGGTCCAGCTAGGCTCCACAGCAGCAGCCATACCGTTGCCAAGGTAACCATTGTACTTGTATACCGTTATTGGATCAGTCCTTCTGATTTGACCCTCCACCTCAACCAGTGATTACCAGCAACTCTAAACGTCAGGCTCGGACTGGCCTATAGGGCAAAAGGCCCATGGTCGAACCAAAAACACAAAATGCTGGTGTGGGCCAGTTTTATGGGTCAAAGTGGGCCACTTTTTTGGCCAATGTGGGCCAGTTTGATGAGGTACTTCACTATGTGGCTAGTATTTTTGGCCAGTGTTGTTGAATACATATTCTTTAAAATACACAATTCAAACAGTGTCACAAAAGGAATGACTAGCCATTTGCAACTGTGGTCTACTTTTTCATTGGTGCCCCAAGACAATTTTATGGTACAGTCCGACCCTGCTAAAGGTAACGTGGACTAAGGATAGGTACTAAATCTGGTACATTATATGATGTCTTTTAAGAATGTGATAAATATGTACCACCAGTGTATGTCCCTTTGATGCCAGCCTCAGAACATTGTACCCAAGTGTCCCGTTCATAAAATCAAGCCGGTGGGAAAAATATCCAGTTCCTGTGGTGGTACCATTACATCATAATCTATCCAAGAGAATCAACTAAATGGCCTCAGATTTATCTGAGCCGTATGTGGTATCCAAAGACGTTGCTTGCTCCAATATGTGTGCCACACTACTTGTTTTGGATGATAATAATCAGCTCAGTGACCTTACCACTACTGATTGTGGGTAAGGTCACTGAGCTGATTATGCATGTGAACCGATGCATGATGTAGTCGTAATTAATAATTTACGACTCGACGTTTGATCATGGAGGGCATGGCATGTGTGTCTTAAGGACATGTATGAGCTGCTATTAGGTTCTAGCAAGAGCTTTTTTGTTCTTGGAGTGATGCCTGAGATATGTCATGCCCAGTATATAGCTTACCCTGAAACCCACCGCGAATGGAGGTTATTCGTTGGCACAACTTGGCTCTAATAAAAACAAAGATGGTGCTCAATATTTACCGACACAACCCACAAAGTCTGGTACAGTTGATGATCAATCATCTAAAGGCCAATTTAGCTCACTATTGAGTGATATAGTTGAACATTCTACCTGGCACTTGCCTATGGTGAATCGAGCTGTAAGACTGCATGCTACTAACAAAACCATTATTAACACTACTTTCACCAAAAGAATGCCGAGCATTCTGGAACAGTGGCTAAACCTATCTTTAGTGGTTGCTCACTCCCAGTTCATAAAAAAGGAAACAGTTTATTTGGTGCTCATGGGCCTAAGCACTGCGTTTGATAAAGTCAAAAGGGAAATGCTATGGCATGTGCCTGGGTCCGATAACTGCCCGAAGAACATCTTGGTTATACTTAGGGTGTTACACATGGATAACGAGGCCTGCGTAAGAAGTGACCCACTTGGCCACTGTACACCTTGATTCGCCATCTCCTCGGATGTGAGGCAGGGAGGTGTTCTAGCCCCCTCCCTTTTTCCCTATACATTAATAGATTACAAGAGGCACTCCTCAAATGTAATGCCAATGTGCCAAAAAGAGGTGAGAAATTGATTCCAGTACTTGTCCAGTACGCTGATGACTCTGTACTGACAGTCCGTACCCCAAGAACTTTACAAATACATATCAATAGATACACACAATTTATGAATGGGCTACAACTACAAGTTAATTTAAAAAGATCAGTGGTGATGGTTTGCGGGTAAGGGAATCGGAAGGTAAGAACCACCAACATGTGGTGTAATTCTAAACAGATCCCCAGTGTAGACTAATTTGATTATTTGGGACTATGCTTCTCAAAAACTTTTACAGTGGAAGCTCATATCGCCAAGCAAGTGGGGTATCTATCACTTCATGAAACAGCATAAGCAACAACCACTTACAATGATCAAGAACATCTATGTTGCTCATACTCTTGGGGCAGTGAAATATGGGGCAGCAGTGTGGGCATTTCCTGACCAGTCAGCAAATCAAGAGAATAGAAAATGGTTTCCTGAAAAAGCTGCTGGCCCTTCCCAGATCTGCCCTTATGTGACACATAATCAGTTGAGGGTTCATTTTATACAGGACGATTTAAAGTTGGAACCCACTTTATTTTGGATTATAATTTGGGCGAACAGTGATGCAACAATGCAAGATCCCATTATTATTCTATGGGCCTCATTACAAGGCCGGCGGTACTTGCAATATTTACTGGCGCCTTACTTCACGGAAACGCTGGAGAGTTACAGCCCCGGCAGTCCGTGAAGTCAGGCGCTGGGAAAATTGTTAATCCCCATTCCCATTGAGTCCCCTAGGACTCAATGGGAATGGGGATCACGGAAGCACCGGCACCATTAATAGTTAATAACGGTGCCGGTGCTTCAGTGAAAGTCTGCGGGCGGGTGCTGTCACGCCCGACAGGTCGGACCGGCACACTCATAATGAGACCCTATGACTCAATGGGCCTCATTACGAATCCGGCGGTAGCCGTGCCGGTAAACCGGCAGACTGCCGCTGGACTCGTGGGGATTTACCAGCTCCAGACTTGCCGGAATTACCAGGGCATTACAGCCCCAGTGATCCGGTAATTCCGGAACCGGCATTCTGTAAATCCCCATTCCCGTGGAGTCCCATAGTCCCATAGGACTCCACGTGAATGGGTAAGTAGAAACACTGGCACCATGTCGTAATGCTGCCGGTGTTTCCACTTCTGTCTGTGGCCATGTGGCATTATGCCCGCCAGGTCAGACTTGGCGGGTGTACCACCAGGTGTATGGCCAGAGAACTCGTAGTTAGTTGGTCCGGAAAACGGTGCTGGTACGGTTTTACCAGCACCGTTATATCAGGACCGGCTAACTTGTAATGAGGCCCATTGTAACCCTTCTGAGAATCGATTTGTGAAAAATAGGTCAAAGCAAATGGCGAGGGATGCCAGGGAGACCTGCGAGATTGGAAAACCTGCAAATAGGCGCTTCATGATACTAGTCACTGACACCATCAAAGAATATCTTTTATGGAACAATTATACTGTATAAAGGAGCCCCATAACAAGAGCATAGTTTAATTGTATATTAATGGGGGAACCCCTGTCAAAAAAAGCATCGCAGGAAATTGAGGCGCACTGCTCCAAGTGTCATGCAGAGGGGGGTCTTGCCTCATTTCCTCCTCTTCTGTCCTCCTCATGGTCTTGTCCCTCTATACACGTGGAGTTTGGAAGCTGAGAGAACATTGCATTTTATCGGGGTAATTTGCCCGTAAGGAACAAGACGTGGAAACTGAGATATGCTAGGCGTCTAGTTCAACGAAAGTTAAGTAACCTGAGAGGTATGGTGCACTATGCTGTGGCAGAGAGGGATACGGTCTATGCTGTCCCAATTGCACCTTAACGCATAGATGCTTTTTATGAGTGAGGAAATATCAGTCAGTGAAGTGGACGATATTCATCGCAGGAGCACAAGCAGAGAGGAGAGATAGAGAGCGGCATAGAGAGCATCAGGTCCAGGTCCTTTCCTCTAGCCCACAGCTTCTGGGAGTGGGAGCTTGGAACCATGTACCACGGACTACGGAGTTAGGTGCGGAGTTGGCGAAGATTTCGGCGCGGTTCATAACCCTGCCCTGCCCTGCCATGCCCTGCCCTGACCAGCCCTGGAGTACAGGTGTACAGGAGTCCAGGTGCTGCACCGATAGCGCAGACAGCACGGACGGTGTGGACGTGCACCAGCTACAGCCAGCTACAGCCTGCACGGTAAGTCACCCCCCCCACTCGCAGTCTTATTGGGCCTCATTAGGACCCTGGCGGAGAGGGTATTACGCCAGCGTAGTGCATGGCGTACCTCTCCGCCATACTACGAGTTCCCGTAGCGCCATGGAGGTTTTCTCCGCCTGGTTTTACCAGCCGGAGAAAACCATGGCGCTACGGGACCTCGTTGTTAATTACGCCACCGTATTTTACGGTGGCGTAATTAACTCCTTCCCCACTCCCATTATACCCTATGGGGCAAAAATGGGAATGGGGAAGGGCAGAATGGGGATTGGGGATTTACCGCTCCGCCGAGGTCGGAATGGGGCGGTAAATCCGCCAACCCCCATGGCGCTATCGGCGGCTTTCCGCCATGCTTCGCGGTGCATTTAGCACCGCGAAATCCGCCTGGGTCGTAATGAGGCCCATTGTGTTTTGCTGCCTGAGTGCAAAGCACAGTTACGTTCTGTTTGTGCTCGGAGGTACGGGGATACGGCAGCAACAAAGGGCAATACAGGGCTTCAATACAAAAGCAAGGGCAGCGCTTCTGCTTCCCTGCTGTACATAAATGTAATTTGGACACCGGTGGCTCATGGTACATAAAGTCCAAACTGCTGAAATTTACAATTTTGTTTGCACACAAGAAACGACTGTGGGCCCCAGTGCCTTTGAGTTCCTTGAGCGTGCGAATTTCTAGAGCTTTCTACAATTTGTCTGTTGCTAATGTCTCCGTTTATTAGCCAGGCCTCGTGCTTCTTATCAGTGAAATCTCCCCCTGAGCCACCCGAGTTAAGAGGAGTTTTCGGGAGATTTTGAAAGGCGATAGAGATGAAAAGAGGAAGCACAATACCAGCCACGCAAGATAACCTTAATCAGAATGTGGGGACTGTACGTCTGGCAACAAGGCAGGCGACCAAAAGTGCCTCTGCCCCACCTATGCAGTCTATACTCACTGCCCTCTCTCCAGCCACCGCAAAGCGCACAGACTCCAC
Source organism: Ambystoma mexicanum (assembly GCF_040938575.1). Taxonomy (NCBI): domain Eukaryota; kingdom Metazoa; phylum Chordata; class Amphibia; order Caudata; family Ambystomatidae; genus Ambystoma; species Ambystoma mexicanum. The sequence continues at coordinate 255,528,027 of NC_090924.1, read as the reverse complement.
GTTCCCAAGAGGAAAGCCTGAAAATGTTGTTATCCAGGGTGGATGTGTCTAAGTCCCCCGCGACAGGCAAAAAATCTCTATTCTGGAGCCATGAACCTTCTCAAACACTAGACCTGAAAGTTGACAACATGCCCCCGCATCAAGAGGCGACTAATAGGCATAGTATGAGAGAAGCAGCAGTAGAAGGGATCCATTACTGTTGAAACCCATAAAGACCTAACCTTACCAGCACAATTGGATGACAACCTATCTAAACATGAAATCCATCAAGATGTTCTAACCACCTCCAAAGGGGCTGAGACTGTAACAACAGGCAGCCTGGCATGGACTGTGCCCGCCGGCCTATCCAAGACTCCACAGGAATACAAAAGTGGTGAGAACCTGGAAATTGGCCAAAATTCTACCATGACAATCCAGAAAACCAAAGCACTACAAGCTAAACAGCAGTGCCAAACTAAATAAAATGAAAACCAAAAGGCTTTCACTGACGGTGGGAAGACAGAAAGCCGCAAGAGTGGAGAGACTATCATTAGATCTAAAAGAAATCGAAGATCTTATGGGCAACCAAGAAAAAAGAGCATTCATTTTTGACTGACGTGAGACGGAAGACCCACAAAAAAAGGCCTTTATGACATCTACGCCTCTTTGTGGTCCGGATATAGAGGCACCTAGAGAGGCACCTCTACTAATGCCATCACAGAAGTAACCACTGAAGTCAATAAAAGATTAGCTAAATAAGTCTGCACAGGATACAAGAGAACAAGACCATCGGAAATCTGCCAACTCGACCTGTAGGTGTAGCCATAACAATGAAATACAATGAGAAGCAATATCAACATCTATGATGGAATTACAAAACATCATGACAATGGCATCCATGCATGCATTACTCCCCTTCCTTAAACTATATGAAACCATTGCTGAGAACATCAGAGATCAGGCTACTCTCCTGGCAATGATTCAAACCAGACTAACGCCTATGGAAGGATTTATCAACAGAATCCAAGCAAGAATGGTTGTCGAAGCTGAAACATCGTACAAATGGAAGAATAGATTGTTTGAAATTGCTAACAATGAGTGAGCAGAAAAAGCTCTTATTACAGCAACAATGCTTGAAATATTGGCAGATAAACAAAGGAAAAAAACAACAAATTCAGAGACTGAATCAGTCACAAAAAAATCAGATAGGAAGCTGACAGATCGCCCTGCAGCTTCCCAATTTGAAGATCCTGAAGGACTGTGCGAAAATTGTGAAACAACCCAGGCTTCCCGAATCATACAATCAGAACCAACTCTAGGCACACAAGCTCCCAAGAAGAAGTCCGACAGGGAAACTCAACAGTTATATATTCTAGATGATGACAAAAAGAAAAAAGACTGCCAACGAGAGACAGAATTACCCACAGAGACAGAGAAGCAACAAGAACCCTTTTCAATATTCAACCCTCAAAATAAAGAAGCAAATAAAACCCAGCAGAAAATAAACGAAAAAGGGGAATCTGTGACACAAGCAAAGTCCAGAAAAAATGCAAAGAGAGGTTTGAGGGCATTTCTAAGAAACCTAAGGATTCCCGGAAACAAACCACCATATAATAAGAGTGGTCCAACTCCAGATCCAACATCAAAGGGGGTTCAGAAGCGATTGGAAAAGAACAACCCAAACCAACAGATATCGTATTCAGCAGAGGAACAAGTGGAACATAGCCGAATGATAGACATGTCCATCCACTTGGATGAACCAGATGAGGCCATATCAATGCCAGAACATCAATCTCCACAAGGCCTTGGTAACTATAAAATAAGAGAGGAAGGGGAAAAAGAAGACAGCATTCAAGAGGTGACAATGGTAATTGTAATAGATTAATACGAAGAATCTGATGTTGAAGCCAGTCGACCAGTTTCTATCATAGGACAAAGTATATCGGATAAAGAATCCTTCTTTGAGGACAATGAATATAGTTACATCTCGGATGATCCATTGAGTGAAACACAAACGGAAAATAGCGAACATGAAGATTCGTTCAATGCTACAACCAAATCAGCTAAACGGCCAATCTCCCTCCCGACCTTTGTAGATCTGCAAAAAGGAACTCAGGGGAATGTCATACTAATGGAACATAACATAACTAAACCTGATGGCCTGATCCTCAACAGGACCAATATTTTGAGGCTGTTGCAGGCAATTCCCCAATTAAGACTATTAGTATCATCAGATATAAAACTTGTGGAATTTGGGGACCAAGAAAAAACGGATCAAGTATACATTCACTTCATGACCTCGAGCGCGCATGGAGATGTGATGAATAGTGCCTTATTATTATCTACTTTAGGGTTCTCCTGCCAATCCATCTCCTTGACCACAACTAAAAACCTCTCAACTAGAACCACCTCAGAGAGCACATATGACTGACGAAAAAAAGCAAGGAAAGCAGAATATGAAGATCGCCAAACAAGCTACCTGCACCGCCCGATCAAGCACCAATATGACAATCACGAAATCTCAGGTGTAAGCAATCAGACCTATGACGAATAACAACAAGCATCCAAGGGAAATAAAAAAATCGCACTTTGTAGCTGGAATACAAAAGGATCAAGCCATATGCTTCAGAATGAACACATTAACCTGCAGCAATATCAAATCATTTGTTTACAGGAAACCTGGTTTCACCTCCCTCCAAGCTGCGAAGGCTATGAAGTCTGTATTAATCCAGCAATAATCCAATCCAAAGGTTGGCTGGCTGCAGGTTTATTAACACTAATCAGACTAGAAGGCGCAATGAAAGTATTTGAAACAACAAATCCCAGCCCATGGATACAAGTCACAATTCTACATCTGAAAACAGATATTGCTAGAAATAAGAATGAAATAAAGCATCTAGGAATAGTTAATATATATTGAAATCCTGTGGCGACTTCCCCCATGACATTTATTGACATGGTGTTTACGGCAATAGATGAAATATGCCTGAAATACAATCCAATGGACACCATTGTCTGTGGAGACTTAAACATCCATCTGTGTGAGAGAGATGGCAGACAATTGGAGATGCAAGAAAAAACAACGAGAGCTAGAGTGTGGGGAAACTAAACGAACAAAAGGCAATTTACTCTAATTAATGAGAAAACGCCAACAAGAAATCCAAAATACTTGGAAAAGACACACGTCTGGGGCGATCCTGGATTATATATATATCTCCAACGGTATGGTTGAGAAAAACCTGAAATTTACCAATGAAACGAGTGAAAATAGCGATCACAACAGACTGTATATTGAATGGTCAGTAGAGTTAATTAAGAAACCCAACCTTAATCTCCTAAACTTGGAGTTAACCAACGGTATGACCAAGGTTGAGAATAACCCAGACGCAACTACCTACATTACCAGAGAAGTTCAAGAATACTCTGATACAACAACTCAACAACTCAGAATACATCTCAATCTTAAAGCCCTTCATGCAATTAAATAAGCATTCTAATTCTCAGAAAACAAAGCATACCCATGCATACAACACCCTCGTAGCAACAAAAAAGAGGCAATTAAATAAGAACTTGCGTCAAGCTGCACAGGAAAATTCTCTGCAAAGTGGTTTACGCAAACAGAAACTAAAACAGCAGTATAATAACTGGATCAAAAATATCAAAAGTCTTATGGCTCAAAACAATGCAGAAAACATGCTTAAAGCAATGAGGAATCAAAATAACAGGAATTTATGGGCTCTTCTAAATGATCAAAATAACCAACAAATAGCAATGACCTAAAATGTATCAGAAAAAGACTGGATTCAGCATTTTGCTTCTCTAAACACTCAGTTGCCATCTGCAGAAGACCGCCAAGAAACCCGCAAGAGGGACCTGGAATGGGATCATTCAGATGTGCTTGAAAAAATAAAAAAAATAAACCCTTCACGCGTTCCAGGTCCTGATGGAGTTAGCAATGCCCATCTTGAACAAAACCCAGAAATTTGGGCTAAAATCTGTTTAGAAATCTTCACAGCAATTCAAAGAACGAATGCAATTCCCTACACTTGGAAAACAGTGATACTGATTCCAATTTACAAGCAAGGTGATAGACTAATGGCTAGAAACGATCGTCCGATAGCATTATTGGACCCAATGGGAAAAATCTTTGCGTCATTACTTCAATAGAAATTGACTAAATGGGCCAACGATTCATTTGATTCCCGACAAACGGGTTTTGTAAAATATGCAGGCACAAATATTCACCTGATCCTGCTAAACATTCTAAAATTGGAAGCCTTTAAAGCAAAAACATAAATGCATGCAGTTTTCTTTGATCTGGAACTCGCATTCGATGCAATAAATAGACATAAATTATGGGAAAAAAGAATCCGATTGAATTGTCCCACTGACATCCTAAACCCTATAAAAGCATTTTACAGCAATACTTCAATGAAAATAAGACTTACACAAGCTGGCAATCTTTTAACCACGATAACAACTCTAAATGGCATGAAACAAGGCTGCCCGCTTGCCGCGGTCTTATTTAGTCAATACATTTCTGATCTTCAAGAGCATCAATCTACAATTTCAACTAACCCACCGCAAACTAATCTAACTAAAGTTCCACACATGTTATATGCGGATGATTTGCTGCTCTTAGATAAAACAAAAGTGGGGCTTCAAAGGAGTATTAATCACCTTGCCATATACATTGAAAAATATTATCTAAAAATAAATATCAAAAAAACGAAAGTAATGACAAGCACTAAACAAAAACGTCCGGCTCTTTTTCTGTATGGGACTAAAATTGAAACTGTGACATCCATCAGAAACGGAAAAACAACAGATCTAGAAAACAAAAGAAAAAGCTGCATCGTTGCCGCGGCAGGGAAAGATGCTCCATACGAAATATGGATCCTATTCATTAAAACCATTGATTATGTTTTATAAACATAAAATAGCATCCATATTAACGTATGGATCAGAATCCATGCTGAACGTACATTCAGACATCTGGCCAATACTAGAGGGAATAATAAAGCGGAAAGTTCTATCACTCCCACCCAGCTTTCCTGCACCAAGAATATGCCACGAATTAGGCTTACAATCCTTAGAAGCCCTAAAAACTTGGAAAACCTTACTCTTATTCAGAAAGACAGAATTGATGTACAATTTACCACCAATTGATATTCTTCGCACCAAACCTCCGACTACGCAAGCTACAGTGTTACAAACATGGAAAACTGCTTGTCAGAATATATTAGAGCATGAAGAAATGAACCTTGAAATGCTCTTAAATAGACCACAAAAAGCTAAACTACTTCTGCAAAAAATGACGGTATACGCACGATCAAGCATAGTGCAACTTATAAACAATCAATAACTTACGATATTGATGTTCGTCCACTTCATCAACTTCCTCAGAATCTACAACAATTCTCGGATCGTAGACTGAGAGATCAGTTCCTAAGACTACGGCTGAATCTTTTGCCAACTAGGGAAAGATTGACATTAAGCGAACAACTCCCAGATGATCAATTTTTCTGCCGATTTTGCCAAAACAGAAATCAGACAGAGACTTTATACCATGTGATTATGGAGTGCCCGACATTGGGAAATAAAAGACAAATCCTCCTGAACATGTGGCTGAGACAATCTATTCCATTAGAACCGAAAGACTGCTGGTCAAGCATTGTGCTAGGAGCTCCTAGGAAACTGATCTACACAATTATTCAATTCTGCGAACTCATAATAACATCCAGTACCGTGGAATAAAAATGTATTGCTCCTCACGCATTCAGAACATTATACAGCAGAAAAGTGGTTTCATTATATGAGAAGGACATAACTACAAATGCTTTTTTCAGCAAAAAAGTGGTTTCATTATATGAGAAGGACATAACTACAAATGCTTTTTTTCAGCGGAAAAGTGGTTTAATTATATGAGAAGGACATAACTACAAATGCTTTTTTCATGCGTCTAGTACAAACACACAGAGAAAACGGCTTTTTGAATAGTATGAGAAGGGCATAATTATAACTCTAAGGGGCCGATTCATGGAACAAACGTGCGCCGAAAATCTACGCGCAAGTCCCTGCGCGTGTCTTCCTCGGGATGTGCGCCAAACCCGTGCATGGCGCACACGTCACTGCAACATCCCGAAAGACGTGCGCGACGCGCACAGTGAAAGCACACAACCTCTGCGCATACACTAGAAATTGGGCGGAACACGGGGCGTAACGCGCGGAATGGGGAACAACTTGCGAAAACAAGGGCGTAACTGGGGATGTACTGCAGGGAAGCAGAGGGAACACCCACACGCACCCGAACCACACGTATTCATGGAACTGAATAGGGCAAAGCCACGCACAGCGAAAGACACGCACACGCCGATACACGTCCGCCACACAAAGGCAGGCGGTAGCGTCCCTGCGCTTTACAAAAGTGGCAACATACAGCAATTGTGCGAGCGGGGCACGTGTATTTCGGGGGTTCGCGTGAACTTACTCACGCGATCGGGCCTGGGGGAGCGGGCTACGTGTATTTCAGGGGTTCGCGTGAACTTTTTCATGCGATCGGGCCTGGGGGAGCGGGCTACGTGTATTACAGGGGTTCGCGTGAAGTTCTTCACGCGATCGGGCCTGGGGGAGCGTGCTACGTGTATTTCAGGGGTTCGCGTGAACTTTTTACCGCGATCTGGCCTGGGGGAGCGTGCTACGTGTATTTCAGGGCTTCACGTGAACTTTTTCACGCGATCGGGCCTGGGGGAGCGGGCTACGTGTATTTCAGGGGTTCGCGTGAACTTTTTACCGCGATCGGGCCTGGGGGAGCGGGCTACGTGTATATCAGGGGTTCGCGTGAACTTTCTCACGCGATCGGGCCTGGGGGAGCGGGCTACGCTTATTTCGGGGGCGCGCGGGAAGTGACACACGCGATTGAGCGGGGTACGTGTATTTCGGGGGTGCGCGGGAAGTTACACACGCAATTCCATCAGGGTACGTGTATTACAGGTGTGCGCAATATCAACAGGGTACGTGTATTACAGGGGTGCACGGGGAGCAGCACACTTGAATTTCACGTGTGGGTCCTCCCAGGTGTTCCCTCTACACCCTCCACGGCCCCTGCAGGTGGCTCACACCACAGGGGCCTACCCAGCACATGTCATGCAGGCACCCCACCCACCATGCCCATGCCCACCAGCCAACCCACATGTCAACTTGCACTACCCCCCCAACGCATGTCCCCCTGCACCCCCAGCCACCAGGGGCAGCCTCCACCAGGCCCCCACCCATGTCTCACACCACACCCACCCCCCAGTCACCAGGGGCACCTGCCAGCAGGCCCCCACCCATGTCCAACTCATGTCCCCCCCCAGCACTGTGGGGCACCTGCCAGCAGGCCCCCACCCATGTCCAACTCATGTTCCCCACCACCCCCACCCCCCAGCACTGTGGGGCACCTGCCAGCAGGCCCCACCCATGTCCAACTCATGTCTCCCACCACCCCCACCCCCCAGCACTGTGGGGCACCTGCCAGCAGGCCCCACCCATGTCCAACTCATGTCTCCCACCACCCCCACCCCCCAGCACTGTGGGGCACCTGCCAGCAGGCCCCACCCATGTCCAACTCATGTCTCCCACCACCCCCACCCCCCAGCCACCAGGGGCAGCATCCACCAGGCCCACACCCATGCCTCACACCACCCCCACCCCCCAGCAGTGCAGGGGCAGCCTCCACCAGGCCCCCACCCATGTCTCCCACCACCCCCACCCCCCAGCCACCATGGCCAGCCCCCACCAGGCCCCCACTCATGTCCCCTATCACCCCCACCCCCCAGCCACCATGGGCAGCCTCCACCAGGTCCTCAAAATCCCCAACACACATGCACGTCAGCGTGTAATACGAGGAAAGGGTCATGCGCGTAAGCGCGCGTGGAAACTGCACGTCCGCGTGTAATACGAGGAAAGGGCCATGCGCGTAAGCGCGCGTGGAAACTGCACGTCCGCGTGTAATACGAGGAAAGGGCCATGTGCGTAAGCGCGCGTGGAAACTGCACGTCCGCGTGTAATACGAGGAAAGGGCCTATGCGCGTAAGTGACGTGACGCGCGCGTGCGTTTCCCTCAGCACGGGTTAAAGGTGAGCGGGCCCAGCAGTTCGCTGTACGTGCCTTTCGTGGAGACCGACGTGTGTTGCTGCTTCCTGTTGTTTCGCGCGCCATCACAACTTCACAGCTCTCAAGGACGTATCTCTTCTTTTGGCGGGGGTATTGGCTACGCGTGTTTTTCTGCATCGTGCTAGTCAGACGGTGAGTCACACACGCTCTTTTTCCCACTGCGGGTGCCCCTGTGTATCGCACCCATTTTTGATGTCATAGTAGCCTGCGTGTCCCACACGTACGCATTATTCGTGTTACTGGGTGCCACCGCGTACTGCGGGAAGTCCAATCCACGCACGTAGGCTGCAGGGTTGCGTGCATGGTTTTACTGCAGTTTTGGGGTGCCTGAGCGTTGCGTGACCCGTCACCACATCACCGGGGTCACATACAGCCTTGCAGGTGCAGGGGGGCTGTTAACATCTTGCTCCCCACCCCCTTCACCCCAATTGCCCAGGTCAATTGTGGTGTACACCTCCCATTGGCACCACTCCATCTGTGCCAGCACTACCACATCTGTGCCATGGTTGGGAGGCCACCAAAGGTGAGGGGCGCCTCAGCTGGGCGTACTCCTCGTGGCGGGCGTGGTCGGGGACGTGGCCGTGGTGACCAGGGAGTAGGGGGACTCCAGGGTGTCCAGGGCAGCCACAGAGGGGGAAGAGGCAGGGGTGCGCCACTTGAGCACAATGTTGTGCCATGTGTCGGTGCAGCCATGCCACCACCCCCTGTGGTTCCGGGGGATGCAGCTCCTGCATCTGGCACTGGCACCCATATGACCCGGCAGTCCGTTCCATCGACTGCCACGGGCCCAAGGATGGTGGTAGCTGCAGGTGCAGCTGTGGACACCGCCACCCAGGCTCAGGGTCTGCCAGCGCAGGCTGCGTTGGCACTTGAAGAGCCCTTGGTAGATCTCCAACAGGCCAGGGGGGAAACCATAGGGGCACGCTGGGCTGCTCAGACCAAGACACGTGTCCCTGGGGCAGTCATGTCATCTGCTGCCCCGAACAGCCGGGTGTTGGCAAGTGCAGGGGCAGATGCACCCAACAGCACCCCGGTTGTGAGTCTGCCAACCAGGACCGTTGCAGCCAACCACCCTGCCACAGCTGATGTTGCTGCGCAGGGTCCATTAGTGGGCACCCAGCTGCCACTGACACAAGGCAGGCCTCTGTTCATCCCTCCACCTGCCACTCCCTTGGCTCAATCCACCGAACCCACTGGCCATGCTGGTCAGGGCGGCATTAGCCAGCCAGAGTCTGCGCCACAGTCCAAGAGGAGGAAGGTTGCACCTGCAGCACAGGCTGGGACCCCACACACAGCCACGACCTCCTGCACGTCGAGGAAGAAGCCTTTCTGTAAGCAGGAACTGGACTTCCTCGTGGACTACGTGCGGGCCACAGCCGTGACATGCTAGTGGGTGCCAATAGTCAGACCACGGCTGCCCAACGTGACACCCACTGGAAGCATGTTGCGGAACATGTCAGTTCATTCGGCCATGAGGTGCGCACGGCGCAGGAGTGCAAAAAGCGTTGGAATGACATCAAGCGCAGCACTAAGGCCAAGCGTGCCTCAAATTACAACTTGACTCTGGTGACTGGCGGTGGGCCTGCACCAGAGGAGGAAGAACTCACTCCGCATGAGGCTCTCGTTGCGGAGTTCATACCACCTGAATTGGTCGAAGGAGTGGGAGAGAAGCTGGACTTTGATGCCCAGTCCAGTGAGTGTTGATGCGTGTTTGTTGAGGACGTGTGTGTTTCACTTGTGGGATGTGTTGTGCATGATTGCTGCTACATGTGACGTGTACATGGTTCTGATGTGTAAGTAATGCAATGCTACCGTCATGCATGTCTCCTCTGCCTGCATGCGGGACTCCATGTAGGCATGCTCCCTTGCCCCTCCTCCGCCACTCTGCACCCCAGTTCCACCTTTGCACTGGTCTGCTCCAATCTTGCCAATGTGTAGTTTCTTGTCCATGTGTCCTGTGTAGATGCTAACTTCCAGCGTAGAATCTGCCAGACATATGCCATGTCGTACAACCTTAGTACTCGATGCAGGGTATCTCACTTGTACTGTGCATGGGTCAGATGTCCCGCAGGGACATGAGTGCCCATTCATGCTCCATGTGCATTGCACGCATGCCCCTATGTGTCCTTGACTGGATGATCACTGTAATATCAGTCCTTGGTTACATACATTGCTTGCCATCTCATCAGCCTTCCCATGTCAACTGTGCCTCAGTCCTGCGTTGCACACATGTTTAGGCTCTGACAATCTGTGTGGCTCACAGGCCTCAGCCTGTTCAATGGCCAATGACTCTGTCCAACTCTTGTTGTGTCTTGTTCACACGTGGGCGGCCTCCGGAGTTTCCATCATGTGTCCTGCCCACTGTCCCAGCACCATTTGCAGTGTTGTCATTTGAATCACATGAAGCTGTTGATGCCAGTCAACACTGCCTGTCAATACACAGGTTTATGGTCAGCCTTTTGGTACCATGCTAGGCATCCCTGCTTTGGTACTGGGGTGGAGGGGTGCTTGGCTTCTGGACATGGTACACATTGAATGCACAATGCACGTGATGTCTGATTTTGACATTGCACTGCCTTCACATTTCCTGGCACACACCATGTAGTGCTTGTACATGTAGGTAGTGAGTGGCGTACACATTTTCTGCACTGCATAGAACCACTTCCATGGAAACTGCCACCTTTCAACAGGTCTGATCACAGAAGCTATTCAAAGTAGACCCAGCATGCATGCCAGGTCATATGTTGTGTGTCACATGTCTGCCTGATGCCTTTGCTGTCGGTGTGTGTCGTGTGCTTCTGACATGTGTATTGACCTTTTCCTCTCTATTTTTCAGGTGATGACGCAATGGAGGCAGAGGATGGTGTTGTCATGCCAGACACAGGGTTGGTAACGCCACATCAACCCGGCACTAGTGGGGGTCGTGGGGTGGTAGGCCACGAAACCCCCCAAGTGCTGCAGTCCATCTTGTCTCTGGCTGCCTATGAGTCCAGCCTTGATGACGACTCTGACGTCCATGTTGAGTTGGATGACCATCAAGTCCATGTGTCAGGGGTGAGTGATTCTGATGTGGACACTCCTCTGTCTGCGACACCTGCACTGAGGGATCAGACAGTCTTGGTTCCTCCGCCCGTGGTGGATCGGGACGCAGGGTCACCCTCCACACCAGTCACTGATGTGCCTGGGACATCACGTCGACGGGGGCATGTAGTCGTGCAGCCGCAGGCGATGCCAACACAGCGAGGACCCCCGGTCCTTGGGTCCCGCAGGGGTCAAGCCCGGCAACGCGGTCGCCGCGCGCAACCGCTGTATACTGAGTGGGAGCAAGACATGACTGCCAATTCTGAACGGCAGGGGGCAGCAATGGAGATCATCGCTGAGAGCATGGAGCGTGTGGCCCGATCTGTGCTCCCCCCTGCTAGGCAGGTGCTTCTCCGGCAGCAGGCGGCACGGTCCACGGCCCGCTCGCTCAGGCTGGGCATGGCGGCCTCAGACAGGGCACGCCAGGCTGAAATGTCGTCTCTGCGTCAAGCAATTGCTGCTCACGCAGAGGCGCACATTGATGCCTTGAGGGAGGAGTATGCTTCCCTCAGATCCACTCTCGGTGTCCTTATGATGTCCCAGAGGCAGTGGGCAGAGGAGAGGTTTGCACAGCTTGAGAGTACCATCTCGGCTGAGCTACAGGCTTGCCGGGAGGTGCAGCGGTTGTCCAGCCAGGCCTTGCAGGAGGAAGCACGTGTATCACGGGAGGTTCTGCATGCAGACCTACGTCACATCGCCACACAGAACCAGGCTCACCCGTCCGGCAGACTTGCTGCCAACGAGGGGCAAGCTGCGGCTAGGCGTGGCCAGGCTACTGTGCCACGTCCTCCTTTCCAGGATGAGCCAGACTCGGACGACCATCTATCTCCCACATAGGTCGTGCTGTGCAGGCGTTGAGCCCATGGAGGTTTTTTTTTTGGCTCAGCATCATCGCATGTGGATGTTGAGCAGCACCCTGTACCTCCCCCCTCCTGGGTGCCTCCCCTCCCCCCCCGGGTAGTATGTGGCCATTTTTGATTTTTCTTCTAGTTTAGTTAGTTAAGTTTCTGTTTGATAGTTAGTTTAAATAGGTAATGTAGGTTTTCCATAGTTAGTGTAATTAGTTAATAGTTGATTTAGTTTAAAATTGCTAGTCTATTGTGCTTTCATGTGACGGTGCGGTGCTTTGTGGCTTTTGAAGGCATCCACTGTCTGTTCCAGCTGGGCCCTTCATGGTTGTCTTGTGTATGTGTTTGCTGCTTGGGTTCCTTGACTCACATATGCCACTCCTGCCTCCCTTATCCATGGGCTCGCAAGGATGGTTCGGTGTTACAGCATTTTACACAAGGGCATTGGACTGTCATATCTGTGGCATGTCTGGTGCTGTGTGACTTGTGTTGACACCCCTAGTGGGGATGATTTAGGTGTCATTGTCCACTGTTCAGCTTTAGCTAGATGGGGTGTATCATGATAAATGTGGACATTGATTGCTATGCATTGTGTAGTATGTTTCATTTCTTTCCTGTACATGTGCTTGTTGCAATTCATGCTGTAGATAGTGTTCCATACTTTGTAGGTGAAAGACGGACTGATGGTGTGATTTGTGATGTGACTCTCTGACATGGTCAAGTAATGAGATGCCTGATGAGACACACACAGATGACTTTGAAGCATTAATCATGTGTTACATGCCCTTTCTGCAGGGGGATGAGCCTCCAGAGCACCTTTGCCAGCAGACATGTCCCATTGGACGACGGAATTCTGGACCCGTTTGTTGGTGCCCACGTGCACATGTGTGCAGAAGCAGAGGCACAGTGATTGCAGACCCACATCCTAGTACTGCTGACATGTTCCAAGGAACTCCAGGCAAGGTGAGCATCACAGGGGGGCCACGACACAGCAAAGCTTGCACAAGGCGAGTTGCACATGCAGGCTTAGTCACAGCACTGAGGGTGAGCTTAGACGAATATTGGTGTTGAAGCACACAATGCAGCTCAGATGTGTTTGTGGACTGATGGCTGCTGATAGTAGGGTTGTCTGGGACACATGCAGGGGCAGTGGCACATACCCTCCGGTACACCAAGGTCCATTGAGCCACTTGTATCAACCATGTAGCCTTCCGAGACATGGAAAGGGGCAGCTCACAGGGACATGCAGCAAGGGACATACTCGGGTGCAGTGCATGTCTTTTCCACGTACTTCATGATAAATGCACTGCCAACTTTGTTTCGGTCATGGTGGTTCACAACTTGCTCTGTAGTCATGGCTTGCAATATGGGTCTGTCTGCTTACCCAGGGAACATTGCATGTTGTGTGAATTGTGACACATTGGTGTTCCATTTGCCACGCACCCAGCAGCGGCTGCCTTACTGCATTGACTGTGTATGACCCGTCACAGGGGTGATGTTATATATGGGTACGAAGCATCAACCACAGATTGTCTGTTTGTAGAGTAGTCTGTTGCTATGGGGCATGTTTGGTGTTGTGTTTTTGTGCAATTGGCACATACAGGTTGTTGACTGTGTCTCTCTTTGCAGCATTGCAGTGCTCCTGTAACCAGACCTGGGAGTGCGCAGGCAGGAGGCCAGCACTCAAAACCAGAGCTAAGTGTCTTGTTGTTTTTCTTACAAACTGCTCTGCATAGGCTTGCTGGGGAGTGTACTGATGCATGGATGTATGTGTGGTTCAATTTGGTATATTATTTTCTCCCTAATCACCCGTGATCCTATGCAATTTTGAAACCTGTACCCTCTACCCGGTGTTCCTGCTTCCCGTGCCTATCCAAGCAACGTTCCCTGACCCTCTTTCCCCACTGGGGTTGCGGATGCCTGTGTAAGCCCCAAACTTGCAGGCGGCAAAACCCTAGAGGGGGTGGTTGGTTCATACCACTCCTGAGCCTGGACTACAGAAGGCCATGACAATGATGTCCAAGTCTGTTTGGATTGTGTATGTGTTCATGCAGGTTGTACATTTTCGTGCATTCCCTAGTTTCATGTGTCATTCCACCTCCCCTCTCCTGCCGCTCATTCCAGTCATCCAGTGTGTCAACACCTGTCCCGACTGCATATCCCTGAACCTCCTTCCCCACCAGGGTCTCAGGGGCCTGTGTGAGTGTGACCTTGCAGGCACCCGGGACATGGTGGGGGTGGTTGTTTCGTGGCACTCCCGCGCCTGTACAGGGGACCTCTGACAGTACACATCCATTCATGGTACATCATCCTATGTCATGTACCACACATGTCTCACATCCTGTCGTGACATTGTTTTGCTGTGCTACCTTGGTTGTTGCATCACTGTGGTAGTACTTGGCCTTTGTGAGGTACTGCTACGTCAAGTCATCTACTGGAGGGTGTTTGGGTTCGTTTTTATGCCTTGGATTTTGTGTTTCGGAAATGAGTTGTATTCTGAGGGTTCAGGCATCTTTTTACACACAAGGTGGGAGATGGTGACGAAGGGTAACGGTGATCCTGTGGCCAGGTGGAATTGAGGTTTGGGGGCTCCATGACCCAGGTGCAGTTGTTCAGTGGGTCATGGTCATTTGTGAGGGAGGGGGGGGTTGTTGTTGATTGTTGCCTTGCCCTGCAGTGTGATGGGAACTCTGACATAGTAATGGTGGTATCCCATGTACATGTTGTGTTCTGCTGATCAATGCCTGTTCATGTGTTGTGTTTTCCTTTCAGGTGCGAGGGGATAGTTGTGGTTTGACATGCTGGGGTGTACACATGGTGGATGTTCACATGTGATGTGTAGGGAACACTGATGGTCACTTGAGTGCACATGCATATGTGGAGTGCATGTCCTTGCAGAACCACACACTTGCACTCTGATGCACTACATGTACTCCCACCCTTGCATATACACATGTACACTGTTTGCCTTCTAGTGCCCACTGTGTCCCGGCAGCACATGTTCTGTGACCGATCATGGATCCAGTACATGCCTGATTTGATGTTTGACGTGGTCTGTCACTTAGATGTGATGCTCAGGGTGTGCATCACACACAATGGCTGTTCACTGTGCTGTGCGCTGAGCAGTGTGATGCAGGAGTAGGACACTGCACACATGAGCTGCAGTGTTGATTTTGCAATGCATGATGTGCATGTAGACAGGCATTCATTGTGATGTTACGTCTACGACTGTTGTAATGCATTTTGAAATGACTTATTTTGGGTGGGAGGTTGTTGGTCTGTCATTTCATCTGATTCCGGGTCAGGCAGCAGTGTCCGATGCCACTGTGCATTTAGGACATGGCAATGTGTACCTTATCGTTACTGCATTGGTGTATGGGTATTGCGTGCCATGACATGTTGATGTTTGGGAGGGTTTGTGTGACATGACAGTGATGGCCATGGCGTGGTTTGCAGGTGTGTGTGATGCACACCTTGCATGTCCGTGTCATCCGCTTCTCAAAGCAACTAGCTGGGGGTAGATTTCTCTCCGCAGCAGGGCCCTCCCCCTGGAACAGACTTCCGGCCTGACTTGAACTTGAGGGGAATCATCTCCAGTTCTGGAAGCACCTCATGTCCTTCCTCTTTGCTTCTGCTTACTGTCTGCCTCTGCCTTGCAGAATTCTCCACTGGAACTGCACAGGAGCTGCAACTGGGCCACTCTCACCGACCTTGGTCCCTGGCCCAGCCACTCTCCACTTGCACTGCCTCCCTGGCAGCCCCTGCACTGCAGTACTGTCTCTCTATCCCTACAGCCCTCCCTTCCCAGCACTTGACTGCACTCACCTTTGTAGTTGCCACCAGGTGACCTATGTATTATTTTTTCGGGCTACTTCCTCTGTACTGGACTCCCCCCCACCCTTCCCCTTGCACTTTTCCCATTCCCCCTACCCCTGCACTTGCACGATCCCAATGACACCTGGCCTAGTAGTACCGTTCTCTGTGTTCCCTTGTTCTCCCCTCCATTGCGCCTTGGAATACTTGTGTATGGCCCATATCATGTCATATGTCATATATGTGCCTTTTGGTCACATAGGATAGCTTGTGTTTAAGTAGCTAGGGATGCAGACGATGTGGCACTTCCATGGCAACTATCTCAGGGTGGTAAGGTTGTGACAGTTGACTGTCTCTTTGTCATCATCGATTGTCACCTGGTATGTGCCAGGCCTGTGTGCACTCCGCAGGGGTGGGAGTTTAGGTGAAAAATGTGGCCACAAGCTGGGTCCGGGCTTCCTCGCCACGTGCCCTGTCCCCTCCCATGGGCAGCGCCTGTGGTTGGGGATGTGGGGGCACCACCATGTCCACCGGGACGCCCTGCCGTGTTGCAACATTGTGCAGGACACATGCTGCCACAATGATCCTGCACACTACTGGTGGTGCATAGAGTAGTTGCCCACCAGAGCGGTCAAGGGAGCGGAAACGTGACTTGAGCACTCCGAATGTGCGCTCCACTATGCCCCTGGTTGCAATATGGGCGGCGTTGTATCTTACCTGGGGTGGTGTGGTGGGGTTCCGGATTGGCGTCATCATGTGGTTGCTCAGAGGGTAGGCACTGTCCCCTGGGGAGATGATAATAGTTGAGATAATTAGGGTTTGGATATTTGTCTGTGTGTGACTTGCATGCATGTGCAAGGGCATTTGTACTGACCTAGGAGCCATGTGTCGCCATGCTGCCCAGCTTCCAGGGCCCAGCTCAGGGCGGACATTCTGTATATGAAACTGTCATGGGTGGAGCCAGGGTAGTTTGCATAGACAGAGGTGATGATTCCCTTTGCATCACATACCACCTGTACATTGATGGAATGCCAGTGCTTGCGGTTTCGGTAGATGTGCTCAATGGCCCTAGGTGGACGTAGGGCCACATGGGTGCAATCTATGGCACCGAGTACTTTGGGGAAGTGTGCCACCCAGAAAAAATCCAGGACAACGGCCTGCCTTTCTGCGGGTGTTCTGGGCATGTATATGTGCCTGCGGACTGAGGGGCGCGCTGTCATGATTGCCAGTACCTGGTGTAGGCAGCGTGACTGCGTGGCCTGTGAGACCCCCCCCACTATGGCAGTGGTCCGCTGAAATGACCCAGTGGCCAAAAAATGCAGGACATTGAGCACCTTCTCCAAGGGGCTCAATGCTTGGGAGCAAAGGGTGGGGGATGTGAGGTCATCTTCCCACTCCCTGACCAGGTCTAGGATGATATGGGGTGGAAACCTATACCTGCCATAGACCTGGTCGTCAGGCATCCCAAAAAGGCTTGTCCGTGTTGCGAAAATGCGTGCCCTGGCTATTCTCCTCCTCCTGCGGTGTCCCACGATCAGTGCAGCGACAAATGGGGCATTCATCGTAGCTGTATATACGCGTTTGTTGTTTGCGCACACTTTTATGCTGTGCGCGGGGACGCTTCCGCCTGCCTTCGTGTGGCAGACGCGTTGACGCCTGTGCACGTCTTTTGCCGTGCGCGTGTTTCCCGTGTTCGGATACGGTCCGAGTGTCATCGCGTGTGATCGGAGGGGAGTGTGCGTACACGCAAGTAGCCTGGGTACGTGTGTTTCGGGGTGCCCGGGAAGTTCCACACGCGATTAGCCTGGGTACGTGTGTTCCGGGGTGCCGGGAACTTTCACACGCGATTGGTGGAAATCCACGTGTGTTCTGTCATCACGTGCAATGAGGGGAAACACCTGCGCGCGTCACGTCACTTACGCGCATAGGCCCTTTCCTCGTATTACACGCGGACATGCAGTTTCCACGCACGCTTACGCGCATGGCCCTTTCCTCGTATTACACGCTGACGTGCATGTGTGTTGGGGATTGTGAGGACCTGGTGGAGGCTGCCCATGGTGGCTGGGGGGTGGGGGTGATAGGGGACATGAGTGGGGGCCTGGTGGGGGCTGGCCATGGTGGCTGGGGGGTGGGGGTGGTGGGAGACATGGGTGGGGGCCTGGTGGAGGCTGCCCCTGCACTGCTGGGGGGTGGGGGTGGTGTGAGGCATGGGTGTGGGCCTGGTGGATGCTGCCCCTGGTGGCTGGGGGGTGGGGGTGGTGGGAGACATGAGTTGGACATGGGTGGGGGCCTGCTGGCAGGTGCCCCACAGTGCTGGGGGGTGGGGGTGGTGGGAGACATGAGTTGGACATGGGTGGGGCCTGCTGGCAGGTGCCCCACAGTGCTGGGGGGTGGGGGTGGTGGGGAACATGAGTTGGACATGGGTGGGGGCCTGCTGGCAGGTGCCCCACAGTGCTGGGGGGGGAACATGAGTTGGACATGGGTGGGGGCCTGCTGGCAGGTGCCCCTGGTGACTGGGGGGTGGGGGTGCTGGGAGACATGGGTGGGGGCCTGGTGGAGGCTGCCCCTGGTGACTGGGGGGGTGGGGGTGCTGGGAGACATGGGTGGGGGCCTGGTGGAGGCTGCCCCTGGTGACTGGGGGGGGGGTGGGGGTGCTGGGAGACATGGGTGGGGGCCTGCTGGCAGGTGCCCCGCAATGCTGGGGGTGGGGGTGCAAGGGGACATGAGTTGGTGATCATTGGTGCAAGGAGACATGTGCCTTTGCTGGGGGGCATGCCCATGTTGGGTGGGCTGCCTGTGGGACATGACCAGGGATGCAGGGTAGTCCCCTGTGGTGTGGGCTGCCTGCAAGGGCCGTGGAGGGTGTACAGGGAACACCTGGGAGGACCCACACTGGCAAATCACATGTAGGACTCCCCGGCACCCCTGAAATACACGTACCCTGCTGAAATCGCGTGTAAAACTTCGTGCGCACCCCTGTAATACCCGCACGCAGCCCAATCGCGTGTGAAACTTTGCGCGCACCCCTAATACCCGCACGCAGCCCAATCGCGTGTGGAACTTCCCGCGCACCCCTGAAATACACGCGCCCAGGCCAATCGCGTGTGGAACTTCCCACGCACCCCTGAAATACACGCGCCCAGGCCAATCACGTGTGGAACTTCCCGCGCACCCCTGAAACACACGCGCCCAGGCCAATCGCGTGTGGAACTTCCCACGCACCCCTGAAATACACGCGCCCAGGCCAATCGCGTGTGGAACTTCCTGCGCACCCCTGAAATACACTCGGCCAGGCCAATCGCGTGTGGAACTTCTCACGCACCCCTGAAATACACGTAGCCCGCTCCCCCAGGCCCGATCGCGTGAGAAACTTCACGCGAACCCCTGAAATACACGTAGCCCGCTCCCCCAGGCCCGATCGCGTGAGAAAGTTCACGCGAACCCCTGAAATACACGTAGCCCGCTCCCCCAGGCCCGATCGCGTGAGAAACTTCACGCGAACCCCTGAAATACACGTAGCCCGCTCCCCCAGGCCCGATCGCGTGAGAAAGTTCACGCGAACCCCTGAAATACACGTAGGCCGCTTGCCGTGCTGGTACAGGGTTAGCGCAGCCCTTTGCGCTGGATTGGGGATTTTGATGGCTTTTCCCTGCGCGGAAGGCGTTCTTGGGGGCGTAACTGGCGCTGCTGCAAGGTCGCTGCGCCACTGTGCGCCACGGCTGGTTTTGGTGGCTGGAATCCATGAATACGCTGTGCGCGGAAATGGGTTTTGGCGCACGCGGCTGGCGCAGGGATTCGCACGTGCACACTGTGCGCCAGCCGCATGCGCCACTTGTGCGCTGAATTCTATGAATTACCCCCTTAATGTCATGTTTTATTTTTTTGTAATAGAAAGAAACATATAATTGGGAAGCCTTCTAATTATACCAGTACGATGTAAATAGAAGTAAACATGTTGTTTTTTGCTTTGTGCATTGTTCTTTTTTTGTATTTATTTTGTTTGTTTTCTTTCATGTCTTTGTGCTGGTTTTGTTACGAAATATTAATATCAGTGAAAACGTTTGTTTTAAAACTGAATCATTCAAACAAAAAAAAGAATAAATAAAAAATAATTCCCCCACTCTTCTTATTTGTCTTTATTCAATTTTGAGTTGGTTGGTTGAATTTTATTGATTTCTCAACAACTGCTGGGGGCATTTAAGTCTAGAGTCATTTTATGGAATACTATATAAGGTCCCATTGTATTGTTTGAGCTTATTGACTTTGTGATGTTGATGCTATTGCTTTTATGGGTATGTTTTATTCGAAATAAAGTATTTTCATTCACTCAATTAGCCACTAACAAAACCACTATTAACACTACTTTCACTAAAAGAAAACAGCACTTTAAAAAATAACAGCGACAGCATTTTATATCTTTGCAAAAAGCTGCCAATAGGACTGCCAATATCACCATTCAAGTAGTACAAGGCAGTACAAAGGAGATAAAGGAGAAACGTTACACCGGGAATAAACTGCTGCCTTTGGAAATATTGTGAGAGGCCCAGTGAGGCACACTTTATTAAAGAGTAGTGCACTTCTCTTTAATCTCCCATCAATCAATCTCTGGGAGGGTGGATGGCGGGGGGTGGAGTCAGACTCTGGATGCCCCTCGAGTCAGTCAGGCATTCCTCGCTGTTGAGAGTGGTAAAATCAGCTGTGAATTGGGTGAGACACCTAACCTGTGGCATTTATTGAGACACAGAACTATTGCAAACGGCAAAAACCTTAATTAATATATCATTCGGATCCTTGGATCACTGGAACTGCTGTGAGAGGAGCAAAGAGCTGAACTCTTCCGGGAGTAGGAAAGTCCCTTTCACAGTCGCAGGGAGCGAAGGGAGGGAGTCGGACTCTGGGTGCCCTTCAAGTCAATCGGGCGTTCGTCGCTCCTGAGAGCGGTAAAATTGGTTGCGAAGTGGAAGAACACTGAGCTGCGGTGCCTGCTGCTGAGATACTTCTGTAATTTTTGTAATTTTATTAAGGCATTTTTAAGGCAACCCCGTAATTAATATTTTCAAACAGAGCCATTTTTTATTCTTTTAACTGGTGATTTGAATACATGCATACATCGATATAGTATTTTAATTGTACTATTTTGCATCCTCTGTATAATGTTTATCAGAGGGTAATGACATACAGTAGGCTACCCATTCCTTTGCTATTTGCACATAGGCTCATTTGCACATTCCCCAAATAAAATTGTTAAAAGGAAGGTCTGACCCTCCTGACGCAGCTAAAAATAACATTTCTAGGATTCTCCAACCAATCAAAGATGTTGATCTCCTGTTCTCGAGATGAAGGGTCTATTGCATAAAATAGATGATATAAAGTGCACTGACGATAAATGAAAAGATGGGGGAGAATCAGAAGGGGGAAGCGTGCAAGGAACTAAGGGAATTAAGGACCTACGCAAAAGGATACATTAAAATTGACGGTTGCATTTGTGGACCTGGACATAATGGACTTCTGGGTCCCTGAACCAGTGCTACAAACTAAACCCCCAATTAGGGGGGTGAGACGAATTATAAAGGTGGATAGGTTAGCACCATTCGAAGTAGTACAAATAGTGGGACAAGAAGGGGGAAAAATTACCAATTCCCTGTTATTATCAATGCTCTGACTCTGCGATAGCGAGATGCCAACATAGTAGAAATCTACTGTTTGATAATGGCTTAACCAAGGCAACTCGCCAACTGAATACAAGTAATCCCGGCCAACTGGATAGTGACCAAGTCGAGGTTTTGTGCAGGACCCAGAGGGAGAACCGGGGAGAGACAGGTGGAGGGCCCGGTGGCCCTCGAGTTGTGCCAGCAATAGCGCTGTCCGACTGCTATGGGCCTCTACTGGACCCGACGCCCCTGAGGGAATTACCCGCCCCGCCTAATAGCAAAGGGAGTGGCGAGACGGCCCATAAACAGGGGACTCTCTGTGAAAGGAAAATTGTACATAAGGGAAAAGGAAATTGGCCCTGTATGGCAATTTAACAAATTTAGGCGAGACAGGGATGCAAACAGTAGGAACTCAGACAGCAAGTACAAGTAAACCTAGTGGGGCCCTAGGAATAACAGAGTCCCGTAACTTGAGATTAATGGCCATAGAAATTATAGCAGAGATAGATGAAAGTATTGTATGCAAAATGGAGGAATGGCTGAAAGAGGTAATGGGGAAATCAAGGAAATCAAAAGTAAGGTGGCAGATATGGGGCCCACAAAGGGAGAAAAGTCCAGCTGTAAGTGCAATACAGCTAGCCATAAAGACACCCCCGAGTGCAAATGAACGCACAGCAGACGCAACCACTAAGTACTCAGCCAAACAAGAGCAAGGCAGAGTCTGACCAATGGAGTGGACGGCCCCTCCATTCCATGAGGGAGCCCAGGAATTTCGGCCCTGTGGATAAACATTTGCAAGTACGGCGTATTCTGATACAAGGGGTCAATGGAGTATAGACCCTGCGTACAAAAACCTGCAAAGCAAAATAAACAAAGGACCTTCCCTAACAGGCCTAAATACTATAGCAGTGCATACACACCCGGATTATGCCCCCATGGGGGATGCCATGAATAAGCCAATAAGAGATCTGCGCCCATCCATAGATATGACCTATATCCCAAGTTTGAATAAAGGAATGTTTGAGGAACAAGAGAACCTCATAAATAAATGTACCCACTGGATACGCCACACCAACAGTTGCCTCTCGATAAAAAGTTACATAATATCCTGTCACAGGGGCGATATCCCCAACACCCAATATGATTATATTGAGGTGTTTCTACGATCAAGGACTTCTGAGTATAGACCATAGGGTTTACTTGTCAAAGAAAACTAAAGTAGCCCTAAAATCACCAGAATTTCTATCCATGATAAAGGAGAGGTGCAACCCTGTGAGTAGGGCAAATGAATTACCTACTGAAGGCACACAATCGATGGAAAGAGAAATAACCGTGCAACGGCATGAGCAATATGGTGCCACCGAGGATGTCGATTGACTGGAAGATGGGGTTGGTTGCCAAGGAAAGGGGGGGGATACACCATGCTATTCTGGAACATAGTCGGTTTGAATAGACTAATGGATGATGTGAATTGGTGCGCCTTTGTGAGGAACTTTATGTAATTGCACTCCAAGAAACGTGGTCAACTGAAGCTGTTCATTTTCAAGGGTACCAAACCTTCCAGGTTCCCGCAAAAAAGGGTTGAAAGGGAAGGCCAAGTGGTGGTCTGATAGTTTGGGTAGATGTCAGCTTGGGGTGGAGGGTGGCAGAAAAGCTCACAGGCTCAGGAGATCTATAATGTGTGTCTATTCTGACAAGGGAAGCAGAACAAATAGACCTGTATAACATATATAATAGGCCCTCCTCCCAACTAGGAATGGCTACGCTAATCTGCTCTAAATCTTTTAACTGCCATGGGTCCCCCCACCCCCAGTGCCATGGAATTTGTGGTGATTTTGGTATTTCGCCATTCACTGCCTTTTAACGTTTTCTGTTTCATTAACCCCTTAAGTGCCAAGGACGAGGTATCTCGTCCTTGGTAACAGGAAGGTAATCCCAAGGACGAGATACCTCGCCCTTGGCACTTAAGGGGTTAAAGCGAGCATGAACTCTCCCTTTAGAGAAGGAAAACCAAATAAGCTAACAATGATTGTAGGAGACTTCAATCTTCAAATAGAACCACTTGGGACATCGGAAGGCCTTTCGGAGGACCAGGACTATGCCCGGGATATCCTGTATTTGACAGCAGGCTCTACAGTGAGAAAACATCCTCTGGCGATAGAAACTGCCTTCCTAAAGCTCAACTTAAAATTAAGAGCCTGCAATGGACGCTTTCCAGAAGAACAGCCTGCTAAAATGACTTTCCATGGTCATAATGAGTCGTCTCTTATGGAATATATCCTAGTTACTGGAGTTGTTTGGGACAGGGTGGACGACTTTGAGATCAGGATAAGACCTGAGTGCGAACATTACCCCTTAAAAGTGCAAATTAATGTAATTGGGCTTGTGAATATAGAGCATCAAGCCCCAGCACAAGGAAAATATTGGCATTCGAAGGTCATGCACGCAAATCGGTTAAATGGATGAAAGTAATTGAACGAGATAACAAACCGAATTTATACTCTGCCATAATTCATAACTTAAAAGCCATCTGTGACCCGGAGACCACTGAAACGTTAATATTGAAAACGTATGAAAATCTTAATGAGAATTGATTACCCTTTATCTCATCCACAACGGGAAAGATTAAATAGAAATCCCTACCCAAAAATGGGTGGTATGATGAGGAATGTGGGAGAAAAAAAAGATATTATGGCCTATGTAATTGCCGAGGAGGGAGCAGATAAAAGCAAGTTGTGATGGGCCCGGACACAATATAAAAAATAGTACATATTAAAAAGAATTAATTTGTGCAAATAAAGTGGCGATCTATGTTTGAAGCCCTTCAAAGTAAAATGAGTGTTGACTATCCGCCTATCACGTTAGCTGATGTAGAGAAAGCAACTAAAAAAGAGAGCGGAGGAAAGGCAGCAGGACCCGACCTCATCCCGGGCAATTTGTTTAAAGATGAGGTGAAAGTTTGTGGCCTGTTTTGTGTAAAGTTAATAATGCAATCTTAAGGCAAAGTGCAACCCAGACTCATGGCGTAATGCCACAATAATCCCCCTGTACAAAAAATAGGCAGGCACCTTCTGCCAAATGATCGCCCGATATCTGTTCTGGATAGCACAGGCAAAATGGTTTGAAAAAATCATCCTAAAATTCCTACAAAATTGGGCTGATAGCAACAACCTCATAAGTGATCTTCAGGCTGGATTCCATAAGAAAAGAGGCACCTTTGATTATTGTTTCATACTTTTCATGCTGATACAAAAATACACAGTTTTGAAATGCATGAAACTATACGCCGTATTCCTTGACCTAAAAACAGTGTTTGATTCAGTATCAAGGGAGACCCTATGGAATTTATTCATTTCATACAATGCCCCAGCCTATTTGACCTGGATAATTAGGCTCCTTTACACCGGTAATACTGCATCTGTGTGATATGGCTTGGGAGGCGAAAACACCAACTCATTTGTAGTCATGAAGGGGATGAGACAGGGTTGCCACCTGGCCCCCCTCCTATTTAATCTGTACATACAAAAGATTATAAGCGCGTTGCTAGAAAGTTGTCAGGATTGCCCAAAGATGGCTGTGGATAAGTACCCCATGTTATTTTATGCGGATGGCACAGTTTTATTGTCAACAACGCCAAAAGGGTTAGTAAATTCAATAGCGATCTTTGTGGCAAAGTGCAAAGAGCTGAACTTGAATTTGAATATATAAAAATCAAAGGTGATGGTGTTTAAACCACATTTTGCAAAAACCAAACCCATGGTGCAGAAGGTAGATGGAGAACAACTAAAACAAGTCAAAAACTTTGATTATCTAGGAGTTCGTTTTTAATAGAGTGGAGGCTGTGTCAACCAGGTTAGCCGTTCGGACTACACATTAGATAAAACGTGGGGGGTCAATACAAGCCTTTCTTGCCAAACATGGCCGTGGGGCTATTTCTATTGCCCTAGATTTATATGGAAAACAAGCTGTTCCCGCTGTTTTATATAGGGCTGAAATATGGTGGTACACCAACCTTTCAATATTAACAACTGATAAAAAAACTGCTCCTGTTGCCAAAGAGCGCACCTTCCGTAATAGTAGCCTTGGAACTAGAGAGAGCACTGGTAGAGGTTTTGGGGTCACTGAGCAGTGTGCTATTTAGGCTGAGACTGTGGAACCAAGAAGGGCTAGAAAAGTACAGAGATGCACTATGCCACCTGATGTCTATGGATGGAGGAAAATCAATTGACTGGCTGGTCCATATCAAAAAGACTCTCCAAGACGCTGGGGAAGGTGACCTTTGGGATAACACTTAAAATCAGCTTAGGGGAAGGAGGAAATCTATTAGAAATTGAACAATTCAAAGGAACAGTTGATGGTTGGTGCTATGAAACTGAAACAAGTGCCCGCATACTTAGAACTCTGCTTATTAGGCGGAAAGTCTATTTGAATTTCATCACACCACCATATGAAAAATCTCTATCCAAGTGAGAATAGGGATTCTCCCTGTAGCTGCTTTCACGCAATCTTGGAATGGATCCATATCAGATCAATGTCGTTTGTTTTGGGCAGCAAGAGAATCAATGTTGCATCTTATGTTAATCTGCGTAAAAACAAAGTATCTGAGGAGTAGATATTTGAAGCCAATTTTGAACAATGTAGGAATGAGGAATACTAGATCAGCCATGAAATCTCTACGTCAGAGTTGGCTCACCCATGTAATTTTGCAATGGCGATGGATCAATCTTATGAACCAAGATGGTTAGTTCTTAATAAAAGATGGGAAGAGGAACGGTCGAGACTGTTTGGTGACCACCCAAAAACTCAGACCGGTGAAAACCACGTATCATTGGACACAGTACAAAGAAACGTGGAGAGCATTCAAGAAAGACAGCGCATGGAAACAAAATTATCGCCAGTAATGAGGGGCCAGAAAGAAACACCTGCATCCAAACCATGGAAGTGGATTTCAGATACCTTTTCACGTACTCAAAAGAAATAGCAACGACCCCCGTGTTCCCCTGCCACTACCATCGAATCAGCCCAAAGAAAGCCCTCTCCAAATGGCATCATGGAACACTAGGGGCTTTCCCCACCTAACGAGACCCAGTGAGATAAATTTGGGCTCTTTGACCTCATTTGTCTACAAGAAACTTGGCTTCTGGATAAGCCGTCGTTAGATGGTTTCGCAATCAAAGTCTCTCCGGCAACAAGGTCCAGCGTGGGACGACCCTCTGCGGGTCTGCTGACTGCCGTTCGCTTGGGATCTGGAATTACCCCAAAGGGAAAAATCACAGAGGGATACGGCATGCTTGCTACACAAACCACATAGTGTCACCATGACAATTACCTAGACTGTTGGGCGCAGACAGAATTGGCGATAATCAACTTGTACTGGAACCCTGAGCGAACAACAATCAAAGACTTCTGCAACTCCATAGCCAATACTATTGATGAAATCACAGTTGACCGGAAGGTCCCAAACATGATAATATTTGGAGACCTGAACGCTAAATGTGGAGTTGCAACATAAAGTGGACGAGACCAGATGTTAGGACCCCAGATGGACGAAAGAGGTAAAGCATGTTCGGAGTTAATGAAGTCTAGAAAGCTCTTTAACGTAGCATCACTCCAAGATCACAGAAACCAAATTTCAACTTGGGAAAGGTCGGGTGCCTCAGCCACCTTGGACTACATCTACATCACGGAAGGTCTGATCCACCATTTTGTAGAATTCACAGAGCGAAAAACTATTGAAAGTGACCATAACCTCCTTCAGCTGTCATGGTGTGGAGGGAAACAGAAAAGACACTACTATCTTTCCAATGTGGAGTCTAATAAACAACAAAACCGACTCCGACTAACATCTGAAAATGTACAATCCTTCAAGGGCAACCTAATGAATAAACATGTCTGTACAAGTAGTGGCTCAGCAGAAGCAAGACGCGAGTACAGGTCCCTATTAGTCGCTTACAAAGTGAGTTTCACCGGCAAGACACAAAATCAGTCAAACCACACCCACACGTTCAATCATGAAGTGGTTGCCAAGCGACAATAGGTGAGAAAGTTAAAAAGACTAGCAGCAAAGACAGGATCCAACCGAATCGTGGATTGCATACCATACAGGCGAGAAGCATCAGCGACAAATTGTATACCAGAACGACGCTGAAGCTATGCTAAACACCTGGGCATCAAGGAACACTAAAGATTTTTGGACGCTTCTCAAGAGCATAAACGGCCAAAGCACACCTATGCTTGCGAATTCCGTATCAGAACAAAATTGGATCTCATACTTTACAGACCTTTATCGGCCACCTCCAACTTTAGTCTTGCAGATGCAATGTGCGTCCGTTGAACCGTGGATAAACTTGGAAAACGTAGAAGACATCTCTAGAGTAATTGGCAACTTAAAATCTTCGTAGTCCCGGGACCTGATGGGATGACTAATCTGGATCTTAAGAAGCACCCGATCGCCTGGGCACACGCAATTGGTGAGCTCTTCAGATACAGCCACAAGCAGAGGCAAGTTCTGAAAGCTTGGACAGAAGCAGTCCTGGTCCCGATTTTCAAAAAAGGGGACAAAAGTTGCCCAGCAAACTACAGGCCTATAGCGCTACTAGATATTATTGGCAAAATCTTTGTATCCCTCTTGCTACGTCACTTCAAAGAGTGGGCCACTAATTCGCCAGCAGCAGACATCTTTCAAACTGGCTTTCTAAAAGGTGCAGGTACAACGATAAACCTCCTAATTCTCAACGTCATTAAAGCGAAAGTAAAAAGAGGCGCTCCGAAGGTCTACATGGCGATGGTAGACCTGTCACAAGCATTTGATTCGGTGGACCGATCCAAACTATGGTCAAAACTTGCATCTTGGAACTGTCCGGGCCCTCTACTTGGCCCAATTATGGCGCTCCACACATCAACATCTTTACGGGTGCGCCTAAATCGGCAAGGGATCCTCTCAGAACAGATTTATACAGAACGAGGAGTAAAACAGGGCTGTCCTTTGGCCCCGCCCTGTTCATAGCCTTTATCGGCGACTTTCAGGAATCCGAAAAAACAGTGAGAGCATTTCTGCCGAAATTGGGAACAAGTAAAGTGTCAATACTATGGTACGCCGATGACCTGATTTTGATGGACCAGACGGCAATAGGTCTACAACGGCAACTAACCAACCTATCCATATACATGAGAGACAATAACCTACAAATCAACAAAACAAAAACCAAAATTCTGGTCCTATCCAAAACAACAAACAAACACCAGCCAAACATCTCCTGGTTTCTTGAAAATTGAAGTGGTCAATGAATATAAATACCTTGGAGTGATGTTAGACAACACATTGAAAGAAAATTCTCTCCAAAATTCTCTTTGGGCAAAAATGAGAAATCTGACAGCACAAACACGAGCAGTCGACAAAAGATTTGGGAAATTTTCATGGAGCCCAGCTCTGCAGTTCTATAAATCGAAAGTAGTTCCAGCGATTACTTATGGGATGGCGGCAAACTTAACTCTGCCAGCTGAGTTCTGGACCCAGTTGGAAGGATTTCTATGGAAATCGGTGCTGGGCTTGCCTAAATCAGCTCCAATTCCAGCGATCAGGCGTGACCTGGGCTTAGCATCTCTAGCCTCTGTGGTGATGCAAAGTGCCTCCCAACTTTACAGAAAAATACTGATGCCAAATTCAATCCCTATTTTCCAGATCGTAGCCTCTAAAATCAACAAAGGGTCCTGCAAACCTCTAACTGACTGGGTCAAGAAAATCCAAGCCAAATTAGAAGAAGTAGCTTGCAACGAAGAAACCCTCATTTCAAATCCGAGCTGAGTAAAAACTAAACTAGAACAACAAGACTGGATCAACACAAACGCTAAAATCAAAAAATAAAGAATAATTCTTCCAAAAGAACATGAGTAATTTGTTCGCTCGTTAACAAATCGATTTTACAAATCCTTAAAGCACATCCGTGCTTCTCACAACCAGTTAAAGGAGCCCCTAAAGTACTGGAAAAAATTCCCAGAGAAAGACTTAAGAAAAACTTACATGCGTGCTCGTCTGAACTTGCTCCACACGGGGGAAATTTTGGCTACCAGAGTGCTGTCGCCTACATCAAACTGTCGGTTGTGTGGAGTCCAGGATCAAATAGAAACACTCCGCCACCTCCTCATGTCATGCCCAGCTCTAGCGTTCGAAAGACAAGCTTACGAAAGACGAGCAGCCGTCGATACTGGAGGAAGAAACATGCTGGCTCAGGCTGATAGCAGGGGACTCCGCCAGATGGTCCAGGACAGCAGCCAAATTCTTGACGGTGGCCTTGAACAAAGCAAATGCGCCAGACGCCAGTGCGCTTCCCGCTGTCCTCTTGTCTGGGTCCTTAGAAAACCAGGGAATTTCGTAAACCCAACGAAGTAACACAACTAGAAGTGGTGTCGCTAATGTAGCTTATAAACAGTAAAAAAGAAATACTTGAATTAATGCAGGAACTTGATTTTTGTAAAAACCATACAGGTTAAAACAATAAAAAATGGCTTGCTTTACCTATAGATCCTGGTTGTTAAGGAAGAAGCTGCTGAAATTAAGCACCAATGGAGTTTAAAAAAAAGAAAATGTTCTGTAGTGAAATACATAAGAGGCTGCAAGCAAGGCTCTCCTCTGCTAATTCTCTTTTACTGTTTGGTATTAGAAACATATTTTAGATATGATTTGTTTTAAGACTATGAATGTTAAAAGGAATATTGTTGTTATTTTTTCATTTCTAACTTTTTTTACCCATTGTCTATCCCTGAAATATAGTTCATATATGAGTTTTATCGATTGTAATATTTTCTATATTAAGCTTCACTTATTTTTACATGGATGTATGTTATGTAGTAACTTGAAGATTTTTATATAGAATAAAAGTATGCTGACTGACTGACTGTAATCGAAAACTCAGGCCCTGCAATAATTACATAGACCTAACAATTGTTTCATTTCTCTCACTGTTTTAGGTTCTGAGGTCTTCATAATTGCTTCTGCTCTTTCAGGCATCACTTTCTTCCCCTCGTGAGAAATCAGCTGTCCTGTATACTAGACCTCTTGCTCACAGTATTGTAGCTTCTCTTTTTCCACTTTAAATACTTTCTCTGAGAGGATAGTCATAAGCTTAATTAAATCTTCTCTACATCTTTCCTCTGTCTCACTGCACACCAAAATGTCATCCACATATTGGACTATTGCACTTTCCAGCTGAATATTGCCTAAGTCAATCTGGAGGACTCTGTTCAATATTGAAGGGGACTATCAGTACCCATGGGGCAAACAAGTATGTTTCAGGCAGATATTTCTATACGAAAAGAACGTCAAATCATGTGAGTCTTCATGGAGGGGAATTTAAAAGAACGCATTCTTTAAATCTATGACTGTAAAATATTTGGCCTTAGATGGGATGTTGCACAATATTGTCGCAGGATTTGGAACTAAAGGAAACTCAGCTTCGACTATATTGTTTAGAGGGCAAAGGTCCTGTATAAATTTCCATGACCCCCGTGTTGATTTTCTCACTGGGCCCACAGCCGTGTTACATGGAGAATCGGATGGTAACAATATTCCTTGCTTCATCAAAGCGGAAATGGTCTTGAATATACCTTTATCCGCCTTTCTGGATGTAAGGTATTGATTTGCACGTGGCAAAAGTGCTCCTGGTTTAAGCTTCATTTTAACTGCTCCTACTCCTCTTGATAGACCCAAGTCATATGGACTTGTGGTCCATAAAATCTTCCTGCAAAAATAATGGTTTCTTTTTTACCAATGCCATTCTCTGTGGTATTTCTCTATTCTCTACTTTTATCCAATAAGTAAGACTTATGAAAAATATGAATTCATCATCTGAGTACTCATCCTTAAATGACACCTAGTCTGTCAAATCTGTCAGCCTACATCCTTCACTGAGGGCTATCCCTGCTCTCCATCCTCTTCCCTCATCATCTGTCCCATGAAGAACCACCCTTTCCTCTCTGACAGTTTATGGTCTTTCCATCAAATTTTTTACATCGAGGAACATTTCCAATGAATTTATAGCAACGATAAAATTTGCATCGAATGCATTTCTTTTTCTTTTTTTGGGGGGGGTCCGCCTCCCCTCCCCGTTTTTTACCCTTTAAAACCGACCACAACAAAAATGAACCCCTTACCCCCCAAAAACATGCACTGGATGCATATGTTTTTGTTGCAAAACCCTTGATGCAAAAGAATTTGATGGAAAGGTATTCGATGTAAAGTCTAGATACCCTCTCTGACCACTGCTGCTTCTAACTCCAAGGGGATACTCTCCCCCTCCTCATCATCCATAGGGATGTCTAGTCTGATCAAACACTCATCAGGTATTCTTAATAGTTTATCTATCAATCTGGGTAATCACGATAATAAAACAGTCACTCCATACAAAAATACATCTGGTTCCAAAGGGACCTCTTGTAATGCTTTCTGGCCTGTAAAGGCTAATATAAACTCTCTCTTATTCATATAATGTATCCCTGGAGTGGAACACACTATTCCTTTGTCAGTAAAAGATATCGTCTTGTTAAGTTTTGTCATTAAGTCACGCCCTAATATATTAATTGCCGCTTGCCTAGAATATGATATTGGCATAGACATATTGTGTTCTCCTATAGAGATTGGTAATTCATCTGTAAAAGGAACTCCCAGAGAATCCGTATGCATTCATTGCAATACCCAACATTTGATATGTCCCCTTACAGAAATAGGAAAAAGTTGCTCCATTATCCACAAGAAATGAAAATGTCTTGCCTCCTATCATCACCTTGACCCTTGGTTCCTCTTGGGGGTCTTGTGTAACTGGTAGTACTGAACACATCAGGTTACTCTGTGGGCTGTCCTATTGTGGATATATATTCATCCCTGTACCTGTGAAAGGATTTCCTCCTATCACAGTCACACACCCTAATTTGGGTGCAGATGCATGCTGGACTCCTATAGTCATATTCCATTGTGGAACCATAGCCTGCTGTGTCTGTGCTTGCTGAGTTTGTGCTTGCATGGTCACTTGCTGTGATTGCCCTTGTGGTGATTACAATTGTAATTGTGCTTGCTGCATTTGCTGTGGTTGCAGTACATACGTCTGAACCTGCGTGTGATCTTGGGTATAATATTCTTGCCGTTCTGTATTATATTGGCAAGTATAGCCCATCCCCCCTCTTGGAGCTTGCTAATTTTGCTGCAAGACTCCTCTGCTTCTACATGTTCTGGCTATGTGTCCTATTCTTCCGCAATTCCAGCATTGCTACAGCTGTCCGCCATTAAATCCTCCTCTTCCCATGAGCGTTTTGAAATCCACTTCGTCCTCCTCCTCTAGGACAATTGCCTCCTCCCCTCGGCCAATAATTGTACCCACTCTTATCCGTGGGATACACTATGTTGTGTTGCTGCACTGCTTGCATCTACTGCAAATCCCCACCTTCATTGCTTGTCAATACCACTCCCTCTATGACTAATTTTGATAACTTTTTCTGGACTAACTTTGCCTTTACCTGCTTCCTGCTCTCAGTTTTCTTCTTATTCTTCTCCTGCATCAATTAGCAGTGATGCACGATCGTCAATTGTATTTCTGGCATTGGCTTCCCTTCCATTCCCAACTGTTTCTTCAGTTGTTGTTGCACTGGCTCGGGCAGTCCATGATACAAAATGTGGTAAAATATTGCTACCGTTTTATCCCATGGTTCACACATCTCCAGGCGCCATCTCTCTTGGCTATCTTGAAAATAAGCGACAGGGTCTTCATCCTCTGTATTTTCCGAGTCATAATTGCACTGTTGGGAGAAAGGTGTCTATCCCGCCCCTCTCACCACTCCTGCATGCATTGATCTCACTTGTGCTGAAGGTGGGAGACATCTCCCCTTGCCCCCAACTGTAATCTGTGTTAATCACCTACTAATTACTAACAAGGAAATCATGTAATTAGGCCCTACTAACGTGCAAAGACTCCATTTTAGGTAGTTCGCCAGACACCATCTTTTACTAGGCCCAAAAATGATGTCTAAAAGCCTGTCTCTCCCTCTGTCCTGCACCTCACATCACCAGCCCAGGCCCCCACCTCACTGCCTCCTGCCAGCTTTGCAAAAACCCTGTTCTCACGGAAGTTTAGCTATTCATTGTTGCAACCTTCAGTGCCGTCCCAGAACAGATGAGCTCACTGCACTGTGTGAGACCACAACAGGCCCCCGCTTGAGAGCCCATCCATCTCCACTAACCTGCTTGTGTCCCTTTTGACCCCCACCCTGCTAAGCTGTAAACTACCAGGCCCATGCCACTCTGCTCTTTTATACAGATACACATCTGACCCTCTTTAGCGGCCAAGCGAAGGCAACCCAAGGGCCCAGAACCTAGACACTGATATATTCTTTCTATTCCTAACATTTTTCTATTTGTATCATGATGCATCAGGTAGATCAAAAACCTCCAAAGTGGGCACCTGGGTCAGGGATTCTGGGTTTTTGGGTACCGGAGTGCAGAGGGTACAGTGCTTGCCTATAACTTGTCTATGAACTCCAGGAAGAACCCACATTCCTGCCTGACTTCACGAGTGTCATTTGTCTTATACTCTCAAATGCTGTTATTGCAAGATCAGTTAGTCAGAGAAAGTGTCCTTTTTGCTGGCCTGACCTTCACCTTGCAATGATGAGCCCAGCTGA
Source organism: Ambystoma mexicanum (assembly GCF_040938575.1). Lineage (NCBI taxonomy): Eukaryota > Metazoa > Chordata > Amphibia > Caudata > Ambystomatidae > Ambystoma > Ambystoma mexicanum. The sequence continues at coordinate 255,493,832 of NC_090924.1, read as the reverse complement.
CCCACGTGCTGCAGGAGTGATGCCTGAGCACCCACCATTCCCATGTGGTTGACACTTACGGATCTATACAGCACTGACGACTCGACCCAATTGTGTTGCAGAATTGTGCATTTGTAATGTGATGTCACTCATGATGTTTGGGGCCTTTTTAATGTGCTTCCGTGTATCTGTTGGCAGAGCGCTCTCCGGGTAGCAGAGTTCTCTGCGTGCACAATTCATCTTATATAAACTTTGTTCTACTTGCAATCTGTCTCCTGGTCTCATTCCCTTCTGGGGTGTGTCCATTTTTCTTATTTTTGGATATTGTGTCAGGGAATGGGCACATTCAGCACCCATTTCTGATGTATCAGGATGTTGTACTCTAAGCGCCCGCCATATATCTGCTCTGCAATTCTAAAATGGTGCTCCATCGTCTGTTGTGTTTTGTGGAGTCACACCTGCATATCCTGCTCGCTTCCAAATGACGTCAGCTCTCTCCCCTATAATGGCTGCTAGCAAGCCTCTTATGTCACCTATAGCTAACGTTATTCCTGATGTTATTCTCTCTAACTCTTAGATCCATTTTCCTGCACCAGAAGTTAAACTTGGTAATTTACAACTTAAATTATCTTGAGCCATTTCTGGCCACGGTATATATTGTGGTCGTCCTCCCCCTTTCTCTGATGATGGGAATTGTGAAAATCCTGTTCCATAATAATACCTGCCTACACTTCTTGTCTTCCAGGCGGGGCTAGTCTCGCCCATTTGTCTCCGTGCTGGTAGTGCCGTTAATCTTCTTACATAAGGCAGGGATACATCCCCTGCACTGCGTGATTGTGCTTTTGATCGATCAGTATATAGTGTTGATGCTGCTGTTGTTTCTTTGGGGTCCTCTAAATCTGACAATATTACCCCTTTTTTACACTTGATTCCTTTGAAAATCTGCATGCACCATCCCTTCGCGCTCTTTCCTTTTCTTTCCTTTCTTCGTCTGACATTATTATGCCCCCACTTGCATGACTGTTTTCTTTTTCTGCATCATCAAGATCCAGGACCTCATTACGAGTGTGGCGGTCCAGAAACAAGATTGCTGGTAAGCTTACCGGCAGCCTTGTTTCTGGGCCACCACTATCCAAGTCTGCCTGCAGGGGCCATTGCGCCTGGCATGTCTGGCCCTGCCGGGCTCAATGGCCCCAGTAGGCAAAGTTGTCATGGAAGCACAGGCACCGTTAACAACAGTGCTGTGCATTTGTAGTCCACATCCCCATGGAGTCTTATGGGGCAACACAGGAATGGGGATTTACCAAATACGATGTCTGACTTCCCACGCCGCCGGAACTTGTAATGTCCTGGTGGCACCAGGAAGTCAGGTGCCGGAAACAGTGTTTCAGGGTCAGCAGCAACCCACCGGGGGTACCGGCAAGTTACCGCCAACCTCGTAATGGGGCCCAAAGTCTACTTAAGGTCAGTGTTCTATGCTTGTCTGTTATGACGTCATCTGACCTACCTCCAGTTTCCCTCAAACAAGATCCTTCTACGTTCTCTTGGGTTTTATGCCCTTCTTTATCCCTCATTTGCCTATATGAATCCTCAATTATTTTCCCTATGTCTACTGTATCGCGCTCACCAGCCCATGTTGGTATTCTTGGTATTCCTTGCAGCTCCCTGTGGGGCTGTTGTGACCCTCTCTCTTCCTCAAGTTGTTCTTGTGCTTTGATCGGCACTATGCTTCTATGAAATAGATACTCTATCTCATTATAATTTAGTCCACTAATCCTGTTAATTTCTTCTTGCCTCCTCATCTCTCTTAATTCATCTTCCTCTCGCCTTCTTTGCAACCTATGTTTATTCATTCTGGCACTTACACCTACTCACGCCTTTTCTCTTACAGTCTCTCCTTTTCTTTCCTTGCCTCACACCTTCTCCATTTTTCCCTTTGCGCTCTCTTCTTCCTTTTCTTTCTTTTTCTGCTCTTCTCTCGCTTCTTTCTCAAACCCTATCAAAGCCTTTATCATACAGCTTGAGTAATATCTGTCCTCCGATCCATTCCTTCAGTACTATTATTATTCCCTTAGATGTGTCCCTTAATTTTTTCTGCTTCATTGCTTCTTCCTCTATCTCCATCTGTCTATCTTGACTGTCCTTTTACTCATCACACTGTTTACTTTCATTGTGTGTCGAGATATATTGGCGTTCTCTGTTTTTACTCTCTTCGACATTGCCCTCACTGTTATAAGCGGGGGGGCTTCAATTCCTTTAAGGGATAAAATCCCTTCTCCCCTGTGCTTATGCTCTTGTTTTCAGGAGGAGAAAGGGGAGCCTAAGGCCTTTTATCCTCCCCTTTATGCTGATTGAGCATCCACTCATTCTATGATGGGTCTTCTTTCTCACTCTGGTACATCTTCCATAGCTCTAAAACAGCCAACCTTTTCTGTAACTTCTTTCTTATTTGTAGCATGCAAATACGTTGTCATATGTCGCAATACTGTTTTTGACAGCGAACCCTCGTGTGGCCAGGACATGAGTGTCTTATTAGTCGTGCCTAAGACCCATTCTGAATGATATTTCCTTATCTTAGCTGTGTATCTTGCTAATGTCCTGCATAAGTGTAGAAGAGGAGTGTCCCCCATTGTGACAAGTCGATTTTGACTGCCTATAATTACCTGATTTTGAATTCTTCTCCTTATGTTATCAAAATACCACACTCATCAATTTGAGCAGACACCATCAATTGCTGCTTCATAATCAAAATATTTGATCTGCTTTTTAAAACTCTATACAACAATGTTCTTTTTGTTCCTTCGTTTATATTTTCTATCAATTTTCAATATGTTGTTTTATCATTGATATTTTAAGAATCTCTTTTTTATTTATTTGTTATTTTCCTTGGATTATTACCCTCCTGATTAATGTCAATCTCTTGATTAATAAATCTTAATAATCACCTTGATTTTTTACTATCATTTTATATCTACTAGTTTATACACACAAAGCTTTATACTAACATATTTATAACCCACACATGTGCACTGTGAATTTTTCTGCATATGCTTTCCTTTACTATGTTTAGTAAATGTATCTCTTAACACTTTTACTCCATTTGTAGCTTGATACGATCTCTTCTTGTTCGCCTTACCTCAGGAATCCTTAACACCCCTATTTGGAGTATTTTAGTGAATACCCTTCCGTCCCCTTGGAACTGGGAATCGAGGTATCTAGTTCTTTTCTTTATAATCCCCAAAAATCTCATTACTAATAGATTTATTCAATGAAAAAACTTTGTTAAAGGACCTTATGCTTACAAGTAAAACCAAAAAACCTCTGAAATTCGCAAGTTATGGTAAGCTAAGCAACCATAACTCGCGCCACCACCGTGCACTGCTAAGACTAACACCCAGGACATCAAAGATGACATCACAAATGTCATTGATGACATCACTGATGGCATCACAGGTGAAATTAATTTTGATGAAAAGTCCCTACAAGGGGTTGTGTTTATAATGTTGGTAACAAGATGTCAGGGGTGATCGGGAGACCTATCGTGAACTACTTAATTGATTAAAGAATGTACTCATCTAAAAACATTGTATATGAATGTTGCTAATACAGGAACCTAATCATATATAAACATAGGCAATGGTTGCAGCATGCATCACGGAAGTACAATATTTATAATCTTGTAATTTTGGAAAGTACAATAATGAATGCTACCTTATGCGAGTTTTGAGTAATGTTAAACATGTAATAACTAGCAAACAATTTCAAGACTTACTACATTTTTGCTAATACAAACAATACATATGAAGAACCACAATGCATACATATCAAAGGCACATACAGGGAAACTAAAGTAAGGAAGAAAGAAACAGAATCCTCAGAAAATGTTAATAACATTAAAGTTTATCTTCATGTATACAAATGAAATGTCTATTTGAGGCCTGCTTATTTCCCCATGTATGTGCACCATCAGCTGAGACTAAACCATATGGACCGTACTTTAAGAACATATGACAAGGTTAGCGTCTAGCTACAAAAGCACCTGGCCTAGATATGTCAGTGAACAAAAACAAGTGGCCAAGATACGTGATGTTATCAGTGATGTCATCAATGTCATTTGTGATGTCATCTTTGATGTCTTGGGTGTTAGTCTTAGCGGTGCACGGTGGTGCCGCGAGTTATGGTTGCTTAGCTTACCATAACTCACGAATTTCTGAGGTTTTTCGGTTTTACATCCCTTTAACAAAGTTTTTTAATTGAATTTCATAGGTTTTTATTAGTGCAACTTAGCCATAACGCCCCTTTAACAAAGTTTTTTAATTGAATTTCATAGGTTTTTATTAGTGCAACTTAACCATAACGTTCCTTTAACAAAGTTTTTTCACTGAATTTCATGGGTTTTTACCAGTACATATTATTTTCCTACAACTTACTAATATCATACGTACCCCAACATAGCAACACTTCTGTCCAAGTTACAATGTTTCACCATAGAACTCTGCCATTTCCCACCTTCTAGCATCATTTTTAACTCTTCTATACACTTTTTGCAACTTTCTCCACTGTTTTTGCATCTGTCGATGTCCACAAACGTCTGATATCATCACAGACCTTCCGGGCAGTGCCACGTGACGATGCGCTCGCACGCAGCATGATAACATGTTTGCGAAGGCACCCACACTTCGGAATCGGGTCCATGCTTGGAAGACTGTTTGGAACTGCATTTTTCAACTGATCTAGGAACTTTTAAGCTCCAAATTTACCCTTGCACAGCTCCTACACCTATACTTACTCATTATCCATTAACAATCTAGCGCAAAGCACATACTTGGAAGAATATTAGCAAAACTGCTATTTCTCTTATAAATGGCATCAGATATTGCCCTCCCTCCTCCCCAAGAGCCACCACCAGCTGGAGGACCTACACAACAGAAAAAGCGCAGTACTTCCAAAGACAATGAAGAGGACCAGGAAGATGAGGTAGAGGACGTGCCTACCTCTAGCACCCAGAGAGAATCATGGGTGTGGCAGTTCTTTACCACTGTTGGGAGTGTACCAAAGGCTTAAGATACCAAAGTGAAATGCACAAAGTGGGAAACCCAGGGTGCTAAAACATTTCCTTCCTGCAGCATCCCGCTGTAGGAAGAAAGGATTTTCCTTCCTACAGCGGGACGCCTGTCGGAAGGACAATCCTTTTCCAAGATTGCCACCATGGAAAGAGAAGGCAGTGCTCCGTACAGAGGCCCTCTTCCCTTTCTATGGCAGCCTGCAGAACCCTATGACCATGTTACCACAAGCACATTTTTTTCCCTTTCAAACCTATCCTACTTTCGAAGAATTTTACCACATAGCCGGTCTCAAGTGGACATGGACACTTTAACACAATTTTTCGTCCGCAACAGGGGATAACAGCCCGGCAGCCAGAGTTATCGGCCCAAGCGAAGTGTATCTATGTGTGCCCTGATGTCTGCAGGCTTTAGCGTGTTATAAATAAATAACGGGGACTCCGGACCATTATCTTCCATTGCAGCCTCTGCAATGGGGGATAAAGGCCATTAGCAACCCTGGTTCCCAAAGCGGGAAGCGGTATGCTAAAAAATAGATTTCTCTCCCTACAGTAGGAAGAAAGGACAATCCTTTTCCAAGATGGCCACCATGTAAAGAGAAGGCGGGGCTTCGTACAGAGCCCCTCTTCCCTTTCTATGGCAGCCTGCAGAACCCTATGACCATATTACCACAAGCACATTTTTTTTTCCCTTTCAAACCTATCCTACTTTCGAATACCTTTACCACAGAGCCAGTCTCAGGTGGACATGGCCACTTTAACACCATTTTACGTCCCTCGCGGTCATGGTCAGTAGGCAGATTGTCCGCATCATGACCTTATGCCATGACCCAGACAATCTGGCTACTGCCACGGCCACAGGCTATACCTCAGTCACCAAAGGTATATAACTATTTTTTGTACCTACATTATGACAATTGTCAAAAATTAAAACACAGGCACATTTGCAAAACCATGCTTTAATGTCCTCATGAGTTTGCTCGAAATCCGTCCATGTTTTATTTTTTCAAAAGTGTCAAAATGTATGTACATACAATAGTCATAAAACTAAGCCCCCATTTAACAAAATCCATTGAGTCTTTACACAAACATTGAAGACTGGGTCTATAATCTTTCTCAAAGATTTTTTCCACATTCGTCAAATAGCAACAAAGTTATAAGCCATCTAAAAATGAGACCGCCCCTCTAGAGAAAATTCCACCAAACTTTAGAAAACCATTTATATCTAGATCCAAAATCATTTTGCCAAATGTTGGGCAGATTCATCAAATGACACATTTATATGCCTTTACAATATTTTGAGACTCCCCCTCTAATGTTGCCCCCTTTTGACAGAATCCCACAAAACTTTGCAAAACCATTCAGGATTAGCTCTAGAATAAAATTGCAAAATTACATGCAGTTTCAATGAGTGGCGCTAAAGTTATAAGCCATCCAAAAACTGCTTTTCCCCAACCCTGTAATGCAGAAATAGGTTGAAGTTTCCACAGACACCACAGGACTGCCCCAGGACATCTGGAGTGTTCGCAGACTGTCGGGGGTGAAACAACCTGTTTTTTGGCTTCTTATGGGCATATCCCATCCCATCAATGCAATGTTTTTTTTTTTTTTTTTTTTCACCGCGCTCTTCGAACCCCAAAAAAAGTCAGCAAATCCAACATGGCGGGCGTTTCGTGGAAACCGACGCATTTCATGTTTTCTCACCACCCAATCAGGGACTGCGTCCCCATGTCAGCGGGCCATGCAAAAGTCAGCAAATTTGTCTCGGCCAATCAGAGGCCAGTTCGCGGACCGAACAGGGAAGTGAGTCCGCGGACCGGACATAGATATCACTAATTTGTTTGCCTTACATTTTGGTCATTTAAAATAAATGACTGGACAGATTCACACCAAATTAACAAAAGCACGCTTTTGGGACCAAGCCGCCGATCCTGCCGCAAATTTGGTGAAAATCCGTCCAGCGGTTTGGGCTGTAGGCGTGAGCAAAGTTTTTTCCCATTATGTCTATGGGAAAAAAAGACATTTTGGGACCCACCCTATAGCTTTGCGCCCCCCCCTTGACCAAACATCACCAAACTATATACTTATTTGGCAAAGTTTGGTGAGGATTCGTCCAGGGGGAGCGAAGTTATAAGCCACCCAAAAAGTGCTCTTCCTATGGGTTTAGCAACTTAACCATAACTTTGCTCCCCTTGGACGGATCCTCGCCAAACTTTACAAAAAATGTATATGACCGACTCTGAATTTCTTTGCAAAGTTTGGGGAGGTTTGGTCTAGGGGGGGCAAAGTTATAGGGGGGTCCCAACATTTCTTTTTTTCCCATAGACATAATGGGAAAAAACTTTGCTCACGCCTACAGCTCAAATCGCTGGATGGATTTCCACCAAATTTGCGGCCAGAGAGCGGCGGCTTAGTCCCGAAAGCATGCTTTTGTTAATTTGGAGTAAATCTGTCCAGTAGTTTTTTTTTACAATGACCAAAACGTAAGGCAAAAAAATAAGTGATATCTATGTACGCTCCGCGGACACACTTCCCTGTTCGCTCCGCGGACAGGACCACGATTGGTTAATCGGCTTGCGACATGTCCGCAGACACGCAACGTGTTCGCTGATTGCCTGCAGTGAGGTGTGAGGTGCGTCACATTGTTTCAATGTGCCCACCATCTTGGATCCGCGGACAGCGCGGCGGCGAACAGAGGCAAAATGCAATTTTGGGGAGTGTGTTGGTGTGCAGGAGTGCTTCGAGGAGGGTTCGTGAGTAAGAGATGGGTCCAATACTGTAATTGTTTACGTGGCAGGTGCCCCTGATGCGTTTGCCATCTCCGCGGTCTTCATAATAAATGCACTACTAGCTATTTTACTTTAGTATGATGTTGGTTTTAGGTTGTTATTAGAGCATTGATTGTAACTAATATCCCCTATAAGCAGCCCACATACCACAGTCAAAATGTTTGGTAGCATAGGTGAATTGTGCTGCATTGGTCATGCAGCCAAACCTCTAGGACCTGGCCACAACCACCACAGCATAACACACCCATAGAATCAAACACCCATCAAATATCACAACCAAAACGTTTGTGTACTGTTTCATTTGTAGAGTTTGTATGTGTAGTTTTGGCTAGGCTATGCAGTTAAGATTGTAGAGTTTGTAACAAGGACTGTGTCATAAAATACCCATGGAAGTAAAAATTTTGGATTATGGTGTATGGTTAGATGTTTGCTTGAATGGGTGTGTTATGCAGCAGTGTTTGTGAGTCCATTTATTTTATACTTACTGTTTGAGTGTTTTGTGGTTGTATGCAGTTTTTTCATGACATGGATAATTGGACCAGACATACTTTTTTCAATCTCTGTGATAAAAGAAAAGATCATATGTTAGAGTAGGTAGTTCATAATGAGTTATTGCGTTGCATAATAGACATTTCTTTTTTTTTTTACCGTCATATTTAGTACTTTAAAAGTACTATAGTTCCAACCAGTGTACTGCGCAATTTGCTCAGTTTCTGTGTTTGTTTTATAAATCATTGGGTCTGTGGGAAAAAAAATCCATGCTGGATCATTGTTTTACTGTTTATTTCATGTTTCTTGCCAATCTGCTATCTGATGGCTTGTTGCAGATTTTTGAGGCAATTAGATACCTTTTGGCGTATTCTAATTGTTTATTTCTACTTTTATGCTATTCATCTATCTGTTGGGTTGTTGCAGATTTTTTGGTGTAGTTAGATACCTGTTGGCGTATTCTAACTGTGTATTTCTTGTTACATTTTAGTGGTATTTATTTATCTGTTTGCTTGTTGCAGAATCTTGGGGCAGTTAGATACATGTTGGCGTGCTCTAATTGTGCACAGTTTTGAAGTTCAAGTTTTGCTTATGTTAATACACAGATTACGTATTAAATTTTGGTTTTAAGAATATTAAGTAAGCGTTTACAAGATTTGCTGGTAATCTCTGCTTTAGAGTAATGGTACTATCATTACATTCATACCTTCCACAATTCTTTTTTATATCTGCAGTGTAGTGACCTGCATTGGTTGTGGCTCCTGCGTGGTAGATTATACCTATTGTTGTGAAGGTTTTCTTACCAAGTGATACTTGACCATGTGTGAATCCAGCAGCTTACAGTTGTTTTTGGTACCGTGTGCATTGTAACGTAAAAGCATTACTATTACGTATTTACTATGTGTCTGTATTTGTAAGGTGGAGCGATTATCTGAATTGCAGGTAGTACATAATCTGCCATGGTTTGCATTTTGTACAAGTTGCTGAATTGGAATGGATTCACAGTTAGGTATGGCTACAGACACGAAGCGTTCATTAGGGACTTGTTCCTGTGCCACGTGGCTGCAGAGAGTGCATGTATGTTTCCACATGTATGAAATCTGGAAGATTTCATTTATAGGTATGTTTTTGGTTTCCAGTACTTGTAGTAAGTACATTAGAAATTCTTGTGGATCTTCTTGTGAGTTTATAGTGAATTTGACCATTCCAGCACAGTAGTCCAATTCTTGTCTTATTCCATGAACACTGTAAGTGTTGTCAGAGTTGTTGGTTGCATTTCTATGAAGGACTAACATTTGCAAACACAATTGGTCTGTACTGTGTAAGTAAATGTTGTCAATAATTGGTGGCAATTGGAATAGAATATTTATTGCTACATTTGCATAGCAATTTACACCAGTTGTATTTGAAAATTTGAATGGACATGATAGTTGTCTGTCGAAGTCATTTGTTCGGAGTGTGTGTTGCTTCTTTGAAGAAGTAGTTGAGTTACTTTGACTAGTAGATTCTTCTTTGGTTGTGGTACTTGATGAAGTATTAGTTTCTTTTTTTTTCTTTGGAGCAGTTGCAGTGAGATCCTGTATCCTTTCAGTTTGAAGTAGATTTCTTTTACAACGTTTTGCTTTTTGTGGAACAGGATAGGTTTTTAGATGGGGGTGTAGAGTGAACGCAGTCTATTGTATTCTAGAATGCAAGGAATATCAGCATTTACTTTACTTGCATCAAAGTTTATTAGAAATAACCCGTCAAGTGTATGTAAGCGTGATAGTACTACATAGCTCACGCCTTCTTTAAAGACTATGCTACCAATATCTATCAATGCTTTATCTAGGGTAAGACCTTGTGATTTGTGAATGGTAACTGCGTATGCTAGAGTTAGTGAAAATTGTTCATACATGTCTTTGAAAAGAAGGAAGCGGGCTGTTGAGAGTGTCCTATCCTTTTAACTTCTGATAGTTTGTCAAAGAGAATATTGACAAATTGAATGTTGTTGTCACGTGGGTATGTTTGAAAGCCAACAACTGTACCAAGTGCTCCATTAACAAGTCCTTGCTCCATGTCAATGTTACGTTTAAGCATTACTCTACAGTTTAAAGATAATTTTAATATTTTCTCCAAACCAGCTGTGTTGGAGATAGAGTTTTCTAATGTATTTAGTCTTATTGTGGCTTGTTGACACATGGGTAGTTTCATACCATGTACGTCCAGTTTATCTGTGGAGCAAATTTCAATTATTGGTTGCATTTCTTTTTTCAACATTGTTTCGTTGAATTTTGAACAGCTTGCAAGAGTTGGCATCAAGGACATACAATTGACATTTTTGTGTGCTAATTGTTCCATGACATCAGTAGCACATGAGTTATGGCCATAGAGTGCATGGATGTGCCTGGTTTTTAATATTGATTGTGTTTCTTGAGAGAGTACACCAACTCTAATACTTTTTAAAATGTTGACGTATGTGTTAATTCTCTGTATTGGAAATGTTGCCAAAGGTTGACATTTCCTATGCTGCCAAGAGTTTTACGGCACAGTTTGTGCCCTAAGGTTTTAAAAATAGGTTCACCTTTCACTGGTGTCAATTGAAGAAGATCTCCGAAAACAATAATGTGTTTTCCTCCAAAGAGCTCTTCGTAGTCTGTTTCGAGGACCTCTTGTAATCTGAGGTGAATCAAAGCCAACATTAGGTTGGAGACCATGCTCACCTCATCTATTAGCAGCATTTTCATTTGTTTGAAAGCTCTGCGTAGTTCCATTGCAGCTTCTGTGGAAAGTTTTTAATAGTCTAATTTGTTTTGGTGTTCTATTGGAAGGGGTAGTAATCGGTGTAAAGTGACACCGCCTATGTTGTAGGCAGCTAAACCTGTGGGGGCAGTTACAACAGCTGACAGTTTGGTGTTTTTCAATTGTTGGATGAACTTGTTGATGATTTTCATTAAGAATGTTTTGCCTGATTGGCCACCAGGGGGCGCACGGATGAACAACTCCTTTGTGTGAGCTCTGTCCCGAGGTCCCAGAAAAGTGTATTGAGCCCCCACTTGAGACCCCCCCCCCTTAAGTACGCTCGACGGAATGGTGTGGGAGAGGATGTCTACCATGACATGAAAAAAAATCTGGCGAAAATCGTGCAAGTATTCCTGGAGAAACGTTGAAGGTCCCGATCGCCGGCTTAACTGCACAACGCACGTGAACTCCAGAAGACTACGGAGGTGACTGGAAACTTGTACGGGGATAGGAAGCTGGAGGGAAGCTGGAAAACGAAGTGGAGCAGGAACATCGATCGGAACCATCACGACCGACTTGAAAAGGCGATCACAAGCAACCAGTATCAAACACAATACGACGCCTCTACGCGGTGAGTTGAATCCAACCCCAGACTGCAACACTACACGGCCCCGGCCCTCTCAGCCCTATCGCAGCCCATAGCGGCGCCGCTTTAACATACCCGGCACTCCGCGCGGAGAGTCAGCCACGTCCAACCGGACCCATCGTGAGAATTGGCATTAGACCCCAGGCGAGAACAATACTATTAGAGCGGTTGCGAGGGCAGAGTGACCGCACCCCCAAATCTGGAAGGAGGGATTTCGCAAGTATCCCCAGCCAACATAAAAAATATCATACTATAACGGAGGCCTCGCAAGCGAAAACACATGGAATATACGGCAGGAGACGTAAGATAAGCCTTAGGCACTCTGTGAACCTTGCATATTAATTGGAATTGAAAGAGGTGAGGCATTGAATGAAAGTAAAGACCGTAATACACTGATATACGCGTGGAACCATGCAGGATCCACCCACAGAGAGCGTCACCCCTCAGAAAATTAGAAGACAGATAGAGACCAAATTCAGAGAAATCAAGAGTGCAAACGCTCCCTTTGACCAAGTAATTAGTGCTCCTCACCCAGTGGCACATATCTCAGGGCGGACAACAAGAGACAAACAACCTCACCAGGACTCCCCCAAACCTGGGGCGTGTGCCTCCTCCCATACTCTCCTGGTAGTCGTAGCACCCAAACTTGAGAAGCGGCATCGGGCATCTTGAACGAAGTGTATGAATGCGAAACAGAAGCTAGCCACCTATGCTTACAACCTGACTGCTTCCCACCCCACTGACCCCAGGATGGCTTCCACATCGACTGTGTGTGCCGAAACTGCCGCCACCAAAGGGGACATAGTGGCGCTACTGAGTGAAATAAAAAATATGAGTGCCAGTATTGGCGGCAAAATTGACAAGCTCACGCAACGGCTGGATAAAATAGAAGACAGGGTTGAAGGAGTGGAAAACAACCAAGCCTCAATAGACACTTTAGAAACGCAACTGGCCACAGAATAACGAGTCTAGAGGAGAGAGAAGAGGAAATCAAGCTTAAGATGGACGATTTGGAAAATCGAGAGAGAAGGAATAACCTTCGCATTTTCGGAATCCCAGAGCAGGAGGGGGAGACGGAGGCAGACCTTAAAACAACGCTTCACAATATTATCAAACTTCTCTTAACAGATGACGACATTGATGAGCCCAAAATGGAACGCATCCATAGAGCAGGTGGCCCGCCTGAGGGCCCGAGGTCAGTACTTGAGCGGTTCCACCGCTACCAAGACCAGAGTCCTTGAGAAAGTGAGGAGTGGAGGCACCATCACCCTAGGGGGAGCGGAAATAACAATCTATCAGGATCTCTCCTCCCTGACCTTAGCTCTCAGGAAAATGTGTAGACCCCTCACAAAGTGGCTGAAAGAACGAGATACCCGATACAGATGGGGATACCCCTTCTCCCTCTCCTTTGAACACGAAGGCACAAGGAACAGACTGAACTCAGAAAAAGATATTAAAACATGCATATCGGATTTGCTTGGAACACAGGACCATGGAGAAGATCGACAGGAATCTGAAATAGAGGGGAGGGCATGGCATACCCAAGGCCCAACGCGTAAAAGGGTGAAAGGTTTGAGGAAATATCGTAGAGGCAACATATCAACGGATGGCGGCGAGTGAATTTCAATAATCATGGAATGTTTGACATACTTGTCGCTTGATAATGATGAGCATGTACATTGTCTGAGGTAAGATTTCAATGACTGATGCTCGAACTGGAATTCCAAGAAGATACCAAAGAGGGAAAGATGGGGGCTCAATTAGTAATTTGTTGTATTATTTTTTGTACAGGGACCGTGAGGTAACACTCCCCCACTAGTGGTTTGGTGCCCAGACAGTTTCGTCAACTGAAACCGGTTGAACGCCACCACATGGAGGGAGGGGGGAGGCAACAGGAAGGGGAACACGGGCTAAGGGGAAAACTGAAGAATGGACAAGTGCAGAATACCGAATGCATACAAATGTCACGTGGCTACCTGAAATTAGAACAAGTCGGCAGACACTAATGAATGATGTGAATAATCTCGGACTATATAAAGATGGCCACCACTGAATCCCAAAGCAGGGGCTCCATAAGGGTGGGAACACTCAATGTCCAGGGTCTTAACTCACCGACCAAGAGATCACTGGTCTGTAGGGAATTTCGTCGCACAAAAATTGACATCTTCCTCTTGCAGGAGACCAAGTACATGAAAGGTGATGAGAGGCCGGTACTGTGGACACGGAGTGGAATAGCATTCTGGGGCTCAGGCCCATTGAGGAAGGGGGGTGTGGGAATTCTCATTAGGAAAGGAATCGATTTCAATATTGCCAAGACCTGGTCAGACATGGAGGGTCGCGCTTTACTAGTGACGGGAACCATTGGAAACGTGCCCATCACAATTGCCACAATTTACGCCCCTAATGTGAACCAGATGAGATTTCTCGCTAAAACAATCCCCAAAATCATGTTAGAATCCTCTGGACATGTCATCTTGGGAGGGGATTTCAACATATGGGCCGACCCCACACTAGACCGCAGAACTACGAACCCCACACCACAAGACACTACAAGCCAGCCAAACAATAGTTTTGCCGAAATGATGAATCTGTATGGTATGGTTGATGTATGGAGACAAATGCACCCCAATGAGAAAGCCTATATGTTCTTTTCGCCCCCACACAATACCTTTACTCGCATTGATTACATTTACCTCACCAAAGAAGTCCACAATCACTCTACACACTCAGAGATTACCCCACTCACATGGTCTGACCATGATATGGTCACCATCGATGTCCATTGCGAACATCTCCCGCGTAAAAATGGAAAATGGAGGTGTAACGAAACCCTGTGGAAAGACCCTGTCTTCCAGACGGAGTTGGAAACCGAAATTACTGAATACTTTAGAATTAATAACACAGGTGAGGTATCGAAGCAAGGTATTTGGGATGCGGGGAAAGCAACCTGGAGAGGTATCCTTATAAGAGAGGGCGCTCAGAAAAAAGAGAGAGAACATTGATTGAATACAGAATTAGAGAGGAAATCCACTGGCTTGATAAAGAGGCAAAAGAGGGGGACCCCCCCAGACCAGAGCAGGATAGATGAGGCAAGGAAGAAAAGAGAGGAACTCCGCCTTGTAGAACATGATCAAATCACCCGCAAACTCCGGCTATTAAAGTAAAGGTTCTATGAGAAAGGGGATAAAGCGGACGCATTATTAGCGGCCAGACTGAGGGAACAAAGGGCAGAACGCAGGGTCCGAGAGATTGTGGATGGGGGGCCCGACACGGATGTTAGCAAAACTACTATCCCTGAAGCATTCGCAGACTTTTATGAAATGCTGTTTACCCCAGAGACAGTCCCGAACTCGCACGACATTGAGTCATATTTAGACAACATAGCAATGCCCAAAATAAACCCCACAGAGTCAGCCTGCCTGGAAACCCCCATAACGGGGGAAGAAATACAAAATGCGATAAAAAGATTGACCCTAGGTAAATCCCCAGGAGAGGATGGATATACGGCTGGCTTTTACAAGTCATTTAGCGCCCAACTTACCCCTTTCTTGGTCGAGCTATTTAACAAAATACTGGAAACAGGTAAACCACCTGACTCCTTTGCTAGGGCCCTTATCACGGTGATCCCGAAGGAGGGAAAGAATCCCAAAAAATGTGGATCGTATCACCCCGTATCTTTGTTAAATGTAGACGCAAAAATCTATACGAGAGTCCTTGCTGCCAGAATTGAATCACATATGCCCCATCTTGTTCACCCCGATCAAGTGGGCTTCATACTAGGCCGGCAAGGAGCCAACACTATGCGCAAAACATTACACCTAATACATGCCTCTGCAAGCATGGTGGGAGACCCAACCTTGCTATCCATTGATGCAGAAAAAGCTTTTCACAGGGTCAACTGGGACTTTATAATGTGCCTCCTGCGCAAGAATGGTATAGGACCCAGGTTTAGAAGGGGAATCCAGGCAGTATATACAGCACCTAGAGCCTCGGTATCCGTCAACGGAGAATATTCCAGATGGTTTGAACTAAAGCGAGGTACCAGG
Source organism: Ambystoma mexicanum (assembly GCF_040938575.1). NCBI lineage: Eukaryota > Metazoa > Chordata > Amphibia > Caudata > Ambystomatidae > Ambystoma > Ambystoma mexicanum. The sequence continues at coordinate 255,478,100 of NC_090924.1, read as the reverse complement.
CAAGGATGCCCAATGTCAGCTATTCTGTTTGCCCTCTCGCTTGAACCACTCACACAAATGATGAGAGGCGACACACAGATAGAGGGAATCCATTTAGGACAGGCAGAGTATAAAGTGGCACTTTATGCTGACGACATACTCCTGCATCTGACCAGCCCAGAGACGTCCGTCCCCAGAGCCATGATCCTCCTCGAAGAATATGGGCGCATTTCCGGTTTTAAGATCAATCGCGCCAAATCAATTCTGTTCCCTCTGAAAGGGTCTGTCGAGGAAAATGAAATCATATATTCCCCTCTTGGCTTATGCATCGAGCACAATGAATTGAAATACCTAGGGATACAAATTACAAAGAGCATAGAAGCCCTATACGAAGCCAACTTCCCTAAACTCCTTGAAAACATCCATGTGGACCTCGTTAGAGGGAACAAATTGACAATATCCTGGTTAGGGGGCCTTAACGCAATAAAAATGGTCTGTCTCCCTAGATTCCTATACCCCTTTCAAATGCTACTCATCCACATTCCAGAGAGCTACTTTCTAGAGGTTAAGAGGGCAATCCTACAATTCCTGTGGCAAGGGAAGAAAGCAAGGATAGCATATTACACTTTGACACTACCCAAGGAAAAGGGCGGGGTAGGCCTCCCAGACCTCAAACAATATTACAAGGCAGCCCAGTTACGAGTGCTAATCCCCCATTTACGAAACCGGAGCGAACCACAATGGATTGCAATGGATAATCATTACTTCCAGCCGGCAACGGTCTCAGGGTGGTTGTGGGCCCCAAGAAACAGAATACGGGCTAGATCAGAGGGGCATCCGATATTGGCAATTATCTGGGATATATGGGAAGAGGGCGCAGAGACGAAAAAGATCACCACATGGCCGTCACCCCTAAGCCACTTATGGTCCCCGGGCATAAATAATCATATCCCTAACATTGAGAGATTCCAGACTTGGTACGAGGCGGGATTGGAGAGGGTGGGTCAGCTGGTGCGGAGCGAATCCTTCATAACACTCCTGGAGCTAACAGAGGCACTAGGAATAGGAGTATTGTCCACATTCCACTATTTACAGATAAAAGGAGTATTGACCAAACAGGAATGGAAGGAGAAATTGAGTAGAGAACTCACCCCCTTTGAGAAAATACTCGATTCCAGAACAACCATGAAGGGCCTAATTTCCATCATGTACAAGACATTAATAGAGGCGGGAAAAGGAAACACAGAACATCTCAGGGTAAGATGGGAGAGGGACCTGAGGATAGACATAGATGGGGATACGTGGGATAAGATGTGCCGCGCAACATTCAAAACCTCAAGATCCTCTCAATATAAAATACATGCTGTTAAGCTCTTACACAGGTGGCAATATGATCCAAGCAGGCTATCCAAAATGTATCAAACAACTAGCCCCTTGTGCTGGTGTGAATGTGGAATGATTGCCGATTATTGGCACATGTGGTGGGAATGTCCACGAATTAGGGTTTACTGGGACGAAGTCCTTGGGTGGATCAGGGCCGTAGAGGGTATCCAGAGACTATCAGACCCTTACCTAGTTCTCTTTGGGTTTGAAAAAGATGAGGATGAATGGAGAAAAGTACAGGGCCTGGCCCCGCATCTGTTGCTTGCCGCTTGAGCGCTCCTAACAATAAAATGGAAATCCCCCATGACCCCTTCCGAAAAAAAGAATGGGTTAATGTGGCAATGAATATGTGCACTATGGAGAAAATAACGGCATCCTTGCATGGTAAGTCATCTCAATGTGATACTCTATGGGCAGACTTTCTGGATAAATACCCCCCTGAGGTAGTGAAGGGGGCAGACACCGCCCAAGCTTAGTTTGAATTAAGCGCCCCCACGGTAGAGTAATGACACCCTCTTCAATCCCAGAAATACACGATTACATGTCACAGAGAAAGACCAAAGAAACTGAACTGAAAAAGCAAGAGCGCCCCCCAACAAAGGAGATCCCAAATAAAAAGGAGTAAAATATCAAATACAGAACCCGTAGACACATTAAAATTAGAATATACGCACAGACATGCATTAATTTAGGAGTTGTAGACCCAGCCGGGGGGGTGGGGGAGTGGGGGAGCAGGAGGGGGGGAATTGATCAAACGAGAACGAGAGAAGTAACTCGTTGTGCTCTGTCAAAATTAGTCGCCAGTTCGACCTGTGAATGTACGATACTATGTCAGGGTACCAACAGGTACAATATTCTTACGTTCCTTTGTTGTTCACTTCCTATTTGTTTGCTTTTCTAACAATATTTTGACGTACAATTATGTATGTATGAACACTCATTGTTTGCTTACTCTCGAATGCGAGAAAATGGTTCTTTTTCTTCTATGTAAAACCTAATAAAATTAAATTAAAAAAAAAACGAATGTTTTGCCTGAACCAGCTTGACCACTCACGTATAGCAGTATAGGTTTGTAGTCTTGGCAGGTACAGTTTTTATTTTCATGTTGCACACCATGTTCAATTTTTTTTGTAATTTCTCGGAAAATGCTACGCTGCTCATTGTTCAGATGTGATTTCAGTACAGCAAAGTCTTCTGTAGCTTGTTCATACTGACACATGGTGTTTTCTACTTCTGTCATGGCTAATTCTGCCCCATTTGCTATTAGTGGCTGTCCAAGTGGTTCATGGCTTCCTGTTACAGAAGGTTGACTACTGTCAGGAGTATCCACTTCTAGTTGGGCCTGGAGTTCTTCATGTTGCTGTTCATTGTGCAACATTGTTTGGTACTGTGTAAAGTTTACGTCTGTTATAGTGCTTTCATTTGCTTTGAAAGCGTCTTCATAGGAGTGATATGTATCCAGTAACTCTTCTTCTTTTCGCCATGGTTTAAAAAGTTGTAGCAGGGACATGTAATACAGTTCTTTATGTTGAGGAGTTTTTAATGACAAGTGTATATGATTAATTAAGATGCGTTTGGTAAGTTTCACTAAGCTGCCTTCACAATTGACAACTATGTATCTACCTTTTTTTTCATCTGGTTTATATTATTTTTGAATGTGAAGTTTTGGGCTACATGGTAGAGACACATGGTTTTCAAAGTGCTACTCCTGTTTGGATAGTATGTGTCTAGTGTTTTCCAAAATGTCTTGGCTGTTGGGATCATTTTTGGCTATTGTTTCTATGTCCTCATATGATTTGAGAACTCTTTTTCTAGATTTAGCAGCACCAAGACTTAGCCATACTATATTGTCAGATTTTCCATACAAGGCAGTACCGGTTAAACGGTCTGCAGCTTCATAGCAGCCACATTCTCTATGAGAGAGCATTGTTATGCCGTACAATTTCTGTGATAGTGTTTTGTCAGATGATGTGTCATCCCAGAGGTCCTGAGTTTCTGTTTTCTCTGCTTTGGTTAAGTAGGCTGTGACATGTCGTGCAACTGCAGTGGAATTGTCTGCAATGTACTGCACATCTATGTTTGCATTCCATAGGAGGGCAATGATTGCATTGTAATCATTGATGTATTTTGATTCTTCTGTTCTTTTTATGTAATATGTGTTCTTAGGTGATTTACCTTTGACACTATGTCTGACTGAAGACATGACGTTGTTTACTTGACCTGTTGCTAAAATTGGTCTAGGGAAACCAAAGCGGCATTTGGTGTAGTATTTCCCTTTTTTTAAAATATTTGCGACGACAATATTTCCCACATTTGTGTCTTTGAAATTGTAAAATATGTGCATGAAGGTCACTATGTGTTGTTTGTGAAGGGATTTCACAAGTGACATATTTTTGGATGAACTGCAAGACAGTGGCATCACTGTCTTGACCAAATTTAGGAGCATCTGTAATCCATAATAAGCATGTGGATGTGTGGTGCTCCTCTGGCTTGGTATTCCTTTGTCCAAAAGAAGTGTTAAACTTCTCTGAGGTGAGGAACAGTCTTATTACAAATAAAGTGTAGCATAGCAATGAAGCAATAATTGAAATATCTTGCTACTTGACAGTTTCTAGAGAGCAGAGTTCTCCTGGTGTTTTTATATCTATGTTTGTTTTGTTTTTGTTTGCTATGCTTAGGAAATCGTGTAAATCTTCTCATGCATATTCTGCACAACTTAATGTAACAAACCAAGTGGGTGGGCCAAAGTATCTTATCATACAGCGTACATCTCTGTGACGTCGGAACCAGTATTCTTTTGTACCACGCATGTTTGCTAAAAGATTTGTAATACTTGACTGTAAAACCTCCTCTTTTTCTTGCACTTTTTGTAATAATTGCGTAGCTGATATATTTTGAAAATGGGTACCTGATTTTAATGTGTGTGCAACTCTGTAGCATAGAGTTGCTAGTTCACTTTCAAAGAGAAGGTGGAATATGTATTCCACGTTTTGTCTGAATCAGGGGTCGTCAGAATACATTCTTAAAGAGCGATATTCTGATGCTCTTATCTGTGTGGGTCTATCATCGTACCTTCCTCCTTTTCCAGTAAGAAAGAGTAGAGGAAAGGCCCGTGCTTCTATACTTTTTTCCCATATGCTGATTGGAGATCCTTTGGCTTGTCGCATTTGATACGTTTCCAGTGCCTCATCTATAGTGTCTTTAGAGTTTAAATGATGAATTGTATAATGGTCTAAAATATTGGGTTCTGTAGCAGGATTCTGAAGTTGAAATTGACCAGTTTCTGGTGACTCTTGAATTATTTCAATGGTTTCTCTCACGTTTTCTTCAATATTAATATCTTTGTATTATTAATTGTTGTTTTTTAGATATTGCAGGGCTTGTCTAACTTTATGCAAGTCCATGAGTTGTTGCCAATTTCTTTTGTCTTTTGTAGGTACGCCATTTACTAAGATAATTAAACATTGATCTATTGGCTGTTGCACTCCTAGAGTGTGTACATTTTCTTTGAGATCTAATGGTAAATAAACTACTTTGCCACAAATGCCTTTCGCTAATTCAGAGTTAGGTAATTTTGCTATTTTTGGTTGAAGGTGTATTATTGCTTGAAATGGGTGCACTGTTTGAATTATGATGCTCTCATATAAATTTAGTTATGGCAGGGGTTTTGGTGGTGGGAATAATTCCAAGTTATTTGTGATAGCACGTGAAGGTGTTTGGTTGTTGTCAAGTTTTGCAGTGCAGTAATTGCAAAGTATTAAGGGGTCAGTAATTTCGTATTTGTTTTCTGCTATCAGGTAGAGAGCTAATTGGAACCATTTCTTCATTGTCTTCTATTTTGTACGTTATGTCTACAGTTTTTGTGCTCCTTTTATAAAAAGTTCTGCGGCAACACACACACACATGGTTTGGTACTTCAGTGGAGGTACTTTTAAAGTTTAGCATTTATTTTTTGTATGTGTTTAATAGAAGGTTGCTATTTGTAAAGTAGTTGCTAGTTTGTTGTAAAGCTATTGCATTTTGTAAGTGGCTTGCACTTCCAAAATATGTTCTCTGGATATGCTCTATTTCTTCGAGTAGTTGTTTGGCTGTACCATGTAGAAGATTGTTATTTAAATTGGCTAGTGCAAAAGCAGGACTTTTAGCATAGCAGAGTTTATGGACCAGATTTTTATAGTTGAATGATGTGTTGATATCATTTTGATATGATGGATGGTGCTTTTGCAAATAGGTCCTGAAATGCAGGCTAATGAATGTCCTTGTAGTCCTGTTTTTTGCGCACTGGACAGGCATCCATATTTTGTAGTAGTTTCATTTTGAAATTGTCTTTACTTTTTACATATTGATTGAGGAACTGGCGTAAAGTTTTGAAAGATTTTTTGGCAATGTTACACATTGATGTGCATGGCCATTTGTAGACCGGACATTTTGGTTCAGTATAATGGAGTGGTGATACTGAGTTTTCTGGGTATATTTTTGTGAGCAGAGTTTCTTGTTCCATAATGGTGTTATTATGTTTTTCATACCCTCGTCCACTGCTGTGTATTGCAATTGGGTTTGTTTGTTTTTGTTTATAGGCGGCTCCATTAAAATATGGTTATGTGCTCATGGTGTGACTCCATTCACCTTCACAGATGTTTAAGAAGCTATTTTTGTTGATATTCCGTTTATTGAGAAGTCTTTTTTGTAGTTTAGTAGTTAGTTTTGTTAGTGGTTTCATTCTGTTTAAAACTAAAGTAAATAACTTCCTTTTGAGAAGGATTGCACTGTCTATGAGAGCTTCTAGGATACATTTTCTATGGTAGGTTTTAAGGGTTGTGCATGATTTCTCTCCTGTTTTTATAAGGTTCTGAATGACACTGTGGCAGAAGATTTTTTGTAAAATATTTTTTTTGGTATGGTTACTTGCCACTACATCAAGATTTATAGGTGCAGCGTTAGCAGTAGTGGTAGCTGAAGTCTTGTTAATCACTTTCTGTTTTGTTTTACATTTTGATAGAGGAGGCAAAGTTTCTGTAGTGGAAGCTTGTTTTGTTTTGCTTAATGACTGTATTAGCTGTTTTCTTTGAACTTTTTGTACAAAATCTGCTAGAGAAGGCGGCTTATTTTGGACACTTTTATTTTGATTTGCTCTTCTTCTGCGTTGCTTTATACGGAGTTGCTTTGTGGTAGGCATTCTTTGGGGTCGGTTGGAGAAAAAAAGAAAGTGTGGGTTGGGCTGTTGTGCAGTGTATGCGTGCTTTGTACATGAGTGTCTGAGTATGATGGTAAGGATGATTGTGGAAGTGTGTGATTGTGCAATGGGCAGCTACATCAAGTTGGGAAGGCTATTCTTGTATTTGTGTGTTACTATACTGGGCTGCAGATGACAATATAAAGTATGCAGCTGATAAGGGGAAGCACTAATGCTACATCTAATGGTGCAGGGTTAATACACTTGTTTGTTCTAGAATACTAAAATGTTAGTGTGTTTGAGTAACAGTTAGAATATTATGTTAGTATTGTACTTACTTTTTTGTATGGAAAGAGTAGGTTTCTTCTAAGTTCTTGTTCGTACTTCAGACGCTGCTGCTTTTCAGGAGAGTGGTCTTCACTGAAATTGTAAAAGAAAGAAGTTAGTGAATATGTGTGTTTATAGCACTTTTGTTAATGTAGATTTTGGGCCTCATTCCGACCCAGTCGGTAGGGGGTTAACGGTGCCGGTAGAGCTGCCCGTGTCATTAACCCCCTACCGCCTCCTTACAAGGTCTGCTCTCGGGACCCGCTAAGGACGCCTGGTAAAACCAAGCATCCTTAGCAGGTTGTGGGATGTATTTACCCACTTATGCTCTGCTATGCTGCATCACTCTGTTATGATGGTGGTGCCATGAACAGCAAAATGGCATCAAGCCCTTGTGCATGCCAAAACCCCCTGAAAATCGCGCTTTTCAATGCACAAAAAGATGGCTGCCCAATCTGCCACGCATGTTGTCAGTGGTGGAACAGAGCTCTCACTTCTGAAATGTGTCACTGGGCTCCACAACAATTGAAAGTGGAGTGCAGAAGGAAAAAGCAGTGCTTTGCTAAATGAAACACCAGATCTTGCTTTAAATCGCTTTTTCTTTGTTGCTGAAACTTCAGAATACCGATACAGAACACCTTCAAGTATTACAAATTCTTGCTGGATGCTACAATTCACTTAGTTTAAGAATTCATTGTGAATTTACAAGGTCCTGAAAAGCTGAGAGCATAAAGAGATTTCAACAGCAAAAGTGGCCTGCCTGTGGATCTGTCAGAAATCTCTGTGCAGTAGAATGCTGCTGTGATGACAGCTGTCAGGGCCCTGCCTGATTAAACTTTAACATGGATAAACTGAAAATCAAATGTTTGCAATCTAAGAGGCCTGTTACTGATAGTAACTCATATTGTAATTGTTTTGATCCCATGATTTAAAATCTTGAATGAGAATTCTAGATGCTACTTGATCCAACAAGTTGTTTTGTGCTAAGGAAAGGGCCACAGAATTTAACAATTAATTTAAACCTGGCTGAAGCTGCAGAACTTGAATAACAGGTTTCTCACAGAAGGAATTTCTTTCCCCTCAGCAGGAAATCACAGAAAAGTGTTAATTACAGAGCAGGAAAGAACCTGGTCTACATAGGCAAAAGGGAATAATGAAAAGCTGCAGAGCAGGAAATTCGAAGTATGAAGACAGTCGTAAATGACCTCTGCAAGGAACCAACTTGGAGGATGGCTCCTGGGCTTCCAGGGAGGGACCAAGGGGTGGAGTAAAACAATTATTTGTTGCTTAACATGGACAAAGAACATATTTTAAAATGACTGATAACTTACTGTTGAAAATTGTGAAAAATATAAAAATAACAGAGAGGTTAATGTAATTTCTAGATGCACGGGTGAAGAGGCACCAGAACTGTGTGACAGGTTCTGGACAGAAATGGCAAGAAATGTGATTTTACACAAAATGTATTTCAGCTAGAAATGTGAAACTTTCTACACTTATTCCCATGTTAAACACGCACACTTGTAGAAATTTGCTTAGAAATTGGACATTGTGTTCCTAGTGAAAAGAGCAAAATTCTGTGAAAAGCGGAGAAAAGATCCCACAGCTACGGGGTTTTGAGGAATAGCTGCTAGGTAAAATATGTAATCTGTATATGTGATTTTCATAGAGGTTGCACATGTGGAAATATGTATCGTGCCAAAAGTAGATTTTATGTTCCAGGGGCCAGGGGTGGATATTCAGCCTCATAAAATCCCATCATAAAGATGACACTCTGTTTCTCTCCTCCTATCAAGGCAGAGGGGAGACTTTGACCCAATCACCTTTGAAAGGGCAAGCTCAGGCTAAACCGGCCCACACCCCCCCTTTATGATGTCCTTTCATAGCATAAATAGGGACAGCTCACCACACATAAGGTGGCCACTGCTTGGCATATGCCCCCCCTTCTCCATGACACCACAAGTGGACAAAGGCCCGAGGTGGGTAGAGGGGTTAGAGGATTTCAACACATTCAGAGACGCTGCGGGGGAAGAGAAATCACTGAGACTGCGGAGTATGTTCTTAAACCTAGCAGAGAATGACATCAAAGTCCTTCTGAAAACCATTCCAACTGCCGAACAAACTGACTTCCCAGCACTAATTACAGCCCCGAACAAGAGGCTGGTAATCGAGCCCAACAGGGACTATGAAAGGTACATATTTAATCAGTGCACGCAAAGGATTGACGAGACTGTTGATGAGTTCATCACACGCCTACGAATAAAAGGAGCGAACTGCCAATTTCATGCTTTCTCGCTTGATGAAGCCATACGCCTAAGAGTCATCGAGGGATGTGTATCCCAGACCCTAAAAAAGCAACTCCTCAAGAAGCCAATCACCATAGAGAAGTAAGTGAGATGGCTAGAATTCTAGAAAGGGTCGACAAACAAGTAACACAGATGACAGGCAACACCTCGACGAAACATGACTAGAATGAAATGATAGCGGCAATGCAGTCCAACACCACCAGAACAACAGAGAGACCCTCCAACTCCAACTACTGGATGACACCAAGAATCCAACGCCAGTGCTACCGCTGTGGGATGGCTTTCCCCCATGCAGGGACCTGTCCCGCACTATCCCAGAGATGCGGCAACTGCGGCAGGGAAGGACACTTTCAGTCAGTCTGCAGGGAAGCCAGACAATTTCCGACACAACAAATGCATGTAGCCCCTCAATACAAAGTACCCAGCAGGAACCCACAATCCCAGACGTACCAAACGCGCCCCTATCAGCAAAACCCAAGAAGATATGTCAGAGTCCCACATAAGAGATGAATATGATGGACCCCCAACACACCAAAACTACTATGGGGCAGAACAGCAAGGATTTGACTACGAAGTCAATCAATCTGACCAATATGACGAGTATGTCAATATCATAATGGATGAAGCACCCAAAATACTGGTAGAAATAGGAGGGAGACAGTTCTGCTTCCTAGTCGACTCAGGACCCACCGCCAACATAATGGGAGAGAAGGAGTTTCACCAAATCCCTGACAAACCGGCCCTTACACCATCCATCTCAAAGATATATCAATGGGGCTCCTTCAGCCGTCGACTCATCCACGGCAACCACTCCACGACAACATGCATTCATGTCATTCACAGTCCGACCAAAGGGAGATGCCTTCTAAGCTATAGAACTGCCTCTTGCCTAGGACTCATAGACATACATGTCCAAGAAGGAGACAAAATCCACTCAACAGAGCCAACGCACGAGACAAGAGACAATGGGCCTCATTACGACCCTGGCGGAGTGGGTTTACGCCAGAGGTATTCGCGGCGGACCCGTCCGCCCCACTACGAGTTCCCGTAGCGCCATGGAGCGTTTTCCGCCTGGTTTTCCCGGGCGGAGAAATCCATGGCGCTACGGGACCTTGTTGTTAATTACGCCACCGTATTTTACGGTGGCGTAATTAACGCCTTCCCCACTCCCATTATACCCTATGGGGCAAAAATGGGAATGGGGAAGGGTAAAATGGGGAATGGGGATTTACCGCCCCGCCAAGGTCGGAATGGGGCGGTAAATCCACCAACCCCCATGGCGCTATCGGCAGCTTTCCGCCGTGCTCCATGGTGCATTTGGCGCCACGATTTCCGCCAGGGTCGTAATGAGGCCCAATGTGTTTAACATCTAAAGCGGACCTGCCCGAGCAGACACGATGTCGAAGGACACCATCATGATTGAATTCCCACTCATTTGTAAGGGCCTAGGGAAAATGAAAGGAATGCCTGTGAAACTTCACATTGTCCCCAACGTCCGACCCGTCCCACAACATCCGAGGAGGGTTGGTTTCCATTTGCAAGCTGCAGTGTTGGCTGAACTCAGACAACTCCTAGAAGATGGAATCATCGAACCAGCTACAGGTCCGACCCCATGGGTCTCCTCGTTAGTAATGGTGCCAAAAGATGGAGGATGGCTCAAGTCCACTCTCTTCTCCAAACTCGACCTAAATCAAGGATACCACCAGATTGTACTCCATCCAAAATCGAGAGGAATCACCACCTTTGCCACGCACAATGGGCTCTTCCGTAAACAAGCGTTTAAATTTCGGCATATCATCAGCCGTGGAAATTTTCCACGAGGCCATCAGACAAGTCATTCGACCAATAAGAGGTGCACTGAACTACAGTGACGACATTCTTGTGTATGGACGATCTAAAGAGGAACACGACGTCGCCCTTCAAGCCACCTGCAAAGCCATCGAAGACGCAGGTCTCACCCTAAACGTTGACAAGTGCCAATTCAGCAAATCCAAATAAAAATTCTTCTGACACATTTTCTCTGCAGACGGAATTACCCCAGACCCCAAGAAAGCTGCCACAATTTTCAACCTCCAAGAACCGAGACAAATTGCGGAAGTCAGATCATTCCTTGTCATGGCAGGATATTGTGGCAGATATATACCACATTACCCCACAATCACCGAACCACTCCGGAAGTTACTCCAAAAAGACATGCTCTTCGCCTGGTCAGCAGAATGCCAGGAAGCCTTCGACAGCATCAAACAGTCTTTGGCGGAAGACAAGAAACTCGCCTACTTCGACCCGGACTGGCACACCGAAATAGTGGTTGATGCAATCCCGGTAGGACTTGGAGCCATACTTGCTCAGACCAATGGAGTTGACACCCACCCGAGACACGTAGTGGCATACGCAAGCAGGGCACTGGCACCTCCTGAGTCTGCATATTCCCAAGCAGAAAAAGAGAGCCTAGCAGCAGTTTGGGCATGTGAACACTTTCATAACAGGGAAAAGTTTCACCCTCATCACCGATCACCAGGCCTTACTATTGCTTTTCGGGAACCCCGAACAAAAATGCCCCCCAGAATTTAACGGTGGGGCATTCACTTACAAGAATACGATTACCAGATCATCCATCACCCAGGGGGTGAAAACAACCCAGCGGACTATTTGTCCAGACACCCCACAGGGAAGTCGATACCAAGACCAGGTGATATGGAATACATTAGCTACATCACCACAAAGGCGCTGCCCCCAGCGATATCACTGGAAGCCATAGCCCTGGCGTCAGCAGCCGATCCGTCCATGGCCCTGGCGATTGACCTCATTGAGCACAACAAGTGGAAAGACTACCGGAGGGCACTGACGACACATCCCGGTGCAAACAGAGATGAGCTAGAGAGGCTAGAAAAAGTTCACACGGAGCTAGCCGTGAAAGACAAAACCATACTCCTCAGAGGGTGTAGACTGGTGGAGCAGACAATACCAAAAGGCAACTATGCTGCCACATGTGGTTCCACTTCCTTGACACTTTGGTGGACTGGTGGGTAAGGAACTGCATGGCATGTCAATGCATGGCCAGAGCTGAAGCGCCCATGCGCCTACAGCCAACACAGATTCCAGAACACCAGTGGGAAAAAGTAGCAGTAGACTTTTATGGACCCCTAGAGTCAGGGGAATACCTACTACCATTTATTAACGAACACTCAAGATTCCCGATCGTAAAACGATCCGCGTACACAGCTTTCGCCAAAATAGCAGCCGTTTTCGATGAAGTAGTGAGCGAATGGGGAATACCAGATGTCATCAAGTCAGACAATGGACCGCCATTCTGTGGGCACGACTTTGCAACATTCCACCCCAGCCGAACTCATGGTAAAGTACCAAGTTCGCACACGGATAATACGACATCCAGCAAACAAGCCAGAAACAGATCATGAAGTCCTAAGGAGAGACGCAGAGTGGAAAGGACGTGCCCGCACACAGGCAGATGAAAGAAGAGGTGCACGCCCAAAAGAGTTTCAAGTGGGAGATGAAGTGTTGGTACAACAGACGGCAGTCAAGAAGACTGACTCCCGATTTGCCCCACAGCCACTACAAGTTACAGCAGTAAAAGGAATGATGGTGACTGCTGAAAATGAAGAGAGAGAAATAACCCAGAACAGTTCACAGTTGAAGCTAACAGTGGCAAATGGAGATGAGAAACTTCAGCCCCAAGATCCAGAACCAATGCCACAAGATCCTCGAGACATAATATGTACTCCTCCAAGATTCTCGCCTCGCCCAGGAGTGAAGAGAATGGAGCGGCCAGAAGATGACCCAGGAGAAGCGACCACCAGCCGGCCCCAAAGAGCCATGAAGAAACCAGTATGCTTGGTTAAGGAATGCTGACAATGTTGTAAGGACATTTTGTCCGGGGGTGATGTTACACGGCTAGTGTCTCCTTAAGAGACCAACGCCGGGTCACGTGGGTAGCATCACATGGCAGATGACATAAGGGGGAGGGAACCAGTTGGGCAGTTAATGTTTGAATGCAAATAAAGAAGACGTATGATATATCTCGGCGTGTCTGTCCTTATTTAAGGAGCCCATCCGGGCCCAACACACCCTGCTGCTGATCTCTACATCTTCCTTGCTGCAGACTCCAGAAACTTGACAAAGCAAAAGGCCCATTGCATAGCTGAACCATTCTCAGCTAGGCCTCAAATTCCAAAACAGAACCCCACAAGCCTAAGGGGGAAGCATCATAATACAGCCGGGCTGTGCTGTCACTGCTTGCCTGCTGAAAATAAATATCCTCAGAACCAAGAAGGGCAGATCCAGTCCCGTCCTGTGCCGAGCTGTGACCAGAGCGATTTGCTGACCCTATCCAGTCCTGTGCTGTGCTGTGACCAGAGCGCCATGCAAATCCTGACCAGTCCGATGTGCCAAGCCGTCTTTCCTAAACCAGATCCGATCCCCTGACCAGAATTGACGGTCCCATTTAAAAAATGTATCCAGTGAGTATCAATAGGAAGAATTGTGTCCCTAGCATATGTACCTTGCATAGTGTTAAACCTCTCTCCAAACCATCCTATTTTGTATTCATAACCTGTATTGTTAGGAGTATCTTTGCATTGTCTGAAACCTCTCTCCAACCCATCCTATCTCTCCTCCATAACCATTAGTGTTAAAACTATTTCTGCGCTGATCCTTTCTCATCTGAAGAAGGCGAGTTTCCTTAGCAGGCAGTCACCCTGATCAAGTGGCTGTGTTCCTGTGTGGTATTTGTTTTGTTCATAGTCATCCTCCAAATCAATGAGATTCTCCCGTTATCGTGATTATCACGCAGTGAAAAGTTTGCAGCGAATTTTCGTTTTGGGAAATTTCTACACATGTAAAACAGCTTTTAATTGCTTCCGACTTCAATTTTAAGTTTTCAAATGTTTTCTTGGGATTAAATCATTGCTTGTGTTTGTGTGCAACTATCCAAAGCGGCTCCCATAAGAATGTATAACAATTTCAGCAGATTTTGACCATATTTAGTGTTTTTGCCCAGTCCATCCTAAAGATAACTTTAAAAGCCATTCTGACAGCTTGATAGTCGATTCCGTTTTCTCTTGCGTTTGCTGGGGGAAAGTGGGATTGATATTCTGTTTGAATTATGCCATTCCTGAAACGTGTTCTCTCCTCCTATCTCTTTACATTACCTATTGGGGGTTTGAGGGGTGTGCAGGGGGAACCTCTTACCACAGTGCTATCAGATCTGAACCCACACAAAAGTATTATTTCTGTGCTGAATTGTTTTGCTCACTACTTACTCCTTGTGTATTAAAGATATTATTCAGTGTTACATCACCCCATTGGTGATTGTTGTGTACCTATTAAAACATATAGTGATAAATGTTTAAATACATAAATAAATATTTACCTTTGCAAACCAGCCTGATTCCTGGTTCAGTGTGACCGGGGGGTTCCAGGAGAAGGGCATGATATGAGTGGTATATCGTTCAGAAGAAAGAGCTTTTAGACAAAAATAAATAAGGATTTCAGTTGTGCACTACATGCTAGGCGTTGACTTGGGTGTGTGCTGGATTGAAATCACTTACAGCTTGGGGGCTCGTCACGAGATCCTGAATTAGACATACCACTTGTGACAGTCTAACACAGCGTGCTAACTGACTGGGTACATACACCTTGTTGGGCTACCATACTGTGCTACACTGTAAAAACACCCTTCAATAGATATACTCAAAGGAGTTAGGCCTGTATTTCAAAAGTAAAGTAACCCTGAGATAACTCAGAAGGAAATTAATATTTCCGAAATGGCGACCATAGTGGAAATCAATATTGCAAGGGAACACCTACTGCACAAATTGTTTGTCAGGGGTGAATGGGTAGAGCAGGATGAGAAAGTCTGGCTGCAGGAAATCAAACAACAAGTCACTGCCACAGAATTAGATACATGGCAGGACCTGGGTCCATTACACCAGGCACTTAGTGAATTGTATATGGCCCCAAAAGTAAAAGAAGAGCAAAGTAAAATTGCCAAAATAGCAGCATACCTGTATCTCCATATTGGAGTAATACGGGAAAAATATGCCGAAAGCCTAGATCTGGCAAAGAGGCAAGTACAATCCCTAGAGAAAACCCAAACATATCTGGACTCTGCAGAGAAAAGTCTACAAAAGAGCCAAGAATCTGAGAAAGAAACCAGACAGTACCTGACAAAAGTAAAGGAAGATCTGGATCCGCTGCAGCAAGAGAAGGCAGAGCAAGATACCAAATTACTGACACTGCAAAAAGAGTGTCAAGAAAGGTTGGATTCTCTGCAACAGAGCCAACAAAAGCTGGAGCAGCAATAAATTATAATAGAGCCTGCGCAGGGCAGATAGTTGCCCTAGAAAGTCAGATTGATGAACTAAAGGAAGAAAATAATAAATTAATAGTGAAGGATCTCCACACTCAAACAGACTTTGATAAGGCGTGCCAGAAATTATATGCCATTAGGAAACAAAGGGACGACCTGGCTGAGCAGAGGGGAACTCTATGTCAAGAAAGGGACGCCCTAGGCCAGGAAGTCAGCCATTTAAAAACCGAGCTAGAAAAAAATCACCTGGACCTTCAGGCACTGGGTGAACTCAAAAGGGACTATGAAAAGCTGTTAGAGCTTACCACGAGGGTGGAAGATGCTCTGGCAAAGAATAATCAGGCCAGTAAGGACCAAACTCAGGAGGTGAGTCTCCTGCAGCAAAAATTGGCCCAATAGTCCCAATGCAGGCAGGAAGCACAGAGAGACAATGAGGCTCTCTGTGAAAAAAATGACCGGCTCCATAGACAGATAGCCATGCAGGAACAACTCATAGAGACCACTAAGGCCTTAATAGAGGAAGAAAAGGGTCATATTTGTGCATGTCATCAGGGAGTAGGGGCTGAAAGAGATGAGGCCAGATGTTTGTTTGTTTGTTTATTGAATTTATAAGGCGCACCAGACCCGGGAGTAGCAGCAAGGTTATGCAAGGCTTACAAGGTTACATAATGTACAAGCAATATATAAGTAGTCACATTACACAAAGGATAGTACAATATACAATATACAAATAGTCAAGTTACGCCGAGAGGCAGAGTTATTTACATCGTAGTGTATAGGAGTGTACAAAAATGTACAATCTAGGAAGCAGGCAGTACTGGAGTACAATAGTTTCAGAGGAGACTAGTTCTCAGTCAGATTGAGGTGGGTAATGAGGTTCTTTCTAAAGAAAGAGTAGGGAAGGTCAGCTCTCAGCTCATGTGGCAGGGAGTTCCAGAGTTTAGCGGCCTTCACAGGGAAACTATTGTCACCGATCTTGGAGGATTTGAATCTGGGTACTAGCAGGCAGTTGGTATTGACAATTCTAGTCGGTTAACTGGAAGTTCTTCTAGATATTCTGTCAATTAGGTAACTAGGTGTAGCACTGTGTAGTGCTTCATGTGTCAGGGAGGCAATTTTTAGTTGTATTTTATTGTGGGTAGATAACCACTTGTGATGGCGTCTGATTGCAGATATGTTCACTCTTTTGTTGATGCCTAGTGTAGCTCTAATGGCATTGTTTTGTAGTATTTGGAGTTTTTGGATAATACTTTTATTAGCACTGCTGTAGAGAGCATTACAGTAGTCTAATCTTGAGAGAATTAATGCTCTGGCCAGTATGATGCAGCTGTCATTGGAGAGGAAGGGCCTACCTGATCTAATAAGCTTGCACGTGTAGGCTGTGCCAGAGAATTCAGTTGTTTATTGAAGGACATTGTTGCATCCAGGTAGAAACAAAGAGGCCGATTCATGGAATAATTAGCGCGGCGCAAGTGGGCAAAAACGTGCGAATCACAGTGGAATAGCGAAAATCGCAGTGAACGTGCGAAAATCGCACGAAAAGCAGCGCACGTCGATTCATGGAAGGCCGTGCGCGAGAAAACCAGCGGATGTGCGAAAAAAAAGTGCGCGGCGCACGTTGGCGCACAGGCCATCTAACAGCGTGCGCCAGGTCACAGCGAAAATCGCACAGGCCACAGCGAAATTCGCACATAGCGCGGCGCACGCAATAAAAGTAGGCGGAACACGGGCGTAACACTCGGAATGGGGAACAACTTGCCAAAACGTGGGCGTCACGGGGGAAGTACAGGGCACAAGTGCGCGGAACGCCCACACGCTCGCCTACAACACGTATTCATGGAATAGAATAGGGGAAAAAAGCGCACGCTCAAACCAGCGCACAGGCACAAACACGACCGCCACAAGAAAGGAGGCGGTAGCGTCTCTGCGGCTGTAAGAAATGTGCGCCAAAAGGTGCGCCAACAAATAGCACCTATATACTGCCATGATGAATGTCCCATACTGTGGCCCTCCAGGAAAAATGACGTGCAAAGGGGTACCCACAAACACGGACACCCGCTGACAAAAAATACGTGTGCATGTATACCGGGGTGCGCGGGAAGTGTCACACGCGATTTGCAGGGTACGTGCATCACAGGGGTTCGCGTGAAGTTATTCACACGATGGGCCTGGGGGAGCGGGCTACGTGTATTACAGGGGTTCGCGTGAAGTTCCTCACGCGATCGGGCCTGGGGGAGCGGGCTACGTGTATTACAGGGGTTCGCGTGAAGTTCCTCACGCGATCGGGCCTGGGGGAGCGTGCTACGTGTATTTCAGGGGTTCGCGTGAAGTTTCACACGCGAATAGCCTGGGCGCGTGAATTTGAGGGGTGCGCGGGAAGTTCCACACGCGATCGGGCCTGGGGGAGCGGGCTACGTGTATTACAGGGGTTCGCGTGAAGTTCCTCACGCGATCGGGCCTGGGGAAGCGGGCTATGTGTATTTCAGGGGTTCGCGTGAAGTTTCACACGCGAATAGCCTGGGCGCGTGAATTTGAGGGGTGCGCGGGAAGTTCCACACGCGATCGGGCCTGGGGGAGCGGGCTACGTGTATTACAGGGGTTCGCGTGAAGTTCCTCACGCGATCGGGCCTGGGGGAGCGGGCTACGTGTATTTCAGGGGTTCGCGTGAAGTTTCACACGCGAATAGCCTGGGCGCGTGAATTTGAGGGGTGCGCGGGAAGTTCCTCACGCGATCGGGCCTGGGGGAGCGGGCTACGTGTATTACAGGGGTTCGCGGGAAGTTCCACACGCGAATAGCCTGGGCGCGTGTATTTCAGGGGTTCGCGGGAAGTTCCACACGCGAATAGCCTGGGCGCGTGTATTTCAGGGGTGCGCGGGAAGTTCCACACGCGAATAGGCTGGGCGCGTGTATTACAGGGGTGCGCGGGAAGTTCCACACGCGAATAGGCTGGGCGCGTGTATTTCAGGGGTTCGCGGGAAGTTCCACACGCGAATAGCCTGGGCGCGTGAATTTGAGGGGTGCGCGGGAAGTTCCACACGCGAATAGCCTGGGCGCGTGTATTTCAGGGGTGCGCGGGGAGTTCCACACGCGAATAGCCTGGGCCCGTGTATTTCAGGGGTGCGCGGGAAGTTCCACACGCGAATAGCCTGGGCGCGTGTATTTCAGGGGTGCGCGGGAAGTTTTACACGCGAATAGCCTGGGCGCGTGAATTTGAGGGGTGCGCGGGAAGTTCCTCACGCGATCGGGCCTGGGGGAGCGGGCTACGTGTATTACAGGGGTTCGCGGGAAGTTCCACACGCGAATAGCCTGGGCGCGTGTATTTCAGGGGTTCGCGGGAAGTTCCACACGCGAATAGCCTGGGCGCGTGTATTTCAGGGGTGCGCGGGAAGTTCCACACGCGAATAGGCTGGGCGCGTGTATTTCAGGGGTGCGCGGGAAGTTCCACACGCGAATAGGCTGGGCGCGTGTATTTCAGGGGTTCGCGGGAAGTTCCACACGCGAATAGCCTGGGCGCGTGAATTTGAGGGGTGCGCGGGAAGTTCCACACGCGAATAGCCTGGGCGCGTGTATTTCAGGGGTGCGCGGGGAGTTCCACACGCGAATAGCCTGGGCCCGTGTATTTCAGGGGTGCGCGGGAAGTTCCACACGCGAATAGCCTGGGCGCGTGTATTTCAGGGGTGCGCGGGAAGTTTTACACGCGAATAGCCTGGGCGCGTGTATTTCAGGGGTGCGCGGGAAGTTTTACACGCGAATAGCCTGGGCGCGTGTATTTCAGGGGTGCGCGGGAAGTTTTACACGCGAATAGCCTGGGCGCGTGTATTTCAGGGGTGCGCGGGAAGTTTTACACGCGATTTCTGCACGGTACGTGTATTTCAGGGGTGCCGGGGAGTCCCACATGTGATTTGACAGTGTGGGTCCTCCCAGGTGTACCCTGTACACCCTCCACGGCCCCTGCAGGCAGCCCACACCACAGGGGACTACCCTGCATCCCTGGTCATGTCCCGCAGGCAGCCCACCCAACATGGGCATGCCCCCCAGCAAAGGCACATGTCTCCTTGAACACCAACACATGTCCCCTTGCACCCCCACCCCCCAGCACTGTGGGGCACCTGCCAGTAGGCCCCCACCCATGTCCAACTCATGTCTCCCACCACCCCCACCCCCCAGCACTGTGGGGCACCTGCCAGTAGGCCCCCACCCATGTCCAACTCATGTCTCCCACCACCCCCACCCCCCAGCACTGTGGGGCACCTGCCAGTAGGCCCCCACCCATGTCCAACTCATGTCTCCCACCACCCCCACCCCCCAGCACTGTGGGGCACCTGCCAGCAGGCCCCCACCCATGTCCAACTCATGTCTCCCACCACCCCCACCCCCCAGCCACCAGGGTCACCCTCCACCAGGGCCCCACTCATGTCTCCCACCACCCCCACCCCCCAGCACTGTGGGGCACCTGCCAGTAGGCCCCCACCCATATCCAACTCATGTCTCCCACCACCCCCACCCCCCAGCACTGTGGGGCACCTGCCAGCAGGCCCCCACCCATGTCTCCCACCACCCCCACACCCCAGCACTGTGGGGCACCTGCCAGCAGGCCCCCACCCATGTCCAACTCATGTCTCCCACCACCCCCACCCCCCAGCCACCAGGGTCACCCTCCACCAGGGCCCCACTCATGTCTCCCACCACCCCCACCCCCCAGCAGTGCAGGGTCACCCTCCACCAGGGCCCCACTCATGTCTCCCACCACCCCCACCCCGCAGCACTGTGGGGCACCTGCCAGCAGGCCCCCACCCATGTCCAACTCATGTCTCCCACCACCCCCACCCCCCAGCCACCAGGGTCACCCTCCACCAGGGCCCCACTCATGTCTCCCACCACCCCCACCCCCCAGCACTGTGGGGCACCTGCCAGCAGGCCCCCACCCATGTCCAACTCATGTCTCCCACCACCCCCACCCCCCAGCCACCAGGGTCACCCTCCACCAGGCCCCCACTCATGTCCCCTATCACCCCCACCCCCCAGCCACCAGGGTCACCCTCCACCAGGCCCCCACTCATGTCTCCCATCACCCCCACCCCCCAGCAGTGCAGGGGCAGCCTCCACCAGGCCCCCACTCATGTCCCCTATCACCCCCACCCCCCCGCCACCAGGGGCAGCCTCCACCAGGCCCCCACTCATGTCTCCCACCACCCCCACCCCCCAGCAGTGCAGGCTCAACCTCCACCAGGCCCCCACTCATGTCCCCCTGCACCCCCACCCCCCTGCCACCATGTGCAGCCCCCACCAGGTCCTCACAATCCCCAATCATGTGCGTAATGGTCATCCTCCACAGCCAAAAAGACCTACCAAGTAACCCATTCACCCACATGGAAATGGAAATCACATGTTACACCCCCAATGTACATGAAGCAAATGAACCCATGTCCGTCACACACATATTTTCAAATAGAATGGGAAAACACACAACATGACATGCATGAAACCAATGAGATGAAACCACACAGTGAACAATGGAAAAAAAAATGTATTGAAAAAAATACAAATGTCAAAGAAAGAAAACTAACTACAATGTAAATGTGAAAAAAGAAGCTGCATGTCCGCATAAAAACACAAAACTTCGAAAATCAAATCAAAAAAATTATGTCCAAAGTGAAATGTAAAAACTCTCCATGCAACAAAGAACTATGTACAAAAATAACAAGGGTCCATCATCACAACTGAACTAAGGAAACCTCCTAAAAAACCTACCTAAATATCAACTATATACAAAAAGTGGAGCAGTGTCCGTCGACTCCAAATAATAATAAGAACGAAAGGAAACCTAAAACTAAAGAACTATATACAAAGGCGGCGGGCAAGTCCAGCGGCTCACTCTGTGGTGTTCCGGGCCAGGGCATCATCGAACTCCTGTTCGATGTCCCGGAGGCGGTCCAGTTCCATGGCCCCGAGGGTCCGCAGGGACGACGCCGTGTCCTCCTCCAACCCCCTGCGGATTGCCTCGAGGCACTCGGCCCGCCTCAGGGCCCTCCGCATGGAGTTCTCCGCCCTGACCATTGTGAGCCGCGCCTCTTCCGCCCGCCGCCGCTCCGCACCTATGGTGTGGCCCAACCGCTGCCACACGGAAGACACTCTCTGTCCTGGGTCCTCCTGCCCTCCGGCCGATGCCTGCCCCTCCGATGTCGAAGGCCCCGAGCCTTCATGGCTCCCACCATCTTGCTGCTGCTGCTGCTCTGCCTCTGCCCGTGCACTGCCTCCTGCTGCCTGCACATCCTCCGCCGGCTGGGGTGCACCTGTTGATGTGGCCACCCCTGCTGGACGTCCGACTCCCGACTGTGGCAGGGATGCCTCCTCCACCAGCCTGGCCGCACTGTCAGAGGCAGCTCCACAGGGCACCCAGGTGACTGATGGGTGGGAAGATGGCACAGAGGACGACTGGCGCGTAGGGGGTCCAGTTGAGGAGGGGGTCGGAGCAAGCCCCATCAGACAGCGGAATCCGGCCTGGGTGACCTGTCCCAGCAGGCTGACGTGGTCAACGAGCCATTCGAGATGACGTGCAGTCTCTCCATGAAAAGACTGCAGGTCACCTCGCATGGCCCGTTGACGCAACGCCACGCCAGCCAGGACAGGCTCAACCCGGTCCTGGATGGCCACGTCCGCAGGCAGAGGAAGGCCAGTTGACGTCAGCTCATCCCCTGCCTGAAAACGGGTCTGGACGTAGGCATCCCTGCTGGTGCAAGATGATGCAGGGACAGGATCGGGGACAGGATTGCACACAGGCACCTCCGCGGCCGCCTGTGCTGCCTCCTGTCCCTGGTCCTGCACTGCACCACTAGCACCAGTGGGATCCCCACCTCCAGACCCCGTCTCTGGTGCTTGCGCGGCCCCCTCCTCCACCAAACCCCCCACCAACCTGGATGACTCTGTGCCATCTTCCCCTGTTGGGCCCTGTGGGGTCCCAGCTGCCCCTTCTGCTGCCGAGGAGTCCAACTGCAACCTCCGCCTCTTGGACCTCCCCCCGGCAGCTGCGGCCTGGGACGCGGCACCGGACTCCTCACTCCCCGACGAGATGACAACACGGGAGGGGAGCCGGGCCTTGCGTCTCCGGCTGGCGGTCGGATCCCCGCCGCTGTGCTCCACAGCACCTTCTCCGCCCTCTTCATCAGTTGACGCTGCAGACAGGGAGAAACAAAACACAGGCATCAGGGCACTGTACAATGGACACATACACGCATGACAGTTGCACATGAGTGGCATTGGCAAACCTCAGACATGTCATCACAATCCCCAACACACATGTCATTGCAACTGGCACACATGAGCCATACCACAGCCATATCGCAACTGCCACCACCATCCCTACACATACAACAGCATCAGCAGCCAAAGGGGAGCCATACATCACATGCAACACAGGAAGTGCACCACACATGTACACACACCACCACACTTGCATGCATGTCTACACCTCTGCCAAGTGTCGCACTGTTCAGACGGGCATCCATGTCACATCTGCCAATCAGGCTTCCACATACCGCTGTCACATGCATCCATGTAGCATCACTGTTGCACCTTTGACAAATACACACACATGCACATGTACACAGTGCTCATACATGCAGCCGAAAACAACATACATGCCTGACATCACGGACATGTCTACTTACATACACATTCATCCAAACATGTGTGCACGCACAACTGCATTTGCCATGCAAGCCCACACACACAAGCACCATCCATGTCTCACACATTACAGCCCTCGCATGTGTCAGCCCCACGGCCCTGTACACCCCCACCCATACTCCACCCCATACAAACAGATGTGCAACCGGCACAATGGGGAATGATCACCACACGCCCTGCTCACAACCAGGATGCATGTACACTCACCGCTCGACTCCAGACGGCTCTGCTTCTCTAGGACCTGGACGTGGAGCGCTGGGGATATGCGTTCCAGGACCCCCATCTGTTCTTCCGACAAGTGGCCCCGGCGCCCCTTGGCATCCGCTGCCTTCAAGAGGCGCCGGGCCTTGTTCAGGGTCCTGGACCTGAAGTCCTCCCAGCGCTTCCTGACATGTTGTAAGTCCCGGACTGCCACCCCCTCCGCGTTGATGGCAGTCACGATGTCTGTCCAGATCCGAGTCCGTCCTTCCTTGTCGGCGCGGGAACTTCCAAAGAGGGCATCATACTGCCCCAGGACTTGCTCCACCAGGACACCAACTTCGGTGGCGCTGAAGCTGGTGCCCCTCTGCCTCTCTGGCCGGGGGTTGTCAGTGGTCACAGATGGTGTTAGCCCCGACATGACAACCCCAGAGGCAGGAGTGGGTGGGCAACTGGGTCCTGGGGCTGGGCTGTGGAGCGATGGAATTCCAGTCGGGAGTCTTCTGTTCCAGCAGGGGTGGTCACAGCAACAGCACCCCTGGCTGATGTGCAGGCAGCAAATGGCAGTGCACGTGGGCAGCAGGCAGTCAGGCAGCAGCAGATAGCAGGTGGGAGCGTGCTCGGGGCTCTGGGGGGCAGTAATTCGGCCTTCTGGGCAGGAGCGTGGTCTCCCGTGTGCTCACGCGTGGCCAGCTTGGTACGGAGTGAATTGGCACGTGAAAATCCTGCACGTCAGCATGAAAACCGAGGAAAGGCCCTTAGCGCGTAAGCGCGTCAGCACGCATACGCGATTCCATTGGACCAAAGGCCCTCAGCGCGTAAGCGCGTCTGTGACGTGACCCGCACGGGTGTTTCCCACACAGCACGTGATGACAGAGCACACGTGGAAAGACTGCACGTCAGAGTCTCATTGCGTGTGATTGGTGGAAATGGCCGTACACCGGGATACAGGTGCGCTGACGTACTTGCGTGTGTAAGTGTCCGCGCACACCTCATATACACGTACATAGGACAATCGCGTGTACACGCACTTTTGTCCAATTACACGCGATGAGACTCTGACGTGCAGTCTTTCCACGTGTGCTCTGTCATCACGTGCTGTGTGGGAAACACCCGTGCGGGTCACGTCACAGACGCGCTTACGCGCTGAGGGCCTTTGGTCCAATGGAATCGCGTATGCGTGCTGACGCGCTTACGCGCTAAGGGCCTTTCCTCGGTTTTCACGCTGACGTGCAGGATTTTCACGTGCCAATTCACTCCGTACCAAGCTGGCCACGCGTGAGCACACGGGAGACCACGCTCCTGCCCAGAAGGCCGAATTACTGCCCCCCAGAGCCCCGAGCACGCTCCCACCTGCTATCTGCTGCTGCCTGACTGCCTGCTGCCCACGTGCACTGCCATTTGCTGCCTGCACATCAGCCAGGGGTGCTGTTGCTGTGACCACCCCTGCTGGAACAGAAGACTCCCGACTGGAATTCCATCGCTCCACAGCCCAGCCCCAGGACCCAGTTGCCCACCCACTCCTGCCTCTGGGGTTGTCATGTCGGGGCTAACACCATCTGTGACCACTGACAACCCCCGGCCAGAGAGGCAGAGGGGCACCAGCTTCAGTGCCACCGAAGTTGGTGTCCTGGTGGAGCAAGTCCTGGGGCAGTATGATGCCCTCTTTGGAAGTTCCCGCGCCGACAAGGAAGGACGGACTCGGATCTGGACAGACATCGTGACTGCCATCAACGCGGAGGGGGTGGCAGTCCGGGACTTACAACATGTCAGGAAGCGCTGGGAGGACTTCAGGTCCAGGACCCTGAACAAGGCCCGGCGCCTCTTGAAGGCAGCGGATGCCAAGGGGCGCCGGGGCCACTTGTCGGAAGAACAGATGGGGGTCCTGGAACGCATATCCCCAGCGCTCCACGTCCAGGTCCTAGAGAAGCAGAGCCGTCTGGAGTCGAGCGGTGAGTGTACATGCATCCTGGTTGTGAGCAGGGCGTGTGGTGATCATTCCCCATTGTGCCGGTTGCACATCTGTTTGTATGGGGTGGAGTATGGGTGGGGGTGTACAGGGCCGTGGGGCTGACACATGCGAGGGCTGTAATGTGTGAGACATGGATGGTGCTTGTGTGTGTGGGCTTGCATGGCAAATGCAGTTGTGCGTGCACACATGTTTGGATGAATGTGTATGTAAGTAGACATGTCCGTGATGTCAGGCATGTATGTTGTTTTCGGCTGCATGTATGAGCACTGTGTACATGTGCATGTGTGTGTATTTGTCAAAGGTGCAACAGTGATGCTACATGGATGCATGTGACAGCGGTATGTGGAAGCCTGATTGGCAGATGTGACATGGATGCCCGTCTGAACAGTGCGACACTTGGCAGAGGTGTAGACATGCATGCAAGTGTGGTGGTGTGTGTACATGTGTGGTGCACTTCCTGTGTTGCATGTGATGTATGGCTCCCCTTTGGCTGCTGATGCTGTTGTATGTGTAGGGATGGTGGTGGCAGTTGCGATATGGCTGTGGTATGGCTCATGTGTGCCAGTTGCAATGACATGTGTGTTGGGGATTGTGATGACATGTCTGAGGTTTGCCAATGCCACTCATGTGCAACTGTCATGCGTGTATGTGTCCATTGTACAGTGCCCTGATGCCTGTGTTTTGTTTCTCCCTGTCTGCAGCGTCAACTGATGAAGAGGGCGGAGAAGGTGCTGTGGAGCACAGCGGCGGGGATCCGACCGCCAGCCGGAGACGCAAGGCCCGGCTCCCCTCCCGTGTTGTCATCTCGTCGGGGAGTGAGGAGTCCGGTGCCGCGTCCCAGGCCGCAGCTGCCGGGGGGAGGTCCAAGAGGCGGAGGTTGCAGTTGGACTCCTCGGCAGCAGAAGGGGCAGCTGGGACCCCACAGGGCCCAACAGGGGAAGATGGCACAGAGTCATCCAGGTTGGTGGGGGGTTTGGTGGAGGAGGGGGCCGCGCAAGCACCAGAGACGGGGTCTGGAGGTGGGGATCCCACTGGTGCTAGTGGTGCAGTGCAGGACCAGGGACAGGAGGCAGCACAGGCGGCCGCGGAGGTGCCTGTGTGCAATCCTGTCCACGATCCTGTCCCTGCATCATCTTGCACCAGCAGGGATGCCTACGTCCAGACCCGTTTTCAGGCAGGGGATGAGCTGACGTCAACTGGCCTTCCTCTGCCTGTGGACGTGGCCATCCAGGACCGGGTTGAGCCTGTCCTGGCTGGCGTGGCGTTGCGTCAACGGGCCATGCGAGGTGACCTGCAGTCTTTTCATGGAGAGACTGCACGTCATCTCGAATGGCTCGTTGACCACGTCAGCCTGCTGGGACAGGTCACCCAGGCCGGATTCCGCTGTCTGATGGGGCTTGCTCCGACCCCCTCCTCAACTGGACCCCCTACGCGCCAGTCGTCCTCTGTGCCATCTTCCCACCCATCAGTCACCTGGGTGCCCTGTGGAGCTGCCTCTGACAGTGCGGCCAGGCTGGTGGAGGAGGCATCCCTGCCACAGTCGGGAGTCGGACGTCCAGCAGGGGTGGCCACATCAACAGGTGCACCCCAGCCGGCGGAGGATGTGCAGGCAGCAGGAGGCAGTGCACGGGCAGAGGCAGAGCAGCAGCAGCAGCAAGATGGTGGGAGCCATGAAGGCTCGGGGCCTTCGACATCGGAGGGGCAGGCATCGGCCGGAGGGCAGGAGGACCCAGGACAGAGAGTGTCTTCCGTGTGGCAGCGGTTGGGCCACGCCATAGGTGCGGAGCGGCGGCGGGCGGAAGAGGCGCGGCTCACAATGGTCAGGGCGGAGAACTCCATGCGGAGGGCCCTGAGGCGGGCCGAGTGCCTCGAGGCAATCCGCAGGGGGTTGGAGGAGGACACGGCGTCGTCCCTGCGGACCCTCGGGGCCATGGAACTGGACCGCCTCCGGGACATCGAACAGGAGTTCGATGATGCCCTGGCCCGGAACACCACAGAGTGAGCCGCTGGACTTGCCCGCCGCCTTTGTATATAGTTCTTTAGTTTTAGGTTTCCTTTCGTTCTTATTATTATTTGGAGTCGACGGACACTGCTCCACTTTTTGTATATAGTTGATATTTAGGTAGGTTTTTTAGGAGGTTTCCTTAGTTCAGTTGTGATGATGGACCCTTGTTATTTTTGTACATAGTTCTTTGTTGCATGGAGAGTTTTTACATTTCACTTTGGACATAATTTTTTTGATTTGATTTTCGAAGTTTTGTGTTTTTATGCGGACATGCAGCTTCTTTTTTCACATTTACATTGTAGTTAGTTTTCTTTCTTTGGCATTTGTATTTTTTTCAATACATTTTTTTTTCCATTGTTCACTGTGTGGTTTCATCTCATTGGTTTCATGCATGTCATGTTGTGTGTTTTCCCATTCTATTTGAAAATATGTGTGTGACGGACATGGGTTCATTTGCTTCATGTACATTGGGGGTGTAACATGTGATTTCCATTTCCATGTGGGTGAATGGGTTACTTGGTAGGTCTTTTTGGCTGTGGAGGATGACCATTACGCACATGATTGGGGATTGTGAGGACCTGGTGGGGGCTGCACATGGTGGCAGGGGGGTGGGGGTGCAGGGGGACATGAGTGGGGGCCTGGTGGAGGTTGAGCCTGCACTGCTGGGGGGTGGGGGTGGTGGGAGACATGAGTGGGGACCTGGTGGAGGCTGCCCCTGGTGGCGGGGGGGTGGGGGTGATAGGGGACATGAGTGGGGGCCTGGTGGAGGCTGCCCCTGCACTGCTGGGGGGTGGGGGTGGTGGGAGACATGAGTGGGGGCCTGGTGGAGGGTGCCCCTGCACTGCTGGGGGGTGGGGGTGGTGGGAGACATGAGTGGGGGCCTGGTGGAGGGTGCCCCTGGTGGCTGGGGGGTGGGGGTGGTGGGAGACATGAGTGGGGGCCTGGTGGAGGGTGCCCCTGCACTGCTGGGGGGTGGGGGTGGTGGGAGGCATGAGTGGGGGCCTGGTGGAGGGTGCCCCTGGTGGCGGGGGGTGGGGGTGATAGGGGACATGAGTGGGGGCCTGGTGGAGGCTGCCCCTGCACTGCTGGGGGGTGGGGGTGGTGGGAGACATGAGTGGGGGCCTGGTGGAGGGTGCCCCTGGTGGCGGGGGTGGGGGTGATAGGGGACATGAGTGGGGGCCTGGTGGAGGCTGCCCCTGCACTGCTGGGGGGTGGGGGTGGTGGGAGACATGAGTGGGGGCCTGGTGGAGGCTGCCCCTGCACTGCTGGGGGGTGGGGGTGGTGGGAGACATGAGTGGGGGCCTGGTGGAGGGTGCCCCTGGTGGCTGGGGGGTGGGGGTGGTGGGAGACATGAGTGGGGGCCTGGTGGAGGGTGCCCCTGCACTGCTGGGGGGTGGGGGTGGTGGGAGACATGAGTGGGGGCCTGGTGGAGGGTGCCCCTGGTGGCGGGGGGTGGGGGTGATAGGGGACATGAGTGGGGGCCTGGTGGAGGCTGCCCCTGCACTGCTGGGGGGTGGGGGTGGTGGGAGACATGAGTGGGGGCCTGGTGGAGGGTGCCCCTGGTGGCGGGGGGTGGGGGTGATAGGGGACATGAGTGGGGGCCTGGTGGAGGCTGCCCCTGCACTGCTGGGGGGTGGGGGTGGTGGGAGACATGAGTGGGGGCCTGGTGGAGGCTGCCCCTGCACTGCTGGGGGGTGGGGGTGGTGGGAGACATGAGTGGGGGCCTGGTGGAGGGTGCCCCTGGTGGCGGGGGGTGGGGGTGATAGGGGACATGAGTGGGGGCCTGGTGGAGGCTGCCCCTGCACTGCTGGGGGGTGGGGGTGGTGGGAGACATGAGTGGGGGCCTGGTGGAGGCTGCCCCTGCACTGCTGGGGGGTGGGGGTGGTGGGAGACATGAGTGGGGGCCTGGTGGAGAGTGCCCCTGGTGGCTGGGGGGTGGGGGTGGTGGGAGACATGAGTGGGGGCCTGGTGGAGGGTGCCCCTGCACTGCTGGGGGGTGGGGGTGGTGGGAGACATGAGTGGGGGCCTGGTGGAGGGTGCCCCTGGTGGCGGGGGGTGGGGGTGATAGGGGACATGAGTGGGGGCCTGGTGGAGGCTGCCCCTGCACTGCTGGGGGGTGGGGGTGGTGGGAGACATGAGTGGGGGCCTGGTGGAGGGTGCCCCTGGTGGCGGGGGGTGGGGGTGATAGGGGACATGAGTGGGGGCCTGGTGGAGGCTGCCCCTGCACTGCTGGGGGGTGGGGGTGGTGGGAGACATGAGTGGGGGCCTGGTGGAGGCTGCCCCTGCACTGCTGGGGGGTGGGGGTGGTGGGAGACATGAGTGGGGGCCTGGTGGAGGGTGCCCCTGGTGGCGGGGGGGTGGGGGTGATAGGGGACATGAGTGGGGGCCTGGTGGAGGCTGCCCCTGCACTGCTGGGGGGTGGGGGTGGTGGGAGACATGAGTGGGGGCCTGGTGGAGGCTGCCCCTGCACTTCTGGGGGGTGGGGGTGGTGGGAGACATGAGTGGGGGCCTGGTGGAGGGTGCCCCTGGTGGCGGGGGGGTGGGGGTGATAGGGGACATGAGTGGGGGCCTGGTGGAGGCTGCCCCTGCACTGCTGGGGGGTGGGGGTGGTGGGAGACATGAGTGGGGGCCTGGTGGAGGCTGCCCCTGCACTGCTGGGGGGTGGGGGTGGTGGGAGACATGAGTGGGGGCCTGGTGGAGGGTGCCCCTGGTGGCGGGGGGGTGGGGGTGATAGGGGACATGAGTGGGGGCCTGGTGGAGGCTGCCCCTGCACTGCTGGGGGGTGGGGGTGGTGGGAGACATGAGTGGGGGCCTGGTGGAGGGTGCCCCTGCACTGCTGGGGGGTGGGGGTGGTGGGAGACATGAGTGGGGGCCTGGTGGAGGGTGCCCCTGGTGGCTGGGGGGTGGGGGTGGTGGGAGACATGAGTGGGGGCCTGGTGGAGGGTGCCCCTGCACTGCTGGGGGGTGGGGGTGGTGGGAGACATGAGTGGGGGCCTGGTGGAGGGTGCCCCTGGTGGCGGGGGGTGGGGGTGATAGGGGACATGAGTGGGGGCCTGGTGGAGGCTGCCCCTGCACTGCTGGGGGGTGGGGGTGGTGGGAGACATGAGTGGGGGCCTGGTGGAGGCTGCCCCTGCACTGCTGGGGGGTGGGGGTGGTGGGAGACATGAGTGGGGGCCTGGTGGAGGCTGCCCCTGCACTGCTGGGGGGTGGGGGTGGTGGGAGACATGAGTGGGGGCCTGGTGGAGGGTGCCCCTGGTGGCGGGGGGTGGGGGTGATAGGGGACATGAGTGGGGGCCTGGTGGAGGCTGCCCCTGCACTGCTGGGGGGTGGGGGTGGTGGGAGACATGAGTGGGGGCCTGGTGGAGGCTGCCCCTGCACTGCTGGGGGGTGGGGGTGGTGGGAGACATGAGTGGGGGCCTGGTGGAGGCTGCCCCTGCACTGCTGGGGGGTGGGGGTGGTGGGAGACATGAGTGGGGGTCTGGTGGAGGCTGCCCCTGCACTGCTGGGGGGTGGGGGTGGTGGGAGACATGAGTGGGGGCCTGGTGGAGGGTGCCCCTGGTGGCGGGGGGGTGGGGGTGATAGGGGACATGAGTGGGGGCCTGGTGGAGGCTGCCCCTGCACTGCTGGGGGGTGGGGGTGGTGGGAGACATGAGTGGGGGCCTGGTGGAGGCTGCCCCTGCACTGCTGGGGGGTGGGGGTGGTGGGAGACATGAGTGGGGGCCTGGTGGAGGGTGCCCCTGGTGGCGGGGGGGTGGGGGTGATAGGGGACATGAGTGGGGGCCTGGTGGAGGCTGCCCCTGCACTGCTGGGGGGTGGGGGTGGTGGGAGACATGAGTGGGGGCCTGGTGGAGGGTGCCCCTGCACTGCTGGGGGGTGGGGGTGGTGGGAGACATGAGTGGGGGCCTGGTGGAGGGTGCCCCTGGTGGCTGGGGGGTGGGGGTGGTGGGAGACATGAGTGGGGGCCTGGTGGAGGGTGCCCCTGCACTGCTGGGGGGTGGGGGTGGTGGGAGACATGAGTGGGGGCCTGGTGGAGGCTGCCCCTGCACTGCTGGGGGGTGGGGGTGGTGGGAGACATGAGTGGGGGCCTGGTGGAGGCTGCCCCTGCACTGCTGGGGGGTGGGGGTGCAGGGGGACATGAGCAGGTGTGCAGGGTAGTCCCCTGTTTTGTGGGCTGCCTGCAGGGGCTGTGGAGGGTGTACAGGGAACACCTGTGAGGACCCACCCAGCCTAATTGCGTGTGATAATTCCCGCACACCCCTGTAATACACGTACCAAGCCAAATCGCGTGTGATAATTCCCACGCACCCCTGTAATACACGTACCTGGCCAAATCGCATGTGAAACTTCCCGCGTACCCCTGTAATACACGTACCCTGGCCAATCGCGTGTTGAACTTCCCGCGTACCCCTGTAATACACGTACCCTGGCCAATCGCGTGTTAAACTTCCCGCGTACCCCTGTAATACACGTACCCTGGCTAATCGCGTGTTAAACTTCCCGCGTACCCCTGTAATACACTTACCCTGGCTAATCGCGTGTTAAACTTCCCGCGTACCCCTGTAATACACGTACCCTGGCCAATCGCGTGTTAAACTTCCCGCGTACCCCTGTAATACACGTACCCTGGCTAATCGCGTGTATGACTTCACGTGTACCCCTGTAATACACTTACACTGGCTAATCGTGTGTTAAACTTCCCGCGTACCCCTGTGATACACGTACCCTGGCCAATCGCGTGTTAAACTTCCCGCGTACCCCTGTAATACACGTACCCTGGCCAATCGCGTGTTAAACTTCCCGCGTACCCCTGTAATACACGTACCCTGGCTAATCGCGTGTATGACTTCACGTGTACCCCTGTAATACACTTACCCTGGCTAATCGCGTGTTAAACTTCCCGCGTACCCCTGTAATACACGTACCCTGGCCAATCGCGTGTTAAACTTCCCGCGTACCCCTGTAATACACGTACCCTGGCCAATCGCGTGTTAAACTTCCCGCGTACCCCTGTAATACACGTACCCTGGCTAATCGCGTGTATGACTTCACGTGTACCCCTGTAATACACTTACCCTGGCTAATCGCGTGTTAAACTTCCCGCGTACCCCTGTAATACACGTACCCTGGCCAATCGCGTGTTAAACTTCCCGCGTACCCCTGTAATACACATACCCTGGCCAATCGCGTGTTAAACTTCCCGCGTACCCCTGTAATACACGTACCCTGGCTAATCGCGTGTATGACTTCACGTGTACCCCTGTAATACACTTACCCTGGCTAATCGCGTGTATGACTTCACGTGTACCCCTGATATGCACGTTACCCGCTTTGCGTTCCTTGTTTGGCTGCCCTGTAAACTGGTCCAGGGTTAGCGCAGCCCTTTGCGATGATTTAGCGATTTTGCAGCCTTTTCCTTGCGCGAGGGCGTTCTTGGGGGCGTTACTGGCGCTGCTGCAGGGTCGCTGCGATACTCTGCGCCACGGATGGTTTGGGAGCATGAAATCCATGAATACGCTGTGCGCGGAAATCGGTTTTAGCGCACGTGCCTGGCGCAGTCAATCGCACGCGGACACTCTGCGCCAGCCGCTTGCAACACTTTTCTGCGAAATTCTATGAATTACCCTGTAAGTGTTTTTACCTCCTTGGAGACTATGGTGTTATTACCGTCAATGATGAAGGAAGCATATTCATGACCTAGTTTGGAAATGTTGGAAGGGGAGCCGAGGATTATCAACTCTGTCTTGTCATCATTCAGGCATAGGCCGTGAGTGGCCATCCATGCCTGAATGATGAGGTATATTCTATTCACCAACGCCAAGTCCCTGCCATGATCCCCAGAAAGTGGGAGGAGAATCTGAGTGTCATCTGCGTAGTTAGTGTAGGTAACACCCAGAAGGTCCAGATCATCGAACAATGGCTTGGTGAATATGTTATACAGAGTGGGAGACACACATGAGCCCTGAGGGACCCCGCACATGATTCGGGTAGGGTCAGCAGCTGCTGAAGGTGAGAATACTCTATAGGTTCTGTCGCTCAGGAATGATTCTATCCACTTAACAGTGCCTATAGAGAAATGGGCTGCTGTATCAAGATGCCTACAGAGGACCTTATGATCGACCAGGTCGAATGCAGCTGAGAGATCAAGTAACAGCAGTAATGCTGTCTTCCCTTTATCTCTCAGCTCATCGATCTGAGTCTTCAGATCTATCAGTGCAGTTTCCGTCCCATGTAATGGTCGGAATCCTGATTGTCTGACCCCTAGGAGTTTGTGCTGTTCGAGGTGTTTTTGGATCTGCAAGCATGCAACTTTATCCAGAATTTTGAGTAAAAATTGTACCGTTGTAATAGGGCGGTAATTGGTAGTGATAAGTGGGTCTAAGGTTTGCTTCTTCAGAAGAGGGAGAACACAGGATTGTTTGAGATTGGCTAGGACGGTGCCGGAGGCAAAAGAGGCATTAATCAGTTTGGAAATGAAGGGGGAGAGGTCTCTCACGGCCTCTTTTATGATATGAGCTGGGCAGACATCTCCTTTACAGTTAGACAGTTTGATAGAAAGGATAGCTTTTTCCACTTCAAGGATCGCTGTTTTAGTGAAGCAGAATGTGTTATTTGGATCAGAGATATTTGTATTCGGTGGGGGATAGTGAGTAGGTTGAGGTAAGTTCAGGGAATCTTTCTTATTTTTTTATTTTGGTTTGGAGAATATTAATTTTATTGGTTAGTGCTTGTTGTATCTCTGAACACCAGTTCTTGGTTTTGATGCAGATATCAGGTGTGGAGATGGGGGACTCTAGTTCTCTTAGGATTGTGAATAATTCTTTCATACTAGAGTTGGAGTTGGTTACTCGTTCATTGTTTGAATTTCTTTTTGCCTGAACCTTGAGTACCTTAGGATAATTCGTCCAGTCCACAGCACCTTCAATAATCCAGTGCTGGGGATTTTGAAACCTAACGGCCAGTGGAGACTCTGTGCTGACCTAATGGGGCTCAACAAACGGGTCCATACTTCCCGATAGCCTCTTCCCTACATTGACCAAGGGCTGGCCCAGATCCAGGGTCAAAGGTATTCACTGCAATTGACCTGACCAATGAGTACTGGACTGTACCTGTCAGTAGGGAGAACCAGTACAAGCTGACTTTTACCTTCGGGTGCAGCAGTACACTTGGACCCAGACTCCCTTCGGATACATCAACTTCGGCAATGAATTTAACATCTTTCTACATAAGGCCATGCCCGACTTGGGTGAAAGGGGTAACCTGGCCTATGTAGATGATGTTCTAGTCAAAAGGTCAACTGTGGAGGAACACATAGCGGAGATCCGTTATGTTCTGACACAGGTGAGGGCTGCAGAGCAAAACTTTCTTTCCAAAATGCACAGTGGTGCAGAACCCGTGTCAATTTCTTGGGGCATGAGATAACTCCTCAGGGTCTCTGTCCCCAGGAAAAGAAAGTAGAAGACCTCCAGAAAATAAAAGACCCCACAACTCTGCGGGAACTAAGGAGCCTCCTTGGACTAACTAATTACAGCAGAAAGTTCATTGAGGACTACGCAGAGATCACAAGACCCCTGATCCATCTTTTGAAGGGGGGGTCAAGTGGGAGTGGGGTCCAGAAGAAGCCGAGGCACTAAGACAACTCAAAAGAAACCTCTCACAAGTGCCTTGCCTAGTTTACCCTGTCAAAAACAAGGAGTTCTTCTTGGAGACAGGATTCTCAAATGCATGCTTGACTGCAGTATTGTATCAAAAGCATGACAAAGTCAATAAAGTAATCTCCTATGCGAGTATAACTTTATACTCTGGAGGAAAAATTCAACGATTGTGAGAAGGCACTCTTGGCAACGGTGTGGGCATTGAAGAACTACCGCCCGTTCATCCAGGGGGAACATATCATTGTGGAGACTCTACACCAACCTTTGCAATATCTTCAAAGTGACAGAATCAGGGCCGGAAATGTGAGTAATTCCAGAATTTCTTCCTGGATTCTGTCAAGGCAAGGCTTTCCTGTGGAGGTCAGATATGGCCAAAACTAGAAGAGTCCCCTCGTGCAAGGTCTGGCTGACTTGCATGATTGTGCCAGAGAAAACTGTCTTGAGGACGAAAGTCTTAAAATCAAGGACAACATGGAGGCCTACCTTAATTCCCCCCCACAAAGTCTATGAAGAAGACCAGTGTGAGGGAATGCCCACTATCTATGTGGATGAGTGTTCTTACCATGTTGACAACAACGGGAAAAAGGAACTTGTGGCCGGCGTAGGGAATGCATGGGTGAATGATGCCCGAGAGCCCTCCGCTGGGTACAAAGTCGGTCCCCAAAGTAGTTAAGTGGAAGAGCTGATGGCTGTGCATCAAGCCATCCTCGCTGCTGTTTAACACCAACTCCACGAACTGGTCATAATCACTGATTCGGATTATGTACGCAACGGGTTCGTGGAGCACCTGGTTAACTGGAAAAGCAGAGGCATGCTATGTGCTAATAATAAACCGTTAAAACATGGGAAATTAATGCAAAATATTGATGATCTGGTCACCTCGAATGGGATGACAGTCTACTGGAAAAAGATCGTGGGTCATTCCAAAGTAGAGGGACCAGACAAAACTAGAAATGACCTAGCTGATCAGCTGGCCAAAACCGGAGCCATCCAAGGGGATCTACTTGAGATCAAGTCCCTGTTGGGGGAAATCCAGGTCACTGCTATCACTAGGTCCCAGACAAATGCTTACAATGAACTCTCAACTGCACAATGGAGTAAGGAGACCCCAGATGCTGATTTGATTACGGCTCAAAAGGGGGATCCAGTAATTGGTAAGTTTTATCAACACATTAAGGACCCTGATAACTTTCCCCTGATGGATACCGATTACATTGGGAAAGAGGACCTCAGAGTGTTGACGAAATGTCCAAAAATGTTCCAAATCCAAGACGGTTTGTTGGTGAGGAGATCTAACTGGCCATGAACAGTGGGTGGTCATTACCTCATTCTGAATCCTGATGCTAAATCACGCCCATGATGCGGCAACAGCCGGTCATAGGGGGTTTCAGATGACACTAGAAATCTTGCGAGAGGTTGCATACTGGCCACACATGGGGCAGGACCTCGACCAGTACTTGAACGGGGAGTCTTGTGTGTGCACAATTTCAGCCAACATCACTCACACACCGTGCACCCCTCCTAAAGAGGGGGATGACACTGCCTTGGTCAGATTTGCAAGTCGATTTTATTGGGCCCATGATTCGCTCCTCTAGAGGGAACAAGTACATGTTGACCGTAACATGCTTGTTCACTAAATGGGTGGAATGTCTCCCAGCCCCAAATTGCAAAGCAGAAACAGCAGCTGCCCTCGTGATCAACCACATCTTCTCGTGTTTTGGGCGACCCCAAAGGATTGAGTCAGACCGAGGTAGTCACTTCAATAGCGAAGTGATGACAAAGATGTGGGAGATACTTGGGGTCAAAAGGAAACTGCACATTGCCTACCGGAAATCCTCTAGTGGTGGAGTTGAGAGATATAACAAAACTATTGTGAGCATATTAAAAAAGTTTGTGGCAGATTCTGGGCCAAGTTGGGACATTTGATTACCCCTTGTCCTGATGGACATCAGATCTACCCCTTCTTCTGCAACAAAAATGTCTCCATTTGAGCTGATGACTGGACGAAGGATGGTGCTACCCCAGCATCTGCTCTACAGAACACAAGAGCAGACCTTGATAAATGCCTCCACAATTCATGAGTATGTTGAGAATCTGAGAAAACACCTTCAACATGCTTTTGCCTATGCTCAGCGGAATCTAGAAAGATCTGCAGACAGTATGAAGACCCACTATGATCTTAAGACAACTAGAAAGGAATACCAAGTAGGAGACCGGGCCTATTTGTACAATTTCCAAAGGAACCAAGCCAAAGAGTGCAAATTCCTCCCAAGTTGGTGGGGTCCTTTTGAAATTGTAGACAGAATCTCACCAGTCGCCTACAGAATCTGCATCCCCAAGGGCAGTTTGGCAGAAGGGGAAGACAAGTGGGTCCACATAAATCAGCTGAAGAGTTGCCATCCCAGGCATACTTTGCGGCAAATAGAGGAGCCAACCGGAAACCCAGAGAGGGAAATTCTGGATCCCTAGAAGAATCCACCTGTTAAAACCATTAGTAATTATAGGCGGGGAATATTGTAAATCGTATTCAATGTATGCATCTGCCCCACTACACCCTTGAGGAGTAGTAGTGGGGAAATGTCCATAACAATGCTCTGTTCTGTCTCATAGCATTGGAACTAAGAAATTCTAATTACCAAGGAGGACCCTTCGGGGACCGGGAGGAAAGACCCAAGGAGCCCGGAGTGCCGTTCCATACTCCCAACCAGAACCGGCGAGGAGAGCGTTTCTATCCATCACTGACGGGAGAAGCAGCTGACTTTCGCCACATGGACCAAAGAAAAAAGAACATCCCAATCTCCCGACTTCCCCTTGATGGGTGGTCAACCTCAAGTCGGGAGGGGGGGCTCTGTGGGATGTATTTACCCACTCCTGCTCTGCTATGCTGCATCACTCTGTTATGATGGTGGTGCCAGAAACAGCAAAATGTTCTCAAAACCCTTGGGCGTGCCAAAAACCCCTGAAAATCGTGCTTTTCAACGTACAAAAAGATGGCTGCCCAATCTGCCATGCATGTTGTCAGTGGTGGAGCAGATATCTCACTTCCGAAATGTGTCACTCCACAACAATTGAAAGTGGAGTGCAGAAGAAAAAAGCAGTGCTTTGCTAAATGAAACGCCAAATCTTGCTTTAAATCACTTTCTTTGTTGCTGAAACTTCAGAATGCCGGTACAGAACACCTTCAAATATTCAAAATTCTTTCTGGATGCTACAATTCACTTATTTTAAGAAATCATTGTGAACTTACAAGGTCCTGAGAAGCTGAGAGCATAAAGAGATTTCAACAGCAAAAGTGGCCTGCCTGTGGATCTGTCAGAAATCTCTGTGCAGCAGAGGGCTGCTGTGATGACAGCTGTCAGGGGCCTGCCTGATTAAACTTTAACATGGATAAACTGAAAATCAAATGCTTGCAATCTAAGAGGCCTGTTACTGATAGTAACTCATATTGTAATTGTTTTGATCCCATGATTTAAAATCTTGAATGAGAATTCTAGCTGCTATTTGATCCAACAAGTTTGTTTTGTGCTAAAGAAAGGGCCACAGAATTTAAAAATTAATTTAAACCTGGCTGAACCTGCAGAACTTGAATAACAGGTTTCTCACAGAAAGAAGGTCTTTTCCCCCCAGCAGGAAATCACGGAGAAGTGTTAATTACAGGGTAGGAAAGAACCTGCTATACAGAGGCAAAAGGGAACAATGACAAGCTGCAGAGCAGGAAATTCAAAGTGTGAAGGCAGTCGTAAATGGCCTCTGCAAGGAACCAAGGGGTGGAGCAAAACAACCATTTGTTGCTTAACATGGACAAAGAACATATTTTAAAAAGACTGATAACTTACTGTTGAAAATTGGGAAAAATATAAAAATAACAGAGAGGTTAATGTAATTTCTAGATGCACGGGTGAAGAGGCGCCAGAACTGTGTGACAGGTTCTGGACAGAAATGGCAAGAAATGTGATTTTACACAAAATGTATTTCTGCTAGAAATGTGAAACTTTATACACTTATTCCCATGTTAAACACGCACATTTGTAGAAATGTGCTTAAAAATTGGACATTGGGGTCATTCTGAGTTGGGCGGTAAGGCTTTACGGGCACCGGTAAGGATGACGGTGCCGGTAAACCCTTACCACCCTATTCCGAGGTCCCTTAGTGGGTCCCAGCAGGAATAGGTGGTCTGCCCACCCGATCTCTGCGGTTCCCGTTAAGGGACCTTGGAGCTAATAACGGTACCGCAATTTGTGGTACCGTTATTAGCGCCTTCCCCATTCCCATTGAGCCCTATGGGGGCTCAAATGGGAATGGGGAATGGTTTAATGAATGGGGACTTACCGGGTCCTCCAGGGTCGGAATGACCCGGTAAATCCCCATTCAGCCAGACCGGACCCAGATTTGGAGGCAGCCATGGTGCTAATAGCACCATGGCTGCCTCCAAACTCAGAACGACCCCCATTGTGTTTCTAGTGAAAAGGCAAAATTCTGTGAAAAGCTGAGACAAGATCCCACAGCTACGGGGTTTAGAGGAATAGCTGCAAGGTAAAATATGTAATCTGTGTATGTGATTTTCATAGAGGTTTCACATGTGGAAATATGTATTTTGCCAAAAGTAGATTTTCTGTTCCAGGGGCTAGGGGTGGATTTTCAGTCTCATAAAATCACATCATAAAGATGACACTCTGTTTCTCTCCTCCTATCAAGGTAGAGGGGAGACTTTGACCCAATCACCTTTCAAAGGGGCAAGCATAGGCTAAACTGGCCCCCCCTTTATGATGTCCTTTCATAGCATAAACAGGGACAGCTCACCACACATAAGGACTGACAAATTCACTCACTATCTTGATGCTGGTGGAGCACCCTGCTGCTGAACTCTACATCTTCCTTGCTCCAGACTCCAGAAACTTGGCAAAGCAAAAGGCCCACTGAACCATTCTCAGCTAGGCCTCAAATTCCAGAACAGAACCCCACAAGCCTAAGGGGGAAGCATCATAATACAGCCAGGCTGTGCTGTTACTGCTTGCCTGCTGAAAATAAATATCCTCAGAACCAAGAAGGGCAGATCCAGTCCCGTCCTGTGCCGTGCTGTGACCAGAGCGCTTTGCTGACCCTATTCAGTCCTGTGCTGTGCTGTGACCAGAGCGCCGTGCAAATCCTGACCGGTCCGGTGTGCCAAGCTGTCTTTCCTA
The DNA here is from genome assembly GCF_040938575.1 of Ambystoma mexicanum. Taxonomy (NCBI): domain Eukaryota; kingdom Metazoa; phylum Chordata; class Amphibia; order Caudata; family Ambystomatidae; genus Ambystoma; species Ambystoma mexicanum. The sequence continues at coordinate 255,437,910 of NC_090924.1, read as the reverse complement.
AACCAGATCCGATCCCCTGACCAGAATTGACGGTCCCATTTAAAAAAATGTATCCAGTGAGTATCAATAGGAAGAATTGTGTCCCTAGCATATGTACTTTGCATAGTCTTAAACCTCTCTCCAAACCATCCTATCTTGTATTCAGAACCTGTATTGTTAGGAGTATCTTTGCATTGTCTGAAACCTCTCTCCAACCCATCCTATCTCTCCTCCATAACCAGTAGTGTTAAAACTATGTCTGCGCTGATCCTTTCTCATCTGAAGAAGGCGAGTTTCCTTAGCAGGCAGTCATCCTGATCAAGTGGCTGTGTTCCTTTGTGGTATTCGTTTTGTTCATAGTCATCCTCCAAATCAATGCGATTCTCCCGTTATCGCGATTATCGCGCAGTGAAAAGTTTGCCGCAAATTTTAGTTTTGGGAAATTTCTACACGTGTAAAACAGCTTTTAATTGCTTCCGACTTGAATTTTAAGTTTTCAAATATTTTCTTGGGATTAAATAATTGCTTGTGTTTGTTTGCAACTATCCAAAGCGGCTCCCATAAGAATTTATAACAATTTCAGCAAATTTTGACCATATTTGGTGGTTTTGCCCAGTCCTTCCTAAAGATAACTTTAAAAGCCATTCTGACAGCTTGACAGTCGATTCCATTTTCTCTTGCGTTTGCTGGGGGAAAGTGGGATTGATATTCTGTTTGAATTCTGCCATTCCTGAAACCTTTTCTCTCCTCCTATCTCTTTACATGACCTATTGGGAGGTTGAGGGGTGTGCAGGGAGAACCTCTAACCACAGTGCTATCAGATCTGAACTGACACAAAAGTATTATTTTGTGCTGAATTGTTTTGATCACTACTTACTCCTTGTGTATTAAAGATATGATTCAGTGTTACATCACCCCATTGGTGATTGTTGTGTATCTACTAAAACATACTGTGATACATTTTTAAATACATAAATAAATATTTTCCTTTGAAAACCAGCCTGATTACTGGTTCAGTGTGACCGGGGGGAGGGGTTCCAGGAGAAGGGCGTGATATGAAAGGTATGTCGTTCAGAATAAAGAACTTTTAGACAAAAATAAATAAGGATTTCAGTTGTGCACTACATGCTAGGCGTTGACTTGGGTGTGTGCCAGATTGAAATCACTTACAGGGTCCTGCGAGCAGACCAGGATGCTAACAACGGGCCCTTCATTAACGGGCCCGTTGTTAGCATCCTCCCCGTTCCCATTGAGCCCTATAGGGGCTCAAATGGGGATGTACCGGGTCCGGGTTCCTTGAATGGGGAAATACCGGGCCCTCCAAGGTCGGAATGGCCTGGTATTTCCCCATTCAGGGAACACGAACCCGGTACCCAGGATGGGGGTATCCATGCCACTAAAAGTAGCATGGCTACCTCCATACTTGTAATGAGACCCATTGATTTTTTTTTTTTGCAGTAGTAGTGTTTTCCTATAACTGAGCATAGTATGCACATGCACTTTCCTTTGCCTATGTGCATCCTGTATATTTTATTTAGAATCTGTTAGTTGAATATGTTTTACAAATGAGTATGATAGTAAACATAAAGAGCACACTTGTTTTTTTAATGTTATGTTATTGGATGTTAAGAGATAGAAGAAATAATCATAGGCATGTGTTGCTATTTTTACAGGGTAGATGGCAAAGATTGTCCGGAAAAGCATGCAATGTATGCATTTGTGAAGGTGTGGGAAATAAAGCAGAAGGATTTCATATAGAGGCAGTGGTGTTGTTTTAGCTGGGAGCCTTTCTAATGATATTGTCTGTGTGTTTGCTTGAATGAAGATGCATGTACTCATCCTGGCTGCATGTAAATTTAGAACACACTGGACAGCCTTGTTCATAATTATACTGTTATTTCTCCCATCTTTTAATATGAAATCACATTTATTTCGATAGTTGTGTGTGTAAACAAACATTTTGAGAGCAGAAAGGTTTGCAATTGACACTTCATCATAGCAGATGGGAGAAATGACAGTAAATTCATTTTACAGTTTATACATGGTAAGTGGCAGTTAGAAGAGTACTGTCCTAGAAGAGCGGTACATGTAGTGTCTAGAAATGTTCATACCAGTAGTCTGTGTTCATGCATGTGGATGTACATGAATCTGCAAGAAGAAATCTTGGGGAGTTTTATAGTAGTTGTTGCTGTAGGTCCTTTGCAGTCACAGCCCAATTGTACTGAGAGTGATCAATAGTACATCTAAAGTGCTGATCTGTGATAATAGAGTTAGATGTAGAGTTCTTGGATGTGATTGGTGGATGATTGTGTGACTGCTCAACAGTAGCCAATGAGGAAATGGTGCAGAGTGAAGTGGAAAGGGTAGAAGGGCTGCCCCAGTGTTACGCACTCTGCAGACACCGCGGCTGTCTGTGGACAGGACGTGCCACATCCAGTATTTCTCAACATATCTGGCATGGACATAGGACTTCAGGGATCCGCCAATCGGGTGTTGAGGTTGTGGTTTGTGTTGAAAGAGGCTGTGTGTAGGCAGAGGTGGAGAAAGTCAGGGTGTTGGTGGTTGGAGATATGTTTTTGCATGGTTTGGAGCAGTATGCTAAATGCAGGAATGTGGCAAAAATGTTGATGTTAAAGGAGTGGAGGTGGTGTGGAGCACTTTGCCTGGTTTCAATGTGCAGGGAATTGTACAAGTTTGTCGAGATTTGGGCAGGTAGAACAGTCCACATGTAGTTGTTTTGCACTGTTGTGCTTTGCATTTGGGCTATGTCAGTGCCCCTACTTTGTTGGCAGATTTGGAACACTTGGTTCAGGCAGTAATGAAAATACTTCTAAATGCCAAGGTTATTTTTTCTGGTTTAGTACCTAGGGCAATATGGGACAATAGTTTTTGTTTTTTGTCCTCAGCAAAATATTGCTAGGTGTGCAATCAACCAAGGCATGTTGCTTTCATGCTTAGAGATGGTATGTTCTTTTGTAATAATGAGAACATTGATTCTGGTAATGTTGTTTATTTTAAAGAAGATGGCATTTCTTTATCTTTTATGGGAAATGCCATGCTGTTTTAGAATATAAGGGTTGCTTTGGAGAAGCTATTGTGAAATTTTTTGCAGGAAAATAAGAAAAAGAAACCAAAAAATACAAAATAAAAGGTGTTTCTGAAGCATCTGCAAAAAAAACAAAAGGCTCTTTTCAGAGCCAACCTCAAAGGGGAAACGGGGCACCCTATTTAAATTTTCATTTCCCACGTTCAGATTTTTTGATTTGTCTGCAGACACCGCGGTTTTCTGCGGACAACGCCTATTACATACAGGGATTTTGGGGTTCAGAGGCATGCAAATGAGACTGAGCAGAGCAAGGGATTGGTTAATAAGGTTTACTTGGTGTGTTGTGTAAGGAGAGAGTTTGTCAGTAGGTCTTTTTCCTGAGAGAAGAGAAAATAGCTATGGCTGTGTGTTTCAGAAAGCAGAATGTTTGGATTTTGGGATATTTGTGGATAAATTGGTTGGAGGTGCATGTAGATCCCTGCGGAGTGGCTGCACATCTTGGATTTTCTCATGTGGAAGTGCACTGGCATGGAGTGTGCGGAATGAATTGGCTGGATTTGGTACCTCTCTGTGCTACTTTGGTGGCACAGCATCATCCAGACATTCTTATTATTCATTGTGGAGGGAACAGTTTAGGACACGTGTCTGGAATCTCTTTGCAATTTGCAATGAAAGAAGGACTTGGGAAAGTCATGGACATGTATCCAAACTCCAGAGTAATTTTTTCCTGTATTGCGAAGAGACAAATGTGGCTGCGTTCTTTTTCATTTGGTGCACAAATGGAGAAAGCAAGGCACAATGTTAACAAGGCTGTTTGTGCCTTTTTGAGAGATGTTGGTATGTCCTCTTTTCAGAATGAAAACATTATGTTTTCTAGCACACACCTTTTTCACAGAGATGGAGTAAATGTTACTTATGCCAGCAATCAGATTTTTCTACAAAATACACAAAATGCATTGCAAACTTTTTGGGAATTACAGCAATCCATTTTGTAGTAGGTGTTGACCATTTGAAGTTTTTGAAACACAAAAAAACACCACAAAAAGGCTCTTTTCAGAGCCACCACTTCCTCCCATAGAAAAGTGCAAAGGTTCAGATAGGGCAGAACCCCCAAAAAATAAATGTCTGCGGACTGTCCACGGACTTCTAAAAAATGCAGAGGGCCCTGCACTATTTATTTGTCACTTCTATTTTTAAACTGTGAAAGGCGGCTCTGAAAAGAGCCTTTTTTCTTTTTGGTTTTTGTTGTTGTATAATTTGTGTTTGTTTTTTTAAACACAAAACACAAGGAAAGGAGGGGAAAGGAGGGTAAGGAAGGGACACCAATCACGGGGATAAGAAAGGGCAGGTGGAGAGAGGAAGATGTAGGGTGGGCCTTATTAAGGTAGGTCGCAGACCTCATGCTCCTTGACCGCAGTCTCAAAAGCACTCCAAAGGTTCTCCCCCCTGCGTCACAGTACATGCACAATATTGTGACCCTCAAAAGGTAAGGGTCAACAGCATCATGAATGGCCTGCGAGGCAGCTGGAGGGATGCACTGTCCCACATGAGTGTCTTTTGTGGTGACAGGAGCGGAAACGGAGGATGCTGCAGAGGAATTCATCCTACTATGTTTATCGCAAGGTACAACCTTACGAATAGCCCCACCGTGGAACGACTTTAGGTGTCGCTTCATTGATGTAGTACCAAAGCTATATGAACCAGGCTTGCCACGCCTCAGCACCATGCGGCACTGAGTGCAGATCACCTTGTTCGCATGATCTTTTGCCTTTCCATCAACCGTGGTAAATAACCGCCACGCCCAAGACTCACGATGAGTGCTAGTAGTAGGGACTTCCACTACCACATCCTCTTCATCCTCTTCATTCCTCTCCTCTGCATCCTCACGCCTGTTCCCCTCTGCAGGCCCTTGGGGACATGGTGGTGGTGGAGGGGGGTGGAGGTGCTGATGCCGAGGCAGTAGCAGCAGGAGCAATTTGGGATGCCATCTGGAAGGTTAATAACCAGGAACCAGGAACCAAGAACAGCAACCTGCATAATTGTCCTGTTGTAAATCTTGGAAATCCAAAAGCAGAATGAGGATCAGCTCTGGGGTGTGGCCTTTTATAGGGGTGCAGGTGCGTGCTTCGCGGACACGTCGCACACCAAGAAAGGGCTCAAAAAGTTCCAAAAAGTATGTGGATCGGCGGGGACATTGCCTGGGACATGTGCAATGGTAAACTTTTACTGTAAAATACCTTGGATTGGTCAAAAAAGCACTTTATAAATTTTCGGGGGCCCGGACAGTGTTCGCAAATAAGAACACACGCTCAGCGTGGGTGCGGTTACATGATGACGTCGCGGACACATGCGCGAATGGGACGGCTGTCCGCAGTACACCAAATGTGCGGGGACGGTTGTGCGCATGTGCGCAGTCATTCTACAGACAGTGTTTGTGGCCCCGAACTAATTAAAAGTGCGACACACATGCGGCGGACAGTTGCGGACAGGCACGATGTTTGCAGGACCCAAGTGTGTGATTCGCTTGTGCGCGGGTGTTCTAGGAACAGTGTTGAAGTACCCAAATAAAATAAATGTGCGTCAAAACTTTGCGGACAGGTGGATGGGATATGTGTTCTACGGATATATTCATTCTGGTTGCGGACATTACGAACAGGGGGTGTTCTTAGGACACCCGCATTTTGGGTGATTGAGGACAAGCAGACATCTTGTGCGTTTCAAGGACACGTCCATTTTAATTACGAACAGTACGAACAGGTATATTGTCCTTAGGACACCCCCATTTGGGTTAATATGCGGACAAGCAGACATCTTGTGTGTTCTAAGGACACCGCCATTTTAATTACAAACAGTACGAACAGGTATATTGTCCTTAGGACACCCCCAATTTGGTTAATTATGGACAGGCGAACATCTTGTGTGTTCTAAGGACACCTCTATTTTAATTACGGACAGTACGGACAGGTATAGTGTCGTTAGGACACCCCCATTTTTGTTAATTGCGGACATAACGGACACCCGCACTGTCCGCGGACACCCTAACTGCCTTTTTAAAAAAAAAATAAGACACAGGCATATACTAAGAACACACTTAAAATGTTATTATTGTTTAACAGTATGAAAATTACAAAAGAGAGGGGGAAGCAGAAACTGAAACAAATACAGGGGAATTAGGGGTTTGGACATGATGTATGGGAGGGAGGAAGGGATGGAAGTCTCATCCTAATGTTTTTCTTGCTGGGGAAGGTTTGGCGATAGTTGGCTGGGACATGGAGTGGGGGAACAGGTACATGTGGGACAGTGATATTGAATGTTCTTTAATGTGGTCCTCAATAAACTGTTCTATAAGATTGAAGTTTTTCATTAACATATCCAGTTTTAGTTCCATTTGTTTCAGAGGATCTTCTAATGTCTCTCTTGGTATATTATACTTATTGTCTGTATGGTCTGTTTAAAAAAAATATATGTAAACTAAACATAAAGTAATGATTATTAATTGGCTTATATAGAAAAATGTTGTGTCTACCATTAGTATCACTGTCTTCACTCATTTCATCTTGTGTGACATTTTCTTCCAGCCATTCCAAAGTACTGGACATTCCTGTGTAAAAATAAATATATTAGTTTTAGTGTACCTAATACAGAAAATGTGAAAATATATGAAATAAATATAGTGTACTTACTAGTTTCTTACAAACTTTTGGTGTTACTGCTGTGTAGGTATGCTCTTGCTTTTTGCTGCACAGTTTCTGTGAGGTAATTCTGTTGGAGGCATTTTTTTTTGTGGTATATTCCTTTATATTGGAAACGTTATTTCAGTGGATGGTTGGTGTTAGGCAGAATCCTGTGCAGTTCCCTTAGGGAGCACTACAGAAGATTAAGACTATGGGTATATGCAATAAATCCCCTTTGGTATCAGTCTGTACCACAAAGATTTAGTTGGTAGCTGTGGCTAAGCAGTCAGACTTATCTCAAGAGGGAGATGAGCAGTATTCGGGGTTTACACAATAGGACTATGGTACTATGGAACAAGGAAACACTGACCAAAGCTTTGTATCAAAAATAATGTATATATTTATTTTCCACACTCTGATGTTGATACACAAATCACTAGTCATAAAGTAAGTTAAAACAGTCTGGAAAAGTATACACAACTCCCTATTTAAATTGTAGACAAGTTTGAGCCAGAGTGAAAACTGAGCAAAACAGCACAGTGAAGACCAAGCAGAAATAGCACTCTATCAATTTCTTCAGAGGGAGGGAAAGGACAAGATATACCGGGTTAGACCCCTAAACACACCAGCAACACTTCCCAAGTGGATTGTGAACAAGTTAAGCAAGGCAGTATTTTAGCATCAGCAATATTTTAGTGAAAACCGAGCAAAATGGCACTTCACCAAATCATATAGGGGAAGGAAAGGTGGTTATAAGAGTTTCAGGTGCACCAACACATTTCTTGAAGAGAAACAACCTAGAGAAGGCAGTTGTAACAGATTTAGCCAAAGTCAATAGGCCTGTGCTAACGTCAGTGGTACAAGGCAAAGTGCCTAGGGTCAAAATGTTCTAGTAGCTGCAGTCAAGTCTTTGTTAAATGATTGAAAAGGCGGTTGCAGGATGTTGAAAGATAATGTTAAATGAAAAGGCGGCCAGCCCAGAAGGTGAGTAAAGGATTTAAAACACCTTTTGCAATACCAATGACAATGGGAGGCCTGGCAGAACAATGTACCTTTAAAGTGGAAGAGGATCCTGCGGTGGCAGTAGTTCCTGGCAGTCCTGCAGTTCGGGAGATCCAGCAGAGGAAGAGAGGCTCTCCTTGTGGAGGAAGGTTCGAGTTACTTCACTGCCCAGGGTTGAAACCAGCCGCGGTGCCGCCAAAACGAATAAAAGGTACGCTCATTTAAATCGCGGTCCTGGTGGACGGGTGCCTGGCTATCCGGTCTCCGAGTGCAGAGGACTGGCGATTCAACCAAGGCAGGTCCTGGAAGGCGATTGGTGAACTGGTTGGTCCCACCAGCTCAAGGGAGGAAGACTCTTGCAGGGGAAGATCTTCTCAAGTTGTTGGAGAAAAGTGGTGAGGATCTGCAGCAGGGCTTCACCGGTGGTTCAGTCGTTGCAGATGCCTTCAGCTTCTCTCCTCTTTGGTTTCTTAGTTCCAGTGGCAACGTCTTGTCCTCCAGTCCTCAGGACCCTGCTTTTATGCAGCAAGACCCCCATTCATACAGTTTAGCTGTCACTCACACAGTGGGGTGGCTCTCCTGGCGGGATAACCCCCCCAGCCTGTCAGGGCAGAGTGCGACTTGGGTTGCATAGGCAACCCGGTCCAGGGTGCCTATTCCCCCTCCCACACATCCTGTCTACCCCAGACTCAGTGGCTCCGAGAGGAGGGCTTCTGTGCAGAAACCTGCCAAAAGGACAAACAAAGGATCCCCGACCTGGGTTAGGATTATAGAGAAAGACACAAGAAAGAAACATTATTAAAGTTCTGGCAATAAAAACCTACTGGAGTAAAGTTAATATCAAAATAAACCGGCAGTATGTTAGAGGCTGTCAGTAAAAGTGGTAGCCTCAAACAATGGGACAATCCCATAGGGAAATATTCACGGTCGAATATTTATGGTAGTAACCACTGCCACCAGCCAGACAATTTTGAGAGAGGGACTGTACGGTACCCCCTCGAAAATGAACACTAGGGAAAAACTATTAACCGTTCCCAGTACCCCCATAGTAAGATGGGTTGTACTGGTTTTGTTCATAACTATTGAGTAGTAAAGTCAATGGTAACGTTACATGCCCTGGGAGACATTAGTCAGTCCCAGGGTATGGAGTCTATGTTATGGGGTCGCTACGACACCCCTGTGGTACAGCACGGAGAGTGCTGTGTACCACACATGTTAAAAAGATGATTCCTATGAGGGTGAGAAAAACCCCATAGACCATAAGCACACAAGATAGCCTAAAACACACACTAGCAATCTGTCTAAGAGTGGGAAAAAAGGGTCTCACTCTTAGCAGGAGAAAAAATAAACCCCACAAATCCAGCAAAGCTGCTGGAGGACTCAACCAAGGCAGGTCCTGGAAGAATGATTAGGTTTCTGTATTAACAACACTTCAATACAATGATTTTAGTTGAGTAACTTCTTTTATAGATTAAGTAGTTCAGATAAGTCTCCTGATCACCCCTGACATCTTGTTACCAACAATATAAACACAACTCCTTGTAGGGACTTTTCATCAAAATGTATTTCACAAGTGATGTTATCAATGACATTTGTGATGTCATCTTTGATGTCCTGGGTGTTAGTCTTAGCAGTGCACAGGGTTGGCACGAGTTATGGTTGCTTAGCTTACCATAACTGGTGAATTTCAAGGGTTTTTCGGTTTTACTTGGAACCATACCGTCCCTTTAATGTTTTTTTTACAGAATTTCCTAGGTTTGTAGTAGCACAACTTAACCATAACGTCCCTTTAAAAAAGTTTTTTTCACTGAATTTCATAGGTTTTTAGTAAATATATATATGTATACATATATATATGTATTATTTACACCACAGTCCCTCCTGCTATTTTTGGCACTTTCAATGTTTTACTTACTTCTGTGGCTCAGCTCGAGTCTCTCAGCATCGACTCTCCCTCAACCACCCAGTTCGCATTCCGTCCAGGGGGCACCTGCGGGGACCGTACAGGAATTTCGTCAAAGGGGGACCTGCCAATTATATCTTTTTACACTTGGTCTGTTGCGCGGCATTCTCCACAGGAAGCTTAGTGGCCTTCTGGCTAATGGCAGTAGCAGCCAAAAGTCAGAAGATCTGGATCTGGGCATAGGTCAATTAGACCTGAACCATCCGCACTGCTACCAACATGTGCTCTAGCACCTTGAAGCATCACTTGTGTTAGATGGAATTACCACTAAATATATCAGACCAAATAACCATAATTCTCAAGGAATATGGCAAAGTAATAATTTATTCTCAATTTAATGAAGCCGGGTCAACTGGCATACATCGTACTGATGCTTGCACACTCACATGTGAAGTTGATTACACAGAGGTCTTATACCACAATACGCATTATCTATGATGTCATCCTAAGTGGCAAACTATAAAACATATTAGAGGGAGGGATTGTTTAGGGGAACATGTCTACTTATAGAATACATAGGGGTTAATACACCATTGGCTGTCTCTTATCTGTGAGACATGCCTCAAGCTACCTCTAAATACGTGTAATACTGATTACAGTGAACAAACTGGCAGCGGATTGGTCTATGCAACATTGTGTAGCAGGCTGCCCCATAGACCAACTGATTAGGTTGGCATTCTCACCCAACCTTGGACATTTGGCTAGAAGCACGTAATTGTAAAGAAACGCAGGTGCTTGAATCACATCAGATTACTCCCAACTTTCCCAATTAGTCCATCATCTCTCATCAGTCTGGCCATGAGCCAAAGTTTCCCATCTTTCGTTGACCTTATAGATCGCTGTTATGGGACATTCAAGGTAGTGTAAGAACATCACTATCTTCATCTGAAGCTTAATTAATAGCCCTTGTCTTCAATTTCTGAGTCACATGTGAAGAGACAACAAATTTGTCAATTTCAGCCTCTTATTTACTGCTATTTGATTTAATTATACTGGGCCTCATTACGACCCTGGCGGAGTGGGTTTACGCCAGCGGTATTCGCGGCGGACCCGTCCGCCCTACTACGAGTTCCTGTAGCGCCATGGAGCGTTTTCCGCCTGGTTTTTCCGGGCGGAGAAATCCATGGCGCTACGGGACCTTGTTGTTAATTACGCCACCGTATTTTACGGTGGCGTAATTAACGCCTTCCCCACTCCCATTATACCCTATGGGGCAAAAATGGGAATGGGGAAGGGTAAAATGGGGAATGGGGATTTACCGCCCCGCCAAGGTCGGAATGGGGCGGTAAATCCGCCAACCCCCATGGCGCTATCGGCAGCTTTCCGCCGTGCTCCATGGTGCATTTTGCGCCACGATTTCCGCCAGGGTCGTAATGAGGGCCACTGTGTGTCATTGCTCTTCTTGACCTCTAGAGATTCGCTCACTCTACCTTGTATACACTTTATACACTTTTAATTGTCCTATACTTGGGTCTTGCAGATGTTTTCTTCTTCTTTAATCTAAGAGAAATATGTTTCGTCCATGGCTCATCCGTCTGCCTCCCTTCGTACTTTGTAGCTATTCCTTACAAATAGCTTCCTTGAACGCCAAGCCAGCATAGACACCTCTTTGTTTTTCACACAAAGTTGTTCTTCCAGCGTCTCCTGACTCTTCAACCCTGATCTCTTTCTGAGGTAGCTGAATTGTATCTTAACATGCGTCCATTTTCCAATTATGGATGTCCTAGCCATGTTATATATTCCTCCTGCTTCTATGTGTGTTTTAGGGATAATGCATCCAACTGCTCCTCTGCAATATCATTTTCAAGCTTATCCGAAGGTGGTTCTGTTGATTCAACTGCCATAAAAATCTGAATTTTGGAAACCCTGTCACAATATAAAATGTATTTTTAGGTCCTCAGAAAATGTCACAAGACCGAATGTTGGGGAGGTGGTTGCTTCATGAATCATAATATGATATGATATGATATGGCATTTATAATGTACCTATACACAAGTGTTTCAAGGTGCGACGAGGCAAGGGAGGGGGAACAAAGGGAAGACAGACAACAATCTTACTAGGGCAGGTGACATTGAGATCGTCCAAGTGAAGGGTAGGGGGTATGGGAAAGGTGCAAAGGGAAAGGGGAGGGGGCAGTCCAGCACATGGGATCACACAGTAAAACAATCAAAACAAATAAATACAAATAAATGAAAAGGGAGGCCAGCTGGTGGCAAGTGCAAGGGTAAGTGCAGACATCAAGTGTCAAGTGCTGGTACGGGACTGTAGGGATACAGAAACAGACCCCGGGTGCAAGGGTTACCAGGGGGCCAACCAGTGCAGGAGTGCAAATGGTGGGGAGGGGACCTGGGCCCAAGATGAGAGGGTACCCAGGTGACCAGTGCAGTTTCAATTTCAACCAGGAGATAATCAGGGGAGAGGAAGAGAAAAAGCAGAAGCAAAGAGGAAGGTCTTGAGGTGCTTCTGGAACCAGAGATGGTTCTCCTCAAGTTTCAGAGAGGCGGGGAGGCTGTTACAGCGGGAGGCCCCAGCTGAGGAAAGATATCTACCACCAACTCATTGCTTGGAGAAGCGACTGGCCCTGAGGGAGTTGGAGGCAGAGGAGCAAAGGGATCGAGAAGGAAGATATTTACGAAGAGAGAGTTGAAGGTACTGACGCCCCAGCCCCAGAAGGCCTTGTGGACAATTCAGAGGGTTTTGAACTTAATCCTCGTAGCGACTGGGAGCCAGTGAAGAGATTTCAGTCCTGGAGAGATACAATATCATGTAATTGGCTGTAACTTTTGGTGATGATAACTTTTATTAGTTTGAGTAAATTGCGAATAACTGCTAGTCAGACATGCAACGACCTGCCAAAGAGGGAGTGATCCTGATAAATCCGGCATGAGTAGCAGAATCAGAATAAATATTTGTTCTTATATCTATCTGTAACACAACATTTTTTTCTCATGTTGGACTTTTTCAATGCAAAACTACATGTGTACAAACAATTATAAAATGACAACTTCATTAGGTGTGTTACTCTGTCCCATCAATTCAACTTCAGAACTACAAGAGCCTATCGGCAGAGAGGGGTTAAACCTTGGAGCAGGAAAAAGGAATAGAGCTTCAATGAAAAGTCAGAACCAATAAACTGGCACCTTCACATTTTAATATTTTGAAGGTGTGGCTTTGAGGGTAAAAAGGTCTCACAATATGGGGAAAGGGAGAGTTGCCTAAAACCCTTCAACTGAGACTTCCCTAAAAATCATCTGGGTGAATCCGGAGATAACTACCTGAAAATGATCTGGGCGGATGGACTAAAAATTGCTGCAGGGTTAATTTTGCCTGGGAAGACAGCAGTTGTGAAATACTGTAGCTGGCTGGGTGTCAGGCTTCGGCTCCACCTCCCCCTTCTCCTCACCTGAATCCTCAGATTTAGGATCCTTAAAGGCTGCCTTGACTCTTGAACATTCTTTCTTCTTAGATGGAGTCTGATCCTTAGGAGTTCGAACCTTCTTTTCATGCAAATAAGGTCTGGCCCCTCCGGAGGCCGCCTTGGCAGTTATCGAAACCTGCCTTCGGGGGCTCCCAGGGGGCCAGCCTCAGCCCCAAGGGAAAAAGCTGGATGGCAGAAAAAACCCTTGGTAGATGAACTGCAGGTGTAGTGATGATTGGTACCAAAGACTCAGGAGTGTTCAGGCTGTTTCTCCCAAAGCTGAATGCCAAGTAGACTCAGAGATAAGTTCAATATAAATGAGGGATTTCCATGATAGAACTGAAGCTTGCTGAAGAGGGCTGGGAAGGAAATAGTATCCGGGAAGTAGAAGGGTAGCACAAACAAAAATGGAAACCGGAAGGAATACCGAGACGAACAGTAAGTACACAGAATTACAATCAGAAGGTTGGAGAACCCAGAGAATGGGAGAACAAGGCAGAAAGGAAAAGTTGGAGCTTGAGATAAGTGAAAGAAAAATAAACAAAGCCGACCATGCAGGCGTGCAGGCGGCAGAAGGCTAGAGCAGTGGAGGACTCCGAGTAGCAAGGAAAACAAGAATGCGTAGAGAAGTAGGACGCAATCCAGGGATTGCGACAGAAGTAGAACGACCAGGCGGTCTAAAGCGGAAAGAAAACCGAAAGCGGACAACGAGGGAAGCAACGAAAGGCAGAGAAGGGCCGCTGGCCGAAGCCGTGTACGAAAGATAGTTAAAGAGAAAGCCAAGAAAAAGTTGCAGTAACCGAAGGGAAAATGTAGATAAAATATACCAGGACGGAGCAGAAGATGACGTTCCAAAATGGATAGACGGAAAAGGGACACGGAAAGGCAAATCACACACAAAACCGTGAGAGGAGGGTGAAAACTCAGCAGAGTGAAACGGAGCGTCAACAGTGAAAGGAAAAACAGATTAAAACGCACAGAGCTAGGGGCGGAGCTAGGATTTATAGTGGAAGCCACCATGTTGGATGAGGACTAGAGCATGCTGTCTACTTGAGCCTCCATTGATTCCATAGTTTCCACCCTTGATTCCTGACACTGGGACCCACACCAGGAGAGGGGACAGAGGCTGAATAGAGCGATTGAGCCTGGAGAAAATCCCTGACTGAGGGTGGATTCTGATGTCCGTGTCCCGTCCCTGTAAGAGCAGCCCTGCTGACTTTCCTGAGCACCAAAAACAGAGATTTCCAATTTAAATAGCTTTCCAACAGAACCAAGTGTGTGGTGGATCTGCATGGCCTAATATATTCCCCTTAATAGTGGGTGTGTGGGCAAACAGAGTAGACCCTTAGCATATTTTACTGAATAATATTTGTGTTTGTGTTGAAATTCTGTTTGTTTTCCAAAGACAACCACCAACAAAAGGAAATAGCGGTCTAGCAAGTCACTCTCACCCAGATACAATACCACCTTCCTCCTCCGAATACCACTTACAGATCTTCCCATAATGGTTTGCAGTTTTGACAACCTCCCAATAAACAAAAACCACAGTAAAAGTGCAATATCTCCCATCTCCAATTGGTACACCCCTCATCCTAGCCACACCCTCTCCGATTCTCCATGTACCCCCATGCTTTAAAAGACCTCACTCCCGCGTCCGAGCCTGTTCCTTGTGCCTGCAAAAAAAGATATTGTTTCAACAGGTGCCAAACGTCTCTCGGTCTGGCACTCGGTTGCACCATTGCCCCATATTCCATCTCATTGCAGTAAAGAATGTCTTTCTTCCAATGTTCAACCGTAAGCTGCTTTTTCCTATCCCACACCATCGTTACTCTTTGCCAACAACAACAGCAATCCCATCAGTTACCTCGCACGGCGAGCAATGCACCTTGTGCAACCACCTGCCGAGAAAGGAGTCATCTTGATAAATCTGGCATGAGTAGCAGAATCCGAAAATATATATGTTGTCATGCCTATCTGTAAAACACATTTTTTCCTCATGTAGGACTGTTTCAGTGCAAAACTACATGTGTCCAAACAATTGTAAAATGACAACTCCAGTAGGTGTGTTCCTCTGTTCCATCAATTCAACTTCAGAACTACAAGAGCCTATTGGCACAAAGGGATTGTACCTTGGGGGAAGAGAAGGGAATACATATTCAATGAAAAGTCAGAACCAATAAACTAGCACCTCCACATTTTAATATTTTGGAGGTGTGGCTTAGAGGGTAAAAAGGTCTCACACTTTGGGGAAAGGGAGAGCTGCCTAGAACCCTTCAATGGAGACTTGCCTAAAAATCATCTCGGCGAATCCTGAGTTAACTGGCCAAATATTGTCTGGGCTGAATGTACTAAACATTGATGCAGGGTTAACTTTGCCTGGGAAGACAGCAGTTGTGAAATACTGAAGCTGGCTGTGGCCCACACCAGGAGAGGGGACAGAGGCTGAATAGAGCAATTGAACCTGGAGAATATCCCTGGCTGAGGGTGGATTCTTTTGTACTTATCCGTTGCTGTAAGAGGAGTCCTTCTGACTTTCCTGAGCACCAAAAATAGAGATTTCTAATGTAAGTAGCTTGTCCAACAGAACCGAGTGTGTGGGGGATCTGCTTGACCTAATAGCTTTCCCTTAATAGTTTGTGTGGGGGAAAACTGAGTAGACCCTTAGCATATTTTAGGGAATAATAGTTTTTTGTGGTTGAAATTCTGTTAATTGTTTTCCAAAAACAACCACCAACAATAGTAAATGGCGGTGCAGCAATTCACTTTCACCCAAATACAATACCACCTTCCTCCTCCCAATAACACTTACAGGTCTTCCCATAACAGTTCACAGTTTGCCCAACCTCCCAAAAACAATAAACACAGTTCAAAATGCAATATCGCCCATCTCCAATTGTTACACCCCTCATCCTGTCCACACCCTCTCTGATTCTCTATGTACTGCCATGCTTTAGGGGGCTTCACTCCCTAAATCTGAGCCAGTTCCTTGTGCCTGCAAAAGAAGATATTGTTTCAACAGGTCCTAAACATCTCTCAGTCTGGCACTCGGGTGCAGCATTGCCCCATATTCCATCTCAATTTCATTGCAGTAAAGAATGTCTTTCTTCCAATGTTTAACTGTAAGCGGCTTTTTCCTACCCCACACCATCGCCACTCTCCTCTTTTCCAACAACAGCAATACCGTCAGTTTTCTCACATGACGAGCAATGCGCTTCGTGTAACCCAACAAGGCTACCATATGCGTGGGATCTACTCACTCCCCTTTAATAACACAAATGACATCAAATACATTCTCCCAGAAGCACAATATTGGCAGGCAGCTCCATGCCACATGTAAAACGTTTGCAGGTGAAGTTACACATCGAACACGCTCATCCACTGTATCTGGGAGAAAGGTATGCAGAATCAGTAGGTGGGATACCCAAGAGCCTCACAAGCATCACACACAGGGGTAAGAACAAGCATTCTTTTTCTGAACATGTGAGACAAGCTCCACTATTAGTAGGCTTTGAAGTCACTTACATCTTTCTGATCCTTGAAGTGGTTGCCGTTAACACCATTATTGCTTCTATTATTGCTTCTGTTAGGTGACTAGACAGTTATAAAGAAGTTACTTTCCAGCATGTATTCCACCACTGCTTTCCACCATCTGTGTGAACACCAGCAGCACCAACACTGCACCCTTCCTCACTGCGGACTTCTCCCCTCTGGGTGCCAGGGGAATGTTTTCAAGGTGAGGGTGCGTGGCCACGAACAACAGAGAGCGAGGCAATCCTCCTGCCGCCCACACCAGCAGTGCCAACATCACGCCCTTCCTCACAACAGGCTTTTCGATTACAATACATATAACAATGGGGTGCTCAGTAACATTATTTGTTGAGCACGCGTTATTTGCAATTTTAGTGAAACCCAAAAGTACATTGACTACACAAAGAGCATCAGGATACGAGGTAATTATCTTGAATCCTTCGATTAAAATTGTCAGATGTAAGACAGTGAACCCAGAAATGTTCATAACTGAGCCCGTAGGGGAGGATGATTATTATGTACATGATTGCACAACATATACTGAAAACTATAATGAAATTCCCCAAGCCAGAGAAAAGGCCCTTGGGAGTTGGGAAGTTGTTTTTATTGATGGTTCTTCAAAAATTGACCAAACGACCAGCGAAAGGCACACTGGGTCAGCGGTAGTAAAGCTGATCCGAGAGGGTGTACAAGAGCAAGATTGCCTTTGCATTGCTCAGCACAGGCTGCAGAATTAGTGGTGTGTATCGCTGCATTTCAGAGATTCGAAGATGAAGAAGTGATGGTGTACTCTGACTCCGCCTATGTGACATCAACCGTACACGCAAGTCTGTCACACTGGAAAAAAGAGAGTCTTCCTCCATGCAGACGGCACTCCAGTGCAACATGCGGCCGTATTGGATAAACGTATTGAAGTATTAGCACTCCCATTGACTCTAGCAGTCGTAAAATACGCAGCGCATTCTAAAAGGACAGATTTTATTTTCTCACCGAAACTAACCCACAGATTTAGAAACCAAATGGTAACCTACTTCCCAACCATTTCTAATTTTGAAATAGAATGTGTTAAACAAATGACAGGATGATGCATGTTGGTAAAGGGGGGCTTTAACATGCTGTATATTGTCCAATTAATTGAGATACAAGGGCGAGCACCACAAGAAGAGAAGGATTTATGGAAGAAACAAGGGTGTTCTTTATCCCCCATTGAGGCAATTTGGAGACAGGATAGCATTGGAAAGCCAGTTATGCCTCCAGCATTATTGAGGGTAGCGCTGGACCAGCTCCATTAGCTGAGCATGTAACTCGAGAGAGTCTAACTGGTACAATAGCAGAAGAGTGGTTTTTGCTAAATCTGTTAGAGCATGTGGCACAGTTTATTATAAATTGCCTTGTGTCCCAGAAATCTACTGCAGGGCACACTTTGCGAACAGTGAGAGGAGCAATTCCTAGACCCAATGGCCAATTTCAGCACCTACATATAGACCATGTAGATATGCTGTGCAGACATGCAACCATTACAGATATATGCTGGTCGTGGTATTTCATTTTCTAGATAGATTGAGGTAGGTCGATGCATACACACTGATGCCACGTGCGCTGCCAACTTTCTTCTGCACGAAGTGTTCCCAAGATGGGGTATGTGAGGCTTTGCAGTCTGACAATGGACCGCATTTTGTAAATGAGCTGTTCGAACAAATAGTTCTTCTGTTAGGCATTAGGCAATATGTTTTCCTATGTGTATTACCCACAGGCGAATGGTGTCTGTGAAATATTAAATGGATTATTGAGGGAAAGGATTGCAAAAATTAAAATATCTTTGAAGAAGGGATAGCTACATTGCCTACCCCTTTCCTTATATGCCCTAAGAAATCTGCCTCATAAGTTGGTGACTGGTTGCAGCATGAGAACCCCCTTGCTCTTCCAACTATGTAAAAAAAGGATGCCCATAGTGTAGCGAAGCCACTAGGTGATGGCATGCATGATTACTAAACAACAATGACTGCAAGTTCTTCTTTCATGTCGTAACAGGTCAAGAATGGAAGGGAGTTGTCAAAGAGAAGCGACAAAGACTATCAACCCATTGAAGCAGAGGATTTGTTAAAACAACTGATTTTATACCCATGGGACCATGTGCTGGTACCAAGGTTTATACGCACTTGGAGTACTCCCTGCTTTAAAGGTCTGTACAAGGTGGAAGAAGTCATACACACACCAGTCAAGTTAAAAGGACAAAGAACCTGGCTTCATTTGCATGACATCAAGCCATATAAAGTGAAACCCAGACCCCTCCTGCAACTACTGACTGTGTAGCAAGAGAAGAGGTTCCGCATTTGCAGACTCATCCTATGGCCAAGAGTAAAGACAAGGAAAATGAAGAACACAGCAGCACCTTATGCTAAAGACCAATATATTTTAACATTTGACAAGAAGTAAACAGACTTAGATAGGCTAAAAGAACAATGTGTTGAATTACCAGGGATTAACGAAGAAAAGCACACTTCATCTTTATGTTATAACATTACACATATTCTTGTATGTGGTTTTTACCTACATATTACAGTGTTATCCAGCTCTAATAAAAAGATACGTCAAGGTCATATAGTTTTTTTTAAATCCTAAGAGCAATTATATTATTTTTAGAATAATTATTGCAATCATTTTGCAGTTCTTGATATAAAGATGTGATACATAGAGACTTACAGAGTTACATATTAAATGTCTGAGCAAAAAAGGGGAGGTTTCAGAATATAAGAGGGTCATTGCCATCAATAAAATCAATGTGTTTCCATGGAATAATAATTGTGGCATCATTCTGCATTATGATTTGTGTTTTCCTCCTGAATAGTATGACATTTAGACATATTATAAGAAACAATACAGATATGGTGAGTGACAATGAAACATTTACTATTGCCCCTGATGAAATCATGAACAGCATTTTTTATAATATTACTAGGCAGTTATTTTGATTTAAAAGGGATTTATTTATTTATTTGGGATGTTGGGGAAGATGAAGATATAACGTATTTTGATAATTCGGGTAATTTAAAGAATAACCTATGGTATCAGAACATTAAGAAGGTGAGAAGAAGAACGCCATATGAAAGCAGCTATCTGTGTTCCCGTATACCTTATGCTTTGAGAACCTCTAAAATATTCACAGCAACAGAAGTATTAGTGAAAAAAGCACTTTGCCTGACACGCCTTGCACTTTGCCTAAACAGAGGACAGTTCCAAGGCAGTTCCAAGGCAGAACAGCATCCATAGTGTGGGTGAATAAAGCGACATCTCAAAGAGAAGACAATTATGTACAAGACATAAAGTCAAGAGAAAAGCCAGAAACAATGCATCAAATAATAAAATACGAACAGCCTGGAATAAATGGAGCAGGAATCAAGATTGAAGAAAATAAGATGTTACAATGCAAGGATGAGAATGGGAAGGAAATACGAGAATGCTGGGAAATTAAAGGAACATTGCAACTACAAATTAAAAGAACAATGCTTACTCCTGAAGGATGGACTGATGGATTGGTTGTGTGCAAAGCAATGGCATTAACCAGACAATGGGAAGTAGTTGTAGCATATGCAGAAAAGGAATGCAAAAACCAATGCTCTAAGATTGCAAGATTGTTGACATGGGTCGACAATGAGGGGGGACCATTGCAGATACTACCCCTAAAGAATGCGTCTTTATGCTTCAGAAATAATGGAACAGTGAATATTGGATAAAACTGCAGGTGTGGCCGGGTTATTGATATACCAGACATGAAGGAAGGAACAGGAGTCCTGATGGACCATTACTGGTCTGTGGATCAAGAGCATATGTAAAGTTGTCACCAAAATAGGGAGGAGTTTGTTCATTGGTACTGATAAGTATACCAGCCTTAGTAGTACCACAAAGTGACCTGCAGATTACCGACTTCCCAAAAATTGACACGCACATGAGGGAGAAAAGATTGTCTCATCAAAGCAGACAGAGGAGAGATAATGGCCCTCATTACGACCCTGGCGGAAAGTGACTGACCGGACCGCAACAGCGTAAATAGCGTTTCCGCCATTGCACGAAGGAGCAAAGTGCGGCCAATCACGACCCATCGGGCACGAGCATTACGCCATGGCGGAATCCGAAAGGCTGCGATGGCGGAAATGACCCCAAAACGGCCCTTACCGCCGTCGTACGCTGCACCAGGTGCAATACCGCCACCCATCTTAGCGGTCACCGTAATGAGCGGTCACCGTAAAGAGCGTGCACCGCAAATTACGGCCACCGTAAATATACGGAAACGGAAGTAAAAGCATGTGGCCGGAACGGGAAACAGCACGCCGCACAACTATAAAAACCGAATCCCAACACAACCATAAAAATTCCGACCCTGACACACATCCCAACCCGTTAGCAACCCCAGTTAAAAAAATAAATATGGGAAAGGTAGCCAAGAAAGCGTGTGACCGCAAGCGGCAGGTACACTTCTCCCGAGAGGAACTGACCGTGCTCACCGAGACCCTACAGGAAAATTCCGCCGTCGTCTTCTCCAGTCAAATGACCAGGACGGCCCTTGCCAACAAGAAGGCCATATGGGCCCTGGTGGCACAGCGCGTAAGTGCGGTGGGGACAACACCCCGCACGCCACAGCAATGTCGCAAGCGGTGGGACGACCTGCGGATCCGCGTACGCAGCATACTTTCTGCGAACAGGAACATCGCCACAGCTACCGGGGGGGGTTCAGAGTCGCCCATCAAGTTGACCCCCTGGGAGGAAATCTGCGCCTCCACCATAGGAATGGAGAGCATAGAGGGAGTCGGAGGGATGGAGAAAGGAGTGCCGACATCCGGAGAATCAGGTAGGTTGGCCAAGAGAAACAATGCGAAATCCACAAACCACGAACATGTGCAGTACCATGTGACCCCATAGTGCAATACATACTTAGCCCTGACAGCGCCCTCTAAAAGTCAGAATGAACAAACAAATCAATCAAGAAGCCATAAACAACCCCTACATGTGCAGCATGCACCCCCTAACTGCAGGCAGCCAAATGAATGCATCCTCAATCCACACGAAAATGAGACCATCTCCAAGGCCCAGTCCCAAATCAGCCTCATGTACCACCCCAATGCATTTGATACGTTGCCATTCCAAATCCGACAGACCCATAACTAACGCTCGCCCCTCTTTACTCCACCACAGGGTCCGATACCAACGACGAGCTACAGGACACCCCTACCAGCACGCCTGCAAAGAGGGCCAGGACCAACGTCCCAAGAGCCTCCACCTCAGGTGCAAGGATCAAGACACGGCAGCAGCAGGAATCAAGTGGCAGCACACTGGAGGGGACTGCAACAGGCACCCCAGCAGCCAGCAAGTCCACAACCCCAGCACCACAGGTCCCCCCAAAGAACGTATCTGATGGCACTGCCTCTGGTGGTAGCAGCACCATAGGTGACACAGCTGTCATGCCAGCATGCTCCGACACGGAAAACAGTGCTGGCGACGTAGGTACCATCCATGACCTTTCCCAATCCCCCTGCATGTTCCATCCCCTACACCATGACGAAACCACGCAGGGGCACCCTGAAGACGACGACTGGCCAACCCCCACAAGTCCTGTGCCAAGGCAACATGTGTTGAGCAGCCCCCCTGTCACACCACCGCAAATGTCCATGGCCCAGCAGAGGCAACAGTCCCTCGACCTGCTGATCGAGCAACAGCAGGAAGCGTCCACGCTACTCAAGGACCATGCAAATGAATGCGGGGGTTCCAGGGCAGCCATGGAAACATCCACCGAGACACTCAGGGCACAAATAGAGAAAAGTAGTGAGAGCCTCAGGGGAGAAATGGAGAGAAGCACCGAGAGCCTGAGAGCACAAATGGAGAAAAGCACCGAGAGCCTGAGGGGGGAACTGCATGCGACGTCCAAAGACGTTTGTGCTGAACTTGCTGCTGTGCGCCGTGTGCTCTCGGAGCTCTCACAAACCCTCAGAGACATGCATGGACGCGAGCAGGCAGAGACCTCATCCGTGGCAAGTTCCGTCCAGGGCAGCCCCCAACGCAGATCTGGCAGGAACCTGCGCTCCACGGGCAGGGGTGCCCCTGATACCCGTAGAGGGGGCTTGCAATAGCGTCTACCCACGGACAGCATGCATATTTGGACACTGGTGTTGGGGGGGGAGGTAGTAGGGTGGAGGGGGTGTGTTGGGCTTCACTGGGTGGCGGGTCCATAGGGTGTATAAATCAAATCACATTAACAATACAGCACCTCATTATCATCCAATGACATGTGTGGACATTGATATTTGCGTACGAGGCCTTCATAGGCGTACAGTCCACAATGTGCCTGTACTACACACACACAGTGCCACAGGTCCCCTTTCCGTGTAATAGGCACCATGCGTGGTTGCTAGAAGCATGCATCTATGATGCTCTGTCGGATTGCACGTGCATCCTGTGCCTCATGGACTCCTTGAGGTGCCTCCACATCCCCACCCTCATCATCATCATCATCTTCAGGTGCATGCAGTACAGCGTCAGGGGGCATGGGCACATTCCTACGTATGCACATGTTGTGCAGCATGACACATGCCATGACCATCTTAGAAACCTTCTCATGGCTGTATATGAGTGCCCCGCCAGACCTGCTGAGGCTGCGGAAACGAGCCTTCAGTAGGCCGAATGCCTGTTCAATGACCACACGGGTACGTGAGTGGGCATGGTTGTAGTCCTCCTCATGCTCGTTCTGTGGGTTCCGGATTGGTGTAAGGAGCCATCTCTTCAGTGGATACCCGGCATCACCTGTATGAGACGAATAAAGGGTGTCAGTGGAATGATAGTGCTAAGTAGCCCCCCCCCCCCTGCAAGGTCATTGACGCATCAAATGGGCCACGATGTCATGCATGGAATGAGACTCACCGAGTAGCCAGGATCTGTGCCCTGCGTGTCGCTCCATGTAGCGTGGTATTCTTGTGTTCCTCAGGACCATAGAATCATGGGTAGATCCTGGAAATCTGGCACAACAATGCGTAAATATCTTGTTGGAGTCACACACCATTTGCACATTGATTGAATGAAATTGTTTCCGG
The DNA here is from genome assembly GCF_040938575.1 of Ambystoma mexicanum. NCBI lineage: Eukaryota > Metazoa > Chordata > Amphibia > Caudata > Ambystomatidae > Ambystoma > Ambystoma mexicanum. The sequence goes on along the minus strand of NC_090924.1, from coordinate 255,414,220 downwards.
TTGCGGTACTGGACCTCCATGGCATGTGGGACAACCAATTCAACATGGGTGCAGTCGATGGCACCAATGCAACCCGGGATGCCGCCAAGTGCATGGAATCCCACTTTAGCGTTGGTAATCTCCTGGTACGTGCGTGGTAGTGTGATGTGGTCGTCGGCGTGCTTCAGGAGGGCATCGTGCACTTGGAAGAGTGTCCGTGAGAACAGTGGCTGTGAAATGCCATGCAACTGTCCCACTGTGTGCTGGTAGGTGCCTGTGGCCAGGAAGTGGAGTGCAGACACCACCTTCAGTAGGGGTGGGATGGCGGTTGGGCTATCTATCATGCTCACGAGGTCAGCATGTGTCATGTCCACAATGGCGATTATGGTGTCCCGGTCCAAACGGTAGAGGGTATGGATCTGCTCAGCAGTGAGGTTGAACGGATCGGCTCGGAGGCGTGGGATTGCGGGCCGCCTGCGTGGTGGTAGTGGCAGTGCTTGTGGGCCTTGCTGACCCTGCCTTGCCCTCCTCCTCCTCCTTCTCCTCCGTCTCCCCTGTGCGCCCGGTTGTTGTACCTGTTGTTGTTCGTCGTCTTCTTGTAGTTGTAGCACTTGCAGTGCTATCTGGTACCCCAGGCCCAACATCGCTAGTCCTGCCGGTAGCATTTTGGAGTGGGAGTGGTTGTGGGAGGGGTTTGGGTCTGCAATATATGTGCTGTCGGCCTGTATGGCCTCCACCTGTGCTGATTGAATGAATCTGTGGCAGATGCTATCCCTTCTGGTCGAGCACGTCCCGCACGTAAGGCTGCATTTGGCCGCATGGCATCTTGGGATTTGAATCATGTACCTAATCCCGATGGCAGTGTGATGTACTTTGACTGATCTTCATGCTATGCTCCCATTGTTACACATGCTATGATTGCAGCCGCTTACATACCTGTGAAGAGTCAGTGGTATGTAGGGCTCGATCGATGGGCGACCCTCATGCAGCACAGTAACGTAATTCACCGACGGGCGTGGCGTACCATTTGTGATTGCAGCCAGTTAGCATCATGACACACAGCCGCACTACATTGATGTAATTGTGAATGCAAGCGTTCACAGAAGCCTTTTCGGCGTAATGTTGCAAGTGAGGAATTCGAAGGCCAGCATTTTGGGTTTTGAAGTAGCGGCGAGGATACGCCCACAGGTCTGGCTGGAAATGTAACGTTCTATTGTAGAATGTCCTTGGGACATGGCCCATAACGAGCAGGCAATGAATGATATGAATTGAATGGGATGCGCAATAGCGTAGTGGACGATGAGGCAGGACGTTCCCAAATCCATCTTGCTTCACAACACTACAGATCCGGCCAGGGGCACAGTGGTTTTTGGCGGACTGCATTACGCACAGACGCGATGGAAGTTTCACATATTATGTGAGTGAATATTCATGCGTTTTCATTGCGGGATGAGGGAATGATGTGTGGATGCATGGACTGATGAATCCGTTTAGGGTCTGCCATGTACATGGGTTTTTTGGTTCACTCCCCTTCCCCTGCGTTATGTGATGCAAGGCTGCCATAGTGGGACATACTTCTATCTGCCCTTGTCGGATCCTCCCTGTCTCGACGCGCCTTCATACACTTGTGTCTAGGCACGTTACTAATCCCATGTCATGGGTTCTATCTTGACGGACGCATGCACAGTAACCGACGTTGCCAATGGTGTATTTAGCTCGATTGGTTTCGTTGTGATTCGATACTGATTTAGGGGTGTGTATATTCCTTTGGAGTGGGCTAGCATGCATATGGGTGTGGATTTGGTGTGTTGAATGAAGATTGTAATGCATCATGAGTCCCGTAATGCAATCGGTTGATTTGTGTTTCTTTTGGGTGACAGGTATCTCCTGCCCTATTGCAGATGCCATCTCTACGCCACTCCTCCAGATGGTTTTTACTCTCGACTCCTGCAGCTTCGGGTGAATCAGTGGAGCACCATTTCGATCATATGGGACGATCGCCAATGGGCCACATGCCCTTACGCTGTACTGGTGGCTAGGTGCAACATTTCGGCCTTTCAGCTCGACTAGTGCCTGCCTCATGGGACGGACCTGCGGTTCTTGCCGCTTCCATGTTGCCTTTTGGAACGTTGATGTAAGCCCTGTGTGCCATGATGGTACAGGGCGTCACACAAGTGGAAGCCGGTCTATTATTGCAGATGCAGCCCTCGGTGATGATGGTTGTTTTGGTGTTATTTTGCAAATTGCTGTGGGGCCTTTGTCATTTGGATGTGCATTTAAATTGTATTCCGATATTTGTCGTGTTGCGTTGTTCTTTGCAGGTGATGTGGCGATTTTCGCTTTGTGGCGGTATGTATTGCGTGATGATCTGCATTGTGTTCCGCCTTCTGAGTTGAGTTGTGTGGTACAGTACTGGCCGCGTTTGCCTACGTAGCACAGTATGGTCACGGATAGAGGCTGCCATTGTGACTGTTTACATGATGTGCTGTTCAGGGGCGGGGGATTGGCTTTTGGCCGACTGGTGCCTGTCAGCCAGGTCGATTGGTGGAATGATGGGTTGTTCAGAATGTGGCTGGTCACAGGTGACTGTGTTTGCGTGCGTTTGTTGGAGGGGGACTGGGGTCATGTCCATTGGAATAGCTTCTGTATTGATGCCATCTGTGCCCTGCAGCTCCCATCGGCCCCTCTTGGGATGAGCCTGGCTGCTCAGTCACTCTGCCGACTTGTGTGGTACATGCTTCTGCTGATGGTTGGTTTGTTTACTGGCATGAGTACAGGGCTGGTGCAATCCCCCTCAGGATGCTGTTGTGGATGTTGCCTTGCGCTGGTGGCAAGCGATGGGGGACTACTGTTGTTTTGTGTCATGTGTTCTTGATTTTCATTTTGATGTGTTGTACCTTCACATGCCTGTGCTGCGTCGGTACGGCTATGGTGACATGCCGTACATGGATGCCCACTCACGGGGCGCTTTGAGCCCCTGCATGCTTTTCTACGTTGGCATGCATGGGTGAATTGTGGATTTCACTGGTTGCATAGTGTGAGTACATTGCGCATGCCAGGAGTTGTGCAATGAGGCCAGGGAGTGGAGTACAGGCACTCAGTGGGCCATTTACGGTTGGTTCGCGTTGCCGTATTTCTCGCCATGGCGGAATGGTACTTTACGACGTGCATGATGGCGTTCAGTACATGTCCGCTAGGGTCAGAATTCGCGTACCGTTGCGCCATGGCGGTGATTCCGGTTTTGCAAGGCGCGCGTGCGCGTACTTGGTGCAGTTAGCGTTGCCGTTCACTGCGGTGTCGCTAATGGCATCGTACTTTACGGTGACGGGTCATGATCGCAACGAGCGGTGTTCGATGGCGGTATTGCATTTCCGCCATCATTTTTCCATTTCCGCAAGGGTCGTAATGAGGCCCAATATCTTCTAGACAAACTCAATAGAAGCCTATTATGTTAAGTAGAACAGCAGTGATATTCCTGACAGGAATTCAGACTTAAATAAATGCAAAGTGGTTACAGATACCCAGATGGGAGCTGCTGCAAATGATCAATATGACAATAAAAGGATTTAATGCAATAAGAGAAGATTGGAGGGCAATCAGGCATATGGCCCTCCAGAAAAGGTATGTCCTGGACTTAATTACAGAAATGGAAGGAGGCATGTATGCCAAGATCGGACCTTCTTGCTGTACATTCTTACCTGCCCATGATGCAGAAAATGGGACATTGACAGAAGAAATAACCTTGCAAAAGGTGGATGAAGTAGCCAGACCAAGGAGGCCAGCTGGTTTTCATCTCTATTTTCATGGATTCCAACTTGGTTGGCAAATGCCTTCAAATTACTTGGAGCAGTACTAGTGTTGGTATTGCTAGGATTTAGTATCATAAGAATCATATTGGTACAATGCCAGAAGACAGCCAAGAAGGCTATTGGGACGAAAATCATGATTGATATAGAACCTGGAACTGCTGAGCAGATGCAAAATGAGGAAAGTTTCTGTGAGGATATAAAGAAAGGTACCCTTGCACCTCCAGGAATGAAGTTCTACTACCCTAAGGATCATACAAAATATGTAGGACAATGGATCTTTTGTCCACCATCAGGAGATAGCTGCCACATGACCTAGAGTGTGGATGAACATATAAAGAATGCAGGTCACCTGAGGGGGCTGACAAAGATATGGGTCCCAAAGAAACGACAGTATAAAGAGATGATAAAGGAGAATGAAGAGAAAAATGTGGTCTAGGACTCGACCACGGGGGGGAATGTAGAGAAACAGTTGGATGCATTATCCCTAACTCCCACCCCCGTACCACCATCATACTGGAACAATAGGGGAAGAGCTCTATATCGGACCCCATGTGTTGTTCCTATACCGCATTGAGTGTACGAGAGACAATATGCACTCAGACAGCCGTAACAAATGTACCCTCGCACTGAAAGTGTGGAAGTATGCTGTGTGGAATGATGTCAGCCCGCACCATTGGACATCATGGAGCGCTGAGTGAAACCTGATGAGGGCAGAGTGATGTCAAAAGGCAAATATACAAAGCCATACTGATGCAATATGTAAATACTTGAGACGATGTAACTGGAGTAACAAGAGAAACATGGACGAAATGATAAATTAATCATGAATGCAAAAGAAGACAAAGTAACTTGCTGACCAATAAGCGCAAATATGCAGTAACGCAGGGTAGAAAAAACATATAGGAGCATGCTATAGAGGAATATATAACGTGGCTATGACGGCCATAATTGGAAAATGGACACCAGCTTGTGTTAAGATACAATTCAGCTACCTCAGAAATAGATCAGGGTTGAAGAGTGAGAAAATGCTGGAAGAACAGCTTTGCCTGCAAAACAAAGAGGACTCTATGTTGGCTTGGGATCAAGGATGCTATTTTTAAGGAACAGCTGCAAATCACGAAGGGAGGCAGACGGTTAAGTCATGGACGATACATATTTCTCTTAGATTAAAGAAGAAGAAAACATCTGTAAGATCCAAGTATGGGAAAATTAAAAGTGTATAAAATCTATACAAGGTAGAGTGAGAAAGTCCCTAGAGCCCAAGAAGAGCAATGATACCCAGTATAATTAAATCAAATAGCAGTAAATAAGAGGCCAAAATGCACAACGTCGTGGTCTCTTCACATGTGACTAAGAAGTCGAAAACAAGGGCTATTCATTATGTGTTATGTTTTGATGGTCGTGCAGATATATGGAACCTCCGTCCCCAAGTATCGCACAAGCAGAAGTGAAAACCACTACTCATGCAATCTTTGAGGCCACAGGTGTAGAGTGTCGTCAGCCTGGAACCGGGAACGCCGGAAAAGCCCCTGGACCACTGTAAGGCAAGGAGTGGTTAGATTACACACAGTGACTAAATGGAATGCACAAGACAACTTAAGTTATAACCAAGGGCTTACCTAATGTAGATGGAGGGTGAATTGAGTGGAAAGTGAAGCAAAGCTTCTAAGGGGGCGGCGGCAGCAGCAGGCTGTTAAAGTTCTAATAACACTCTGGGAGGCACCTGAATCGTTGTACAGAGTAGCGTGGCTGATCATTAGGCAGTCCAGTATACAAAGCAAGGTCGAGAGCCAGAAGAATGACAAAGCCGAGGGAGTCCAGTCTCAGTCCAAATAACGATGCAATAGGTCGAATTCCAGAAGACTGAATGGTAGCGGATTAATCCAAGGGAAATGACAAAGGTAGTCCGTGAAATGTTCCGAGGTCATGAATATCAGGAAATCCAAAAACACAAAACGCCAAACAGAGCTCCGAAGAAATCAGCTGTGAAGCGTTTCTCCTGCGTTCTCCTGCTCTATTTGAACGCAAGAGCATGGTCACATGACGCGGAACGCGGGACTGTGCGTGGAGCGTCATGCGACCTGCGATGTAATCAGAGACTGCTCCCTGACCACGTGACGCGGGGAACTCCATGTCTCGTGTAATACCGGTGGCTATGGGAAAGATGCCACGGCAAGTGCCAATGCAGGAAAGGCTGCAACAAACCTGGTTTGCCAGCTGTGAGATCCTATTTTCTGGCGAGCCGCTGCCGCCGCCGTTGGATATGTGAATGAGAATGGGCAATGCTTGGAGTTTGGTGTGAGGGTGATGTGTGTGCAGACATGACATTATGCCTCAGATAAAGATAGTGATGTGCTTACATTCCCTTGAATATCCCACAACAGAGAGCAGGCTACAAGGTCCACTACAGATGGGAAACTTTTGCTCATGGCCAGACTGATGAGAGATGATGGACTAAATGGAAAACTGCAGAGTAATCAGACTTGATTCAAGCACCTGGGTTTCATTTCATTTATGTGCTGCCAGCCGAGCCAAAAGTCCAAAGTTGGATGAGAATACCAACCAATCAGTGGTCCTAGGGGGCAACGTGCTATACAATATTGCATTGATCAATCCACTGCAAGTCTGTTCGCTATAATCAGTATTATATATATTTAGAGGTAGTTTGAGCCATGCCTCACAGATAAGACAACGCTAATGGTTTACTAACCCCTAAGTATTCTATATGCAGACATGTTCCCCTAACCAATCCTTCCTGCTAATACATTTCATAGTTTGCCACGTAGGATGACATCATAGATGACGCATATTGGAGTATAAAACCTCTGTGTAATCAAATTTGCGTGTGAGTGCGCAAGCATCAGTTCGATGTCTGCCAGTTGACCCTGCTTTATTAAATTGAGAATAAAGTAGTACTTTGCCATATTATTAGAATCCGTCTGGTTATTTGGTCTGAGATCTTTATTGGTAATTCCATCTAACACAAGAGGCACTTCAAGGTGTTAGAGCACAATATAAGTCCCAATTCTGTAAGTATCAAGGTTCAAAAGTGAATGGGTAAAATGGAATTCCTAATATAAACATTTGGCCACATATTTACATATACATTTCGGCTTTCCATTTCACAGTTTAAGTTGCTGTTTTTATTTGAGCATCTGTTCCAGGCTCTGCGGCCTCAATGTTGACTTAAGCCTGGAGTAAAATGATCAATCATTCTTGTGAAGTCAAAAGCCGGGCTAATGGATACTGAAGAGATTTTATCTCTCTGGTAAGAGGGGTCTCTGGTCTCATGTGACCATCTTGATTACACGCCACCTCCAAGTCATTCCAGGGATGGGCCACATTTCTTGAATGTTGGTGATTTTAAAAAGTTTAGCCCACTTAACAGCAGTCTTCCTATTTATACAGCTTACCAATAAATGGCTCTGTCACGCCTGAACGCAACTCCTCTCAAGCCCTGAAACTTCAAAGCAATTGCCTTTCAGATGGAGTGGCTGAACAGAATATGTGATTGGGAGACGGTCACTTTGACTTTCAGGAGAAGAGTTTTAACACAGACACAAGCCTTCTGTGCTTTTTAATAACAGTAATACTCGCTTTCAGTGTAGAAAAATTCTTACTTTTTTCTGGACTTAATCAATCGCCTGCAAGAAGGCTTTTTGAATCAATGTTTTTCCTTGCACACAGCATTTTTTTATTTGGCAAGTGAAAGTGAAAGTGAAACAGTGGTTTTTATTTTGTCATTCATAATGTGCCTTTTCAATTCCTTTCTGCAGTCTGGTTTTATTTTTCTCATATTCCTTGTTTCAACTACAGAAAACACACAGACTGAATTCCCTAGGCACCTTGGCAGTGTTAGTATTTTGAGGCTGGTTTTTCATTCTGTCAGTTTGCCTTTCCGTGACAAGAATGTAATTCAGCAAATTTGAGGCCTAACATGGCCTTTTTGTTCAATTTCCCAAGCTGTAGGTTTCCCACAATGGGGTTTCCACCTTCTTTTTTACAGGTCCACTCACTCCATTCAAATGCATTTTCCCTTCCTAAACCTCTGCCATTGACCCCTATCACTTATCGCTTCATGTGATGCACATTCTTTTCTGAGGGCTGCCTGTGACGTTGCCGCTGTAATCTCGTGAGATTCACGCAGTCTTCACCTGATAAACCCAAAATATTCTACCCATAACTGGCTCTGCAACCCACTCCAAATCCCCAACCTCACATGGTGTCTTCTATCCCACTCCCAACCTCTAGCCTGCTGTGATTACTATTGGTTTTGCTATTGGTATTTATATAGCGCCTACGGCCAGGCCATCTAATTGCTGTCATTCAAAACAATCAGTTTTCCCCTAAGAGTGACTACATAAACAGAAGAGATTTGAGTCTCTTTCTGTTGTTGAGAAAGTTATTAGACTCTTTAAGGTCCTGGGGGAGTTCATTACAACGTTTGATGGAATTCTTTATCCCTTTTCCTCCTCCAGATAGCGTTTTGAGTTCTTTCATTTGCGGCTTCACCTGGTAATAGCGTGGGAATCGTTTGCATCAAGCAAAAGAAAATGGTGTCTTTTCATTTCCGAAAACCTTCTCAACCTCTCTGCTGCAAAGCACCAAGGTCAATATATAAAAGGTGTTAAGGAACAGTGGGCATCCACATGTCTCTGTCGAATATTTTCAAAACTACTGGATGGATTTAAATGAAACCAGTTAGGGAAATTAAGTCAATGCGTTGTACCCAAAATGATTCTTATTTGGTCCAAATCTGCCCGGCGGTTTTCTTGCCGGGGTTGTTCAGAAACTGTACTTTTTCTCTATGGGAAAATGAATCAGCGGAAAATGGTGGTGTTTGTTTTATTTATATCTTTTATAATGTATTGTTGCCAAACTCTGCAGTTTGGGGGTGGGAAGGCCGTGACAATTATTTTGTTTCAGAAATCTCATCCAAATCTATCCAGCAAGTGAAATGGTATTAGCAATAGAATTTTGGGAAAATAATTCTTCTTTTTCACTTCTGAAAATCCTCTCAGCCTGTCTGCTGCAAAGCACTACGTGAGATGTAGCTATTTGTGGGAGATACAGCAATTTTTTTGGGAGCCAGGGCACCCCTTTCCCCACCGAATATTTTTTAAACTCCTGGACGTATTTACCCCAAACCTGTCCCTGAAATCGAGTCAACGCCTCATGCCCAAGTTATTTCTCATTTGGTATAATTACATCCAGCAGTTTTTGCGCTTCAGGTTGACCAAATTTGGGCTTTTTCCTCTATGGAAAAAAGAATGGGAGTAGGCCGAAAACAGTTTGCTTTCTTAATTACTTTTTAAATTTTTAACAAACCTTTCTCAAAATGTCCAGTCTTGGGTGGGGGGGGCGTAACAAAGGTTTTGTTTGGAAAATATCAGCCAAAACCGTCCTGCAAATCAAACGTTATTAGAAATAGTATTTTTGCATTTCCTATGGATCAAGTCGCTCACCTTAACTATAGGGCAGCGATTATAGTTAAGGTGAAACGTATCGTTCATAGGAAAATTGAAGATTCAATGGTTAATATTTGAGCCAAAGGACTGATCAGCATGGCATTTGATATGCTATATTAGGGCCCAGGCCCTCAGGATTGGAATGTTTCATGCACATCTGTGTTAAGGTTCAAAAGATATAAATGGTCAAAAAAGGGCATGTTTTTCAGTTTACCATACATTTTCCCATAAGGAAAATGCCCACGTTTTGGTAACGCCATAGTCCAAACCGCTGGACGGATTTGAGACAAATAAGAAACAAGTCAGGCAAAGCACTCAAAGGAAATCCTTTCTTGTTTTGGTGCACATCCGTCTAATGTTTTTTTGTATTTGTAGCAGAGCAGGGTGACCATGCACCCAAACACTTAGTCATATCTCCCATGATGCATTGCTGTTGCCAAGCTTTTTCAGTTGTGAAAGTAGGCCACTACGCGAATCGCAAAACAAGTTCAGAATCGAGATTGTAGTTAGATAAAGTGTGTAAATTCGGGAGTTTTGAGGGCAGAGAGCATGTGGACAGGGTAACGAAGGAGGAATGGTGAAGGTTTTGGGTTTGGGGACAGCATAGTTTATTTATTTATTTCATGCATTTTTCAGGCTTCGAGAAGAGGTGTGAACAGGAAATAGAAAGAGCAAATACTCGAAAACTGTGATACATTGAGATGTCGTAATCAGTGTGGTTGCTAGTTAGGGGAAAATTAGTACTTCAAGTTAATTTAAGAATCTTTGTTTTTTAAATATATTTTAAAAATGCTTTCTAAATTAATTTAAAACACGTATAGGGGTTGTATTAAAGTGATTTAAGGTATATTGAGATTGAGAACTGTTTTATTTAACTTTGTTGTGTGTATATTAAGAGCATCACTGAGACAGGTTCATCCCGGAGCCATGGTTATTGTGTTTTGTTTTGATTGGATAAGGTTTTCACGTGATCTGATGGAACGCTTCTCGATTCAGTGTCTTTTCTGCGTGGTTCTCGAAGTCAGGCTTTGTACAGAAGTTGTAAAAGCTGCTTTTTGGATTGTTTAATGTTTGATTAGTTTGAAAGGTGGATGTGAGGAGTATTTGAAAGGTGGATGTGAGGAGTATAAAGGAGCTAAAGTAGTATTGTTAGGTTTTGGAAAGAGGCAGTGGGCACAGAGACAAATTACATTGGAATACAAACATGTTATCATGCAGACTCCTTGAGGCATCAGGTAAAATGTTACCAGGTTCCTTTTCATGTCATGGAGTGCATGAAATCAGAGTGAGAATGTTATGTGAGTGACTGGAATGTTGGTGGATGATTGAGGTTGGAGCCATGTAAGCCTGGGTGGTGGAAGCCAGTGGGTCTGCATCCTGGTCTGGGTCCCTCTTGCGTCTGATTTGGGGCTACATGGAGTAACATGAAGAATCCTAACAAAAGGGAACCTGGTAACATCTTACCTGATCCCTCAGGGAGTAATTTTAACAAAACCATATCTATAACACTGTAGCATTGGTAACCCATGATCAAAGAAAGACTAGTTGAGCTATTATTTACCAGCAGGGGGGTTGCTAGGTCTGGAAAAGATCCGGGGCTAGGCTAATGTCGGGACTGTCGGGACTCAGGGCTAGCTAGCCTTTTGGTTGTAGCACCTGAGCTTTTAACTGGCGCTACAATCAAAAGACTGAGGGCTATAATCTCCTCAGCACCCCACGCCCTCGCAACAGCTCCGTTTACCAAGTTTTCTGTGTCTTGTGGCAGTGATTTGCACAAAAAAGAGAAAGTGGTCTATTCATATGTGATAAATTCTGTAGCTATACCGTATCTTAATGTTTGGAAATAAAGTCTTGACTGGAAAATCACAAATGCCCTCTCCAGTATTCCTGATGTGGGTGATGTGGATTGCATAAACACATACAAGTAATTGGATTAACACCTATGGGTATTTGTGCAGAAAATGGAAGGACTGGGGTGTGGCCTGGGGCAATGGCTGAACTTCTACAAATAACAGCAGCGTACACAGCCACTGTATATGCTCAAGATCCCAGTACAGAGATCAGAGCATCAAAGTGGCAGTAGTACAGTGTGTGGCAAAACAGCTGTCAATTCTCACCCACTGTGAGCCTGTAAATCCCATTTGGAACGGAGTCCATGCCTACTGGATTAATTGCTACCAACACCCCCTTTAAAGGACGGTGAATAAATCATTCCCATGAAGGAAAAATCCCAAGGGAGAACCTGCCCTATAGGCCTTGTACTCAAGATTGGATGGTTGGGGACCAATGGACAAAGGCCTACCGTCTCCAGTAGGCTACCTTCAATGGGCAGGACTGCCGGGAATATGCAGAAGTGGGCACACTAAGCTTGCTAACCAGACCATACATTAATGCCCAAACCACAAAGGAGTAGGCCGGTTAACATATTGAAAAACTCAATGTTTAAAAAAATATATATGTATGAAATCACTATGTGATACAAGAATGTAACCTTGGAAAAAATAATATTAGTTTATACAGTAGAATGAAGCAGGTACAGCAAAAAAGACAAAAAGCAAATCAGAGGGCCGCAGCACATTCAATTTTATTTGCAAGGGACTAATGCTTCTTCTGTTAGCAGCAGAACCTGGATCCGGTCAAATAGCATTGATAAATAATTGCTGAAAATAGTGAAACATAATTATGCCGGGAAGCAGCAGTCAAAAATAAACCTTGGCCCGCCCTTCCTTTGCTTCCCCTCGGGTTGAGGGTGGTACCCCAGGTGCTTGGGTTCCTTTAGGTCTTATGCTATCCCCGTGCCTGGCATGTGATGTTCCCAAACCTTGCCAATGTCTGGATGTTAATAAGAGCAAAGGAATGTCTGGGCGGGAGGGAGTCATGGAGGAGTGCAAAAGGCACATCTCACAACAACACAGAAGGGAAACAGATTGGGAATTTGGAACATTTTGGACCAGACTCAGAAGGACTGAACACCTCTCCTAAGGGGAGATAGCTGGCATCTCCGTTGCAGTGATTTCCTTTAATTTCCAGCATGTGCACTTTCATCCCCCGTCCAAAGAAAACCACGGGCGAAGCTGGATTTGTTTTTGTGCATGGGGTGGAAATGTATTCGTGGAAACGCGCAGGAAGTCTGCATTGTGACTCAGGTGAATAGAGGGCTTCCTCACCACTGGATGAAGGCGAACTTGCTTGGCAGGCGACGCTCATAAATGTTGCAGGAATGGTTCTAGCCGTTGGTTGCCTGATTATATTAATTGCCGTCAACTGATCCGAAAACAGCGCACTCCTTAAATCGGGTGCCATTTTTCCAGCACAGGCGGATGCGGTATTACTTAGTTTTGCAGCGTCACCTGCGGTCATGAGTTGCTGCGATTTCTGGTAAGTCTCAATGTTCAATCAATGGAAAGTTAACAACAAAACCTGCTTTTCATTCTTAGCACAATCGCTGTGTAACTTGGCACTCTTTTACACTTCTGGTTTCTTCGGCTATGCATCCCCAACACACTGCAATAACGACTTTACTGTTGTAGATGGTTTTTCAAGCATATGGCGTATGCATCTTGGGAAGCTCGCGCTGACCTTATGGCATTTCGTAAGATTCGTGTTCATTTGGCAAAGTACAAAGGAAATGAAATGTTCCCCGTTTGACCAATTATCTGAAAAAATGAATGGGTTCTCAGCCAAAAGGGAGAAGATAAGACTGCGTATAGTAAGCCTGAGAAGCATAGCTGGCTCGGATCCGCCATGCTGTGGAAAGCCAATGAGCCATGAGTAATGAATGGTCTCAGGGAATAAAGCTGCGTAGCAATTCAGTTCCCCATGGAGTCTGCACAAGCACGCATTCTAAATTAAGAGGGAGATCGACAGCTAGACGACGGCGAGAAGCACGCGCCACAGGGGCGTTTTGTATCTAAAATGGACACGAATGAACTGTGGTTTACTGAAGGAATTGTTGTGGTAGGTTTTGTTTGGTCTGTACAATAGAAAACGTAGTAGAGAAATCACGCAAACCATGACACAACTCTTACTCAAATCAAGGAACGAGGATTTGGCAGAGTGCTATAGAGGCCAGCTTCTGCTCTGCTGCAGCTCAGATCCCCGACATGCGTAGACCAGTGGTGGAAGTGTATGAAAAGAAGTAGTGGAACTATGTTCCCTGCTGGCCTGCCCCTGCTCCCCACAAACCCATCACCACGCCTCCTCCCACACACAATACAAACCCCCAAACACTTTCACCTGCTGTTTAAGGGAGCATTCAGTGCAGTGCACTCCCGCTCACTTCGACCACTGGCGTAGACTATGACGACAAAGAAGGGCGTCCAGGCCCACTCTCGCTGGCCAGTTCCCCAGCTCCCCACCTACTCCTACCAAAGATGAGTCAACTCATTGCACAGTTTTACCTTTGTTCTGTGTTTAAAATGTTTTCCCTCTATATAATCTTCCGCAGGCTCTCTTAAATTTGGTTTTGGGTGATAGTTTTGAAAACCTAAAGCGTGAGAACCTAATATGAAAATGCAGCATTTCTGTATACTTAAAATCACTATAACTGTAATTTTTAAAATTGAAGTTCACAATGTTTACATTTCTTTGGTTTTGCATGTTTATTGTATTGCTATTTTATCTAAATCTGCATTATGTTTCTCCCTTTTCTGCTAGTGTGACCCTTGTTCATAAGTCCCTCTTTTCATGACCTCTGTCACAAATTATGACACTCTCCTCCCTGATGGCTACAAGATCCTATCCGAGCCCAGAACAAACCGACTGAGAGATAGAGTAGATATTATATAATATATAATATGATATGGCATTTATAACGCGTATATACACAAGTGTTTCAAGACGCGACAAGGGAGGGAAACAGAGGGAGGATGAAAACAACGTTCTGACTAGGCCTTGTGTCCTTCAGATCACGCAATTGCAGGGGGAGGGGAGAAGTGCAGGGGCAGGGAGAGGGGAGAAGTGCCAGGGGGACCGGGGGGAGAGAGAAATGCGAGTCAAAGGAAACAGCAGAGAGTACAGCCAACGGGTGGCAAGTGCGGGCGCTCGGAAGTGCAGCCAACGGGTGGCTAATAAGTGCAAGAGAGGGAGCTTTAGGGTTACAGATACAGACCATAAGTGCAGGGGGTGCCAAGAGGCAGTGCAGATTGTAACTGGAGAGGCAGGGGCCTGGGCCCAAAATCAGAGGGTGGGCAGATGACCAGTGCGTGGATCAGACAGGAGATCAGCAGGGGAGAGGAAGAGAGAAAGCAGAAGCAAAGAGGAAGGCCTTGAGGTGCTTCTGGAACCGGAGATGGTTCTGCTCAAGTTTCAGAGAGGCGGGCGACTATTCCACAGGGAGGCCCCAGCTGAAGAAAGCGATCTGCCCCGAACTCTTTGCTTGGAGATGCGACTGGCCCTCAAAGAGTTGAAGATGGAGGAGCGCAGGGCTCGAGTAGGCAGATATTTAGGTAGAGATAGTTGGAGGTATTGCGGTCACAGGCCCCCGAAAACCTTGTGGGCAATGAATAGGGTCTTGAACTTGATCCTTGCCACCATTGGGAGCCAATGAAGAGATTTCAGTTGTGGAGAGATACGATCCCTGGGCTTGAGGCCAAGGACATGTCTCGCAGTCGTGTCCTGGATGAGTTGTAGAGGACGGAGAGTAGAGGAGAGTAGAGGCAGGTAGATTTAGAAAGAGGCTGTTGCAGTAGTCCAGCCTAGAGAGGACCATAGCTTTGGAGACAGTGAGCTCCTGGAGGAAGGTGAGGAAAGGAACAGTACCTCTGAGGAGGTGCAACTGGTAGTTTGATGTGAGGAGAGAAGGAGAGTGTGGAGTCGAAGAGGACCCCAAGGTTCTTTGCCTCACAGGTAGGAGCAGGAAAAGGGTCCATGGTGGGTGGCCAGAGAGTGAGAGGAAATGAGGGAGCTGGTGATCCAATGAGGAGGATATCCATCTTAATAGCATTAAGGCTGATATAGATAATTGGTAGAACACCACTCCTGAATTGTGGACAGACAATACGGGATGAGAGAGGGAGAGGGCTGAGGTGAGCCTGAAAGAGAGCTGAGTATCATCCGCATAGCACTGAAAGTTGGAGCAGAGAGCAGCTATGCAGCAGGTGAGAAGTGCCAGGTATTGGTTGAACAGCCAGGGTGAAAGATTAGACACCTGGGGAACACCACAGGTAGAGAGAGAGATAGAAGAGAGGAAGAACCCAAGTTGACCTGAGAGGGTCGGTCAGAGAGGTAGGAGGTCAGCCAGGCCAGGGCCTCATCGGTGATACCCAGGTTATCACGGAGCCGGTTGATCAGGATGGCATGGCTGACAGTTTCAAAAGCAGAAGAGCGATAGAGCAGTATAAGGACAGAAGGAAGGTTAGAGTTGAGGTTTGAGAGCAGGTCTTCACAGATGTTCAGGAGAGCAGTTTCCATGTTTCTGACCACTCTGAAGCCAGAGTGATGGTCATGGAGACAACTGACAGATTCAGTGTGGAGTTTAAGCTGGTAGATGGCCAGCTTTTCCAAGGGTTTGCCCAGAAAAGGAGTAATGAAGATCAGCAATAGTTAGCCGAACAGGAGGGATTGGCAGAAGGTTTCTTAAGGAGAGAGTGCACAAGGGAATGCTTCAGGGGGAGGGGAAAGTTCCAGTGGCAAAAGAGTGATTGCAGAGGTCGGGCAAGGCTGGAGCGAGGGTGTCAATGTGGTCCTTGATGGTTTTGCATGAACAGGAAAGAACCTGTTTTGACAAGACTTTCTTAGATCAGGCTTGTCTAGAAATATCATCAGGCGTGAACAAAGGAAAGGAAGAGAAGGGAGCAAGAGGGGCGGCCACAGGAAGGCCAGGAATAGAGGAAGAGGATGGAGAGGAGGACAGGATGTCCTGGGTTTTTGTGATGAAATTAGAAGCCAATGCCGTGCAGAGAGCTAGGAGGGAACAGGAGAGGTAGAGACTGCCACAGGATTGGCCAGCTCCTTGCAGATTTTAAAGAGTTCGGCCAAGTTGTTAGATGCTGCAGAGATGCAGGCTTGGATATGTGTTCTCTTCTTAGTGTGGACAGAAAGTCAGTACTGCCTTTGGAACAGTCAGCAGGCCAGTTTGTCAGAGGGTGCACCTGCTTCCTTCCATTTCCTCTCAGCCACCCTACACTTGAGTTTAAGGGTGACAAGGTCTGAGTCGTACCAAGAGTTGCACTTGGCTTTGGGCTTCAAGCGGATCCTCATGACAGTGGCAAGTACATCAAAGGTGTCAGAGATAGAACAATGGAGGTTCAACAGGGCTGTGTGAGGGTGTGAGTAGCCAGAGGTACAGGAGGGGGGGAGAAAGTGGTGGCGAAAGCCTCAACTGAGACATGGTTCATGAGTCAGATGACCAAGAAGGTGGGTGGCAGTGCTGGAGTGGGCTTGGCCTGAGGGATAGAGAGAGATGGGATGAGAGGAGAAAGTGGTCACTCCAGGAGAGAGGAATGGTGAGAGGGTTAGAGAGGGGTGGTGGGAGGAGATTAGAACATCCAAGGTGTGCCCTGCAGAGTAGGGCCAGAGGGAAGAACAGTGAAAGAGAATTGCAGAGGTTGCAAAATAGTACTGAAGAAGGACAGGAGGCATCCAGGTGGATGTATAGGTCTCTGAGGAGGAGAAGGTGAGTGGTAGAGGCCAGGAAAGAGGAGGAGAGGTCGGCCCACTCAGAAAGGAAGTTACCTGGCCATGCAGCCGGTAGATGGTGGCCACAGTAAGAGAACGGCCAGGAGAGAGAGCCTGCAGACAAGGTGTTCAAAGGAGGAGTAGTATTGAAAGGAATGATAGAGGAAGGGATACGCTCCAGGGAGATCAAGGCTGCACCCCCACTGAGACGGTTGGTTCTGGGTGCAGAGAGGATCTTGTAGCCATCGGGAAGGAGAGTGTCGAAACTCGTGACAGATCTGGCCGTGAACCACTTCTCAGTCAGACTGAGAACATCAAGGTCGAGTTCTTCCAAGAGACGGCAGATGTCAGAGGAGTGACAGCTCAGCGAGAATTCAGCATGGCAATGTGGAGAAGGTTGCCACATTTGAAAGACTTCCATTGAGGGGTACAGATCTGAATTACGTCCTGCGGAAGTGTAGAAGGACCCCAAGGATGGGCAGAGGACAAAGCAGGAGAGGGCAAGGTAGCCAAGGAGGAGGATAAAGATGCCAAGAGGTTGCTGAGGTGTGAGGCAACAGGGTGGCCAGAGAAGAAGTAGAGGAAGACATAGAGGTGGCAGAGGGTGGAGGTGGCAGAGGAGCCAGACAAGGGAAAGAAGGGAAAGAAGGGACAGCAGGAAAAGAAAGGAAGTTGATGAGGCGTGGGAAGCATCTATCAAAAAGGAGGTTGGCCTGAGGGCCTTAGACCAAGATGGTGTCATTTAGATAAACATTAATGATGGTCTTAGAGGAGTGGATGGGTGCCACCATTAATGGGAGAGGAGGAAATAGGAGAGAGCACATAGACCATATGTGGAGTCCATAGGCCTGGCGAGGGAACGACAAAGAGGATGTCAGTGAGGGTCTGTCTGATGAAGCACTGGTGTAGGTATCAGCAATTAGGAGGCCTGGGTTGGAGACCAGGATATCCCTCTTAAACTTCTTCCTAACAGACTTAGTAAGAAGGACAGGATAGTCAATAGAAACGCAGTTAGAGAAGATAGGAGAGGCAGAGAGCACCGTAGAGGATGCAGAGGGAAAGGGTGAGGGGAAAAGGGTGAAGTGGGGAGTGGAGGAGGGAAACAAAGGTGGGGGAGGAGACACTAGGGATGGGCACAAAGACAAGGGGAGCAAGCAAACAGGACAAGACAAGACAACAACAAGACAGAGGATATAACTAGGCAAATAAATACAATTCAAGATATGCTTAGATGAAATGAAGGGCAAACAAGTAGGCAATCAGAACAATGTGGCACAACGTTAGGAGAAGACAAAAAGGCTATGCTCTGATCTTTCTGGAGTGGGTCCCTGCTTCTGTCATTCCTAGGCAGACTTACTCCTCCTTTGAATGCCTGGTCCGCAGGCTCTTTGGCTCTCTCTGTGGCCACCATCTACAGACCTCCTGGCCAGGTTGCCCTCTTCCTCTCAAAGTGGGCTGACGACTCCTCCTCTCTCCTTGAATCTACCTGTCAGCTTCTCCTCCTCAGTGATCTCAACATCCACCTAGATGCTTCTAATGCCTCTTCTGGGGTCTTCCGCAACCTCTGCAACACTCTCTCTTTCCCTTCTACCCTCTGGTCCGACACTCTCTGCCGGACACACCTTGCATGTTCTCATCTCCTCAGATATCCCCTTGTATAACCTTCTCACCACTCCTCTCTCTTGGACAGACCACTTTCTGCTTTCCTCTCGCCCGAAACTCTGTCCCTCAGGCAAAGCCTGCCCCAGCACTGCCACCTACCTTCTTAGTTATTCGGCCCATGAAGCGTGTGTCAGTGGATGCCTTTGCCTCTACTTTCTCTGCATTTTTCTCCAATGCTCTGGACATCCTTGCCCCTGTCATGAGAATCTGCCTGAAGCATACCTCCAAGTGCAACTCTTGGTATGACTCTGACCTCACAAGCCCTGAAACGCAAGTGCAGGGTGGCTGAGAGGAAGTGGAGGGCTTCGGACACATCCTCTGACAAACTAGCCTGCTGCCTGCTACAAAGGCAATACAGACTGTCTGTCTTGTCCAAGGAGAGAGTCCACATCCAAGCCTGTGTCTCTGCAGCCTCAAACAACACAGCCTAACTCTTTAAAATCTGCAAGGAGCTGACTAATCCTTCTGCATTCTCTACCTCTCCTGTTCCCTTCCAGGCCCTCTGTACAACTCTGACTTCTCACTCCACTTCTAAAACCCAGGAGATCCTGTCCTCGCTCGCCTCTTCCTCTCACTCTACCTCTCCTGGCCACCCTCTGGCTGCTTGTCCTCGCCATCTCCTTTCTCTTCTTTCTCTCTGAAAACGCTCAACGATGTTTCTACAAAAGTTCGATCCACGAAAGTGTCACCCAAACAGGTGCTCCCCTGGTCCTCCAGAAACGTCAAGGACCACATTAACACCCTCGTTCTAGCCTTGGCCAATTTTTCTGCAATCACTCTTTCACCACTGGATCCTTCCCCTCTCTCCTCAAGTACTCCCTTTTGCATCCCCTCCTTAAAAAGCCTTCTGCCGACCCTACCTGTCTGGCAAACTATCACCCAAACTCTATCACTCCTTTCCTCGGCAAACTCCTGGAAAAGCTGGCCATCTCCCAGCTTACTCTCCACACAGAATCTGTTGATTGTCTCCATGACCATCAGTCTGGCTTCAGAGCAGCGAGAGGCATGGAAACTGCTCTCCTGAACACCTGTGAAGATCTAATCTTGATTCCAGCCTTCCTTCTGTCCTCATCCTCCTTGACCTTTCCTCTGCTTTTGATATGGTCAATCACGCCATCCTGAACAATCGACCCTGCATGAACCTGGGCATCATGGATCAGGCCCTGGAGTGGTTGACCTCCTTCCTCCTGAACCGACCCTCCCAGGTCCAACTTGAGTACTTTCTCTCCACCACCTCTCTCTCTACATGCTCTGGGCACTATCCTCTCACCCTGGCTCTTTAATGTCTACCTGGCCCCTTTGGCCCACCTGATCTCTACCTTCTCCTCTAACTTTCAGTGTTATGCGGATGACACTCAGCTGTCTTTCAGGCTCCCCTCAGCATCCTCTCCTCCCTTGCTCATTTCTGACTGTCTATCCGCGATTCAGGATTGGTGCGCCTCCAATTATATCTGCCTTAATCATAGGTATCCCTAGAGGGGGGCATTAGGGGCACTTGCCCCCCCCCCCTGCATTGGCTGCTTTGCCCCCCTAATTGGTGGGCTGTACCCTCTTTGGGAAATAACTCTTTCCGGGAGCCTTAAAGGTGCTCCTTTGCTCTGCCATCATTCACATATTTGGGCAGCCTGTTTTCTTTCTTCGGGCCTGAACGGGACACCACGGGAATCAATGGGCCATGAATTTCACTGGGGTGGGGCCCGTCACTGTTAAAAGCTGCCTACCTATATCTTGGACACAATATTGTTTTTCCAAATGTGCATGTTACACTTCTCTAGAATAAACAAAAACGACGTTTCCAAACTGAAACATGCTCTTAAACTTACATTCACTAGTTTTCTTTAAAATGTGTTTCTTTTTTTGTTGGACTACCACACAAATACTCTATGATTTCCGTGCCCCTTCCTTTGTGTTTCATCACAGGATATATTTTTAAAGCTGTTATATGCTTGTCAACCTGACTAATCACAAATAAATGTTTCTATTGTGCTGACAGCAGTTATTAGGAACTTAAACAGTGGGTTCATGGGTGCCAGCTTTTGATTTTCACTATGGGGGCAGAAATTCCACCACCCTCACCCTGAATATATGCAAACTTTCACCCCAAACCATCCCCTGACCGAACACATTTTATAGCACTCGTTTTTCATAAGGAATTGCATAAAGTTAGAAGATGTACAACCAGTTTTAAATATATAACAATTAGCAACAGTCACTCAGCCTGCTGAGCTACTCTGGTAGCCTTCTACTGTAGGACATGTCTAAGGATCCCTTTATGTGCTCAAAATCACTGCATTAGCAACAGTGCAGTTCACATACATGTCTTCAAAGTCAACAGTATTTAACCTCCAGCTACACTGACCCTGTGCATAGATTCGTTGACATTGTACCAGTTGTGGCTTCTCCATAATGGGAGAAGGGCGCAAACCTACGGGCACACTCACCTATTATGGAGGAGCCAAGGAGCCAGCCCAGTGTAAACACTGAGCACTCCCTGAGATGCTTTGTGCAGCTGAGGGATCGCTACTCGGCTGTCCAAGGAAAATGTGGATTTCCGTTTGACAGTTCTGTTCCCCAGCCTTGCATATTCAACGAGCAATGCAAAGCCAGGGGTGTTTTGCTTCCCCAATATTGAATGGCCCATTGGGGATGCGATCTGAGGAGCTGCATGTTTATATGTGCGATGGGAAGTGAGCTGAGGAGCTGCATGTTTATATGTGCGATGGGAAGCGCTAAAGTGCCTCCTCGCACATACAAACACAGCAGGCCTCTTCTTCATCAGCGCTCCTGCTCTTGCACGCATATGTATGAGCCAGGAAGTGCTCTTTGCCTCCTGATCATGCTATCCGGAAGCTGGAGCACTGGGCGAGAACAATAGGTCTGAGTCAGAAGGTATGTTAATTTAAATATGTGTATGTATGTGTGTATGCTTGTGTTGTGTGTAATGAGTGAGTGTATGAAGCTGGGTGTGCATGTGAATGAGCGACTCCATGCTGCGTTTGAAGGTTGTGTGAATGTGTGTGCGCGTGTGTTTTTACTGGGACGTGGAGCTTATTTTGGCAGGTGGGGATGGTTATGCATCAGCCAAAATAAGCTCTCTGTGCGAGGCGCTGGGGAGGGCCATGGGGGCAGGCATGCTTTTTTTTTTACTGGCAATCTATGATAGGTGCCTACTAAAAAATACCATGCCTACTTCTTGGGCCCCCCAGTAACTTGCATACACACACAATCACATTGGGCCTCATTACAAGGTTGGCGGTCCGGTAATAACGATACCGGTAAAGCATTACCGGCATTGTTTACTGGGGCGGCCCTTCATGACCTGCAATGCCGGTCCTACCGGCATCGACAGGGACCCACTCTGGCCTTGCGCCACCATACCGGCAGGCGCGCGGGCACCGTGCCAGTAACATCAGCATGCCACGATGAAGAGGACATTACGAGTCACACGGACATGCACATACCGGATATCCAGATGCCGGTAAGAAGGGCCATCATGATGCCGGCAATACCGGCATTGCGGATCACCCTTTAATAGTAAACGGCTGTGTTCCCATCTGCCACAGGTGCACACAATCAGCACAAGTGGAGGCAATGGAGCCTGGCCCTGCACAAAAGGCGTAAACACCCATACACCACACCCCTTCCAAGACCAAAATGATTCCACTTGCAGTTGCGATACTGGAGCTGGAGGACATGCCTGCACTGCTACTCTTTGAGCAGGCAGTACACCAGGGATTACAGAGGAAACGCTGGAGGAGAAGGAGGGTGAGACAGTCCCAGCAAATTCCACTAGTGCAGGCAGTGGTTCCCCCCAGGCAGCCACCAATCCCTCGCATAAGGGCCAGTCCATTCAACTTAACCTCTGCACAGATCCACACCCTGTACCACCTGTACAGGGACACCATCAGCACCATAGTGCATCTAATACATGAATACTTGGTCAGCCTGATCAACATCCGCACCGCCATCCCCCCTCTGCTGAAGGTGGCGTCTGTGCTCCACTTCCAGGCCACAGGCACTTACCAGCACACAGTGGGCCAGCTGTATGGCATCTCGCATCCATGTTTCTCCGGTGTGTTAAACGAAGTGCTGGATGCACTCCTAAAGCATGCAAAGGCCTACATATACCTACCATGGACATTACAGGAGGTGAATGACACCAAAATAGCATTTCATGCACTGGCAGGCATGCCCAATGTCATTGGTGCCCTCAACTGCACCCATGTGGAGTTGGTAGTCCCGCATGCCGTGGAGGTGGTGTACCGCAATCGGAAGCTATACCATTCCATCAATGTGCAGATGGTGTGTGATGCCAGCAAGATGATAACACATTGCTGTGCCAGATTCCCAGGATCCACGCATGATGCAATGGTGCTGCGGAACTCCTCGCTACCACACTATATGGAACGAGATGCTGCCCGACGTGCCTGGCAGCTGGATGAGTCTGCACTCTGGGCCATGGGAGTCTATTTGGGTCGGGGGGTACATGCATATGCAACCTGTCTGCCCTCTGGGCCATGGGAGTGTCCTCAATGGGGTGTCTGGACACTGTCCATCGTGGCAAACAGCGTGCCCATAATAATACAAATAAGATGCATGACACAGAAAATGGAGGCCGACATACGCTGGCCGCACACCAATGTGTAAATGTCAGACTCACTATCAGCCTACTACCCTGAACTAGTTCAAAGGACATAACCTGACCATAGCCACAGCGTGTCAATGCACCATCATGCAGTCACAAAGCTGAATACACATGGCCGCATCAAAGCACCTCGCAGGACATGTATCTATGAGTGCGCAGTATGAATTCCCCCTCAGGGAAATCCCCTGTCACTGCCCCTCCCCGACAGTAATACTGCATAACACCATGGCAACATGTGCAGATGAATACAAATGGGAAAACACATGTGACAATGATGCCTCAAATTGGACCCTTTAAGTATTGAACAACACTAACATGTGTGCGATTGGTGCAGGAATCACCCACAGCACATGCGTACCAGCATGCAAGTCGACACCCTGCATCATCCAAGGAACACATCCCTACACTGGGGGACCCTACCAACAATCATATTGTGCCATTGTGACAGGTGTGAAGACATCGAGGGACACGTGCATGGCATCAACAATTATCCAAAAGCATGATAGACTAAACAAGCTGTATCACGTTGGGCATTAGCCTAATCCATCAAACATAGCCCAACATGCATTGGGTCTCATCCCCTGCCACACAATCTTATCATGTGAGTACATCTTGGACCTTGTCACTCCATCTGGGTGGTTGGTGATTCCAATGTCAAGGCCCCTAAGTCTTGTACGTCACCCAAGACGAGCACCATGGAGTGCCAAGTTGTGTACAGGGCAGATGGTTGCGCAGATGTGAAGTCAATAGCTGCCATTCACGATATACTGCATATGCGCATGAACAATCTAGAGGCTGGGCACAAATGGAGTAGAAGAAATACCCTTACACATACCTTATTGTGCTCCCATGCAGGTGATGCTGGCTATCCCCTGAAGCCATGGCTCCTCACCCCAGTCAGGAATCCACAGAAAAGGCACGAAGAGGACTACAATCGTGCCCATACACACACTCGTGTGGTCATCGAGCAGACCTTTGGCATGTTTCGCTGCCTCAGCAGGACGAGTGGCGCACTCATTTACAGTCCTGTGAAGGTGGGCTAGATGATCATGGTATGTGTCATGCTGCATAACATGTTCATCTGGCGTAACGTTCCTCTGCCACCTGACATGGACCAGCCACCACCAGGTGAAGAAGAAGATGAGGAAGGAGAATATGTTGCACATCAGCCAGGCCGCGATGCACATCAGGCACATGCTGTGCGCCAATCACTGATAGACCATAGTTTCTGATGCACTGGGATGCAGAGGGTGATATGGATGTGGGACCCTGGGCACTGTGACAGGGGGAATATGGGTATTGGGTTTGGGGATGAATTTGCACTGTACACTGTCATGCAATAAATTGACACACGCTGAAGAAGCAATGTCCAGTCATGTTATTATTTTTCACAACTGGTGTTTTGAACAGATGTAATTTACAACATGAATGAACCCCCCCACACACCCCCTTCCACCTCCCCCTGCCCCCACACACCCCCACACACCCCCTCCCACCTTCCAACAGCCCCACACAATCCCTCCCCCAAAGCCCCATCCCAACACCCGCACACAACAAGAGTACAACATGTGTCTAGATGCACTTCCAGGCAACACGTGCAGTATACCCCTGCTACTGCCGTCCACTTCCCGATGGAGGGGGTTCCATGTCTGTGTACTGCATGCTACACAGGGACCTGCGCACAGGGTTTGTCTGAGTGGTGCTGGCAGGCGTAGTGGAGGACTGGATGGATGTGGCTCGGTTGCCACAGGACGCCTCTGCTCCATGGTGTTGGCCATCCTCCCCAGTATCTGGGCCACAGTTGCAAAACCCTCATGGACCCGCTCAGAATTTTTATTTACGGCCTTGATGATGGCATCAGCGTTCTCCGTCATCGCCCGGCGTGTTGCCTCCCCATCGGCAACATATTGCTTTACAAGAGCATGCATTGACTCTTGACGGCCCTCCATCCTCAACAAACGTCCCTTGAGGTCCCGTATTATGGGGGAAGTGGACATTTCCATGGCTGGCAGGACGGGGCTGTCCTCTGGTGGAGACCAATCCTCATGGCTGCTCTGGCCTTCAGGCTCATGCTGAGGGGTGCCCTGTGATGTGTCCTGCGGGCTGGGCGTATGTCCACCATCCCTCAACATGCTGCCTCCTTCATGGGTGACCACCTCATTCCCCTCTTCGTCATCGGCACTATGTTGTGCGGATGGAGCTAGCTCCCCAACTGAACTTGTGGTTACTGACGGCGTGCCGCCATGGTCCCTTGCCACAGATGTGGCCTCATCCTGTGTGATGTGTGTCTCCAGGGGGGCAGGGGCAGGTGTTTGTTGGACTGGTGAATGGGGCTGTGCAGCCAGTTGGGCACTGGTGTGTGCCTTGTGAGCCCCTGGGCGCATCCCTGTGTCCCTGGACGTGGATGGCCTGGTGCCATCGTCCTGACCCCTGGACCTCTTGGCAGGTGTCCTGGGCTGTGGCGCTGCATGATCCTCATCAATGTTTGCATCGGTGCCTGTGGGGGACAGAGAGGCAGGGCATCAGTGATGGGAGTACTTGCATCATGCATGCATTGGTGTTTGTGCAGTTTGGGCCTTGTGGTTCGTTGCCTGCTTGTTGGCGTGGTGGACAGGGTGCTTGGAAGATTGTGGGGGGGTAGTATTGGCATCCCTCGGGTGTAATCATGTTTTCCATGTTGTCTGCTGTGAGGCCAACAGGTGTGTTGTGGCTTGCGTGCTGTGTGAAATGTGATTCTTGTTTGTGTATTGAGTATAGGAGCCGCATGCAGCATGCATTTTGATGTGACAGTTCTGGGTCCAGCTTCTCAACAGGGATGAGTGTATGTGTGTATGATGGGCCATGTATTTGATCTCATCAGGTTCAAAACTTTTGGCCTACATTTTACTTTGGATGTAAGGTGTTCATGGGGACGTGTGTGGTGCGCAAAGGGTCACTCACCTTCATCAGCCGATGATGGGACTCCATAATCTGCTCCACCAACTCCTTCAATGACCTCCATGTCAATGGTTGAGCTGCAGGTCTCTTCCCACCTCAACAGCTTTATGGGAGAGTTTGGACCACCACCTGTTGCCAGCCCCTGGCTGCGGATGGCCGATAGGATGTTTCAGAGTTGCAGGTGCAGGTCATTCCACCACTTCCTGCAGTCCTTTACTGACCGTGTGGTGCTTCCAACCGCACTCACCTTTCTGGCAGTCTCCTCCCATATTCTTTTCTTCAGTAGCTGTGCTGGACGGCGCAGGTCAGCACTGAATACCACATCCGCCTGCTCCACTAGAGTACCAGCGAGCATACTTAGCTCATTGTTGCTGAAATGCGGTTTTCGCATACGTGCTGCGCCTTTCTTGGTTACTTTTGACATAGTACACCAGTAGGGGTTGGGAAGTTGGCTGCTGAGGTCCTGTCTACAGAGGATTGCAATGGATTGTTTGTTTTAAGATGGTTGCCGGTGAGTTTCCTGTTCCGGCGCAATGACGTTGCTTCCGGTGCCGGTAGTGACGGTACTGTTATTTGGTGAGCCAACGGCACCGGGGGAGGTTTCAGTGGATTCCTTGATGCCGGTATCAGGGGGCTAGGGAGACTTTACCGTCAAGCCGGTGCATCCATTACCGGGATGCAGGGACGCGCGTGCATGCAGACTCGTAATAGTATGTTATTTGCAGCGTGGGTACAGCACGGACACTTTCATACCGGCATGCCGGTAATGACGGTTTATTACCGCCTATCTCGTAATGAGGCCCATTTTGTGTGTGCAAGGTGCTGATTGACCCAGAGGGCAGGCATGGGATTTTTTTTACTGGGCATCTATGATAAAGCAAGCATGGTACGTGTGATTATGTAACTAAACTGGCATTTGAATGCACCAAGTTTAGCCATTTCTTTCTGTGGCATGTTATTTTGTATTGGTCATCTTTGATAAAGTAAGCATGATTAGTGTTATTTGGCTATGCTGGCATTTTGGTGCAGCCAGTCTAGCCATTTCTTACTGTCGCATAACATGTTATATTAGTTATTGTTGATACAGCAAGCATGATAAGTGCTATTGTGCAGCTAAAGTGGCATTTTGGTGCAGCTAGTCTGGCCATTTCTTACTGTGGCATGACATTTTGTATTGGGTATCTTTGATAAAGCATTTAATGCAGCCAGTTTGGAAATTTGTTCATACTGTGGCTGGGCATTTTTAATGGTAAAGCCAACTGGAGCATGTTCTTACTTGAGGATACTGCCATATTTTGGCAGAACAAGCGTGTACATTATTTCTTATAATATAATTATTGGCATTATGAGTAAAGCAAACACAAATATGTGCTTAAATGGAAATCCTAGCATATATTGGTGCAGCCAGCATGGAAATGTATGGGTGCAGCCAGTGTAAAAATGTTTTTATAATGGCATATATTGTGGGCAAAAGCAACCTGAAAATGTGTTGGCAAAATGCTCCTCTGCACTGTTGGTGACTTGCATTGATTGGATATTTTCATGCGTTACCATACAAAACCAATTGCAAACTGTTTGGCATTTTACCCAATTGTTGCACCGTTTGAAGCAATTATTTAAAAAAGTCTCTGGGTTGGAAGCCCCCAAAACCTCTTCATTGGTTCGGGCTCCCTCGCTACACTCCGTCACATTGGCATATTTGGGGGAAACATTTAAGCCCCTCCAAATAAAAAATGTGCCACCCACCACTGGGGTGTACAGCCAGAAACTGAAAACTGTAAACAATTCTACTGTGGCAAAGTGAAATTCCTGTAACCATTGCTAAAGAACCAAGGGAGCAGTTGCCACTTTTACCTGTGTCCTTGAATATCATTTGAAAGTGAGGTATGAGAGATATCTCTTCTGTTAAACTGACTGTTTTTGTCTAGCTATTATTTAAAGCTGAGCCATAAGTGATATCTCTTCTGCCAAATACCGAACTACACATTATTTGAAGCTATGCTGGGAGTGATGTCTGCTTGAAGTAAAATAATGCAGCCTCTTGCTGACTCGAAGGGCATTTTTGCAACTATGGAACATATTAACTTTTGCAAAACGTATTGCATTAAACCTATTCTGAACATTCTTAATGACACTTTTTTTTAACCAGATTGGTAAAATAAAGGTAACTTAAACCAGTTTGGCCTGTTGACCATTATTTGGTGTGCCCCCCACCCAACCATGTTGTATTTTTGCTCCCCGGTTTGTCACCCTAATACTGATTTCTAGTGACGCTACTGGCCTTAATGCCAGTAAGATGGAGATCCTTCTCATTGGGACCCCTGCTCCCACTTTCCCTCTCTCACTCTGGCCAACCTCCTTAGGCCCTCTTCCTTCACCTTCCTGTGAGGCAAACAACCTTGGTGTCATCTTCGATTCCAATCTCTCCTTCTCGCCTCACATCGCTGACCTTGCCAAGAAGGCCCACTACCAGCCTCCCCTCCTCAGAGGTATTCTTCCTTTTCTTACTTTCCCCCAGAAGCTCACTGTCTCCAGAGCCCAGATTCTCTCTGGGCTGGACTACTGCAACAGCCTATTTCTCAATCTACCTTCCTCTACTATCCAACCTCTGCAACTAATCCAGAACAGGACTGCAAGACTTATCCTTGGCCTCAAGCCTAGGGACCGTATCTCCCCAGCCCTGAAATCTCTCCACTGGCTACTGGTGGCTGCAAGGATCAAGTTTAACACCCTCTGCATTGTACACAAAGCTTTCTGGGGCCGCGACCCGCACTACATACAGCTCTCTCCTCCAGAATTCCTTCCTTCTGGAGCAGTGCGCTCAGCTACCTCTAACTCTCTGAGGGTCAGATGCTTCCCCAGGCAGAGAGTGGGGGTAGATCGCTCTCCTCTGCGGGTGCCTCCCTGCCCCTCTCAAACTTGAGCCAGACTACCTGAAGTTCCAAAAGCTGCTCAAGACCTTGCTTTTCTCCTCTGCTTTCTCTCTCTCTCTCTCTCCCCTGCTGACCTACCTGCCTGTTGCACTAACCGGTTGCTTGGCTACCCCTAAAGTCTCACTCGGTACCAGGTTCCTCCATGATCAGTATCCCCTGCACTGCCTCCGGGTCTACCGCGCACTTAGGGTCTGTAACTGTAACCTCTACAACCCCATGCCTCCTTGAACTTAGCCAGAGCCGCATGCACTGGCTGCACACACTCAGAGCATTACTGCCCTGATTGCACTTGCCCTTCCCTCTCCCTGGCACTTCCCTCCTCTCCATTCCCCCTGCATGGTTGCGCTGTCGCACTTGCAAGATCTGAATGACACAGGGCCTAGTAAGATTGTTTGTCTTGTCCACCCTCTGTCTACCCCCTTGTCTTGTCGCGCCTAGAAACACTTGTGTACAGGCGTGTTATAAATGACATTGCATATCATATCATGTTACTTGGATAATAATACGCTGATTGCTTACTGATCATTTACTATTAATTGTACTCTTCCTCATTCTAGTACTTACTAATGAAGTCACCCACCTGTTAACAGGAGTCCATTCATAAACATTTTATTTTATACATCTGCTCCACCTTCCATCCTGGTCTAGGACTCCCCATACTCCATCAATCTTCCTGCATTTGATGAATAAGGAAACCATCTGTGCTCCAGGGGGGAGTGAGGTGGCTGAAAGTACTGTGATGAGGAAACACAGGACTCATAGTACTGATGATTGTTGCAAGCAGAGCATTACCCAGCATTTCCCTATACTTTCTAATGCAGTCTACCAAAGCCAGACAGTCAGACTCTGAGACCTTCCAGAAAGAGACTCTGAAAGTCAAGTACAGCAAAATCCAGTTAAATTGTATTTTTGCTACAAAGTGTTCCCACTAATTCTGCTTGAGGATCGCAGTGCCAAAATGATGTTCTCCAGTTTCTGGAATGTCCAGCCAATAGAGATGCATCAAAGTAGTGGAGGTGACCCAGGTGGCCACACTGCTGATCTGCTGGAGAGAAACCTTGTTTGTCGCCACCCTGGATGCAGCTATGGCTCTGCTGGACCTAACCTGTAGGCCCCATGTTGTGGAGTGCAGGTGTGTGTTATGAAATACTGTATTCCAGGGTAATGGTGTCCCTGAAACATATGCTGATAGAATGTTAGGAGACCTTCCTACTCCTACCTGATGCCCCAAAAGTAACAAACAGTACGCCAGAGTACCTGAAGGGGACTGTTTTTTCCAGGTAAGTGAGAATCTCCTCCCCTCCTAAAGTAGGCATTCAGAAGCAAAGGAGGATAATCACCTATAGCAAGTGGAAATTCAATACCACCTTATTCCTAGAAAAGAGGTAGCAATGGAGAGTTAATGATTTGTGACTTGCTATAAAGCCTCTGTAAAGTTACCTTAATGGCTCCTTTAAATTACTGATGGCTGCTCATTGTTGTCTGAGGGTGGAGTGCACCAGACCCATCTGGAAACCCTACTGAAGGAATTGTGTGACATTCAAAATGTCTCATTTCAGAGGAAGGAGATTATTTCAGCTGCACCATAAAGTTAAAGAGCTTCAATGTCTAGAGTAAAACTTGAGGGTGGTTGGTATACTTGAGCGCTGAATGGTGAGGACTACTACATACCCTGAAAATCCCAGTATAAGGATGGCTTTTTCTTTCAGGAACCACCCCAATCAATAGCATCTGTTTGGGTAGAAGGGGACTGGGCTCCCTCAACTGGTGGAGGGAAAGACGAAAAGCAAGAGGGTAAGAGAGGCTTCTAGATCCAAGACCAGTAGATTCAGACTCTTCTGACCCAGTAGGGCATAATCAGGATGAAACTGGAATTTGCTGTTTGCCAGTTTCAACAGAACACTGGCAATGAGGGGAGTGAAGTGTAATGAAATATCTAACGAATACATTGTTCTTTTTATAGTGGGTCCCTCTTTATGGTGCAGTGATATTCATTTAATACCCCCTCTGCAACAATCCCACCCCTCAATCTAGGAAAAGAAACATACTGGATGTGGGGTTCATATGTAGACCCCAGACAAAAATAAAACTGCATTTGGCCATGTTGGGCCTAAAGGTGCAGCGCATGAACATATTGCTGGCAGAAAAAAGGGCAGCAATTTGTTTTAAACTGCAAAAAAGGATACACTGTTTCCTTGATAAAACAGAAAGACCAATGAAAGGTGCACATTTTGCAGCTTATAACAATGGACACATGGAAAATGAATTCCCATTGCCAGCGTAATGTGAATATATATATATATATATGTATAAATATATATATATATATATGGAAGTAAAGATGAACATTGATGGTATGATGCAAATTATTAAAGCAGGCCAATGTGTAAAGGACATGCAGCCTTCTAAAATGCCAGTTTTCTCTGCAGGAACAAATGCTCAGTTCACCCCAAAAAGTAATTTTCCTATAAAATTCAAAGGCCAAGAAATGGTTCCCTTACCCAACAATGTCTTCCTCTTATCTGCAAGAAGATCTCCTTGTATCTCACAGAGCCAAGAAAAGGGACAGGGCTTATACCAGAGTAGAGGGTTGATGAGGTTATCAGATGACCCCTTAGATAAACAGAAGATTCAGGTAATGGAGGTAAAACCTTAAAAATACGTGGATGAAAATTAATTTCAGAATGTATCCCAGGACCTTATTGATAAATGATGGGTTACAGAAAATGGCCCATGAGCATGAAAGTGTCACTTGCCTCCCGGCTCTCAAAGATAAGCAACATATGATCCATTCGCCCTGGGAGAAGGAATGTTAATGGATTTATACCAGCCTAGGTCAACAAAGGAACAGATGGCCAGGCTACATGTGAAGCTTCTTAAAGAAAAGAAATGGGAGGTTAATTAAAGTTGAGATATGCATGACAATAATTACCATAGGAGTGTATGCAGGCTCATACTTTGTTCATTTTCTCAGGTGCCATAAGGCATACATTAATAATTCGATATCTTTAAAAAGCTTACATAAAGTTCCATCCAATGATTTAACGTACCTTGAGAATTAAAGCAAAAACCTAAAATGTGTTTCTAGCTCCCCAGAAATGCCACAAAGCAGAATCTATGCGAGCTAGTAGCTTAGTGAATTATTTAATTGTATGTACAATGTGTGACAGTGACCTTTACCATTTTTCAGTGAATCAGAAAACACTTTCATTCAAACCTGCAACCTTGTGCCGTCACAGGACTCTTTTCATTAAGTCCGGCCTGATCAGATAAAGCAAAAATCTATATTAGAGAATGCTTATTTGTACATTACATTTTTGTGCCATGTTGAAGATTTTCATGTGCATATTTGAAGTGGGTGGAGTCTTAAATTCACAGGTATGAGGTGTAGTAACTTAAAAGAACTAAACAGGGAAGCAAAGTAGAGGTCCAATCCATATCAAGAGCCAATAAGCTGACACATCCTAATTCTAATAGTTTGTGGTGTGAATATGGTTTCATAAGGTGTAGCACAATGGGAATCAGAGAGACCTGTTTGATATCATCTTAGTTGGATCTGCTGACCAAATTGCTGGATGAGGCCAGGGAAACACTAAAAGATGGCTGAGACCCATAGTGGGAGTAGCAAATCAAAAGGGATTAATGCAGGCTACAATTCTCGACTGAACCTGGAGAGGCCTCTAACCAAGTCCTGATGTTTCTCCCTGAGTATCCAGAAGCCTTGAGGATGTTCCCTATGAGATGAAACCCAAAGATTATATATAAATAAACTTGTCCCACCAAACCAAGTCTTGTAGGGATCTGTTTGATTGAATAGTGTTCCCATTATTGATTGGGTGGGCAGACAAAATCGATCCCTAACATTTTCTTACCTAGTAATAATGTAATTAACTCCCCTATAGTCAACTAACACGGGGTGATTTTGTTGAAATTCAGAATCAACAATATTGCTTCCTCTGTGAATAAAAATATAGTCTGTTATGAAATTGGGGACTCTGATTTCTCACAGCCAACCCCCAAATCCCCTAAATGGAGGGGTGTATACAAAATTACATTCCCAACTGTTCACCACTCCTCAGATCCTGTCTTATACAGAGGGGTGATGAATGTAAACTGAATATCTGGGTTTTGTGCTGGGGCAGAAAAGTGTCTTGCTACAATTAAATAAAGTGAAGTCTCTGATTGAAAAACATACTCTCTACTGAGAGTGGGAAAGGGACTCCTGCTAGAATAGAGATTCTTTATTGCATTCTGGTGAAGAAAGACAAGTTATATATATATATATATATATATATATATATATATATATATATATATATCTATATATCTATATATAGATATATATATAAAAAGTGTTCTGTTTTTAAACGTGTGTTGTGTTCCAACACAGCTAGCATTTCCAAGTGCGCAGAGAGATAAAAAATACAGAGCACTGCATGTGTGAGATTAATTTTGCCAATAGGAAAGTATTGCATATTATTTCAATTGAACTTCATGTAAAGTGCATTGCTAAGTGTATGATCTGGTCACTTTTCAAGGTACTGCATGTTATTAAAAGTAAACCCCATGCAAAGTGTTTTGACTGTATATATTGTGGGGTTAAAGTGTCTGTGATCTGTGTTATCCTAAACCAACTACTGCTTTCAATTTATGTGAAAAGCATAGAGTTAGGAAAGAAAAGCATTTGGACCATGCAGTGAGGTGGCGTGATATGTGATTTTGTACAAATGTTAATTTTCCTATTCATTAATAACAAATATATTCTTTCTATATGCCACCCTTTGTTCTTGGTTTACCTATTGCTAAAGGGTGAGGGACCTATGTGGTCTATATGAATCAGAGACGGCTTGATTGAACGTAAACGGGATATTGGTGTGGCACTTTTGATTGGGGGGAGAATAACCTACAGTGATTGTTGCCAGATAAAAAATCTCCTAACATGGAGAAGTCAGCTCAAAACACTAACAATTAATTTGGACTACAGTGATGCTGAATTCAGGGTGGCCTACCTATCTTTGGCTCACTAGCATTTTCATTAAACATAAAATATACAGTTCATTTTGCATACTTGCACATACATCCATACATTAAAAAACATATTATGGGGTTGCGGTCACCACCCTAGAGGTACGGTGAAAAGCCTGTGTATATATATTGTTCTATATTGTTCTCAAAATTATATTGCTAATACGTTTGACTCGCTGGATGGATTTAGATGACATTTTGTGAAAAATGTGTTAAAAGATGAAAGTGTCATTAAGAAAACAAAAAAAATATGTTTTCAGCCTAGTCAAATTCATTTTCATATAGTGAAAAAGTACATTGTTTGAAGACCTGTAGTGTGAAAACCACTCAACAGATTAGTACCAAATAAGAAATAACATGGACACAAAGCATCACAGTTATTTATTTTGCTGCTTTGAGTTAACTCCGTCCAGTAGCATTTATAATATTTGATGGAGAAGTGGGTGCCACCTGGTCCTTAAACATTTTTTATATCCCCCATGGTGCATTGCAGCAGAGAGGCTGAGAGGTTTTTCAGAAATGGAAAACAACTATTTTTTTGGGTCAATGCAAGCAATTCCCACAATAATAGAAGGGAAAGCCAAAAATGAAAACCCTCAAAATGGTATTTGGAGGCAGTCACATGAGGGTAGAGCTTGGGAAGTGGAAAGAGGACAACATGTAAAGTTGGGGAGTTGGGTGTGGGCTGGAGAGCAAGTTACGAGTAAAATATTTTCAGTTTATCTGGGGAATACCATACAGCGCTACGCTGTCGCAGGTATCAGCATAATCGAAAACTATTTCTGGGAAATTATTGCGGTAATAGGGAATGGGAAATGAAATATTTTACACCTGCAGCGATCACATGTACTAGGCAGAGGGCAATGGGTCCCTCTGAAAAAATATCGTAGCTCGGCGCCCCTCCGTCGCAAAGCAAAAGACCACATACATAATATAACAGAAGGGATTTACAATGACATACAAAATTACATCATGGGGAACAGCCATGGGGGACACTAAGTTAAGATGGTAATCTCTTCCCAATTCCACTGAATGTCAAGAGTTTTGTTGTGTTTAATCTATCACCTTGACTCTCTCTTAATTACAGTTATTTTTCTGAATTATATAACTAGCTTAAAAAATGTTCTCATATATTTTACTATACAATTCACAGTTAAGACCTGTTTTTTTTAAAAAGGACATTGAATTATACAAAATAGCAATTGGTGATTATGATTTCAAACAAACAGTTGGAAATATGAATGAAATATTCCATTGGGCGTTGCTCCTTTCTCTCAGTGCATGCTTATGCAGTATTCCGAATCTAAAAGAAATTCACATGACTTCATTATCTTTGAAAACTGATAAAAACCGTTTTCTTGAGTCAAACATACATTTGAGAGATCCATACCTCCAATAATTTAAATGGGGAAGAAAATTAGCTCACCCAGTGACGTTGATTCACCAAAATACCAGGTGTACTGGAAGTGAAATCACACACCTGATGGCATCCCATTAAGTGATGTCAGATGACCTTCTGCTCCTGACAGCAAGAAAGTGACACCATGTGACTTTCATCCTTGATGACATCACAGGAAGTGAAATCAAAGATGTACCAGATAATACAGATCTAAGATCATTATTGATAAAATAAAAAAATAGTTATTTAAATACATGTGTAACTGGCTTAGTTATGATATGATGTGATAGTTTATTTATATAGCGCCAAACACAATGTGTTTCAAAGTGCTTCATAGTTACCAAACATAATTTAACTTGGGTGTTGCACCTATATGCTATTGCTGGGGTCATGCCATAACAGGAGTTTACACTTCAGAACCAACATATGTCAGGTCCACTATGGAAATTATAACCTCAAGCACCAGGTAAAGTCACTATATATATATATAAATACTGCCCCGCATTCCACAATGCTGCTATATTATGTCAAAGGTAGACTGATATGAACAGATGCTGCGATCCTATGCCTGCTATAACATCACAAGCTATGTATAGTCATTATATATACTATACGGCCTTACATGCCCTAGTCTTAAATAACCCAGAAGAGTTGTTCACCCGCAGATGATACCTCTTACTAATTGTAGAGCTACCACTTGGAAGCTGAATCCTCACAAGGCCAGCTGCTTTTACCATCTAACAACCACAGCACAAAATGTCTCAGCAATGTCCTCCAATGCCATTCAATGCTCCATTTGCCTGGCATGGTCACAATATGTAATGTGCAGCTTAACATGTTCAGTTGCTGCCATCATATGTCATAGAATGCCAACTTTCGGATAAGGCTAGGCACCGTACGACCACTATATGGGTGCCATGTAAATACTGTCTAATATAACATATGGCTTGCACAGCCTCAATTGCCCCAACACTGCCCATCAGTGCTGCTTATGAATAATATATTACCATGTATCACCTACATGGGAAATTGCTGTCAAATAGGAAAAGCCCATACTCAAATGAACTAATAACACAGTTCAAAGTCTGAATGCAGGCATCTACCCTTGCCTTTGCTTGCAATTACCTTTCAGCCCTGACCTGATCTTGGGCACCACTCCCATTCATCTTTATGTTCCTCCTCTGGGCTGTCTAACGCCCCCTGCAGTAGTCCCACTCAATCATCATGTGCCTTTGGTTTGCGCCATCCGTGATGCTGCCCCAAAGCGCTGTTCAGGGCTTATCTTCCTCTGTCTCCTCTCCTTGCTTGCATAAGTTCTGCTGTCTGGAAAAAAGCTCTAAATTCGGTAACACCCAATTTGATAAAAAAAACAAAACTGTCCATATGGACGTTTTGATCGAATTGGGTGTTACCAGTTTGTTCAAAGCCAAAATATCCAAACATGTTAGGTATTTTGGGGTTTCGGGGATGCAGGGGTGGCCCCCGCTTCCTTAGGATTGGTGGCGGGGACAAAAAAAACCAATGAACCAACAAACCGGGGACACAAGCAATTAGACACCGGGCAGTTCAACCGCGAACGATTCAGGCACGAACAAACAAGCCAGATCCCTTAGACCAATGTCCCATCTGATAAAGTTGTCTCTGTGCCTGAAGTGTGGCTTGATCCTATGCTACAAAGTACCTCCCAGTGTTCCTACTGTTAGTTCATTACCAAATATTTGGGTATGTTTAAGGCGTGGACGAGCAATAGAAAGACCAAATTAAAGCACTCGTCTCATGATGCCTATTCTGCTCTAAGATTACCACATGAGGTTATTTTGGGGCTGCAATCGCGCCTCAACACAATTCTATGCTTGCTTCAGCTGATAAATGTGGTTTACCAGCATTCATATGCAGGGTCAAGGCTACAATAAGGCATTTATTTCTAAGAGACCCAGAAAGTCCCAGTGAGTGGCACATTGACCATCCTCGTCCCGGGAGGATAGCTCAGCAGCAACGTGCTCAGCTTGGAAGCAAGACGACACGAAGCAACACAGGTTCGGACCGCGGGTCCGCGCTTAGAAACATCTGGGTATTTAAGCGCGTTATAAATACGCAACTAAGACCAAAAAAACAATTACACAACTAACAAAACAAACAAAAAACAAACAATTCCTGTAACAGCGCCTGGATGCCCTTTGTCTGTGTGAGCGCTTTAAAAATGCAAAATAATAATAAAACTAAAATTTGTCCCTGTATGAAGGAAACAGCCGGCTCCAAAATGGCACTTTACTTTAAGCAACATAAATAATTAGATTGGCAAAATGCATATGGGCTCGGGTGCACATAAATGACTTTCAATATTAAGTTGTGGAAGTTTTCTTTGTATAAATGTATAGAAATCAATCATTATATTGGCACAGTTGCTATGGGCTCGGGTACACCCAACTGGCTTTCAATATTAAGATGTGGAAGTATTCCTTGCCGACATGTATAGAAATCAACGTGTTGCAATGCACAAAAATGTCCCATCTCAGATGATTTTGTGAGAGCACAGGAAACTATTGGCTGAACTAAAAAATACAATTAAAATGCAATTTCCGCCCCCCTGACTGCCACCTAGATATCGGTAAAAGGGTTTCCTTGGTAGCAGGGAACAATCACATTACCATTGTGTTCATTTCCTCTCCCCTAGAGGTTAAACTGACAGGGCAGGGGGTAAAATGGGTAACATGCACTTATTTTCCTGAAAGGGGTGGCCTGGGGGAGTGTATAGACCTCAGCATTATAGAATATCGTTTGGACACTGGAGGGTCTACATGAAATATCAAGTCATGTTTACGGCACAGGAATCCAGCCTGTAGTCTCGCCTTCATGTTTGCATGTTGCCACGCCTGCTGGGAGACAAGGAGGAAACTACAGGTGACGTGGCTAGGCAGGATCTCCTAAGCATCTAAGCATCTAAGCATCTAAAATGCATGACAGGGGGTCAGAATGATGAGTTCTGCATAGGCACATATAATCCAGTCAGAATAAGGGTAACGCTAGAAAATGGTTAGGCTCTCCATGCAGGGTGTGATGTAGGAGACAATACTCACTATGCATTGATGCCTGTGCTGATGAATATTCACTATTAGTATATAGAATGTGAGCACAATGTTACATTCATGCAAGAACATTAAATTGAATCCTATTGCACAAGAGTTCCCATAGGCACATCAAACCAAAGTCTGTCTTCAGGTTTACCAGTACTGCTCAGATTACGGCACTTATCAATGAGGTGTCCCACCTCTATACAGGAAACCTCTTTCTATTTTTAAAACCTTCAGGCCCGCCCCCTCCACCTCCAGCCTCCAGGCTTAACAGCCAGCCTTCCCCAAGACCGAACAGTACCTCATACTGCCCAATAGGCCCATTCAACAAAGGGAATTGAGAGGTGGGAAACGAAATGAAGATTACCGATAAGTAATCTGAGCATTACCTCCAAGTCCACTCTTCTTCATCCTAGCACTTATCAATGAGGCGTGCCAACTCCAGAGAGAATGGGCTGAGAGCAAAGGAAACACCAAAAGGCAAATGGAAAATGCAACCCGACCAACACCAATTTACACAAATCCAGACAGTAGTAACAAGGTATTTCACAATTGCGCCACACTCAAGTGCGTTGATCAGACCAAGTGGCTGCGCTGCAAATGTCCTGGATAGGATCACTGCAAGCCTCAGCCCAGGAAGCAGCCATCGCCCTCGTGGACCTGCCCTGCATACCAGACAGAAGGGGAGACCCCACAGAAGAGTAAGGCAAAGTGATAGCATCCCAGAGCCAATGGCTGGTGGTGGTTTCTGGCGCCTTCTTCCCAGGGCCTGCCCCCCCAAAGGTAACAAAGATGTTAAGGGAGGAACGAAAAACCTGAGTGCATTCCAAATAGAGCAGAACCGCCCACTGCACATCAAAGAGCAGCCCAACAAACCTCCTCCTGAGAAGAAGGAGAGGAGAAAAAGGAAGGAAGAACAATCTCCTAGGTAAGATGAAACTTGGTAACCACCTTGCGAAGAAAAGACGGGTGGCACTTAAGAAACAACGTCTCGGGGGAAACCAACAGGTAGGGCGCCTCACAGGAGAGGGCACCAAGCTCCCCCAACTGCCGCACCAATGTGATAGCCACCAGAAAACCACCTTCAACGTGAGGCCCCGAAGGGAAACTTCAGACAAAGGCTCAAAAGGAGAAGACAGCAGAGACTGAAAGACCAACGTGAGATCCCAGGAGGGCAACCCAGAAACCAGGACAGGCAGAGTAAGGGAAAAACTCCAAAGAAGGTGACCCACCAAGGAGCGACCACCCACAGCTGGACCCCCATAGGCTTGAATTGCAGCCCACTGACTCCCTCAGGGTGGAAACATAGAGACCCAAATTAAACCCATCCTGAAAAAACGGAAGCACAGGTGCCCAAGGAGGAGGAACCAGCATGACTCAGAACCAGGACATGAAATGGCCCCAGTGCCTCTCATAGACGCTCAAGGTAGAATGACACCGTCCCTCTGAATGTGAGATACCACTTCGTCAGAGAGCCCCTAGAAACTAGGCCCACCCTTTCAGTTTCCAAGCCCCCAGACCAAGTTCCTGGGACCCTCCACCATGAAGGGGCCCACCAGCGGATCCAGACTCCCCACGAGAGGCAACATGGGGAGACAGCCAAGTCCAGGAGAAGGGGAAACCAGCATCTGCAAGTGCCAAAGCGGAGCAACAAAGATCACCAACGCCCGAGAGTCCAAGATGCACAGCAACACCTTCTGAATGAGAGGAAGGGGCGGAAAGGCATACAGAAGCCTCAGCAGCAATAGGGAGGTCGAGCTCCCAGCTCCCAAACCTCCAGAGAGGGGAACCAGGAGTAAAACCAGGGACCTTTGCAGACAGGGGAGAGGCAAACAGGTCCACCCAAGGAGTCCCCAGAACCCTGCAGATCCTCCTAAACACCACCTCCCGCAGCACCGACTCCCCCGAGGGGAACATACGGCTGAGGCGATCCGCCACCACATTGTCCTGGCCGCTGATGTGTCAAGCAGACAGCAACAGAAGATGAGACTCAGCCCAAGTACAGCGGAGAAGAGCAAGAGACCCTAGTGACTGAGAGCTTCCCTGGTGGTTGATACACGCCACAGTGGCAATATTGTCTGAGCGAAGAAGAACAGCCTGCCCCACCAAGACCGGGCAAAAATATTTCAGAGCCTTGAAGGCAACCAAGAGCTCCCTCCAGTTGGAGAACCTGACCGCGTCCCCCCTGGACCACTTCTCCTGGACCTCCCGACCCAGGACCACCGCCCCCACCACATCAGACTGGCGCCTGTGGTACCAAGGAGAAGGTGGACAAAGCGGGAACCCCAACAACAGATTGGGCAGCTGCATCCACCAACAAAGCTGTACTCCGTCGGGTGGGGCCCACAGGGATATGAGCCCTGAAGTCCGGCGACGACTCCTTCCGGAACCTGTGGATATGGAGCAACAGGCGACGTAGGTGAAGTCTCGCCCAAGGAACAACGAAGACACATGCCGCCATGTACCCCTGAGCATGAAAAAAGTCCCTGACCGGGGCCGACTCCTGAGCCAAAAGATGCACCAGGCAATCCTGCACCGTCCGAGCTCTGACAAGGCGAAGAAGAAAACACCCCCCTGCAGTTCAAAACCTGACCCCAATAAACTGAAGGTCCCAAGAGGGCCGTAGTTGTGATTTCTTCTGGTTTATGAGAAACCCCAGTGAGGACAGCAGAGCACAAGTAGACTCCAGGTGTCACAGCAGAAGAACCCTCGACCGGGCCTTCAGGAGCCAGTCGTTGAGGTACGAGAATACTTGAAACACCCAGGACATCCTGTCCACCCTCTCCACCCAAAACCCTCCTCTTCCCTCTCCATCTGTGCTTGCAGACCCTCCTTTAGCCACCCACCCACCATTCTTCTCGCCCTTTCCTCTTTTCACCCCTTACGAGGTTGCTAGACAAGTCCGATCTATGAAAGCCTCTTTAAAACAGGTTCATCCCTGTTCCTTTAAAACCATCAAGGACCACATTGACACCCTTGCTACGGTCCTTGCTGATCTTTGCAACCACTCATTTGCCTCTGGATCCTTCCCCTCCCCTCTGAAGCACTCCTTTCTGCATCCTCTTCTCAAGAACCCCACAGCTGATTCTTCTTGTCCAGCTAACTATCGCCCAATTTCCATTACTCCCTTTCTTGGCAAACTCCTGGAAATGTTGGCCATCTCTCAGCTTAACCTTCATTCCAATTCTGTTGGCTGTCTCCATGACCACCAGTCTGGCTTCAGAGCTGCCAGAAGCACGGAAACTGCTCTCCTGAACATCCTTGAAGATCTGCTCTCCAACCTTGACTCTAACATTCCCTCTGTCCTCATCCTCCTCAATCTCTCTTCTGCCTTCAACACGGTCAACCATACCATCCTGCTCAACTGTCTCCGTGAAAACCTGGTTATCACTGATCAGGCTCTGGCCTGGCTGACCTCTTTCCTCTCAGATCGACCCTCCCAGGTCCAACTTGGGTCCTTCCTTTCATCTATCTTCCTCTCTACCTGTGGTGTTCCCCAGGGGTCTAATCTCTCGCCCTGGCTTTTCAACCAACACCTGGCAACTCTCGCCCACTGAATTGCCATTTTCTGCTCAAATTTCCAGTGCTACGCTGACAACACTCAACTCATTTTGAGGCTGCCCTCTGCCACCTCCTCTCCCTCTCTCATCTCCGATTGCCTAACTGCCATTCAAGATTGGTGTGCCGCCAATGATCTTTGTCTAAATGCCAGCAAGACGGAGATCCTCCTCATCGGCACACCTTCACCATCCTTTCCCCTCACTCTCTGGCTGGCCTCCCTTGGCCCTCCTGCTACCCCCACCTGCGAAGCTAAGAACCTCGGGCTCATATTTGACTCCACCCTTTCCTTCTCTGCCCACATCTTTGAGGTCTCTAAAAAGTCAAATTTCCAACTACACCTCCTCAGAGGTTCTCTGCCTTTCCTCTCCTTCCCCCAGAGGCTCATGGTATCCCAAGCTCTGGTTCTCTCTAGCTTGGCTATTGTAACAGCCTCTATCTAAATCTACCTGCCTCTACTCTCCGCCCTCTGCAACTAATCCAGAACAAGACTGCAAGACTTGCCCTTGGCCTCAAGCCCTGGGATTGTATCTCTCCAGCTCTGAAATCTCTCCACTGGCTCCCAGTGGATGCAAGGATTAAATTCAAAACCCTCTGCATTGTCCACAAGGCTTTCTGGGGCCTGGGTCCAAAAACCTTCAGCTTTCCCTCCGCAAATACCTTCCCTCTCGAGCTCTTCACTCCTCTACCTCAAACTCCCTCAGGGCCAGTCGTATTTCTAAGAAACGAGCTGGGGGTAGATCTCTGTCTTCGGCTGGGGCCTCCCTCTGGAACAGTCTCCCTGCCACTCTAAAACATGAGGAGAACCATCTCTGGTTTCCGGAAGCACCTCAAGACCTTCCTCTTTTCTTATGCCTTTGCTCCCCCTCTCCCCTGCTGATGTGTTCTCTCTTGGCATTGTGCGCCTGGCCACCCTCTGTCCTTCGGGCCCAGGTACTTGCTCATCCTGCCACCCTCCCGCACTGCCTCCAGACCACCCCTTGCACTGGGGTCTGTATCTGTACCCATACAGCCCCACTTTTCCTTCCTGCACTTATCAGACCTAACCTGTCTGCTGCCTTAAACCTAGCACTTGCAAATTGCTGGCTGGATTACCACTGTTTGTTGCCTTTATTATTTATTTATTGTTATTTATCTGTTTCTCCTCTGCTTCGCACTTTCCACTTTTCCCCCCTTCCATGCACTTTTCCCCTCCCCCTCTCCCATGCGCTTGCGCGTTCTCAATGTCATTGGGCCTAGTAAGATCGCTGTTTTGTTCTCCTCTGTTCCCCTCCCTTGCCTTGTCACACTCTGAAACACTTGTGTACGAGCGCCATAGAAATAAAATATCAATCAATCATAGATGCAGAGCGGCAACAACTGACCCCAGAACCTTGGTGAAGACCCAGGGAGCTGACTTCAGACCGAAAGGCAAGGTCCAGAATTGGAAATTGTCCTTGCACGCTGCAAACCTGAGAGACTTCTGATGGGCAGACCAAATAGGAACGTGTAGGTAGCTTTTCTGAAGATTCAGAGAAACCAGGAAATCAGAGTCCTTCAACCGCTGAAGACACTCCATTTTGAACCTCTGAGTCAGATTGTGCCGGTTCAAGTCTTTTAGGTCTATAATCAGATGGAAGGACCCAGAAGGTTTGGGCACCAGGAAGACAATCGAGTAAACCCCCAAACCCCTGTCCGATTGAGGCACCTGCCAAAGGACTCTCTTGTAGCGAAGTTACCGGAGTGGCTGCCGCATAGCCAACCTCTTGGCAGGGCACCTGGGCAGAGGAGTCTGGACCATACCAGACAGAACAGGAGGGGTGACCAAATCCAACTTGCACCCCCATCTGACCAGACGAATGACCCAGGCATCCCCCAAGAGCCAGGACCATTGTTTCCAAAAGAATGTCAGGAGGCCCCCGACAGGCCTGGCGTCAGGATTTCCGCTGGCGAGGCGTGGAAACTGGACCTGAGAGCCACTTCCGCCCAGGCACAGGCCGAGCCCAACCCCGAGGATGGGGGCGAGACCAATGGGGAGGGGAAGACGGCCTTGCAGAACCCCTGGGAGCAGAGGCAGACTTCTTATGCAGCTGGCCGGCATGCTTGTCCACCTTGAAGACCTTATGGACTTTGTCCTCCAGGGAATCCCCAAACAGAATCCGTCCTTCAAAGGTAATTTTCATGGAGGCAGACTTCTGCCGGGCGTCTGTCTTCCAATCCCTGGTAAGAACATGTCGACGCCCCTACACGATGGAACCCATGAACATGGCGGCCACCTTCACACCATCAAACGCCAAGTCTGAAAAAAACTCCACCTGCGTCTTGACTGTCTGCAGAAGGGGCTCCGGATCCAAGCCCTCACCAGCCGCTTTCAGGGTAGATTTCAGACCACCAAGCGCAGCCTCCGCTGTGTACGAGGCATAA
Source organism: Ambystoma mexicanum (assembly GCF_040938575.1). Classification (NCBI taxonomy): domain Eukaryota; kingdom Metazoa; phylum Chordata; class Amphibia; order Caudata; family Ambystomatidae; genus Ambystoma; species Ambystoma mexicanum. The sequence goes on along the minus strand of NC_090924.1, from coordinate 255,369,714 downwards.
GTGGCAGCCCTTAAAGCCAGATGAGCCCCACCATAAGCCTTCCTCAAGGAGACACCCACTTTATGATCCGTTCGGTCCCTCAGAGAATTGTCCGAGGCCAAGAATGACCTCCCCACTAGACTGGGAATGATATCATCCACCAAAACCACCTGCGGCAGGGCCACCTCCTCCCTCTGTAAGGGATACAGCTTGACAAGGAACCTGGGAACCGCTGACTTGTCCGGATCAACCCACTCCCTCAAAATTTGTGATTCATTTGCAAGCAGCCGACTTGCAATTTACCGCCGGTCGCTGCACCGCTTCATGGTAAGCTCACTCGTGTGTCCTCCGGCTAACTCGGCCAATGATGCAACAAGCTGAATGCATTCCAATTCATTTGTGAAGCATGGTTAGCAGCATACAGAGTGGGTGGCAACATGCCTTATCCCTCGTTGCCGCTCTCTATGCCTATGGTCGGCACAAGAATCGTTTGCACCACAGGCAAAAGTCTATATCGGCTCGCCACCCAATGCCAATCCAGCGTTTGGTATGTCTCAACAGTCTTGTTCAGTGTTAACAACCTCTGTACCCTTTGAGCTTCCCTCTGTTAACAGAAACATTGGATGTGTTGCAGCAGTCTCTGTGGGCTGATTGGACTTCAAGCTAGATATGATATGATAGTTATTAATATAGCGCCTATACACAATGTGTTTCAAAGCGCTTCAAGGCAAGGGAGGGAACAAGGGAAAATACAATGACATTCTTACAGGCCATGAACAGTAAGGATGTGAAATTAACTATCGTACTTGGCCTCACGACATTTCAGATAGTGCAAGAGCGAAGACATAGATAAGGAAGGGACGGGGAGAAAGGGAAGGAAAACAGACAGGCAACTACCGTACTAGGCCTGACGACATTTCTGGTAGAGCTGGAGAAAACAAGAGGTGAGGGAGAGGGGTGCAGAAAGGTAGGGGAGGAGCAACACAAGCAACTATCATACTAGCCCTGAAGACATTTCAGATAGTGCTGGAGGGGGTGTGGGGAGGAAAAAAACAGTAAGGGGAGGGGGGAGGAGACAGATGAGGTTGCTATCATACTAGGTCCAGGGACAATTCTGATAGAGTAAGTGCATAGAAGAAAGTAAGGGGAGGAGATAGGAAAAGGGAGAAGGGAAAAGAGGAGAGAACAGAGAGTTAGCAGTCACAAGAGTGGAGAAGCAAGAGGGGAGAGTGAATACAATTTCAGAAGTCAGTAGTAACACAAAATGTTGTAAGCCAGGATACAAGATGAAGATGGGAACAGCATAATTCAGGGCCACCATGAGTACAAGATGCGAAGGAAGTCCAGCATGAGAGTTGAGAAAGGGTGATGCACCGTGAATGAATGAAGTCCATAAAGTCAAATCCAGCATTGGCCACAAGACGGTGATGGTGAAACCAGAATTTATGAGGACAGACTCCTGCAGATGTAGGCTTGAGGGGGATAACGGGGGAGGAGGGTGGAAGAATCAAGCAAAACATGCAACACCTGTGTGCGAGAATGGTGGGGGCACAAAGGAACATCACGGGGGGACCAGAGGGGGTGGGGATGGCCTTTGGGGACAGAGGGAGTAACACATGTTGGTGCATGCTTACCTGCGGTCTGATCAGGGGTCGGGCCCTGGGTCCTCCTGGTCCAAACAGGAATTGTCCTTTTCTTCGTCTGCCCTTCGCTTAAGACGTCAGGGTGAGAGACGCCCTTGATCTAATAGTTAAGAGCAGGAGGAAGAGGCAGGGCTAAGAAGGTGGATGGTGCTTAGGCCAGGTGACCTAGATCCACTTGCACCTGCTCCCCATCTGCAAAGGAAAAGAGGCTGGAGGACTCCTTAAGTAGGGAAAAAGAGCGGCAAGCAGGAAGGCACCAGGTGGGCAGAGCTTGCTAAGTGGTGAAAAAGAGCGGCAAGCAGGAAGGCACCAGGCGGGTGGGGCTTGCTAAATGGTGAAAAAGAGCGACAAGTGGGAAGGCACCAGGTTGGCGGGGCTTGCTAAGTGGTGAAAAAGAGCGGCAGGCAGTTAGGCACCAGGTGGGCAGGGCTTAGGCCAGGTGACCTAGATCCACTTGCACCTGCTCCCCATCTGCAAAGGAAAAGAGGCTGGAGGGCTCCTTAAGTAGGGAAAAAGAGCGGCAAGCAGGAAGGCACCTAGTGCGCAGAGCTTGCTAAGTGGTGAAAAAGAGCGGCAAGTTGGAAGGCAACAGGTGGCCGGGGCTTGCTAAGTGGTAAAAAAGAGCGGCAAGCCGGATGGCACCAGGTGGGCGGGGCTTAGGCCAGGTGACCTTGATCCACTTGCACCTGCTCCCCATCTGCAAAGGAAAAGAGGCTGGAGGGCTCCTTAAGTAGGGAAAAGGGCGGCAAGCAGGAAGGCACCAGGTGGGCGGGGCTTGCTAAGTGGTGAAAAAAAGCATCAAGCAGGAAGGTACCAGGTGGGCGGGGGTTGCTAAGTGGTGAAAAAGAGCGGCAAGCAGGAAGGCACCAGGTGGGCGGGGATTGCTAAGCTTCCTTCCGTAAAAAAGGTGCAAGCTTCCCCCCACATAGAAACGTTCTAGCATGGGCCCCACCAGCAGCAGATCTCCTCATTTGGGGAGCAGGTACACAGGCGACTGTTACATATCCCAGTCTTTAGAGAAGACCATCTGTCCCAGGGTTCTGACTGTGTATTACTCACTGACCTACAAACGGGCATTCTGTTCTCAGAATGTCACAGTCATGGGGGCCACAAGAAATTGGACTAAAGCACAATATGTGTGTTTTGTCTTCAGGTGATGCAGTGGGAGTTACCTATGCGCAGCCATGAATGGCTGCACAAGGACCCCAGGGCAGACATGTTCTGAAACTGAAATACACATTCCCACATGGCACCATGTTGGACGGCAATATACTATCAGCACTTACACTACACGTATATGCACCCACCCAACACTGGAGTGGCCATTGCACCACAGTCACTGAAATGTCTGCATATACTGTCATCACACTGCAGGAGTAACCTCAAAGTGTGCTACTTCATTTGCACAGTAAATAGAGTACACAGGGTGAAATGTACATTATACTGCATAGGTTTCATGACAGTCATGATGTGAGCATCTAGCACACTTCTTTTGGAGACAAGAGGCAAATGACACCCACCATGTGACTAGCATAGGCTGAATGGTGCTTCTTGTTATACAGCTGTGACAGTGTTCTAAGGCCACCTCTTTGGTCTCCACTGTGAACATTCTGATACAGTGTGTGCTAGGCATTGCCCTGTCAACACCTTTGCATACATTAGTTCCTGCCAGAAGTCACATGTGAAGAGATGCAGGATCACTTAGGCAAGAACATGTGGCACTGACATCTGCAACATGGAGGAGAAATGGGGACATACCTTACTGGAGTTGTTTCCCCAAAAGCTATCTTCTGAGGCGTTCCAGATCCCCCCCCCCCCCTTTCATGTCCTTTGAAGCACACTCTGTTGGAAAGATGCAGCATAGCACTATGCATACCCACATGCCACATGGCATTTAGGAGATATTTATCCAGTCTGTTTTTTTTTGTTGCAATCTGGAATTTTTCGTTTTGCTTATTCCTTTAGGAATCTAGAAATACAAGTTCCAGAATGCAAATAAAAATAAATGATTTGATAGTCATCCTCAAAATGATATTGGGCATATATATTACTGTGTACATATTAGTTTTTTTGGGTTAATTTAATTGTAGCTGTTCACCATAACATCAATGGAGATGACTGATTAGGAAATGCATCTGAGGCGACAGTATCTAATCTGCAGTAATATTGGGTTAAACTGAGTAAGGTTTCTCCAAAGAGTATGGGCGCGGATGGAGGAGCACAGAAAAGATTATTAAATCATTCATTTTTGCAGAGAAAAAGACTAATTTTCATAAAGTGTATGACATATTTTCTGTGTTATGCTGTTGGGAATTATTTCAGGGGTATACCTGGCAATTTTATTTATTTAACTGTATGTATGTAAAATGATATAGAGGTTAAATGGTCTTGTGTGAACCACTGCAGAGGTTTTCTAATTCCCCTTTCCCATGGGGTTTGGTTCATTGAGCTGTCAAATGTGGCTCATTCAGAAGCTAGCACCCCCTCATGTCATGCGTGGTTGCTAGCAGTCAGCCCCAGTTCCACAGAGATGTCCATTGTGGTATGCATAGTTTCACCCCCCCCCCCCCTTCCCTCATGAGAATGGACCTACATGGTGCAGCATGCAAAGGACTGCTTTCCAAAAAATCAGGACATACAAAAGAAGACTAATATGACACGGGGGCTATTGGCAGCTATACAAACTACAGGCATTATTTAGCATGTGCAAAATGGGCGCTAGACTATTATGGACTTTTCATTTTCCATAATGTTTTATCCAAAGAGTGCTTATGACAAAACACATTTAACATGTATACATGGACACACATGCTGAAAGGTCTGCTCTGGCACCTTGCGCACGCTGCTCCTTGCTGTTATAGTCCTGAGGGTCGCAGCACACACGCATTTATTTATTTATGTATGTTCACATTTGTAGAGCACTCTAAACCAGTGGGCATCAAGGCGCTGGTTGCAAGGTTAAATGACAGAAGTTAGGTCCTTAGTGGCAGAACACGGGAGCCGACATCACATTGAATTTGAATTAATAACAAAATCAAAATTTGAAAGAGAAAAGCTGGCTGTCTATGTTTCCCCCCAAGCTGTTCTTCCAGACCGTGCGACCATTACTGCATTTCTCAACGCAGCCACTACTCCAAACCAGAAGCACTGTGCTTTAGCTGGCAGAATGGCGCTATACAGGCCTATTCATTTCTCCTGTGCCAAATGTGCTTAGATGGACCACACATATTGTTGCCACTCTGCAGTATTGGGAAAAATTGGTATAATCCTTGCATAGACCCACCTTTGCTGTGAGAGAGTCCTGCTGCTCCTCAAGGCTGCTGCACCGATAAGCAAGTGCTAACACTTCAGAACTTCAGTATGCAAGTGCTAACACTTCAGAACTTCAGTTTACATGTTGTTTGGAGATTAATTGTTCCCCTTTTCTCGGGATATCCCTTGTTTGTGTTCCTGAGTTGGTCTAGAAGGTAATCCTTCTGCATTGGTGCATCAGGGGTGGGGGAGCGCCGGGAGGAAGTGCTTGTTGGTGCTCTAGGAGTGTTCAGACTGCACTTGAGCTCTGTAGGCTGATGGATTTCACTGGGACACCTTTTGTAGGCTTCAGTTATCCTCAGCAGCACATTTCTCTCACACTTGCAATCACTAGCCCGCCTCGCCATCCTGAGCACCTGCCAGTCTGTCTAGTTACACATGTGGTGCTAAACGGGTCACGGTGAGCCTAGGACGGGGTGTCATTTAGGCGCCACAATGTGCTACATTAGTAGCAAGACACATTCTTCCTGCTGTCGATGGCTGGCCTATGCGAGAATGGGACTCAAAGTTCCTGTAGAGGTACAAGTTTCAGCAGACAAGAGTTACACATCCTGTTGCTGAGCAATGACCCTCGCAGATGGCCCACAGCACCCTTTGGATATTGTGCTCTAGGCAAGGGTCTCGAAAGGTTTGCCCTGAGGAGCCATGACTATCACTGGTTGCGTGAGTTGGTCTCTCTCGGTTTCGATTTTCAATTTTGTACATGCATCTACTGGAATCTCTTTTCCATAAGAATTGTGTATTTATCCAAGGTGGGTCTTGAGAGCAGTACAATGGCTTTCACCTGTTCCTTGGTTCACACAGCACAGTATTTCTCAGAGGTCAAGTCCCCTGAGAATCTTTATCTACGAGAGCCAACAAATCTCACTGCCTCTGAACTTGGATGGGTGCAATACATCTCTTATCTCTCTCTCCAAAGTTTCAGAGAAATTACACATGAGTGCTAAGTTCTGAATATAACATTCTCATGAGTAAGGTTTCATGAACCTGGCTGTGGTCCTTCTCAATGTGGCTATCTCCCTTAAGAGACCGAGTTCAGGTGGTCGAGGTCTTTATATGAATAAAATATATTAAAAACAAATATTTTATTGTTATTTAGCAGTTCGATGAAAGACTTTTAATAACAAAACAGTTCCAAAGAAAATTAAATGCGTGTTAACAGAGAAAATTACAGTTAAATTACATATAAAACAACGTCGTCCTTGAAAATGCTTGACCACCTGTTAAAACCCATGGCCCTTCGCACTTCCCAGTGTGCCAACTATAGGAACAGGAGACCAGGGAAGCATAACAATGGAAGGTGATTAACTAATAGATCTAGAAGTCGTTATTAATTAATAGCCTCAAGGTACTCATGTATGATAACCCAAAGGCGTGTAAAATGATAAATCAGAGGGATATCCTCCCCATTCATAAAGCAATCCCACATTTCACGGGTAGCATAGCTGAGTTGTAACGCACTCAAATCAACGCAGGTTTGAATCCCAGGTCCACGCATAGAAACCTCTTCGGTATTAAGTGAGTTATTAATAACAAATTATAATTATATAATTAGAATTTGCATCAAGTGTATCATGTTTACAATTGCCTGTCGCCCTAAGCGCTCTAGTTCTCGTCACTTTAAAATAGGTGCAGTGAGTCACAAGATACTTTGCTGACTCCAAGTGCACCTGCATGCAGAATCCCTCATGCCAATCAGGCCTTTTCTAGCACCTAGCATTTCTAAGGTGTTAACAATATTAAATGTAATTCTCCTGTATTCTACCCAAATCAAAGAGTTGCGAATTTTCCAAGATACTTGGCCATCTTTCCCAGCGGAAGATCCCTGGGCAAGTAGTTGGTGACACCATTTTTTGTAGCCAGGTTGGCAAGGTCCTGCATTCAATCAACGCAGTGTAATTCTGCTTTCAAGATTTTTTCCAGTATGCACGCACTCAAAGTTCAAGTTGAAAGTTTAATCAGTGACTCCATATGGAGGCTTCAGTCTCCAAGATGGAAAGGTGGGTTTTGATTTGGAATTCCTTCATCTACAAGCCTCTATAGCTAAGTGTTTTAAAAGAGTGTGATCCTCTGCATTAATCAATCTTCAATAACATATCACCCCTTTTTCCCTCAAGAGGTAGTCCATGAAGCTACCATGGCACTCGTGCCTTACCAGCTCTATCTGCGTGCTCTTAGGAAAATATAGCAGTAATCTGAGGCAGCTGGCTTCAATTCTGTCCAATTCCTTCATCTTGGAATTGGCCCAGATATCTGCCCAATAGATCAATTCTGCAATCACGTTTGCTTTATACACCTTAATCACAGCTTCAACAGAGAAGCATGTGTGGCAGTTAGCAAATCATTTAATTCCACCAACTTGTTGCTTAGCCACAATATCCAAACAGTCAAGTTGGGGTTTCAACGTAAGATGTTGGTAAATCAAAACCCCAATTTATTTATATTCGGCGGCACGCTCCATGGGATAACCATTCACTCTCCAGGTATACTTGTTCCCCTTCTTCCATGACTTTAGAGTTAACAGTGTTGACCTTTAGATTATGGAAGTCAGCAAATGCAGCCAGTCTGTCAATTTGTTGCTGCAGCCAGCGTACAATTTTATATAGTAACAGTAAATCATCCGTATAGCCCAGCAAAGAGGTTTTTAGGCCCCCCGCCCTCAATTTAGGTGGATATATTTCAGATGCTTGCAAATAGTCAGACAGGTCCGCCAGATATAGGTTGAAAAGCAGTGGGTCAAAAATGCACCCGTGCTTTAACCCAAATCCCGTAGGTATTGCGTCTTTGAGGCGTCACTCCAGATCCAGCCGGACTTTAACAGTCGTGTTCTGGTAAAGATGCATAATTAAATTCAAGAGGCCAGTTGGAGTACCCTCTTTCCTCCACAGCTGATTTCTGTCCACGGTGTCGACTGACCGCACTAAAGTCAATGAAGGCCACATAAATGTCTTGGCCACACAAACTCCAGACACCTTCCACCATCATGTTCAATGTTGCCAGATTATCTGCAGTGGAGTAGGACTTCCGAAAGCCAGTCTGGTTAAAAGGCAAGAAGGAGGACTACTTGGCCCAGCTAGTCAAGTCCTGCAAGAGCAGTCTAGCAAACAGTTTAGATGACACATCAAGCTTCGCAAGGATGCAATATTTCTTAGGCTCTAATGGATCGTTCCATTTATATATCGGTATGAGAATATTATTTTGCCAAGAGGCTGGAATCCTGTTAGTCCTGCAAATGCTTTTGAAAACTGGCATGGGAATTCTGCTCCAAAGAGAGGGCTTAAGTTTCATAAGTGTGTTACACAGAACGTCTGGGCCTAGGGCACGAGACGCCTTGCTACTCTCTATCAGGTTAACCAGTTCTACTTCTGTGAAATTCCCAGCCCACAAAATGGACTGGTCCCCCTGCCATACTTCAGTGTTAAGCTGTTTCCAAAGAGTAGTTTTTATGTAATGGATCCACGCCTCTTCTGAGGTGGCACCCACCTGGTGTTCCCGCATGAACAAGTCGTTTACGCAATACCAGAAGCCCTGAGTGTCATTGGCAGGGTATGCAGTAATAAAATTGTGGCAAAAATGACACCTTTACAAAAAATGTCAGCAAAAATGCTGTGGTTTGACCCGGTAAAGGTGTACCCCCATTATACCATTTAAGGGGAGCCGGGGTTGCGGGGGTGTCCCCCGCTCTCCATAAATGGTATAATGGTTCTGGGGGTTGCGGGTGTTTCCCCCGCATCCTTTACATGGATTGCAGCTGCAAAACCACAGCCTTTTTGCCGCGATTTATTGTGTAAACAGCCATTTTTGCCGCAAATTTAAAACATGGAACCATTGGTGTTACATATAGTGGCAAACTCCTGCCATCTTTCCGTTCAGTGGATACCTTTCAGTTTTCAAAGCCAATTTCTGTAGCTTTCTTTAGTACCCTTGAATCGTAATGGAATTTCCTTAATCTCATGTCATAGTCCTCCTATTTTTCTCCCTTATCCTTTTGCCATACTTGTGCTAATGCTTTTGCAAACCAGTTAAAGTTAGTTTGTGACACAGTCCACTTTTTAAGAAATTTCGTGGGAGACAATGTATCGTTATATCTGCCAGAACGTTTTTTTAAATCAAGAGACACAAAGACCATCAAAACAGTTGTTTGTGTCCTTTCCCATAAGTGGGGAAAGCAAACTCTCAGTAGCCCTTTGCCCCTCTACATATCTAAAAAAAAAAAAAACCTTGAACAACACACATGAAGTAATTAGCTCGCCTAATATTGGCGGAATTCTACTTATGGCAGTTGCCAGCCGAGTTCGACGTAACCACCCCTGTGTGATTTCTTTCTGCTTCATCAGCTAGGGTATTTCAAAATGACAAATGGAAGAGGGACTTCTCCCTCTCCTCATGTTCCAGGTTGCTGTCTCGGCTAGGAATGCGGACTAAAGAATCATCTAGAGATGAAGGAATGGCATCTTCTTTTAGACTCTCGATCAAATGTATTATATTTTCTTCTTTTAGGATCCTGTGTCTAGGAGTTTCTCGGTTAATCACCTTCTTTTCTTTTAAGTACACTTCTTTTAAGTTTGATGTGTTGTTCTCCTGGAGGTGGCGATGTATCTTTGAAAAGGAAAACTCCTGGTTCTTTCTCCACTGAGGTCTTCTATTTCTCAAATATGATTTCACATTTTTCTTTTCTCTAAACTTCACATTCTTACCTTTATTTGGTTTTAGCTCAAGGAATGGAATCAATAGGTATTCACTATTGTCTCTACCAGTAAAAGAAGACTCAGCACCTCTTTCCTGCCATAACCGCCTTTCCCTTTCTCCTGTGCTTCTGTTCTCTGGCCCTTTGATTCAGTTTGGACTGTGCTGTTAGGAGTATTATTATGGTGGTTCCTCTGTTGGGATCTCAACATTTGATCAATGTTCTATTGTTTCACCTGCCTCTCCAATTGAGAAATCTTTTCCCTGACCTCTTGACTGAATAGTGGCCTTTGCCCGTAGCAGTGACTCTCATTCAGAACATAATTGGTTGTCTTGGTAATTGATTATCTCTCTCTTGTGGGAGAGTATGTCTGCAACCCAGTATATTCCTAGAACATGAGTATTGTGGACTCATTTAAGTGTCCATTTTCATTAGATCTCTATATTGCAAACCGGATGAAGGACAATTGGGTAGGCTTTGAACAGAGGGTCTTTTCTACCTGTTAGTATCTTTAACAGGTGTGGACTGGGTCTTTGGCCTCTCTGTTACTAAATCCAACAGAGGAGTACTTTTCACCTGAGTTACCTTAATTGCGGCTGGTGCAGGTGTCTATTTGGCGTTCTTTTCTTGGTTTCCAGTGTTGTTAAGTTCTGTACTTCACAGATTCTTGAAGCCTGGGTGATAATCCAACCCAACAATCTAGAGTCATCAAATCACGGACTGCCTGAGTCCCTGCATATTTCAGAAGGGTATGGAAAAAAATAGTTATAAAATCCCAATTTTCAGTTTAGACATGTTCAGGGATATGGGCAAATATATATTAGCATAGTTAAAAGGACTCCCTAGGACATTGATCCTCAGCATACATGATATTATATGCTGCCTTGCATGCTTTTCGTCCATTTCTTTCTTTTGAAAAATCTTTTTAAATGGATGCTTTGTAACAGGACCATTTATAGTGATTTTGGTCTAGTAAAGTGGCTAGAAAACTCCAGGGAAAAAATCTATTGTACGTGTTCAATATTGGTTTGATTGTGAATCCAAATGACCCCATCATCTGTACAATCCTAAATATTCCCAAACAGAATAGTATTTGCATTTTTATGCTAGGGAACATTAAAACTTTTTATGGTTTTGATTTTTTTGATTGGAAATGTGGTTGCTTTCTTTAACTATATCCTCTTACTTGATTTCAATTTCCCTCATCAGACTCAGGGCCACTACTTGAACCAGACCATCCTGCCTACATAGCTACTATCTCTGTCATTATAACTATACAAAGGCACCATAGATTTACAGTCGAATGGGGGCCTCTCTTTTCTCTTTTCTCCATTACTCTTGTGGGTTGTGGACCCAGAATCGCTTCAGAGGGATTAGATGATAAAGTGTTTCTTACTGTTGCTCCTCAAAATCCTTATTTCTCTGTCTGTATAGGTATTCCGGGTTCCACTCATTGGGCCTCATTACAGGTCGGGCGGTCCGGAATTAACAGTGGCAGTAAACCCGCCGCCACTGTTAATTCCGGACCGCCCGATCCCGAGTCCTGCAGGCGGGAGGTGATCTTCCAGCCAGGTCTGACCTGGCGGGTTGAACACCTCCGGCCTGCAGGCGGATGTGGAAACACCAGCACCATCATGAGATGGTGCCAGTGTTTCCACTTCCCCATTCCCATTGGACTCAATGAGAATGGGGATTTACACCATTCCGACCTCCGGGATTCCCAGGACACCAGGGTCGTAATGCCCTGGTATTTCCGGGAGTCACGGAGGCGGAATGGTAATACGAGTCCGGCAGTAACCAGGTGGTTTTACCGCCGCGGTTACCGCCGGACTCGTAATGAGGCCCATTGTCCCTTGTGTAAGAAAACGGTTTTAGAATGCCTTTTCTGGTTTGCATTCCTTTTCTTCAAGTTAGATAGATGGGCCAAGTGGTCTCACTGTTGCATTGTGTTGTAATTCTTGCTCTCTCAACTAATTTTGATACATTTTGTCACTGTTTCTCTGTGTGGAAGTACTCTCATTTCCTCTCCTCTCTGATCCTGAGAGACTAAGTGGCCCCCCTTTCACTTGATGGTCTAGATTTTCCTCTATATCTGACTTCTTATCTCTCTGAATATGTTTGGGAATGGAAAATGTTACCTCCTAAGTGCCAGGAACGAGCTATCTCGTCCTTGCATTACTCAGTTATTGCCAAGGACGAGATAGCTCGTCCTTTTAGGCACTTTGTTTTTAGGCACTTAAATCCAACCCCCGGGCTATATGAGAGGGTTCCTCCTCATGGCCCAGCCATTGGATTTCTTTCAGTTTCATGTCGGTGTGAGTAATGCACGCCGACATGAAACAAAGTAATTTTCACAGCGGCCGCCATTTTGGGCTGCCGCAGTGAAAAAGAAAAGTGAGTCTCCACCTTTCTCCCCCTCAATCTGAACAGCTATTGTGCCCATAATGGGGGAATGAGCAGTGTTTTTTGGTTTAGCTGTGAAGTATAGCATTCCTTTAACAACGTTTTTTTACTGAATGTACATATATATATTTATGGCAGCGAAAGAAAACAAAGGGACTAAACAAGTGACGTCGTCAGTGATATCATCAGTGACATTTGAGATGACATCTTTCATGGTCTGGGTTTTAGTGGTAGCAGTGCACAGGGGCGGTTGCAGGCTTGGGGGCTTAGGTTACCATAACTGTCGAATTTCTGGGGGTTTTGGTTTTAATTTGAACCAGAAAGGGGAGGTTGAAATTATTTTTTTAGTGAACTGCACAGGTTTTTGGTAGGGCAACTTAACCATAACGTCCCCTCAACAAAGTTTTTTTTGTAGTGAATTTTACAGGTTTCTGGGAGGGCAACTCATAACGTCCGCTCAACAAAGTTTTTTTTGTAGTGAATTGTACAGGATTTTGGAATGGGAACTTAATCATGACAGTGTGTCAAAGAAGGTGTTGTGTGGAATGTAAACTGTGATTATGTGATTTTGGGAGATATGTAGCATAATGTACGTACTTGATATACATTTAACATAGAACATACAGAACCCCCTCCCTATTGATAATAGAAAGGGACGGAGTCAGCGCCTGTTTGTGGACGGGGGCGGACAGGATCAACATTACCCAAAGAGGCGGGGGGTATCTGAAAATGTACTATTGTCTTACACAAAAGTGTACAACGTAGAAAAAGGACATAAAGATATTGTGAGTAGTAATAAGTAAATATGGAAACCTGAAGATGTAAAAAGAAAAGGACAAATTTAATAAGCATATAGAATGAAATGGATGGTACCATAAAAAAAAGGGATGCCTCCATCGTAATCACTTCACAGAAAGTCAGCAGCCTGGAACGACAGTGGACGGACGCAGTAGGAAGAAGGGACATTAGATCAAAAGAGTGAGTGGAGGCCATTTTTTTGTATGTGTGTGTTTTTCTTTGGTATGTTGTGCAGAAATAATAATTTCTTTCTGTTCTTTTAACTCAGAAATGGCTAGTACTTTGGAGTGGCGGGAGGAGTATTTTCCGCAGGGGAAATGTCTGAAGACAGCGACAATAATGGTACACATTACTCTACATATGCAAAATAATGACCAGTATTTTATAGGCATTTAACATATGTATATTTCTTTTGAACAGACCAGGAAAGAAAAGAAGAAAGGGCAACAAACGAAATAGAAGAAGAAAGGATAAAAAGGATTGAGCAGAAAATGGACATATTGAACGAGAATTTTAAAAGTTTACGGGAGTTTGTGGAGGACTGTGTGAGAGGAAAAGTTTGTTACCATTGCCCCACCTGTACCTGCCCCGCTTCTCCATTCCCTAGTGAACCAACCCTTGAAGATGAAAATAGACGTTTTGACGAAATATCCATCCCTTCTTCCCCTCACAAATCTTCTCCTCATAACCAGCCCGTGTTGAATCCTAATTCCCCCATATTTGTGTTAGTGTCCATTTCCCCTGCCATTTCTTTGGACTGAAGTGTGTGTGTGTTTGGAATGTTTTTGTACAGTAGTTGTAGTGAAAGAGAGTGAGGATTTTTTTTTTTAAAAAAAGAGGTAAAATATTCGCAAACAGCGTGCCTGTTCGACCTATCCATAAGGAATGGAATGTGGGTGCTGTAAAGGCAGTACACCTACCCTTACTAATGTCAAGTAAGGTGGACTTGAAGGTTGACCGCACCATCTGTTGAAGTTGTGCATACATAAACAGAAAGGGACGTCCTAAGAACATTATGACTTGCCATACCGCTTGTAAACGAGATGAAACATGTTCATAGAACACACCAGATGCCCGGGATGGCTGTAAAGAAGCAAAATGGGAGTGTGTGAAGGACAGTATACCTGTACTTATCGGGCGCAGCCAAAATGGTGCCGTCCGTAGAACAGGCGCGGTGGCCGGCAAGTTTGTAGGCAAACAACATGGAGTTGTTGTAAGGACACTGGAACTGTCCGTACAGTGAACATATCATGTATGCAAATGCTCAGTACAACCGTAAGTATAGCGAACATCGTGCCTGTGCCTGACAGTCTCACTTGTGTCGCACTTTGAAATTGTTTGAGAACCCGAACACTGTCTGTAGGACACTTGCGCGCATGCGCACGTTTGGTACTCTGCATTTGCTATCCAGCGGACTCCCATTTCTGGTGCCCATGTGTTCAGGATGTCATCATGTGACCGCACCCACACTGAGCGTGTGGACTAATTTGCGCACTTTGTGTGCTTCCGCAACAGTCCAAAAGAAATTGTAGACACAAGGCAAAGTATTGTAGAGTGTAAAAATATAATTTCACACATCCCAGACAAAAGCTGACCTGAGGACTTGATGTGTAAAATTTTTGTACCACTTTGCAATGATGGAGACGGTCACGAGGCACACCCCTCCACTCCTACAAATGGCCACAACCCGAGCGCATCTTCATTCTCCTTCCAGCTATACCAGATTGAGGTGTACTGCTTTTACTGCTTTAGTGACCAAAAGGAAATTAATCGGTATGGCTTCCATGGCTGCTGTTGGTTCATTAGCCTCTGCACCACCCCCAAACCCGCCACCACTACCACCTCCCCAAGAGCCTGCAGAAAGATATATGGGTGAGGATGTAGAGAGCGAGGAAGAAGAAGAGGAACAGAATGAAGTGGAGGAACTCAGCAGTAGGAGCATTCGCCAGGAGTCGTAGGTGTGGTGGTTTTTTTCCGTTTATGGGAATTTACCAAAAGCACGTGCGGACCTGGTGAAGTGCAACCAGTGCGTGGTGGTGCTGAGTCACAGGAGAGTTAGTTCGTACAGCTTTGGTACGACAACCATGAAGCGACACCTCACTTTGTTCCACACTGCGGACATTCGCAAGGTGGTGCCATGTGAAGAGCGTAGCCGCTTGAGTTCTTCCACAGCATCCTCCGTGTCCGATCCTCCCACCACAAGAGACACTCCTGTGGGGGAGTGCCTCCCTCCAGCTGCCTCACAAGCCATTCGCAATGCTGATGACCCTTACCTTTCAAAGGTGACAATAGTGTGTAATTATTGTGATGCAGTACTTTGCGGGGGGGAGAGTTTTCAAAGTGCTTTTGAGGCTACGGGCGCAGAGCACCAGAAGATCTGCTCCTTACTTAAATAAAGCTCACCTTATATCTTTCTCTGATCACTTGCTCTTTCTTATCCCCGTGGCTGGTGTCCCTTCCTTGCCCTCCTTTGGCCTCTTCTCGTAGTGTGTCATGTGCTGTGAAGCAATAAACGTGAAAACAACAAAAATTACTGCAAAGGCTCTTTTTAGAGCCGCCTTTCTCAGTTTAAAGATAGAACTATGAAGTGACGGTCGTAGACCCCCGCGGAGTTGTGGAAAAGTTTGCAGACAGTCGTAGGGGAAAAAGGGAGGGTGCAAGCGGAGTAAACACAATGAAATGGACGCTGGGAGTAAGTGGTGGCTCTGAAAGGAGCCTTTCGGTGGTGTGTTGTGTGGGTCAAGAACTGTGAATTGGAGAAAACGGATTGTCAGATAGGTTACTGTGAATTCAGAAGAGGTCGCAATGCATTTTGTACATTGCGAAGAAAAATCTGATTGCCAGCATATGTGAGGTGGACTCCATCTCTGCAGAAAATGAAAGAACTGCGAAACAAAATGTTTTCATTCTGGAAGGAGGACATGTCAACATCTCTTAAAAAGGCACAAACAGCCTTATTCACATTGCGTCTCGCTTTCTCCATTTGTGGACCAAAAGCAGAAGAACGCAGCCATATTGGTCTTTGTGCAGTACAGGAAAAAAGTATGTGACAATTCGGAAACATGTCCATGAGCTTTGCAAGTCCTTCCTTCATTGCAAATTGCAAAGAATTTCCAGAGACATGGCCCAAACTGTTTCCTCCGCAGTGAATGATAAGATATCTGGAGGACGCTCTGTCAGTAAAGTAACACAGAGAGGTACCAAGTCCAGCCACCTCATGCCACGCACGCCATGCCAGTGCACCTTCACATGAGGAAATCCGAGATCTGCAGATAAACTGCAGCTTTCGGCATGCACCCTCAACCATGAGTCTCCCAAAATGCAGATAATCTGTTTTTGAGCATGGAAAGCCATGGCTATGTGGTGTCCTGTCAGGGAGAAGACGTTCTTAAAGTGTGCAGTTCAGAACACACCTACTGAACTTTATGGACCAATCCCTAGCTCTGCTCATTCTCATTTGCATGCGTCTCCAACCCTGAATCCCTGTTGGCGATACGCGCTGGCTGCGAAGTATCGCCATGTTCGCGGGCATGTATAGGATCAGAGCGTGACGACGGTACATTAAAGTGTCATTCCCCTTTTTCCCCTTTAAGATGGGCTCTGAAAACAGCAGTTTTTTTTATTTTTGGCCAGATACCATACAGACATCTGTTAAATTTTTTTTTTTTTTTGTATTTTTGGTCCTTGCTTTACTCCTACAACCAGTACAGAACCTTCTCTAAAGCAAGCCTTACGTTCCAAAAGAACATCGCATTTCCCAAAGAAGATAGCGCAACACCATCTGCTTCGAAATAATCTGCATTGCTTCAAGTAATGTTATCGTGGCTGCAGAAAAACATACTAGCTCGAATCAGGAATGCACGCATGCCGCGACTGATGATACACCTCCCAATACTTTGGTCTGGACAGAAAACAGAATTGTTGTCCCATTTTATTCTAGGCAGCAAAGCAGAAAAAATTACTTTTGTTGTTGGGAAGATGGTCATGAGTGCTTCAACCAACTGTGCCCAATCGGCCAACAAAGTACGTGAACTCACGTATCCCAAATGGGAAGCACCGTAGGGCAAAATTACCACATGAGGAGTGGTCATTGAATGCATGTCTCTGCAAACTTGCAGAATTGCTGCAGCATTGCCATCAGTGTCAGTGCTCCACACCACCTCTACTCCTCTGACATCGAAATGGTGTGCCACATGCCTTCTCTAGGCATAGTTTTGTAATCCATGCACAAAAATGTCTCCAATCACCATAACCCTGACCCTCTGCACCTCTGCCATCCTCACTGTATGCACCGTCTTTCCACACAAACGAGTAATGTGAACATCTGATTGGCTGATGCCTACAGTCCCCTTTCCATACAGGATTTGCTATAGAAACCTGTACGTGACACGCCCTACCTGCGGACAAGCGTTGCTTACGTGCGGCATGTAACTCTTACCCAGTCCTTCCACCCTTTCCACAGCGGTGCCAAGTCGAGTCCCTCATTGGACAGAACTAAGCAGTCACACAACCATCCACCAATCACATTGAACATCGCTAATTCTAACTCTGTCATCAACATTGCGCACTTCAAAAATGACTGTTGATGATTGTGAATGGAAGTCGCATATCATTGCAAAGCACCTACTTCATAAGCTACTGTGCAATTATTGCGAATTTCTACATACATCTCCATGCATGCGCACATACATGAGTAAAGAATACAGGTATGTATATTGTAATCATAGAACATGTGCAACCCTTATGATTTAATTTAGACAAATTAATGGCGCTAAATGTGCACAGGCAGTACATACCAATATTCCCTCTTTCAAGTGCAAGATGTCCGATTTATGATTGACAAACCGCACGACTGCTTACTATCTTCCGCATAACCTATACATACGTTGCAAGCATGCCAATTTAGGGCGGAACTCAATTTTGTATGTGAAAATGTCAGAGTTGTGTACTGTGTACGGGCTACAGTAATGCTACTTGCATTGTAATCATATGAGAAAAGTAAGCGCTCCCGATTGCTGAGTGTCTCCCAATTTTTCGGCATCGTGCTTTTAATTTGCAAGTAGAAAATTGTTCCCCATCTACTACTGTGCCCTATCGCTTACAAACCTCTCTCCTATACATAGTACACTGTGTAAAAAACAAGGCATTTCCATAAACTTAAAATTGTTAGCAATTTTGAAGGACTTTGAAGTACCATATTGCAAATACCATGGAAAGACTGCACAGAGTGAAGTGAAATGCACACATGCACTGGGTTGAAATATGAAAGTAGAATGCTGTGACGAAAGAAGCACAATTAATGTGTGCAGTATCATCACTGCTGTAAACACACTAAGTCATTGATTTGGTTTTTTTGCACCGCAGTGAAGACAACTCTCCTGAGAATCAACAGCATCTACACTGCAGACGACATACCCGAAGAAACCTGGTTATTTTGCGAAAAAAGTAAGTACAGTACTACCTTTATATTGTAACTACACCTCAAAGAGGCTGTGCGGGTTATTTGTTTATTTTGGGCGCCAAAGCAAACATTGATTTCTAAACCATTCTACCTACAAATATCAATTTATTGAACAAAGAATAACAGGCAGAATGTCTCACAAATCCCTGTGTGTTTGGAACTCAAATAACATACGTAATCCTTAGAAGGTTAGATTTAGAAAAGACGTTGATGTTGCAAGTTTATGGCATTTCATTCATTAATAATGGTTTTCGTCACAAGTAGGCCACTTTGTACTCTCATCTGAAGCACATTGTAGCCTTTCCAAAGTAGCCTTACCAAATCATTGCACGAGTCCAAAGCACACCGACATCCCATGACAAAGACCTTCCCCATCAGACTTATGCACACATGCACACAGCACACAGACAATGGACAACAGACCAAAGTACACCGTTTTTTTCAACAGACACCAAAGAATGCCTCCCAAAAAGCAACTCCGTAGAAAGGAACGCAAAAGTAGAGCAAATAAAAATAAAAGTGCCCAATGTAAGCATCCACCTGTTGTAGAGTTTGTAGAGAATGTTGGAACAAACCAGCTAATGCAGTTGGTTAGCAAAACAAAGGAAGTCTCAACTACCAAATCTTTACCACCTCCATCAAAATATGTCAAAAAACACAAAAATGTTGTCAAAAAACGCCTACCAGTACTGCTAACAATGCTCCTAATAATCCTGATAGTGTAACAAGAACGCATAGTAAAAAAAAGTATTTTATCAAAAATGTTTTGTCACAGAGTCCTTCAGAATCTACTAAGAAGAGGACTGAAATCATCCTCACCCCTTAAAACCTACCGTAGAAAGTTAATCCTACAAGGTCTTGTGGACAGTGCAATCCTTCTCAAAAAGGAAGTTGTTTATATTAGTGTTAAATTGGATGAAAGCACTAACAAAACCAAGTACCAAACTACAAAAGAAACTGAGCAATAAACGGAATGTGAACAAAAATAATTTTTTACATGTTTGTGGTGGTGAATGGAGTCACACAACAACCACAGAACTATATTTTAATGAAGAAGCATACTAACAAAATCAAACAAACACAATTGCCATCCATAGCAGTGGACGAGGGTATGAGAAAATCAATACTACCATCATGGAACAAGAAACACTGCTTACAAATGTATTCCCTGAAAACTCAGAATTACCTCTCGATTCAGCAGAACCACACTGTGCAGTATACAAATGGCTGTGCACATCAATGTGTACCATTCCAAACAAAGCGTTCAAATCTTTACGTCAGTTCCTTAATCAATATGTAAAAGGTACAGAGAAAAGTAAAATGAAAGGGCTGCAAAATATGAATATTTGTCCAGTGCGGAAATACACAGGACTAAAAGGACATCCATTAGCCTGCATTTCTGGGTCTATTTGCAAAAGCACCTTCCATGATATCAAAAGGATATCAATACATCATTCCATTGTAAGAAATCTAGTGTATAAAATATACTATGCAAAAAGTCCAGCTTCAGAATTAGGCAACTTAATACCACTCTTCTGCACGGTACACCCAAATACTTACAAGAAGAAATTGACCATATTCAGAGAAAGTATGTTGGAAGTGAGAGCCACTTACAAAATGCAACAGTTTTAGAACATAGTAGCAAGAATTCTGCACATAGCAACCTTCTATTACACACATACAGAAAAGAAACAGTAAAATGTAAAAGGTCATCGGCTGAAGTACCAAACCATGTGTGTGTGTGTTGCCGCGGAACGTTTTACAAAAGGAACATAAAAAGTGTGGACATAGCATACAAAATAGAAGACAATGAAGATTCTAAATGTTTTGAATTAGCTCTCTACCTTTTAGCAGATAACAAATATTAACTAACTGAACGCCTAATATGTTGCAGGTACTGTACTACAAAATTAGACAACAACCACACTCCTTCACGTGCTATTACATATAATTTGGAATTGTTTCCATTACCAAAAATCCTGCAGCAGCTCAATTTGTATGAGAGCATAATAATTCAAACAGTTCACCCATTTCAAGCAATTATATGCCTTCATCCAAAAACAGCAAAATTACCTTCCTCTGAATTGGTGAAAGGCATTTGTGGCAAAGTAGTTAATTTGCCATTAGCTCTAATGGAAAATGTACACACTGTAGGAGTGGAACGTTCAATAGAGCATTCTTTAATAGTCTTGGTAAATGGAGTACCAACAAAGGACAAAAAAATGTGGCAACAATTAGTAGACTTACACAAGGTTAGACAAGCATTGCAATATCTAAAATACAATAATGAGTACGACAAGGAAATAAATATTGATGAAAGCTTAAGGGAAACAACTGAAATAATTCAAGAGCCATCAGAAACTGGACAATTCGAACTTCTGGATCCTGCTACAGTATCCACTCTTTTGGACCATTACACAATTCATCCCTTGCATTCCAATGAAAGCATAGATGATGCACTAGAAACTTACCAAATGCGACAAACCAAAGGGTCACCAATGAGTATATGGGAAAAAAGTAGAGAAGCACGTGCTTTTCCACTGCTATTTCTTATTGGCACAGGTGGAAGATACGATGATAGACCCACTCAGATTGGGGCAACAGAATACCATTCATTACAAATGTATTCGCAAGATCCCAGATTTAGACAAAATGTGGAATACATATTCCACCTACTCTATGAAAGTGAATTAGCATGTTACGAAGTTGCACACATTCTTAAATCTGGTACCCACTTTCAAAATATGTCAGCTACGCAGTTAATACAAAAAGTACAGGAAAAAGATGAGGTTTTATAATCAAGTATAACAAATTTGTTTGCAAACATGCGTGGTACAAAGGAATACTGGTTCCGACGGCACGGAGACGTGTGTTGTATGATCTGATCAGAAACCTAGGACCATCGACTTTGTTTGTTACGCTAAGTTGTGCCGAATATGCATGGGAAGATTTACATGAGTTCCTACATCTGGCAAACAGCAACAAAAACAACATGGATATATTAACACCTGGAGAACTTTGCTCTCTAGATCCAGTTAATGTGTCCAGATATTTCCATCATTGTTTCATTGCCATGCTACTTTATTTGCAATATAACTGTTCCTCCCCTTGGAGAAGTGCAGCACTTCTTTTGGAGAAAAGAATGTCAAGCGAGAGGAGCACCACATATTCACATGCTGTTATGGATCAAAGGTGCACCGAAATTTGGTCACGACAGTGACAGCACTGTTTTGCAGTTTATCCAAAAATATGTCACTTGTGAAATCCCTTCTGAACAGACACATAGTGAGCTGCATGGGCATATTTTACAATTTCAAAGACACAAATGTGGCAAATATTGTCGCCGCAAATACAAAAACAAAGGTAAATACTAAACCAAATGCCGCTTTGGTTTCCCTAGACCAGTTACAGAAACAGGTGAAGTAAACAACTTCATGTCTTCAGTTCAACATAGTGTTAAAGGTAAATCACCTAAGAACACATATTACATAAAAAGAAGGGAAGAATCAAAATATATCAATGATTGCAATGCAATAATTGCCCTCTTATGGAATGCAAACATAGATGTGCAGTACATTGCAGACAATTCCACTGCTGTTACACGATATGTTACAGCCTACGTAACAAAAGCAGAAAAAACAGAGCTTCAAGACCTCTGGGATGACCTAGCATCAGACAAAACATTATCACAGAAATTGTACAGCCTAGGCATAAAAAAGCTCTCTAATAGAGAATGTGGCACCTATGAAGCAGCAGATCATTTAACAGGTACTGCTTTGTATGGAAAATCAGACAACATAGTATGGCTTTTTCTAGATGCAAAATCTAGAAAAAGAGTGCTAAAATCATATGAGGACATAGAAACAATTGCCAGAAATGATCCCAACAGCCAGGACATTCTGAAAATCAATTTACTGGACACATACTATCCAAACAAAAGTAGCACTCTGGAAAGCATGTGTCTATACCACATAGCTCAAAACTTTGCATACAAAAATTATGTAAAAACCCGATGAAAGTAAACTTAGATATAGAGTGACCAATTGTTAATGGGAGCTTAGTGAAACTAACAAAACGAAGCTTAATTAATCATGTAAAATTGTCATTAAAAAGTCCTCAACAGAAAGAACTATATTACATGTCTCTGTTACAACTTTTCAAACCATGAAGAAAAGAGGAAGACATATTAGATAACTATGACTGCTATGACGATGCTTTCAAAGCAAATGAAAGCGCTATTACCGATGTGAACTACAAAACAATGTTACACAATGAGCAGCAACAGAAAGAAGAACTTCAGGCCCAACTAGATAAGGACTCTTCCGACATTAGTCAACCTTCTGTAACAGGAAGTCAAGAACCACTAGGACAACCACTAATAGCAAATGAGGCTGAAGTAAGTAGCTATGGCAGAAGTAGAAAACACCATGTATCAGTATCAAGAAGATACAGAAGACTTAACTGTACAACAAGCAAAACTTAACAACGATCAGCGCACCATTTTTGAAGACGTAACAAAACAAAATGTACATGGTGTACAACACAAAAATAAAGAATATACCTACCAAAATTACAAACCTATACTGTTGTACGTCAGTCGTGAAGCTGGATCAGGAAAAAACATTCTTAATCAAAATCAGCAAGTTCCTTCAACAATTGTCAAACAACAAACTGTCAGCTGTTGTAATGGCCCCCACAGGTCTAGCTGCCTACAACATAGGCGGTGTCACTTTACACCGATTACTACTGCTTCCAGTAGAGCATCAAAATAAATTTGACTACTACAAACTTTCTGCAGAAGCTGCTATGGCATTACGAAGAGTATTGAAACAAATGAAAATGCTACTGATAGATGAAGTGAGCATGGTCTCCAACCTAATGTTGGCTTTGATTCATCTCAGATTGCAAGAAGTACTTAAAAGTAACAACGAAGAACTCTTTGCAGGGAAACACATTATCGTTTTCGGAGATCTTCTACAATTGACACCAGTGAAAGGTGAACCGATTTTTAAAACCTTAGGCCACAACCACTGCCGGAAAACTGTTGGTAGCATAGGTAATGTTAACCTTTGGAAGCATCTCCAATATAGAGAATTAACTGAGAACATGCGGCAATCTGCAGATCTCACTTATGCCAATATCTTACAAAGTATTAGAGTTGGTGTATTATCGCAAGAAGCACAAACTGTATTGAAAAACCGGCACATACATGCACTTTATGGTGACAATGCATGTGCAACTGATGTTATGGAACAAATAGCGCACAAAAATGTCAATTGTATGGTCTTAATGCCAACTCTTGCAAGCTGTTTCAAATTCAATGAAACAATGGGCCTCATTACACGGTAGGCGGTAAGGGTTTACCGGTACCGGTAAACCCTTACCGCCTTACTACGAGGTCCCTTTGCGGGTTGGAGAATTTAACGCCTGCTTTTTGCAGGCGTTAAAAACCAACCCGCAAATGGACCAGGGAGCTAGTTACGGTACCGCAATTTGCGGTGCCTTAATTAGCACCTTCCCCATTCCCATTATGCCCTATGGGACAAAAATGGGAATGGGGAAGGGCAATGGGGGAATGGGGAATTACCGCCCCACCAACCTTGCTAATAGCACCTTGGTCCACGCCGTCCGTGTAATGAGGCCCAATGTTAAGTAAAGAAATGCAACCAATACTGGAAATTAGCGCCACAGACAAACTAGACATACATGGTATGACAGTACCCATGTGTGAGCAAGCCACAACAAGACTAAATAGTCTAGAAAATTCAATCTCCAACACAGCTGGGTTGGAAAAAATATTGAAATTATCCTTAAATTGTAGAGTAATGCTTAAACGTAACCTTGGCATAGAGCAAGGGCTAGTTAATGGAGCACTGGGCACAGTTGTTGGCTTTCAGTCATACCCACGTGATAGCAACATTCAGTTTGTCAATATTCGCTTTGATAAACTTTCAGAAGTAAAAAGGATAGGGTGCTCAATTGCTCGATTCCTTCTCTTCAAAGACATGTATGTACGTAGAGAGCAATTTTCTCTAACTCTTGCATATGCAGTTACCATTCATAAATCCCAAGGTCTTACCCAAGACAAAGCATTCATAGATATAGGAAACACAGTCTTTAAGGAAGGCATGAGCTACGCAGCATTGTCACGCTTATGTACACTTGACGGTCTATTGCTAATGAACTTTGATGCAAGTAAAGTCAAAGCTGATATTCCTTGCATTCTAGAATACAATAGATTGCGTTGACTGTACACCCCTCATCTGAAACAATACCCTGTTCCAGATAAAGTAAAACGTGGTAAAAGAAAACTAAATGAAACAGAAATGCAACAGAATCCAACAGCAAATTCCGGAAAGAAAAGAAAAGAAGCTTAAGTTTCATCAATTACTGCAAACATAGAAGAACCTACTAGGGAATGTAAACCAGGGACGTCGGCAAAGAAGCAACAGAAATTCCGAAAAATGCACTCAGATACAGAACTTGCTGGACCATTCAAATTTGCAAATGAAAATGGGGTAAGTTGCTATGCAAATGCAGCAATGAATATTCTATTTCAATTGCCACCAATTGTTAACAATATTTACCTCGACAGTACAGACCAATTGTGTTTGCAAATGTTAGTGCTGCATAGAAATGCAACAAGCAATCCTGGCAACACATACAGTGTTCATGGAGTAAGGCAACAATTAGACGACTGTGCTGGAATGGTGAGATTCCCTGTGAACATACAAGAAGATCCACAAGAATTTCTAATGTACATGCTATAAGTATTGGAAAACAAAAGCATACCTGTAAATGAAATCTTCCAGATTTTGTACATGTGGAAACATACATGCACTCTCTGTAGCAAAGTGATACAGGAGGAAATCCCAAATGAGCAATTTGCGTATGTTTCCATACCAAATTGTGAGAGCATTCTATTTCAGCAACTTGTACAAAATGCAAACCATGGCAGATTATGTATTATTTGCAATTCAGACAATCGCTCCACCTTACTGATACAATCACATAGTGCCTACATAATACCTATGCTTCTACGTTATAATGCAGATTGCACCAAAAACAACTGCAAACTGACTGGATTGACACACGGTCAAGTGTCACTTGGAAAGAAAACCTTTACAACAGTAGGTATAATCTACCATGCAGGAGCTACAACCAATGCAGGTCACTACACTGCATACATAAAAAAGAATTGTGGATGGTTTGAATGTAATGATAGCACCATTACTCTAAAGCAGAGATTGCCAGCTAATCTTACAAATGCGTATTTAATGTTCTTAAAGCCAAAATTTACGGAATAATGTGTACTTCAAGATTTAAAAAAAAAAATATGTGAAAGACTACAAACAGTTAGAATACGCCCAACAGGTATCTAACTACCCAAGAGGATGTAAGAATGACACAAAGAAATGAATATCACAGACTGTTGGGATCAAATACACAAGTAGAATACGCCTACAAGTATTTAACTGTTGTTAAAAATCGGCAGGAAGGCAACACACATAACATTAATGGAAAAGATGAAGGGAACAGGATATAACAACGACACAAATGAATGAATATCACAAAGCTGTAGGAACAAATGCACAGTTAGAATACGCCTACAGGTATCTAACTGTTGGTAAAAATCGGCAGGAAGGCAACAAACATAACATTAATCGGAAAGATGAAGGAAACACTCAAAGGAAACAAGGAAGTAGTTGGTACCATAGTAAATGAATGTTTTTTTTAATCCGACAAGGATTTTCTTTCCCCAGACCCAAGGATTAGAAAAGCAAACACAGAAACTGAGCCCAATGCACAGTACATTGGTTTGTAAACTAAATATGAGGGTAAAAAAAGGTAAACTGTCTATTAAGCAATGTAGTACATTTTCAAAAAAGCAAAGACGAACATACCTGTTTCTTTTATCACAGAAATGGAAAAAGGGATACTTCCTCCAAGTACGATAACCATTTAAAAATTGTATGTGGATTCTGAACAAAGTAAGGAGTAGGTATATTGGCAGTCATTTTCTACACATGCAAATCTACACGTCTAATCTATGGTACTAATATGCTGCAGTGCCTGTAGGCTGGCCCTAGCATCTTCGGTGTGTAACCTACCATGTATGCCTTACGACCAAGGTACAAGGAGTATAGGTCCTAGCCACAACCATCGCTGCATATCAAAACCATGGTCCTTGTAAATTAGCTACTTATAAATTTACTTTTCGGACCATCGTCTGCAGCCATGCATGCAAGACACTAGGGCGTCCACACAACAAGCGCATTACACCACACCCATATTCACTTGTAACTCTACTGCTTATGACTTCAGTCTTGGGTGCATGGCTTTTGGGCAAGCAATCAAGAGTCTGGGTCCTGGCTAGAAACACCACAGCATATCGGAACCATTTTGCCTTGTCATTGTACTATGTACAAACTTGGTTTTGGGAGCATGGCCTTTGACCATGCTCCCAAAATGCTACGCCCTCCCCACAACCATCTTAATGATGTTGCATAGTACAAGTGTACCAATAGCTGTGATATGGTGAAGTAGTTTGTAGCCACAGGCTACAGAGGTGAGTTTGAGGCCATAGCATTATGAATGTATGGGCACACAGTATTTAAAATGCATAGTTACTTACAACTGCAGTGCTTATTACTTTGTTCAAATACTCTGCATCCTGGCCACTACTACCACACCATATGACATCCATTGTGGCATATAAGTACACTACGAACAAATGTACTTTTAGGGGCATGGCCACCGTGCACTGCTAACACTAACACCCAGGACATCAAAGATGACATCACAAATGTCATTGATGACATCACCGATGACATCACATGTGCATTTACTTTTCATAAAAATTCTGTACAAGGGATCCTTATAATGCTGACCAAAAACTGTCAAGGATCATTGGGATAAATATCATGAGCTAATTAGTGCATTAAGGAATGCATTGATATAAATAGCATTCTATTATGAAGTTATATCCAGTATACTAAGCTACTCATGCAGAATCATAGGCAGTGTGTGCAGCATACATGATGAAGGTGCCATATTCATAATCTTGCCATGTTGAATACTGAAATGATAACTGCTTTCTTATTAGAGTTTTGCGTACTGTGAAACATGTAATAAGTAGATAATAAAACCCACTTAATAGATAATTATTACATACAAAACACAAAGAGACAACAACACATGCAAATATGAGTAAATACAGGGACAGTGAAGTAAACAAAAAAGCAAAAGTAGTAGCAGAAAGAGTTCATAACCTAACTGATGGGCTTTATGCAGAGAAACTATTGCTCTGTTTCAAAGCTGCTACTTACCATATGTATGTGTATCACATGATGTGACTGCACCCAAAGGAAAGGAGAGTGAGTATAATGTATACAAATATGAGCATATACAGGGCAGGTAGAGTAATAAAAATAAAACTATGAGAAAGTGCTGATAACCCTAATGATTATCTTCATGCACAGAAAGGATTGCTCTCTTTCAAGTCTGTGTCTTCCGCTATGTATATGTTTCATATGATGTGACTTGACCCTAAGTCTACAAATATAGTACCTTTTCAATTTTTACTTCCTGACTGTTACTGAAGAAAACTATGTGACTTTGATATGTCAGTAAAGGATAAAAAGGGAGAGCCAGCCATGTGATGTCATCAATGACATTTGTGATGTCATCTTTGATGTCCTGGGTGTTAGTGTTAGCAGTGCAAGGTGGCGCGAGTTATGGTTGCTTATGTTACCATAACTGCCGAATTTCAGGGGTTTTTCGGTTTTACTTTGAACCATAACGTCCCTTTAACAAAGTTTTTTTACTGAATTTCATAGGTTTTTAGTAGCGCAACTTAACCATAACGTCCTTTAACAACGTTTTTTCACTGAATTTCATAGGTTTTTAGTAGCACAACTTAACCATAATATCCCTGACTTCATATACATGTAACATAAAACATACTAACCCCCGCGTAGTGATTTTCATGTCCACGGACATATCGAAAATCTGAGCGTGGTGAATGTAAATTTAAATAGTATGCCCCATTTCCCCTTTGAAGTTGGCTCTGAAAAGAGCCGTTTTTTTACAGATGCTTGACCTTTTATTTTGTATTTTTTTATTGTTTTTTTTGTCTTACTTTACTCCTAAAATCTTCACATAACCTTCTCCAAAGCAACCCTTACATTCCGAAAAAGAAAGGCATTTCCCGTAAAAGATAAAGAAATGCCATCTTCTTTAAAATTAACAGCATTACTGGCATCAATATTCTCATTATTACAGAAGAACTTACCAGCTCTAAGCATGAAGGCACACATGCCTCGGTTGATGACACACCTAGCAATGTTTTGCTGAGGACAAAAAACTGAACTATTGTCCCATATTGCCCTAGGTAGTAATCCGGAAAAATTACTTTTGCATTTAAAAGGATCTTCATTACGGCTTGAACCAAGCGTTCCAAATCAGCCAACAAAGTAGGGGCACTGACGTTGCCCAAATGGAAAGCACCATAGTGCAAAACTACCACATGCGGACTGTTCATCGTGGCCATATCCTCACAAACATATACAATTCCCTGTACATTGCAATCAGGCACAGTGCTCCACACCACCTCCACTCCTTTCACATCAAAGTTCTTTGCAACATGCCTGCATTGAGCGTACTGTTGTAAACCATACACAAACATATCTCCAAGCACCAACACCCTGACTTTCTCTACTTCTGCCATCTTCACCACACACAGTCTCTTTCAACACAAATCCACAACCTCGGCATCTGATTGGCTGATCCGTACAGTCTTCTTTCCATTTTGGATTTCCTGGAAAAACCCGGATGTAGCACGCCCTGTCCACGAACAGCCGCGGTGTCCGCAGACGGCGTCCACTTTACTCTCTGTGCCATTCCCTCATTGCATACAGCTAAGCAATCACACAATACGAATAACGTCCTCAGAACACCCCCATTTTGTGAATTTTCAAACATTTCAGGACAATTATCATTTCATTATTCAACATATTAACATTACAAATATTATACTTTCATCTTGTACTCTGCACACAATGCTATGTTTCTTCATTAGTAGCTCAGTATACTAGATAGAATCCCATAATACAATGCTATTTATGTCAATGCATCGTTCAAAGCACTAATAACGGCATGATATTTATTGCAATATCCTTGACACTTTTTTCGCAACATTATAATAAAAATCCCTAGTACACAAATTCCATGAAAAGTACATACACGTGATGTCATCAGTGATTTCATCAATGACATTTGGGATGTCATCTTTGATGTCCTGGGGTGTTAGTCTTAGCAGTGCACGGTGGTGGCGCGAGTTATTTTTCATAGTTTACCATAACATGCGATTTTCATGGGTCTTTCGGCTGTACTTAGAACCATAACGTCCCTTAAACAAACTTTTTTTAATATCACGCAAACAATATACAAACATGGCGTGCAAAAACCAACTTCTCACAGATGGCTTTACAAAGAATGTTGCAAAGTAAGAATTTATGCTCGTTCACAGTGAAGGTCAGCTGCTTCCATTTTTTTCTCGGGCCCCGGAGAGGCTCAAGAAGCGGACTATAAGGTTGTATTGTGTTTTGACCTTGACAGACAGAGATTGTGATGAAAGACTTCTCTTGAAGGAGTGTTGCTAAAACGTAAGAGAAGATAAGGATGAAATTTCTGAAACTAAACCACTTTTATATATTATATCACTATGCGAAAGATCGTTCGCACACGCGGAGTCGTATTTTGGGACTGCACTACTCGTAGACAATGGAAATTGCAATTGTACTGTAAGTAACCCCTTAGATTATTTTATACCAAATATAATTACAATAGCGTAGCATTAAAGACCGCTCAAGTTGAACTTGTTCGTTGAAAGTGGCATAATGTTTTCTACCGCGCACTATCACCGCCGAATTGATCCCCTGTCGTTTATAGGGCTCTGAAAAAGGCAGACGACACAGGGTGGGTTAATAGAAATAATTTAACCGGTCTATAGGCGGTCAAGCGCTCTACTCGCTGTGCCACTTCACTGTAGCCTGTCAAGTGGCACAGCGAGTACAACGCTCGCTTTGACATCCGTGCACAGCTTGCTAACGCAAGTTTGAATCCCGGCAAGGCCAAACTCAGCCTTTCATCCTTCCATGGTCGATAAATGAGCACCACACACCGTGGTTAATAATAAGCACTGCTTAGATACCTCACGGCTCTTAGCGCTATATGAATGGGAAAATATTATTAACATACTCTGTTGCACTATCTTCGATAGCAAATAGTTTCACGCCCTAATAAATAAAATGATGATTTTTAATGAAGATCGGCTGGTGAGACTAATTTATGTTTTTTAAAGCAGATATGTGGCCCCATTTTGCCTATGTCACGATTTACAGACTCCAGCAGATGGGGTCTTCAACTGCCAGGTGCAGGTCCAAATATACAACTTCATGACCCTCACCATTTTATGGGACAATCGCCAAGGACCAATATGCCCTTATGCAGTACTAGTGGCTACAAACAACATACCAATCTATAGGGTGGTCTAATGGCTCGTTGTTGGACAACCTTCCGATTATCAGAGCGACCATTTACTGCTTTTATCATAAACCAACAGCCTATCTACCGCAAAGGAACAACGCGTGGCTCAAAATAAACTTTTGCTGATGGACAGCAGAGACAATAGCAAATCGCTGAATATTCACTAAACATTTCATGTGAAATAAATGTACTTTACCAAATGTACAATCCTGTTGTTTACTTTCAAACCACAGTTTCATATTCCGAATTGTGGCGCACTGAGTTGTAAGCTGATCTAACACCCTCTGTACCGCAAAGCAACATTGCGTGCCTCAACATGAACTTTTGCGGATCGACAAAAAAGACAAATGCAAATTGCTGAATATTCTCTAAACATTTGATGTCAAATAAATGTACTTTACAAAATGTACAATCTTGCTGTTTGCTTTTAAATCACTGTTTCATATTCCGAATTGTGGCGCGCTGTGTTGTGACATAATATGTGTTGTATTCCGGGTTCTGTGTAAAGTCACTTAGGACTGCAGAGGACTGGGCGCGTTTGATGAAGCACCCTCTAACGTCACGGAGGGAGGCGGGGAATATGAATGCTTTGATAATATCAGGCTTAGGGGCGGGAGATATGATTTAGTGTCGCAAAAGCAAGTCAGCCAGGTCAATAGCGCCAGTCATAGGATTATCACATAATCTCGGCGTACACCAGCCGGATTTATCGTTTCTTTAGTGGACAAAAAGTCAGTTGATGCCCATAGGAAATTGTACTATTAGCGGACAAAAGGAGTGGTCTTAAAACACTTTCACCCTGACAACGAACAATACAAACAACGTTCTCAGAACACCCCCATTTTGTGTAATTGCAACCATTTCGGGACACCGCGAGTGTTCTTAGAACACATTCAACTAGACAGATTACAATACGGACAGCGTCCTGAGGACACCCCCAGTTTGTGTATTTACAAAAAATTAAGTACACCGCGAGTGTTCATAGCTCATTTTTACCTTCCTTGCGAACAAAAATGACACATACTCCGTCCTCTAAACACCCCACCATTTAGTTTATTTACAAAATGTTAGAACAGCACATACTCCGTCCTCTAAACACCCCACCATTTAGTTTATTTACAAAATGTTAGAACAGCCGTGTTCTCCGCGGACAAATCGAACACAACAAAAACGTCTAGCACATAAAAAAACAAAACATTGAACCTATCTCATACTCCCCCCACCCTCCCCAAACACTCTTGCACACCAACACACGGCACTAAATACAATTTTTTATCCACGTTTCACCGCGCTGTACGCGGTCGATGGCGAACTCCACGCCCCTCGCCGTCCAATCAGCGAACACGTCGCATGTCCGCGGACATGACGCAAGGCCATGGGCCAATCGGGGTGCTGTCCGCAGAGCGAACAGGGAAGTCCCTCCGCAAAGCGAACACAGATATCACTAATTTTTTTGCCTTACATTTTGGTCATTTTATAAAAAACTACTGGATGGATTTACACCAAATGTGCAAAAGTACGCTTTCGGGACCAAGCCCCCGCTCCTGCCTCAAATTTGGTGTAAATCCGTCCAGCGGTTTGGCCTGTGGCCGTGCGCAAATTTTTTTCCATTATGTCTATAGGAAAAAACACAAATTTTGGGACCCCCCTTTTAACTTTCCCCCCCCGGACGAATCCTCACCAAACCTTGCAGAAAAATTCAGAGTGGGCCATATACTTTTTTTTGCAAAGTTTGGTGAGGATTCGTCCAGAGGGAGCGAAGTTATAAGCCACCCAAAAAATGCTCTTCCTATGGAAACACCAACTTAACCATAACTACATGGACGCTACCGTATGTATATATACATAGGGGGGGGGTTTGCCCCGCGGAGAACACGGCTGTTCTGACATTTGGGGGGTTTGCCCTCCCCCCAACCTAAGTGGATGGGGAGCACATCATGTAGCCCTCCATGGGGGCAGATATCTGCCCCTAGGAAAGTGTACATGAGATGCACCCCATCCATTTGGTGTGGGGGAGGAAGCCACCAGAAATGTTGGCACAATGCATGGGGCAGTACGTTTTGCCCATCCTGGGTGCAGATGGGCTCACTAATGTGTCCATCTGCCCCTAGGAAAGGGGCAAACAAAAAAAGTATAACTTGTTTTGGGTGGGTGTGCAGGCGCAACTAAACCACCATGGATGTTTTTAGTGCAAAGGGGGGTGGCCCTCTCCCCCCACCCCAAATGGATGGGGGGCATCTCATGTAACCCTTGCTGGGGGGAGATTGCTAGCACAATCTGCCCCTAGGAAGGAGTACATGAGATACCCCCCATCCATTTGCGGTGGGGGGGAGAGGGCCACCAGAAAGCATTGGACTGCCGCCGCAATGCATTGGGCAGTATGTTTTGCCCACCCTGGGGCAGATGTGCACATTAATGTGCCCATCTGCCCCTAGGAAAGGGGCAAAACAAAAACAAAAATAAACAAAATTACAACTTGTTTTGGGTGGGTGTGGGGGGGGCACTAAACCACCATGGATGTTTTTAGTGGAAAGGGGGGTGCCCACTGGTTTCTTCTTTTCGGAAATGCTTGGGGTTTCCTGTTTTCCTTGGTGGCTTCGACACCCTAGGCCCAAATCTGTATGTTGCCCACATGAGCAAAATTGTCATGCGCCACCTATCCTGGCGCATGTGGCCTCACCTCCGTTTAGGAGGCTGTGGTTATTCCATCATGTAATTGCATCCAGCAGCAGTCTAGTTCTTTTTCTCTGGCGTTTCCTCAGAGCTTATTAGCCATGCCCTGCCTCTCCCACAGTGCATTGCAACCTTTTCGGTCAGCTGTGCTCTTCCGTGCTGCTGCTTGTTGCTCTAACGCTATGTGCCCTTGGTTTTCCTGTCCATTTTTCTGCTTTCTTGTTAGAACGTCTCGGCTATTTTTCTGTGCTTTTCTGTTGCTACGCAGCTTCGCCGATTTGGCACTGCTGTATCTCTATTTCCTTCCTCCCCTCTTCTCTTACTCGCTTTCTACTTTGCTTCCGCTCCTTGGTCTTACCTGAGGTTTCGCTAGGTAAGGGGTTCTCTCTGTAGCCTCCAGTCTACTTCTTTCCTTGGCTAGTTTTTTGTTTGAGATTTCCGACTCCCACTTACCTACTTTGCTGTGCTTTGGAAATCACCGGCGGAGCTCATCTTCCATAAGGATCTCATCTGCTGCTTTCTGTGGAGTTTTTTACGCCACTCCTGGGTTTTTCCCCACTATTTTAGTCCCTCTCAGGGAAGAGGTCACAGGGTGGGCTCTCTGACAGGCCTTCACTGTGGCTTGTCTTCGAGGGCGATCCCGTCATCAAAGTAGAAATAAGAAAGACTACCAGGCAAGAAGATCCCTATCTCCAGCTGCCATGGACATCAATCTATCAGGTGAGAAGGAGGAGGGAAAAGGGAAAGGTCAAGACGATAAGAGTGTGGAAGCTGACAAAAATCTGCTCTGTCGAAAGGCTTGGGATTACCAGTGGGTTAGCGTTTTCCCTTTGCACCCAGGTATGTGCACACACACATGTGAGGTGCCATTTTCATCGGGACACCTGTGGGAACGCAGGATGGTAGGACGTGCTGTTGGCGGCGTGTTTCGGTGGGTGGGCAGAGGGAAATGTCTGAACATTTTGTTTTTTTTGCCAGATTTCAAACTGCCGGGGATTGTGGGTAATCAATTCTGGGGCGATTTGCGGAAGTCAGACCTCCGTGGATTCCCGTGGGTATCTTCTTTTCAGAAATGCATGGGTTTCCCTGTTTACCTTGGTGGCTTTGACACCCTAGACCCAAATCTGTAGGTTGTCCACATGAGCAAAATCTACACTGCCGAAAGGCTTGGGGTTACCAGTTGGCTAGCCTTTTCCCTTTGCGCCCAGGTAGGTGCACCCACACATGTGAGGTACCGTTGTCACAGGACACCTGTGGGAACGCAGGAAGGTAGGACATCTGTTGTTGGTGGCCTGTTTCGGTAGGTGGGCAGAGGGAAATGTCTCTGAAATTTGGCGGAAAATAACACAATTTTGAGACATTTCACTCTGGCCACCCACCAAAACACCCACCGAAACACAAAGACACAGATGATTTCTCATATAACCCAAAAGAAGTATTGCGGACAGACACGCAACAGATTGCAAACCCACTGTGATACTAGGGAACAAAATATGGGACAGGACATTAAAGAAATTGCAGCTAAGTCTTCCAAACTTCTCCAATATACCAGACGTATTTTGACCCCAGAGTACAGGTTATGGGAAGGAAAATGGCTATCAGTGTACGGACACGTATTTGATATTGTTTGCTGAGATTAGAAGCCGATATGAACTTCCAGTGTGACAGTTCTTAAAACATGCAACATTAACTAGCATGGCAAGAAGAACTCCGGAAAGAACTTGAAGAGGACAAAACAAAACCAAAAAATTAAAACTTGTTTTCGGTGGGTGTGGGGGGCCACAAAACCACTATGGATGTTTTCAGTGGACAGGGGGTGTGGCCCTCTCCCCCCCACCCCAAATGGATGGGGGCATCTCATGTAGCCCCCCTGGGGACAGATTGCTAGTGCAATCTGCCCTTAGGAAGGAGTACATGAGATGGAGTTGTATTATTGCTCACTTTCATTGCCTAATAAGAAATTCGTTAGGTAACTGGAGATGCTTGAGAGTTTTCAGTCAAAAACGTTACATCACAACTCCGATTGCTTAAACATTTAAATATTAAAATAGGCACTGCTAATAACAAAGAAACATAATAAAAAAGTAACTTCACAGGCTTTCCAAATCAATCCCTGCTCCATCAAAGCACACCAATGGTAACGGGTGAAGCCCACTTAGTTTTGCGTCTGGTGTGCTAAGAGCACAGTAGAGGCAAGTAGTTAATGGGGCCCCCTTTCCACATCAAGTACATTTTAACAGGTAGCCATGCCCCCTGCTTCCGGCCTTAGTCCTGCCTTCCTTTTGGTATGCTTTTGTTATCCATTTAATATACATTATATGCAAAAAAGATATTAAAATGTTTTGATATCTATTTTATATGCAATGTATAATTGATATCAAGTGTGTATAATTTATATCAATTTGATATAAAGTGAACATATGTTTTATATCAGAATGATGTAAACACAGGAGCAGCGGGTGACAGTGCTGCTTGGTCGACTATGGAGGGCAAAGTGAGCTCTGAAGACACGGACTGTGAACTTAGGGTTTTGCGGGATGACGCGGCTAAGACACGGGAGTGGGTTTGGCCTTTAATGTTATAGGAAGTGGATATAAATTTTATTGAAAGTGTAGATGATTGACACGGGCTAGAGTGTTAGCTTCAGCAGCTAGTAACATTAAACTTGCATGGAGTTTTGATTTGAAATGACTGAACTATAAATAGGTCTGGGCTGGTTTTAGGGCTATGACAAGATCTGGCGGAGGGGTTTACAACCCTGATATATAGTTTTTGCGGTATGGATGGAATACACAAGCGCTCTTTCAGCTTTTTAGGGGCTATTGGGTGTGATATTCAGGAAATGGCGAGTATGAACATCTACAGTTACAACGAGGAGAGATCACCCACAGCAAGCCCAGGGACTTCCATGGATAGTTGCACCCCTTATTGTCCTATGGAGAATGATGAGCTGGAGGCCACTGAGACTTGATGGTGGATCGTGAGGCAAGTGAGCTTTGCGAGAACATGGCTACACTTACGATCGAGAACAAGACACTGCTTACTGTTACCGTTATGGGGAAGTCTGTTGGAGATTGCATTCAAAACATTATGGAGCACAAGCCTGTAAAAACTGCTAATTTGGAAAGGGCTACCTGGGATGGTGACAACATGGTTCTGGACCAGCTGCTGGGTGTGGTGTCTGGGTGACTATTTGTGGCTGATGCATGCTTTGAAGGCAGCGGATATGAATCTCCGACTCTGCAGGCAGTTGCAGCCATGATGCTGGAGAGTAAACCCATTTCACACAGGGCGCGGACTAAACATGGGTTCCAGCACGTTGGCTATCGAATGGCTTGTTATCTGGTGGGTATATTTTCAAGCAAGGCTTTGTATTTTGTAGGGTGGAAGAACTAAACGTAGTTAAAACTATGAGTCCTTGTTTTGTTTACAGCTTGTAATCAATAAAGTGGACGGTGGTGAAGAGAACCAAGCTGTAGCAGAGTCTATCAATATTTAGTGAGTTTTCTGTTCAAACCAAATTGAAAATCCAGGGGATTGTAAAAATAGTCTGTGTAAGGCATGTGTTTCGCTTATGGAGAATGACAGCATTAAAGATGACACGCTCACATATTCTGTGACATGGATTGATATTATGGCCATTCAAGGTTTTACGGACATTGGGCCTCATTACACGGTAGGCGGTGGACCAA
Source organism: Ambystoma mexicanum (assembly GCF_040938575.1). Taxonomy (NCBI): domain Eukaryota; kingdom Metazoa; phylum Chordata; class Amphibia; order Caudata; family Ambystomatidae; genus Ambystoma; species Ambystoma mexicanum. The sequence goes on along the minus strand of NC_090924.1, from coordinate 255,332,517 downwards.
GGTGCTATTAGCACCTTGGTCCATGCCGGTAAAATACCGGCACCGCCTTGGAGAAAAGGGGAATTACCGCCCTATTCCAAGGTTGGCGGGGCGGCAATTCCCCCTTCCCCCATTGCCCTTCCCCATTCCCATTTTTGCCCCATAGGGCATAATGGGAATGGGGAAGGTGCTAAGTACGGTACCGCAAATTGCGGTACCATAATTAGCACCCTGGTCCCTTTGCGGGTTGGTTTTTAACGCCTGCTAAAAAGCAGGCGTTAAAGTACCAACCCGCAAAGGGACCTCGTAGTAAGGTGGTAAGGGTTAACGGTCACCGGTACCATTACCGGTGACCGTTAACCCTTACCGCCTTCCGTGTAATGAGGCCCATTGTGGTGAAAACATGTTTAAAACAACACCTTCACAGATAATGCTCAGGGCACAAAACTGATGAAAACTGTTGTGTCTTGTTGAAAATAAGAAATAAAGAGTTTTAAAAAAAGAATTAAAAAAAACTGATGAACCCCAGCAGGATGCTAACGAATGTTTGGAAATATCTTACACAGATAATTCACTACATAAATATGTCACCTGTTGAGCCCTAAACGCCTTGTAGAAATGATGTGAATGATACAGTCGCTAACACAGCTAAGGGACTGAACGATGCATGTCTAAAACATAGTTTGCTATACAATTGGCGAATAATCCTGCTCTGAAAATGAATCGGTTTAGATGTGATTGTCCGATGTCTGTTATAAGTATCTTTGAGAAAACAGTTTGCAAGTTGGGGGATAAAGTATATCAAAAACAGTATGGTAGAGCAATGTGCATGGGGCCCCATAAACTGACCTACTAGGATTGAGACTGTATTTGCATGTATTTACAGGAAATAAAAAATGTACATCTGCTGGAAAGCGATCAATTTAATGTGAAACCCGCTATTGGATGTGTACAACGATTATTGCTGGATCTACTTAAAGATCTTTTAAATACAGTATGTCCACGGATGTTGTGTTGTCTGGGAACACCAACAGAGATATACAGAAGGGAATGTAACAATCTTTTATTTTATGTATCACAAACATATGCTTCAACTCCAGCCACCCGCTAAAGGACCACTTCTGGCAAAAGCACCACAAAGGGGGTTTTTGCTATTTAAGGTCGCTGGTTGGGTCCTCATTGCGATTGAAGGCGGCCAACCTGCAACAGAGTTTTCACTGTGTTAAAGGACAGTTGCTGTTTGATAGGGAAGTTTATGACATTTTATCAACCATTTCTCTATTGTGTGTGTTTGCTTATCTACACAGTGAAAGACAATCTGTCTATGGAGTAATTGCTGATACTGTGCATTTTGTAGCCGACCGAATTAGACGGACAACATCTAATAACCCAAACTATTGTGAAAAAAATCTAAATAAAAATGGCTGTTTTAAATGTTCATAAAAATGTCTTGTTTATAATACCTATTTGTGTCTTTATGTAGGGCGACTGTGTGGCGAACATGCCCCGGGATGAATGTAACGCTCACCTGATTCTCGCAGAGGCGCCGGTCTTGACTGGGCGACTACCGTATCTTCAAAGGTGATGTGTAGCACCCGGTTGGCTCTTTGGGCTGGACCTCTGTGCACTGTATGCCTGACGTGTAGAGTAAGATGTCTGCAGATAGAAAATATGTGGTTAATGAACTGGGGTTATTGGGGTGTCCCCATCTCTTTCCTCTTCTCCTCTCCTGTAGACCCCCAAAGGTTAATGCTCTCACCTTCGGTAAGTGAATCCCGAGCTCTCCATCTGCCTCGGGGCAGGGTGCTGTAACCAGTTTCTTCACTGGATAGGTAGCGCAGGCCTCTTGACTTCAGAGGACTGCTGTCCGTCGTTTACTGCACGAACGGTAAGTTTCGAGTCATTCAAATGTCTTTAAAGTCTTTAGTAATGATGTCTCTTGTTTTGCAGGGTTCCGGCGATGGCGGATGACGGGCTGAAGTGAGTTGAAGATGGAGCCCGTGTGATGAATAGAAGCGCCTGGAAGCACGTAAGTAAGCGCTTGTTGCCTGCTTCACGATGCGCTCTAACTGTCCTTTTATTTTGCAGGTACGAGTTCGGAGCGGCTGCAGGGTGCCGGAATACCCACTGGATTAGATGTGGAAAGGAGTAATGGCACGTGAGTATTAAAGTTCCCCAATGTCTTTAAACGCACCTTGTTTTGTCTTTCAGATGCGGGATGCAGCGCCGAAGGCCTCCGGAGCGTGCAAAGAGATGGTAAGCTTTTGTCTTTCGGATGCCGGAATGCAGTGTGAAGACCTCCGGAGCGCACGAAGAGTAGGTAAGCCTTTGCCTTTCAGATGCCGGAATGCTAACCTGTTCTTTCTTGTCTTTATAGGTGTTGCTGAAGACTGGATTCAGGATGGTAAGCCTTTTTCCTTAGGCCCAGGACCGGATGCAGAAGACACGATGAGCGTTCTGCTGCAGAGGTTGCAGAATAACGCAAAGCAAGATTCATCCACCGGGTGTGGTTTAAATAGCCTCCTGTAGTGCTTAGTAGTCTCCTTCCACAGCCACGCCTAAGTAAGAAAAGAGTTCCTGGTAAGAAAAGAGTTCCTGCCTTCCAGAAGAGTTCCAGTGTTCTGAATCTAGGGAGTGGCTCCAGCCCCACCCAACAGGAAAAGTAGTTCCAAACAGAAGAGGATCAGAGGCTCAACTGGCAGGCAAGTAAGCAGCATGGTCTGCTGCAGGTAAGTCCACCCAAGCATTATGAGCCCGGCGCTTCCAGCGCTGGGACTGGGCATATTTATGAGCCTGGTGCCACTGGCGCCAGGACTGGGTCCAAAAGGTCCCAATTGGGACTGGTTGGCACTCGGAACCTGGGTTATGGATCTGCTTCCAAGGGAGTTGGGAAAACCCTGACCTTTTGGAAGCAGAGATCATGACAGTACCCCCCCTCAAGGCCCCTCCCAAACCGGGCTTCTCCGGGGGTTTTGGCTTGTCAGGAAATGTTCGGTGAAATCTTTTGATTAGGCGAGGAGCGTGGACATATTCAGCAGGTTCCCAGGATCTCTCTTGGGGGCCGTAGCCTTTCCAGTCAATTAGGTAGAATAGTTTAGATTTGGAGATCTTGGAGTGCAGAATGCTTTTGACTTCAAACTCGAGTTCTCCATCAACTAGGATAGGTTTTGGAGATTTGGTTAGTCGGGTTTGAGGTTGCACGGGTTTTAATAGAGAGACGTGGAAGACCGGATGTATCTTCATGTGCGGGGGCAAGTCCAACTTGACCGCTACTGGGTTTACTATGGTAGTGATGGAATAGGGACCAAGGTATCTTGGGTTGAATGTGCGTGGCCCTTTTAGAGATAGATATTTGGTGGATAACCAGACTTGATCCCCTACTTGATAGTGAGGGGCTTCCTTCCGATGTTTATCTGCTCCTTTCTTGTATTGTTCTTTAGCCGTTTGAAGGTGAGAAACAGCTTCCTTAAAGGCTTGGGTGATTGTAGAATGCAGGTAGTCTACTGCTGGTGTTTCAAGATCTTGGAGGGGATCCAACTCCGAGGTTCGAGGGTGACTGCCGTACAAAAGAAAAAACAGGGTTTTCCCAGTTCCCAAATGGACAGAGTTATTGTAGGCATACTCGGCTATCCAAAGGATATCTTTCCAAGTTTTTTCAGTTTGTTGCAGCATGCAGCATAAATACTGTTCCAGAGTTTGATTGGTCCTCTCGGTTTGTCCGTCGGTCTGAGGGTGGTTACTGGTCGATAGTCTCACATCAATTTGAGCCGACCGACAGCAACTTCGCCAAAAATGAGAAATAAATTGACTACCTCGACCCGAAATTAGAACCGAAGGAAAACCGTGCAGTCGGACGATGTTTTCAAGAAATTCTCGGGCCAGAGTTGCTGCTGTTGGCAAGCCTTTGAGCGGAATGAAATGCGCCATCTTGGAGAATAAGTCCACGATTACTAGAATCGTATTGTATCCGGAGCATGGAGGTAGATCGGTGATGAAGTCCATAGAAAGCGTATGCCAAGGGCGAGGTGGGATGTCAATAGGGCGTAAGAGGCCTGCTGGTCTTTCCTTTTGACTCTTGTTTTGGGCGCATACTCCACAGGACATTATAAAGTCTCTGATATCTTTTTTCCAAGACGGCCACCAGAAGTAGCGCTTGATCTTTTCTGAGGTCTTGGCTATACCGGGATGACCTTCCATTAAAGAGTCGTGATAACAAGAGATTACTTTTTTCTGTAAATCTGTGCTGGGTAGGTATAATCGTTCTTGGAAATACAATAAGTTGTCCTTTACTGCAAAGTCCTTTCCCTGCAGGTGCCAATTCTGTATGTCTGCTGGAGTTACAAGTTGCCTGGCTTTATCCTTAACTTCCTCTATGGATTCTGTGGCGATTACACCCAGAATTCTTTGTTCGGGAATGATTGGTACAGGTTTAGGGTTGATCAAGTGTTCTTCCACTCCCATCCGAGAAAGGGCATCGGCTTTACCGTTCTTTGTACCAGGTCGATAGGTAATTATGAAGTCAAACTCGGCAAAGAATAATGCCCAACGGAGTTGTCTAGAGGATTGGGCTTTTGCGGTTTTCAAATATTGCAGGTTTCGGTGATCCGTAATCACAGTAACGGTGTGTCGGGCCCCCAGCAGATAATGCCGCCAAGCCTTAAAGGCAGACTTGATAGCCAGAAGTTCCTTGTCAGTAATCGTGTAATTGACTTCAGGAGGCGAGAATTTGCGGGACCAAAATGCCACGGGATGCAACTGATTGGTTACCGGGTCCTTTTGTGATAGAACTGCCCCCATGGCAAGGCTTGAAGCATCAGTTTCCACGATGTAGGGGAGGTCGGGGCGAGGGTGTTTTAAGATTGGTGCAGAGATAAATTTAGTCTTCAAATTCTGGAAAGCTTGTTCCGCCTCGGTAGACCATTCAAAACGTTTGTTTTTCTTTAACAAGGCAGTGATGGGCTGGACTATTCGAGAGAACTCGGGGATAAACCTGCGGTAAAAGTTAGCGAAGCCTAACATGCTTTGCACACCTTTTACGGAGGACGGTGATGGCCATTTGAGAACTGCATCGACCTTCTTTGAATCCATACACACTCCGCCAGGTGATAATATGAATCCCAAGAATTCAACTTCAGTCACGTTGAAAACACATTTTTCCAACTTAGCGAAAGTTTGTGTTGACGCAATCTTTCGCGGACCATTTTCACGTGTTTCCGATGTTCAGATTCCGATGAAGAATAAACGAGAATGTCGTCGATGTAAACGACAACACACACATCTATGAGCTCTCTGAGGACATCGTTCATAAAATATTGAAAGGCGGCCGGGGCATTGCAAAGTCCGAAGGGCATGACCTGATATTCAAATAGCCCATACTTGGTGCGAAAGGCCGTCTTCCATTCATCGCCCTCTTTTACTCGTACCAAGTGGTAAGCTCCTCTAAGATCCAGCTTTGTATATATGCATGCTTTTCTGACTTGGTCCAGGAGTTCAGGGATCAAAGGTAACGGATATCTATTCTTAACGGTGATCTGGTTCAGGGAGCGATAATCGATACAAGTTCTAAGGTCTCCTTCCTTTTTTGGAACGAAGAACAAAGCTGAAGAGGCAGGGGACTTGGAAGGACGAATAAACCCATTTGCCAGGTATTGATCCAGGTATTGTTGAAGGTGAAGGTTCTCAGGCTCAGTGAGGGCATAAATTCTACTACAAGGAGGAGTAGATCCAGGTATCAGGTCTATCTGGCAGTCATAAGACCTATGAGGAGGTAGAGAGTTAGCCTACTCCTTCCGGAAAACATCTTGGTATTCTAGGTATTCGGGAGGTAACTGGGGAGTCTCTGAAGAAATTGCTGCCAGTGCAACACCAGGTGGAGGGTGACAAGTAGAGACACATTCTGGAAACTGGACCGTTCTTGCTCGCCAATCGATCAGAGGATTGTGTTTCTCTAACCAAGGTATTCCTAGAATAATCTGGAACTGAGGGGCCTTGATCACATCGAACACGATCTTCTCATGGTGTCCATCTTGACTTACTAGCGTCACCTCTTGAGTGGTATGCGTTACTGGCCCGGAGGCTATCTCCGTACCATCCACCGTAGTAATGACGTCCTTTACAGCCTTGGGACAAAGAGTTAGATTCATCCTCCAAACCATTTCATGATCCACATAATTGCCGATGGCACCGCTGTCGACGTAAGCTTCAATTGCATGTAATCGATCCGGACTATCAGGGCTAATGAGGACCATAGGTATCACGAAATGCGAGGTCACGGAACTGGTTTTCACGCTCGGCAAGAGGACCTCTATTCTTGTCGGGCGAGGTCGTTTCCCTGCTCAGAGTTTGTAACTTTGGTAACTGCAGCTCCTACTGCCTTCTTGGCAGGTTTCACCGGACAGTCTCGAAGAAAGTGCCCTGAGTTTCCGCAATATAGGCATAATTGCAACTGTTTCCTCCTTTCCCGCTCCCTTTGTGTTAGAGGACCTTTCAGACCCCCTATTTGCATGGGTTCCCCGGAGTCTACTCCTTTGGAAGGAGTTGGCGGTTTGGAAAGTACTCGAGCATCAAACTTGGAACGATCGGCCTTCCTGTTCTGCAGCCTGTGATCTATTTGAACGACCAAGTCTATATAATCCGAACAGTCTTGTGGGGGATTCACTACTTGGGCTAAAACGTCTTTGAGCTCTCCACGTAGACCTCTATAAAACAGCGTAATCCTTTTGTCCTCAGGCCATTGAGTTTCCACTATTAGTCTATTGAAAGATGCAATATTAGCCAAAAGGTCTTGATTACCCTGTCGCAACGAAAGAAGCTCATTGTCCAAGGCCTGCCCCTGTGAATGTCTTGCGAACAGTTTTTCCATACTAAGCTGAAAGGCTTGAAAATCATGGAGAACCGGATCATCTTGATTAACTAGAGGGATCGACCAGTCTGCCGCATTGCCACTAAGGTACGAAAGTACAAAAGCTACTTTAGCTTGATCAGTTGGAAAGGCTGCTGGCCGGCATAAGAAGTGCAAACGGCACTGATTGATAAATACTGCAAACCTCTTTGGGTCACCAGAAAATCGTTCGGGCGGAGCCAGAGGTACATTCCCAGGTAGGTTGATCTGCACTGGATTCATAGAGGCTGTTGAAGGAAGATTTGCCCCTGATGCGGGTAACGGGGTCTGTCCGGCTTGTGACTGTAGCACTTGTCTAGCAAGATTGTCTGTTCTCTCCTTGGAAATAATTAGTTCCCTTCTTAGAGCATTCGTTTCCTGACGAGCTGCATGCACTTCTGCCCTTAGTTCCCCAAGTAACCGGGCTAGGGGGTCAGTATCCGAGGTTTCCATAGCGCCTGGGCGAGAGTTTTGCGGTAGGCTTTGCATTCTGTAACGCTCACCTGATTCTCGCAGAGGCGCCGGTCTTGACTGGGCGACTACCGTATCTTCAAAGGTGATGTGTAGCAGCCGGTTGGCTCTTTGGGCTGGACCTCTGTGCACTGTAAGCCTGACGTGTAGAGTAAGATGTCTGCAGATAGAAAATATGGGGTTAATGAACTGGGGTTATTGGGGTGTCCCTATCTCTTTCCTCTTCTCCTCTCCTGTAGACCCCCAAAGGTTAACGCTCTCACCTTCGGTAAGTGAATCCCGAGCTCTCCATCTGCCTCGGGGCAGGGTGCTGTAACCAGTTTCTTCACTGGATAGGTAGTGCAGGCCTCTTGACTTCAGAGGACTGCTGTCCGTCGTTTACTGCACGAACGGTAAGTCTCGAGTCATTCAAATGTCTTTAAAGTCTTTAGTAATGATGTCTCTTGTTTTGCAGGGTTCCGGCGATGGCGGATGACGGGCTGAAGTGAGTTGAAGATGGAGCCCGTGTGATGAATAGAAGCGCCTGGAAGCACGTAAGTAAGCGCTTGTTGCCTGCTTCACGATGCACTCTAACTGTCCTTTTATTTTGCGAGTTCGGAGCGGCTGCAGGGTGCCGGAATACCCACTGGATTAGATGTGGAAAGGAGTAATGGCACGTGAGTATTAAAGTTCCCCAATGTCTTTAAACGCACCTTGTTTTGTCTTTCAGATGCGGGATGCAGCGCCGAAGGCCTCCGGAGCGTGCGAAGAGTAGGTAAGCCTTTGCCTTTCAGATGCCGGAATGCTAACCTATTCTTTCTTGTCTTTATAGGTGTTGCTGAAGACTGGATTCAGGATGGTAAGCCTTTTTCCTTAGGCCCAGGACCGGATGCAGAAGACACGATGAGCGTTCTGCTGCAGAGGTTTCAGAATAACGTAAAGCAAGATTCATCCACCGGGTGTGGTTTAAATAGCCTCCTGTAGTGCTTAGTAGTCTCCTTCCACAGCCACGCCTAAGTAAGAAAAGAGTTCCTGGTAAGAAAAGAGTTCCTGCCTTACAGAAGAGTTCCAGTGTTCTGAATCTAGGGAGTGGCTCCAGCCCCACCCAACAGGAAAAGTAGTTCCAAACAGAAGAGGATCAGAGGCTCAACTGGCAGGCAAGTAAGCAGCATGGTCTGCTGCAGGTAAGTCCACCCAAGCATTATGAGCCCGGCGCTTCCAGCGCTGGGACTGGGCATATTTATGAGCCTGGTGCCACTGGCGCCAGGACTGGGTCCAAAAGGTCCCAATTGGGACTGGTTGGCACTCGGAACCTGGGTTATGGATCTGCTTCCAAGGGAGTTGGGAAAACCCTGACCTTTTGGAAGCAGAGATCATGACAATGAAGTTGTCGGAAATACATAAAGACAAAGGGACGTTGACGGGTATGGATGATGTTAAGAGCTTGTAGCACCTTCTGTGAAAAAAAGAATCCAAAATCAGGAACAACAACAGAGTACTACTCTGTGTCTTAACTTACACTGTCTGATTAAAAACATAGAAACTGTTTCTTTAGCCCGTATCAGATTGCTGGTCCCCACCACATTCTAGCGTTACACCTCTGAATAAAATGAGCTTTTAAAAATCAACAAGCAATGGGTGTTATTGAACACGTAATAAAGAGCCAGACCATCTTATATAATGACAAAATATGTATTTATATCTGGAAAAGGACATTTAATATAGAAAAGAAACATAAAATATTATGTACAATCATGTCAATGCAGCGACAAAAAGTGTTTCTGCAAAGGAAAAATTAACATGCAGATTCAAACAACCAGCTCTGAAACACTCATCTAGGATGGGTGCATCACCTGTGTGATGATTTAAAGATGGAGACGGCAGGGGTGCTGTGAACTAGTGAGGGGGTGGGTAAAAAAGGAACAGCAAAATATTTAATAGCCTTATGGGTGCGTCAAGCCACCTGGTTGGTGCCAGCGTTCTTTTATTAAACACAACACTGAGCATGTTTTGTAGAGTGACAGTGTTAATTTCCTACTGTTTCTTTTCATGTATTGTGTTCGGATGTGTAACGATGTTAGACTGTGGGGTGTTACACGTGTCTCCCTATACAAAAGTCTCTACCAGATATTTGAAACCGACAAAATGTATTGGAACAGTGTTGTTAACATTCAGCGTTATACTTTTTACTTTCATATTGACGGTTCTTAGAGATGTGCGATAGGCATATGTTTTATATCCCGTGTATACAAACTCTACAATGGAGCTTACTCTGAAGTGAGATCCCGTAGATAATCACTGGTGGCCGGGTTGACATCTCTGGGTCGACTGACAAAAATAACGCTATCAGTATCGTGTTACAGAACCCTTTCTGGCAATTGTTCCATCACAGAATTCAGCTTCAAGCAGGTATGAGCGGTTGTGAACGCTGCTATGAATATGTTTTTGTTGTCTGAAGTGGTTGGATAGCGCCAGCACAGATGCTCTGTTTCATCGTCTATGAAAACGCAGCTTCTCACATCGTAAGAATTATCAAATAGATAGGCGTGAAGCATATCAGGTTCTGTGATGATGGTTGTGTATGGCAAATTAACTCTTTGCGCAAGCTTACCCCCACACCGATTTAAGGCATAGTTTGGCCAGCAACCGCCGAGTAGGAATGTTCTCGATGTGCTCCATATGCAGTTGTATGCCCTGATGTTTAAAATAATCATCTATGTAGGCCTGTTTAGTGGCATTGTTCACACACCAGACAGGAAAAACAGAGGCTTCTTGTTTCTGTGTTAAGACCATGTGGATGTAATAACAGAAGAGCTTGAGGGTGATTGTTTTAAAATGCCATATTTCATGTATGCACCCCAGGTGATATCCCTCTCTTAAACCTGCCTGTAGCTCAATTGTACACAAAGTACCTGTCAACCGTCGCTCTTCATCTGTGCGACCGGAACACTGTTTTGTTTCGATGCAAGTACAGCAGAGCAGAAACATTAGTTTACCGTCACATCTATAGGGTAACACAGGTATGTAAAGACCTCTGGGTGGATAGACCTTGCACCTGATTAGACCAAAATACTTGTCTATATTGTCAAAATTATTCTCTGGATTTCCCATTCAGGATAGGGTTTGTCATTATTTAAAGAGGTGTATAGATCAGTAAAATCTAGGTAGTGTATTTGTTCACCCTCTGAGATGCAATGATGTAACTTTAAATCATTTGTGTGGTTGCCATCCAATGCATTGCACGAGTTTAGGGGGTCAAGGCAGATTTCTCTCTTTAAGAAAAAGGCATACATCAGAATTGTTCTGCACCATCGCGCGACACTCGTGTTCTCAGACAGTGATGACACGAACACCCCAAATACCTAGAAATGTCTTCTTTAACAGGGTGCAATTATACAACTGTCCATAGGTAGTACCCGTCAAAGTGTTGAAACCTCCAGCAGGCAGCAGTCGGGGCATCCGTGGTAAAAGCAGCCAATGAATTCATAGGCTGTTTCCACTCCCTGAACCACCACATGCTATCCAACCAATTATGTCCATAGCGTTTTTCAACCCCGCCAGTTATGGTGTATTACATAGAAATGTTATTGATCTCTGTAATGTATAAGAGCCACTGAATAGACGGCATAGAATAACATTTTTGATGGCCATGGTATGAATCGTGGAGAAGCAGCGTGATTGTTTCCGGTTTTAAATATAGTTGTCTGTAGATCTGCATGCAACAACTAGCCAGCTTGATAATTTGGAAAGGATCAACGTATGACACGTGTAGCCCACCCTTTATAGGTGTTTCACGACAAGTTATTTGAGTGATTCCATCACTGAACCAATTACAAGCTTGTCTTAAAATGTTGACATCTTCTTGGAAGTAAGACCTTAACTCTCGGTCAAAGTCAAACACATCATGTTCATTCGGCTTGTACCACAGCGTGAACTGGTCTTTCTCGCTAGGCATCATGTATTGAACGCCACATTGGTCCAGGGGTGGAAACGGGGCTATGTAGTTATGGTTAGCCACTGTGTTAAAAAGATGCAGGAAGCCCTTTGAACTGGGGAAAAAAATCTCTTGGGAGCTTGCCGAGTTTTATGGGTAAACAGTTCAAGGAATCAATAAACTGTATGTGTAGAGGTAGCACAAAGATCGCCATAAACTTAGCACCCTGGGTGATAGGTTTCACTTTAATTCTCTCCCAAACCAATTGTCACAGTACAAAGTATCCATTATAGACTTTGGAATTATGTGCTAGAAAGGTGTAGCCCTTGAATTTGCTCGTTACAAAAGTGCTGGCAAAGGCAGCCGCACACACATCTTCTGTACATGTTAAACAGCTGTCACCTGTTAGATGTCTGGCACAGATAGAGTCTGGTTGGTGGGTTACATTCTCTTGGTTTGCCTCCATGTCATACACTATGTATTCCTCAGTTTTATTTTGCGGACTACCGGCCATCATCTAACACATATGTTCAGCCGTATTGACAATGGAAACTTGGCACACCCTACAGATTATTCTGTTACAGTTATGACTCTCAGGAAGAAGTGTTTTGCAGGCAGGGCAATCAATGTGTGTCTGTACCCCTGCTCTCTATATGGCAGAGTAAAAGCACAGAGCACTCCAGCCAAGGTTCTCTATTTGATAGCTGTGGAGGAGCAACCATCGCTCTAGCTCTCAGGAGGTGATGCAGGCTGGTTCTTAAGTACAGTGTAGTCTCCAAGCACCCACAAATGAATGTCCACACACTATGTTAGTGAAAACACTGTTCTTTATATAAATAAGGCGTTGATTATGTACACATACAATTTCTGAGTGTGCATGTCTAGACAGGCCCGAAACCTCGCGAACGCGTGACACTGAGGACATTTTGCAGGTTTTTCCTTAAGCGTTTGACATTCTTCTCTTAAACATAAGCAACAGTGATACTGACAGCTGTGTCTGTGTTAGCTTTTGGAAATGTGATGGCAGTGCTGACAGAGACTTTTGTACCCTCAGCATTGTCTGTGGTAATAACACTAGTGCCAAGGTCATTTGAAATGTTAACAACACCAATATTGCGACCCATCCCCACATCATGGCCACCGCTATTCTGAGTGTTTGCATTGGCAATCATACATACACCTGTTTCACTGTCCATATTACTAAGCCCCAGCTCTTGAACATCAAATACAGGCACTGTTACATAACCCCAGTGTTCAGTTGTACCAAAAGTATCACTAGCCAGGGCTGGTGGGGGTTCATTAGAAGGTGTTTCGAGGGCTATATTGCTGCTAGTGTATGATGTTGATCCAAGCTCAGAGAGAGCATCGGCCTGAGGTTGAACACTTACCTCCTAGTGATTTGCAAAATTAGCAACATCAGCATTGTACCTCTCCCCATGTGTGTGCATAATCCCCTCTTGTGCATCAATAGAGACAGTATTAAAGACACTAGCACTGTACCCCCATTGTTATTCACACCTGCCTCTTGAGCATCAACTGAAACAATATTAATGACACCAGCATCCCGAGTGCCAGTAGTATATATACATGCACCTTTTTCACTGACAATATTAACGATGCCAGCATCCTTAAGAAGGGCCTCAAGGGATCCATAACAGCTAGTAGCCGTGGCATCTGAAAACTCCCAGGGTGGCTGTCTTGTACTAAATTGTACCCCATCCCCCTGCAAAGCAGTCATCAAAGCAGCTAACTCGTTCACTGTGTCACCATGAGTAGCAGGTATAATATCCGGTTGAACACATCCAACAGCCCCATCATTCATCATCACCCGAGTGTCTTCCTGCAGAAGCGGTGCAAGCTTGCCCCGGTGCATAGATGGAGAATGAACAGAGTTGTCGACAGGTTTAACTGCTGTATTGGTTAGGTTTTCTAAAATGTTAACAACGGCAGAGCTGCCGTATTATTCTCACCTTCAAAACTACCAACGGTTACATCCTCATAATTAGTTACAGGTGCAGCGCCTTCAAAACTAGCAACAGTTACATTCTCAAAATTAGATATTGGTGCACTGTCTTCATCATTGCTAATTACAAACACATCGCTCATACCAGCCCCCAGCTGTACACATCTGTCTGTAGTTATCCCCCCCTTCTCAGGTGTAACACCCTGTGTCTTGTTCTTGGGCCCATTTTTACTGAGCCACAGTCGGGACCCACTGTGGCTGTCTCACAACATCAGAATCATTCTCAACATTTTGCAGTGATTCTTGCTGGTTGGTACATTCAGAATGTATATCACTGCAAGCCTGCTCCGCTTCAGCACCAATCTAGCCTGTGGCTGTTCACTTTTAAAGCAGGATTGCACCCCCAAACCAGTGGAAGATGTGCCTGAAGATGCTGATAATATCAGGGCCACCATATCCACCAAGGCAAAAGAAGTTTCAGTGTTTAAATGCCCTGCAATATCTGCCAGAGCCATCGAGCACACCAGTGGTAAGGGGTCAACTTCATGGGTATGGTTTGAAAACAAGCCTCTCCCTATAGGGGCTGACAGCATGGTAAATGTGCTATCCCAATTGCCTGAGTCTTTGAACTATTAGAACACTGGGAAGTGGTTTGCCCCACCAGGCCCCCGGTTAGGCATTCCTTTCTCAGACTATTTCCAAGACATTGGTTGTCATGATACAATGTGGGAACAGCACAGAAACCATAATACCCCACCTGGGTCTCAGGCGCTCCTTTGTCACTTGCTGAGGCCCCCCAAATATTTCATCGGCCCTTGCCAGGGCTGTTATCCACCTGTGCCTATTGCCAAATATGTAGAGAAACTCCAATGTGTTGGGGCCCCCAATCCATCAGCCCTTGCTGACCCAACAAAAACATGCAAGCCCATCCTCAGACCTACAAAACATCTGGGATTTGTTGAATCAGATGCACTAATCGCCATAGATCCAATAGGTGCCTGGTGCTGTGCTCAATAGGCAATTCTTTCAGAGTCTGCAAGCTATGCCATCCATCTGTTGGAGTACATTATCTCTCTAAAAATACAAGAGAAATATAGAATCAGAATAGAACATCTTTTACACAATGAGCATAAGTGCAATAGTCACAAACAATATTACAAATCTGGTAGCCCACCGTGTGTTGCAAAGACACTTATCACGACCTAATACTAATGCGGCAACCAAGCACAGGACCCGTAAGAAATTGAAATTTCAATCCATTTTCTATAAAGGAATCTCCGCTATCGCACTACACCAAATGTGTGATTTCTGACACATTCTCAAACCCTGTTGAAATCAGCCGAGAAAACTATAAATTCACATTATCAATATTCTAGGAAACACAGCGAAAGATAAAAACTAATTTAAATTGCGAGCGCCCAATATTTTTACTTCATTTACCATCAAATAATCTGTCATGCTGGCAGTTTGTAAAAAATTGATTGTGGTGCCAGCGTTTCAACCGCCTTTGTGGTCTTTGACAAAGATGGCAACAACGTTGTATTGTCATAATTGTGGAAAAGACAATGTTAAAGTTATAACTGTATTTTCAAAAAAGATATTACACATTATCACACTATCTCAGAAAGTACTCCCTCAAAAAAAAGTTTTTACCACCTAGAACATGTAAAGTGTGCTACTTTGCACACACAGACCAAATCATATACATTGTGCTGCCTCCTTAAAATAATCAAAAACAGTTCCAATCAATACATGACATGTTAGTCCAATGTGACAACTTATATGTGTGACATGGATTGCTAAGTGTTTTCCATGGCCCATTATCTGCAATCTTCCAAATATATGTCCTCTTTGCTAGAAATATATATTTTCTTAAACAGTGTTGTGCGACATACAGTCATAGACATTGGGGAGTGAACTTGGCAATTTTAGCTTACATTTAGCTTTTTGCAATTCATGGAGAACAGAAAAATGTTGAGCAGTAAACCTGCATCATGTTAGACCTGAATAATTTAAACTATTAAAGTCAAATATGTGCAACTTTTGTGATTTTACAATCATGGTGTTCTCAGCAGCTGGTCTTTTGTAAAATGTTTTCAAAGAAAAGAGGGCTGCTATAAAGGGGCTCCGGCAAAGAGTTTGTCACTTGAGAATCTGTGCCTTTGTTCCTTGTTAAACTTTGTTTTATCACTAAATTCCCCACAATCATTTGGCGAGAACCACTCTTTATAAATATTCTTAATAAATATTTGAAAATATGTGGAGCATCAAGAATAAATGCAAAAACGTTTTTTTAAAAACCTGTGTTTGTTAACTGTTAATATGTACATGGCACTTGCTTGAAAATGCATTTGCTATGAAATGAATAAGAACCCGATGTAGGGTATAAATAGAAATATAACAGCCCCCTGTACATTTGTGCTCACTTTAATCATCCCCCGCCATCAAACCCTACCTTCACTATGCCTGTACAAAAGCCAGAGCTCTCAACTTTGTCAATGCCTGTTTCTTATAAACTACATTGACATTTTAACATTGAAATCTGAAGCTGTGTTTATACAAAGTCAAACCCTAAAAACATTTAATCGGTCTGCCTCAGAAAAGGCCTAAGTACATTATCACTGAATTCTACAAATACTTTTTTAAACCACAGGCTTTGGTAATTAAATTCACACAGTTGTTTAATTTGAAAGTAAATACAAGGCACCTTTTTTTCTTTCTGGAAATTATCTGCCTCAAAGAGACCAGGCCTTTTTTCAGTCAAAATCTTTCCCGGGGGTCCTCTCGCACAGGCTCTCAGATAACAGGTTTCCATGCAAAGCTGCCGGCAGTCACAATCAATTATCCACACTAAAGGGAATCAGCAGGGCCTGGGGCTCTCCTGAAACTCCAAAGTGATATTTCTGCTGGTTGTCGTCCAAAAGTCTACTTTTAAACGTTAAGGCCTACAATCAATGGCATGCTTTTTTGCTATCTGCACCCCGCAACTTGATGTATTCTTGCAAATGTATGACCCCGCCCTGTAAAGTCATTATCCAGGAGAACAAATATATATTTTCGGTTACTTTTCAGAAAGAAAATGGGTTGTTCAAAATCGATTTCACAATCATCACTTCTTCATAGTTTTCTGTTACAAATATATAGCCTATCATGTGGACACAGGGCAGGCCACTTGTGTGTTTTCTGCGAAGCGCAGCATCAAATCCACATGTCAGATCTGCTGTGTATTTTCTGCTGGATCAGCAGAAAACACAGCCAACAGGCTGGCTGTGGGTCAGCAAATTCCTGGCATTCCACAGCTGACGCAAGACCCACTGCGCTTCATAGATAAACTCACCCCAGCTATAGCGCTGGTTTCATATTTCTCTTTGCTATGAAGTCATGAGAGTCAGCTGCTCTGCGCACCCAGCGAGTCTTTTTGAACAGCATTGACAAAGTCAGTATTTGGTGTTTTTGCACAAGATATGAGAAAGACACATTGTCCAGAGCCATTTGTTTTTAGGTAAAAGTTCTAGGCTTGTGTTCATTGTCTTCATTCAGAGTGAAGCACGCAATGCCAGCAGCCAACAGTTTTTATGTCAAAAGTTTTACTCTTCATTTTTAAAAAGACAAACATGCATTGCCAACAGCCAATGGTTTGTATGTCAAAGCTTCACTCTTCATTTTCAAAAAGACTGAAGCAAGCATTGCCGGACCCAATAGTTTTTATGTCAAAGTTGTACTCTTTATTTTATAAAACTTGCATTGTCCAAAGCTAAAAGTTTGAAAAGTTTTATATAGACTCTTTGAAACACACTTTGCCTATTTACATAGGACATAGCATGCCACCCTCTATTTACAAGTTTAATGTTACTAGCCGTTGAAGCTATAGCATAGCAGTTTGTATATTTTTAATCACACAGTGTAAGTTAAAACACAAAGTAGAACTCTGTTATTCCAGATGTTGAATTTTTTTATTTTTGCAGATGATGCTACGAGATTTTTACACCCTTTGTCATAATATATTTCCAACAGCTTCATACCCCGCTCATGCCCTGGCATGTTTGCCCATAACCACTAAACACACAGATGCAACCAGACATTATATATTTTGCATGACACGACGTGGAAGCGCATCAGAAGCTAATTGTGGTGGACGCAGTTCTGTACAGCATCATTTGCACCCCTCATATAGACGTCCATGGTAACATAAGTGACACAGGCATTTGAACACATACACAGAGCACAAAAGTAAAATAAGCCTGTAGGACTGTTTTGCATGCATGACACTGACCTGTTACATATTTCTCCAGTACCTGTCCTGGAATTTCCGAGGCCCTGTGCAGCAGAAGACATGCATACTGCCTAATTTGCATATGCACTGACATCACATGACAAGACTTTAATACTCTAGCGTAGTTTTCTGCAACCAATGGCTCTGCAGATGTCTTGGACTATGACTCCCAAAATCCCCTACCACTGACTTTGCTAGTAAGGGGTGACGGGCGTTAGAGTCCAAAACATCTGGTGAGCCAAACGTTGGGGACCCCTTCTCTAGTGCAGCATTGGTAGTAAAATTAATAGAACTATGCATGTAAAAGCCAAGCGCCAAACACATTTGTAGTGTGAAATACATGAATGGTCACTATTATTGTGCATGTAGCAACGGTATAGTGTAGCAAACTATTTGTAATAGAAAAACATGCAAACTGAATAGCTTCCAGGATCTCCCGTTTTCAGCAGTTAAGACACAGTGGCCCTCATTACGACCCTGGCGGAGGTCCATGGTGCAATTTGCACCATGGACCATGGCGCAGAGCTGCCAACTCCGCCATGGGGGTTGGCGGACTTACCGCCCCATTCCGACCTTGGCGGGGCGGTAAGTCCCCAATCCCCATTTACCCTTCCCCATTCCCATTTTTGCCCCATAGGGTATAATGGGAGTGGGGAAGGAGTTAATTACGCCACCGTAGAATACGGTGGCGTAATTAACGAGGGGACCCGTAGCGCCATGGATTTTTCCGCCCGGAAAATCCGGGCGTAAAAATCGCCATGGCGCTACGGAAAGTCCTAATCTGGCGGAGAGGTACGCCATGCATTACGCTGGCGTAAACCCCTCTCCGCCAGGGTCGTAATGAGGGCCAGTGAGATTAAACATTTGGCCAGGAACACACACTTTGGTTAAGCAGCGAAGCCAGGATTTGGGGCCAGTGCGCGATGTAATACTTGACAAAATTTCTTCTCAGCTTTAGTTCATATAAGTATTTGTTAAGGTTGGAAGTTCAAACGTTTAAATAACAATTCATTTTTTTGCAAAGCCTTGAAAAGTACAAAAATGATATAAGAAACTAACCTGACAATATATAAATTGTTAATGAAACATGTTGATGGAAAGGATGATTGCAGTTTATATTTTCCTCATCCTGAATGGAAGATTACTGAAGCAGCCTGTAAAGGTATATAAGCCTAAACAAAGTTCATTTCAGGTTTTAAACCTGTATCCACAGTGAAATAAATGCAATTCAATTTGAAGTCAGCCGATGTAATGAATAACAGGGAAGTTAAGAGAGTGTGTCAGGGCACCAGGTATTTCTTTTGTTTGAAGACAAAAGGGGGGATATTGAAAAGGAGGGGAGAAGAGGGTAGCAGGGTACCAGATATATATTTCTTCTTTTTGGGGTTGCGTGGGTGCAGCAAGGCACTTTAGGCAGTTTGGGAAGAGTGTCAGGATGAAAGTAATTTTGTTCCAATTGGGTGCTGGTTACGGGGAGAGAAGTACTCAAGGGAGGGGAGGATGAGGGTGGGGCCAGAAAACCAGATATTTATCTTTGGTTGTGGTAGGCCCTTTTTATGTTGTACATAGTCAACATATGCCTTTTATCTGCACCCTCTGCAATGCTGGTACAGGTTTACAGTGAAGGGAGTAGAAAGATAAAATTAAAGACAACTATCACCTCGGAGGTACCTTTCACCTCAGGCTTCCAAGTGACTTCATAAACAACCTGAGGCTCACTCTCAGCATCTCTAAGATGTCCCTCGGAACCCATAGTCTTGTAGTTGGGAGCTAGCCATCTAGAATGCTATATGTGTTGCCTTTACCTTTAGTTATCCAGCCATCCATTAGGATGGTTAAGAATCAACATATAACAGCACTAGGTATCAGTGAGGAGTAGATATGCACTACTGACAAAGACAGCTCACATCATTTTCTACTGAAAATCTGCTTCCTAAAGAAAATAGTGTGAACAATGTATTGGAACACTGGCACTTGGAATCTTCAAGACAAAAACGCGTAATCTATTGCTAGCACTGGTGAGATATCGCAAAATATATGATTCTGATCCAAATCCAGTAATGTAACATCATAATGTACCCACACATTTCTGCAGAGAACATACCAAAAACTCCTGTACAGTTATAATGCTTGGAGAATATGATTTATTTGCAAAGAATATGAGAACTCTTTGCTCCATCTCCACAAATATGTTTCTTATATTGGCAGAAATTAACTGTAAAAAACAACGACTTTGTGATGAAAATTCAAATAATGCTCACCCATTGAAAAATAAAGTGGCAAAGGCTACGCGCATAACCATTTGTCGAATGAGTGGAATCTCTGGCGATGCATGGAAGAGAGATATTGGAAGAAATGTGTGGCTAGAATCTATTGCTACAATTGGTCTTGGCATACCAAACATGATGCTGTCTACCAAAGTTGCTCATATTCCTACGTCAGCTATTTCGCCTACGTCAGAAGAAGGGTCTGACAGGAAGTGCAACTGGGGCACCGAAAAAAGCCAGACGTGAACGTAAACAGATAGCGCCATTTTGCCTTCATTTCGATTTGTTTGTTGAACAGTCTTGTCTCCTTCGGGCTTTACCTCATAGGATCCCGACGAAGTCTTTAATAGTTATGCCATTCTTATTTTTATTAAAAAATGTTAATGAAGCGAAATGAACACATCTGCCCCATGGTCTCTTTGGGAGAAAACGACTGTAAAAAAGAGAGGCAGACAGACAGCAGTCCTGCATTGGTGTCCTTGTCCTCGCTGGGTTCTTCCTTCTCGAGGGCATTCCTTTTGATGGCAAATAAGAGGCCTGTGTTCCTACAGTAAAACATTGCCATGAGTGAGTATCACCTGGTGTGTATTGGGACCTTTGAATAATTGAGTGAAAGGGCCATCTCAAACTGTGTGCAATGCCTGCCAGCTTATGTGGACACCCTACTCTTTTCATAAGGCGATGCCATATTCTCATCGCTAGGGCCTCATTACACAGTAGGCGGTAAGGATTTACTGGTACCGGTATTTTACCGGTACCAGTAAATCCTTACCGCCTTACTACGAGGTCCCTTTGCGGGTTAGGGATTTTAACGGCTGCTTTTTGCAGGCGTTAAAAACCAACCCGCAAAGGGACCCAGGGAGCTAATTGCGGTACCGCAATTTGCGGTGCCGTAATTAGCGCCTTCCCCATTCCCATTATGCCCTATGGGGCAAAAATGGGAATCGGGAAGGGCAATGGTGGAAGGGGGAATTACTGCCCCGCCAACCTTGGAATGGGGCGGTAATTCCCCTTTCCACCAAGGCGGTGCCAGTATTTTACCGGCATGAACCATGGCGCTAATTGCGCCATGGTTCTCTGCCTACCGTGTAATGAGGCCCAAAGTGTTAATTGTAAATACATGAATGGGTCTGTAGGATGATGGAGCTCCAAATTCCCCATTATCTAGATTTGTATTGTAATGCTACCTTATCCTGCATCTAGTAAAAGACATACCAGGGATTTGAATTGTTTTGTCTATAATAGCACAGACATAGGTAAAGAGTGGGGACCTGTAGTAGATCAGAGGCTCTATAAGTAAAAATTGTCACCTATGGTATATGAATTCTGTTTCTAGTTGTATTTATTAGAGACAGAGGGAGTGTGTTTTTTTCCCAGAAGCCCTGTATGGACAGAGTGAGCAAACAGAATGGTGCAGCCAGTCCCATTAATGGGTGCACTATATAGTAAGGAAATTACAGAGTGATAATCCTTGGCCTCAAGCCCAGGGACCGTATCTCTCCAGCCCTGTAATCTCTCCACTGGCTCCCTGTTGCTGCAATCATCAAGTTCAAGATGCTTTGCATCATCCATAAGGCTGTCTGGGGCCTGGAACCACGCTACGTACAACTTTCTCTCGCTAAATACTCTCCCTCCAGATCCCTTATATCCTCTGGCTCTAATTCTCTGCAGGTCAATTGCTTCTCCAAGCAAAGAACTGGGGGTAGATCTCTTTCTACGGCTTGCTACCTCCTCTGGAACAGTCTCCCTCTAATTCATAACAACTCAAGACCTTTCTCTTCTTCTCCTCCTTCTCTCTTTCCCTCCCGTGCTAACCTTCCCCTCAGATGCTGAGATTGGCAGCCCGGCCCCTCAGGAGTCCTATAGGGTCCTGGCTATTTGCCCAATCTCCGCCAGCTTCCACCCCTGCACTACTCTTTGGGCCTACACCTACCAGTTGGGTGGTTTGTCTCAGCCCTGCACTTACCTGATGGTCGTTAGACCTCCCTCTTGACTTGGGATGCCTGCGCCCATGCACTAACCTGCTGCCTTCCCAATAGGCACCGTGGCACTTCCCCCCAAGCCCCTCAGGGGCCTTTAGCACTACTCCCTCGTCCCCCATGCCTCCTCCCTTTTCTCTGCACGTGCACGTTCTGAATGTCACAAGGCCTATTAGGATCGCTGTCTGTTGTTTCGCTTATTTACTCATTGTCACGTCATGGTTTATTTGCTCACTTATTCCCTTCCCATTTGCCTTGTGGTGCTTTGAAACACTATCTTGTTGTATAGCGCCTTACAAATAACCAATAAAAATAAAATAAATACAAATAAAATAAAAATAATGATAGGATGGTAGCTGAACAAGGAGGAACATCTGTTTATAAAATGTAGATGAAACAGACTAATCGAAGAATGCAAATCAACTCATTACAGAAGTCGCAGAAAATGGCAGTAGAAATTATCTGGGGGATCAGCGAGGAGCAGTGGTGCTGTACAACATCAAGGGAGCCACATCCAGGTTAAGAAGATTACTTTTTAAAGCAGATTTAGAACCCTCATCAGTGGTGGTAATGTTGATTTTGAGGCAGTGGTAGGAGGTTCCAGTGGAAGGGTGTCAGTAGCGAGAAAGAGGGGAAGTGGGAGGAAGTCCCGTGGGTTCTTGGAACGTTTAGGTTGACAAGTGGTTGAGAGCTAAATGCATGAGAGAGGTGGATAGCAGGTGATGGAGTATGCCATTTTATATGCTTGCAGGGGAAGTTCAAATGCGTTTTCGTTCTGTACTTTAACTAGAGGAATAAAGGAGTAGAGCAGAAGGCCCAAGAGAAGGCCTGCAGAGTAGTCAGGACAACTAAGAACAAGGTTGGAAATTATCCTTTAGGGATAGCAGTGTGGCCTATGATGCCAATACTGATAACACATGCACATGTGGCCTACTGTGACGCCTGTCTTGCCAATGCTGTTAACACATGCACATGTAACTTATAGGGAGGCCTGTGTTGCCAATACTGATAACACATGCACATGTGGCCTACTGTGACGCCTGTCTTGCCAATGCTGTTAACACATGCACATGTAACTTATAGGCATGCCTGTCTTGCCAATACTGATAACACATGCACATGTGGCCTACTGTGAGGCCTGTCTTGCCAATGCTGTTAACACATGCACATGTAACTTATAGGCATGCCTGTCTTGCCAATGCTGTTAACACATGTAACTTATAGGCATGCCTGTCTTGCCAATGCTGTTAACACATGCACATGTAACTTATAGTGAGGCCTGTGTTGCCAAACAGTTAACACCTGCACATGTGCCTACTGTGAGGCCTGTCTTGCCAATGCTGTTAACACATGCACATGTAACATATAGGGAGGCCTGTGTTGCCAATACTGATAACACCTGCACATGTGCCTACTGTGACGCCTGTTTTGCCAATGCACTTAACACAGGCACATGTAGCTTATAGTGAGGCCTGTGTTGCCAAAACAGTTAACACATGCGCCTACTTTGTGGCATGCTCTGCCAATGCTGTTAACGCATGCATATGTGGCCAGCTGTGAGGCCTACTTTGCCTATGTAGTTTGCGCATGTGCCCTACCATGAGGCCTGTTTTTCCAATATTGTAAACACATTCATAGGTGGCCTACTTGGAGGCCTGCTTTGTCAGTACTGTTAACACATTCATGTGTCCTACTGCGAGACCTGCTTTTCCAATACTGTAAACACATGCACATGTGCACTACTGTGAGGCCTGTCTTGCCAATGCTGTTAGCACATGTACATGTGGCCTAATGCGAAGCCTGTGTTGTCAATGCTGTTAACACATGCACGTGAGGCCTACTTTGAGACCGGCTTTGCCAGTGCTGTTTACACAAACACATGTGACCTACTGTGCAATCTGATTTGCCAATGCTATTAACACAAACACACGTGGCCTACTGTGAGGCCTGATTTGTCAATGCTTTACACACAAACAGATGTGGCCTACTGTAAAGCCTGCTTTGCCATTACTATGCAAACGCAATTCTCTGACATTTTTAGGCATTATACCCCATTGTGTAAAAGTTGTAAATGTAAAGGCACAGTTCAGTCAACCTCCCTCTTTCTTCACAAAGGCAGCCTCTCTACTCCTTTCTCTCCTTTGTAGTGTAAATAGCATTTGATGGGTGAGTTGGCGCCTTCCTTGCTGCAGGAGACCCCCGTTGGGGAGTAGTTCGTACCTTGTATACGGCATGCAGAGAGGTTACTGAATCTTTACCGAAAATGGTGATACCAAAACAATTTTACTGAAATAAATAAAAATAGGTGGATAGTGGGGTTATGGGGTAAAACAAATAGAGAGGAGGATGGGGAGGGGCTAGAAACAGGGAAAACTGGGTGGTTGGGGTGGGGAATCTCCCAAAAACAAAAAACAAAAATACAGAAATAAATGTCTGTAACATTTGTTCGGTATTACCGTTTTCGGTAAAAGAAGATTTGGTAACATCACATGGAACCTGTACATACGCTTATCCCTGACAGCCCCTCACTTCCCTGGGAAGGACAGCCCTCAATATTTGGATGAATAAAGCATGGCCGTTTTTTTCCCTGGCTCCATCATTTAGCAGTGCCGCACAATGCTGCAGGCACCTCGCCCCAGATACTCTTACTTAGCAAGGTGCAAGAATGACTGCAAACTCGAGATTTCACTGTTTTTGGACTGTCAATCCTATCTTCCTACCCCCCCACCGCCAAACACCCGCCCCTTTCTGTCGATCCTAGCATGCTGCTTTTCACCTTCGTGTAGCCACTGTACCCCCTTTCGGCCACAGTGCTGCGCTTTTGAGGACTCCAACCCCAACCTTCTATCTTTTCTGCAACCTCGTTTTATCTTGAAGGATCCACTGCTGCATCACTCTGATACATAAGCCCTGGTGTTGCCTTAAAACCTGATGAGTTGTGGCTGTGGGCATGTCAATTTGGCCTGTGTGAGAAGAGTTTTGAGGCTTCTGGGAAAATGCAGGGTAGAGCATGGGGAGGAATGACCATGGATTCTGGCCCCTGCACCTTCCACCTGACAAACGCCGTCTTGCCCTACCCTAGATGTACCCTCTCTTTGACAGGCAGTATTCCTAGCAGGCCACTGAGCATAGTACCCGAGAATGCTAGATTGAGGTTTGAGGTGTCTCTCAGCCTGCCCACCAGTCTCCTAAGAAATGTAAAATGGGTGACTGCGGCCCCAAATTTGAAGCATCCCTTTCTCTGAACAAAAGGTTCCAGCCTCCCATAACCCTTAACATGTTGCTTGTGGTAATTGATTGGAGTTTCTCGATTGCCCTCTCCCCTTCATCTGCCAACTCACAGATGCCTGTTTTGTTGCACATGGGATACAATGTATTGATTTTTGAGAAAGCGAAAGAGAGAGACAGTGGCAATGTAGTGAAACAATGGGCATGTCTGCAAGAGGCAACTGATGGGAGTGCAGGGTTGGAGGTTGCATTGCCTTGTAGGACCTACCCATTCCCCTGATTAACTGACTCCCCTCTAAGTGCTCCTTCCTCCTTACACTACACACGCATAGTGCCTAACAGATGGCTGCCGCAGGCCTAGCCATTAGCACATCAACATGAAACGCACCATGACTAAGCTATCTACTTTAGCCCTATCACTCTCTCCCACATCAGAAGCTAATCAGACCCAAAGCGCTGTAATATATCAGATCTAAAGATACTGCCAACCACGAGTCCATGGAAATCAAAGATGTCTAACATGGCTGCCCTCCTCGGCGCCAGAGTGCCTCAGAGGGTTACCCAGGCAACATGGTCACGTTGCGTCTGATTGGCTGCGTGCATCATTTTTCAGACCAATAGGAATGCGGCAGGTGAGGAAGCTGGCCCCAGCACAAAGGCCCACATATAAAACCCCTGTCTGTGCCTGTCCGGGCCTACGGGGGCTCAGAGAGCCCCCCTTCTTATGTATCCCGCAGCAATTCATGGAACATTCCTCAGGGAGACAGCCTGTGATCCCACAAACTTTACCCTCTACAACTCCACGCACCCTGTACGATACCTAAGTATTTGTATTTGTATTTATTAGGTTTATATAGCGCTTTACACCAAAGCACTGGCTGGACTTTTTTCAATGCCTCTCCACTAACCCTAACTACTGTTGAACCAAGGTGTGCCCACACCTCTCTGCTTTCCTTGGCTTACTTAATCTCACATATTCCTTCTTCCATCACATCTTGTGTCTCCTTTTGCAAATTTGAAGCCTGGTGTGTGTTTGTTCAACATTTTTGCAACCTTTTTAATGCATTGCACTTTGTGCTCTTTTTGCAAATTGAAAACCTGGTGTGTGTTTTTTTAACATTTGTGCAACCTTTTTTACATTGCATCTTGTCCTCTTTTTGCAAATTCGAAGCCTGCTGTGTGTTTTTGTCAGCATTTCTGTACCCCTTTTTGCATTGCATTTTGTGCTCCTTTTGCAAATTTGAACCCTGGTGTGTGTTTTTTTAACATCTCTGCACTCATCTGTGGTACTAAAGTATTCCAAGTGCATCTGTTCTCTTGTTTGCCTTGGCTAGTAGGCCACCATGTGAGTTTGTGCTCGGACTGTGCTGTGCAACCCCTCCTCTTTCTTCCATCGTCTGCCGCCCCAATGGCACTCACCATCTCCCCTATCTTCTTTAACTGCTACACTATCACCTATCCTCCCTCTCTCATCATATCTGGAAGAAAAAAGATTAAAAAAACATCATGACCACTAACCCTGGACTACCTATCGCAGACACCTATGTCAGCTCATCTTCCAGACAGATCTTCAATGATATCCTATTTTCTGTCCCCTCTCCTGATCTATGGACTCCTCATCTCATCCCTACTCTCTCTCCTCTCACATCCTGACCCATTAATGGTGGCACTAAATGGGAATATCTCTTGGCGGGCTTCGCTTCATCCAGGTGTATCATTAATGCCTATCACACTGCAACTTGGTTCAGGGTCCTCAACCCAACCTCCTCCTCCTCTTTGACCAACGCATGCCATCCCTCATCAGCTTCCTTGGCACACCTGCTATTCCTTCTTCCACCCTCTCTGTCCCCCCTCCGACTGGTGTACCATGTCCCTGTCCCCCCACTCAGAAAAATCTTCAAAGGTGGAGACCTCTTGCATCTAGCCCTGCTTAATGCACGTTCTGTCATCAAACAATCTGCCGACATCTGTCTCCTCCTTGAAGACCTTGACCTAGATATCCTTGCTCTTACCGAGACGTGGTTCAATGTCAGCTCAGTCACTGCTTTTGACTCCCTTCTCCCTGATGGCTATAAGATCATCTCCAAGCCTCGCCCTAACTGTACTGGCAGTGGGGTTGCTCTGATCTTCCCTGAGTGGGTCCCTTCTTCCCTCATACCCAACCAGCCTTTACTCTTCCTTTGAGAGCCTGGTTTGCAAGCTGATCATCTCTCCCACCACCTCTCCGACCATTGTCTCTATTTACAGGCCACCTGACTCTACCACCCTGTTACTCTCCGAATGGGCTGATTTCTCCTCCTCTCGCCTCACAACCACCTCTAAATTCCTTCTCGTGGGTGATTTCAACATCCACCTTGACTCCTCAATCACAGCATCCACGCTCTTCCGTGACCTATGCACCTTGCTCTCTCTCTCTCCATTCCCCCTTCTGGTCCTACCCACTCGGCTAGACACACGTCTGATGCCTTCATCCACACACTGATTTTTCACTCTCCTCCCCACTGATCACTCCACCGTCAGACCACTCTCTCCTCTCCTCCTACATGGTCCTCTTGGCCCTTTCACTGCACCTCCCCCACCCCTGCTAACCTTGTTCACAAACATCCGTGCGATGAAACGAGTGTCAGCTGCTACCTTTGCATCTACCTTCATCCGCCTTCTCTCCCCACTACAGGCATACCTCTGACTCTGCTCTCAGCAACCTCCATCTTGCCATTACAAATACCCTTGACTTTCTTGCCCCAGTCATGAGGATCCGCCTGAAACATGCTGCCAAGCGTAACACCTGGTATGACTCCGAACTTGCAGCCCTGAAATGCAAGTGCAGAACTACAGAACGGAAGTGGCAGACCTCCGACTCACCCTTTGACAAACTGGCCTGTCACCTGCTCCAAAAGCAATACAGAATCTCCATCCATGCCAAGAAAAGGGTTCACATCTAGGCTTGTCTCTCTGGTGCATCCAACAACATGGCTAAAATCTGCAAGGAACTAGCCAACCCGTCTTCAGTCTCCTTCTCACCTCTTCCCTCCCAGCCCCTCTGCATGTACTGGCCACACACTTCATTGCAAAAGCTCAGGACATCCTAAGCACCCTTGCATCCCTCTCCCCTCCCCTTCCCCCACCCACTGCCTCCTATGACCTCCAAGCCTCCCTCTGTCTTTCTCTCCTCTTCATCTCCTATCAAACCTGATGAGGTTGCCAGAGTCGTCCGCTCCAAGAAGGTCTCCTCCAAAAGGAAATATACAAAAATGTTGCCCTCAGTTGGATGCCCCGCAGTTACTGGGACTTTGGGGGCGCACAAAATACTGACTCCCATTACTGCACCCAAGGAGGGTGTGCCCCACTCTCCTTTGGCGCAGTAACGTGAGTCGGGGGTTGTGGGGTTGTCCCGCGCTTACCATTGTGGTAAGTGCAGGACAAGAAAAAAAAGCACCCTGCATCATCAGCTCTGACCCACTTAAGTGGGAGAAAGCGATCCCGCAGGGATAGCAGGGAGTCGGCGGCGCACACAGAAGTGTGCCGCTGTAAAGGTAAGTGGGTGGGGGGTTTGGGTAAGGGAATGCGGGCCAGGGACTTGGGTAAAGTGATCTATTTGATCAGTGTGCCATGCCATAATTGATGTCGACATTTTCATCACTGCAGTTACGGGCAGCGCAATGATCAGATAGATTCCTCCAAACAGGTTTCCCCCTGCTCCTCCAGAACCATTAAGGACAATAATGGCTCTCTGGCCTCTGCACTTTCAGATTTCTGCAACAAATCTTTTGCTACCGGATCCTTCCCCTCCTCCCTTAAGCACTCCCTTGTGTGCCCCCTCCTGAAAAAACCTTCTGCAGACCAATCCTGTACAGCCAACTATTGCCCCATATCTATCACCCCTTCCTTGGGAAACTCTTGGAGAAGTTGGTCTTCCCCCAACTGACCTAGCACACTGAACTTGCTGGTTGCCTCCACAAACACCAATCTGGATTCCGAGCATCGAGAGGCATGGGAACTGCTCTTCTGAACACCTGTGAGGAACTGCTTGCATCTCTTGACCCCAACTCTCCAGCTGTTCTCATTCTACTTGATCTCTCTCTCCTCTGCATTTGATATGGTCAACCACTCCATCCTCATAAAACGGCTCCACAATACCCTAGGTATCTTGGAGCGGGCACTGGACTGGCTGACCTCCTTACTCAATGACCATCCCTCTCATGTTTTTCTGGGCTCTTTCTCCTGCCTCACCTCTATCTCCACCTGTGGCATCACCCAATGCTCCAACCTTTGCCCCTGGCTCTTTGACTCCTATCTTTCTCTGCATGCACGCCTCATCTCCACCTTCTCTCCCAACTTCCAATGTTATGCTGATGACACAAAACTCTTCTTCAAACTTCCCTCTGACCGTCTCCTTAGCTCCTCCATCATTCCTGACTGGCTATCTGCCATCCAGTACTGGTATACTTCCAATGATTTCTGCCTCAATGCCAGCAAGACGGAGATCCTCCCTATTGGGACTCCTGCTCCCTCTTTCTTCCTCTCACTCTGGCCATCTTCTATGGGCCCTCCCCCTTCTCCTTCATCTGAAGCCAGAAACCTTGGAGTCATCTTTGACTCCTCTCTCTCCTTCCTCCCTCACATTCAGGACCTTGCCAAGGAGGCCCACCTTCAACTCTACCTATTTCACTTTTGCCCAGAAGCTCTTCATCTCCAGAGCTCTAGGCTAGACTAGTGCAATATCCTTTTCCTTAATCTACCGTCTCCTTTTCTACGACCCCTTCAGCTAATGCAGAACAGGGCAGCAAGACGTATCCTTGGCTTCAAGAACAGGGACTGCATCTCTCCACCCCTGAAAACTCTCCACTGGCTCCCGATTGCTGCAAGGATCAAATTCAAGCCCCTCTGCATCATCCAAGGCTGTCTGGGACCGGGGACAATGCTATCTACAACTTGTTCTCACTAAATACTCTCCATCCAGATCTCTACTTTCCTCCGGCACCAACTCTGTGTGTCAAGCGTTTCACTAAACAGCGAGCTGGTGGCCAGTCTCTTTCCTCAGCAGGCTCCCTCCTATGGAACAGCCTCCCCCTTCCTCTTCATTTTGAGCCAGATATCCTCAGATTCCAGAAGCTCCTCAAGACTCTCCTCTTCACCTCCTCCTTCCCTTCCTCCCTCCTCTGCTAAAACCCACGGTTGTGAGATTGGTGACCAGGGCCCTTATGTGTCTGCTTGGTCCTGGCCTCCCACACCCAATCGCCTTCAGCCTCCGCTCGCTCCCAGCACTTGCCTCTGCATCCATTGGCCTATGCCACCACAGGCCTGCACTTACTTATTGGCAGCTGACCATTCTCACATAGGCACTTAACAGCTGCTCACCTTCCAGCACTTCCTCTTGGTATACGTAGCACTTACCTCCCACCCCCACTCCCTCACCCCTTTTTTCTCTCTATGCACTTGCATGTTCTGAATGCTTACAAGGCCTATTAGGTCTGCCACTATTTTTGGTATATTTGCCTTTCATTTTCCATGTTCCCTCCCTCTTGCCCTGTGGACGCTTTGAAACACAATTTACTTGATGTATAAGCACCTTACAAATGCACAATAAATCAATAAATAAGGGTCTTCCCTATGAATAACATATTCGCAGGTTTCTCCACCAAAACCATAGACATCAAATTGGCACACAGCAACGAGATACTTCCGACCTGCCCCCATCAACACCACGGGTTGCACATCCACCTCTCACACAGTCCCATTAATGACCCCACTTTTCCTTACAGGACCAAGTGCAGTAGAGCCACCAATAGTGGCAGAAGGGTCATACACAAGGCCACTTATAATACTGTTAACACATACACATGCGGCCTACAGTGAGGCCTCCCTACCAAAACGTTTAACACATACGTATGTGGACTACTGTTAGACTTGCTTTGCCAATGCTGTGAACATATGCAGTTGTGGACTACTGTGAGGCCTGTGTTGTTAATGCTGTTAACACATGCAAATGTGGCCTACTGTCAGGCCTGCCTTGCCAATGCTCTTAACACAAACACACGTGGTCTACTGTGAGGACTGCATTGTCAATACACAATGGGGTGTGGTGCAAATCTGAGATCTGGTCAAATTCTATTTCGTGTGAAAGCATACACGTCACTGTGCACGTAAACTGCATGCAGCACTCTGCCCCATAGCAAACAGCTAAGTTCCATGAAAAAGTAGGTCTAGCTGTCACATAGCCTCTATCACATGCATGTACACTGAATCTATTGTGTAGCAGATCCATCAACAGTAGACAGTTGCTCTAGGGGGTCATACAATGTTCACTCCTGCTACATTTCTCTTATAACATGTTGCCCCATAGCATACAGCTAAGTACCACGAAAATATTTGGTCCAGCTTTCACATAGTTTCTATCAACTTTAATACATTCCTTGTCTCTTCTCCATCCTCTCTTCTGCTTCCGGTGCCACCACACTAGACACATCTGCTTTCTGTAGATTAGATGAACTAAAGTTTCTACTGCATGCATTGTGCTACTCCTCTCCCTTGTCTTTTAAGCCTATGGCCTACTGAAGGGCCATACATCCTACAGCGCTTCAACGCCATTACATATAGCAGGTGGTAATTTACTAATATGACATATCAGGACGATAGTTTAAGAGCAGATGGATTGACTAGACTTTTAAGTGGTTCTTCCTTGCTGCCGTAGAAATCACAGATTCAAGCCAAGGGGAAGGTAGAAGGAGATTGGTGGAAAAGAAATGGGTTTAGGAGGATTGGTGGGACAGTAGAACCAGGGAGGTAGTGAACTTTAATTTTTGAAGATCCATCCAGTGGCGTGTACCAGAACAATATGGATTATAGTTCACAGGTGAAATCGGTAAAGGAGGATAAGAATAAAGATTTGGCTGTCACCAGCAAATAGAATATAGATGAAACCAGAGGTAGGTTTGCCAACGGGATATGCATAGTATTTGTCTCAGTACTTGTCCACAAGCTCGATTTACTGAAGATCTCGGCTTTCTTTGTGCACAAAGAACTTCTAAAAACTTTGCAGATACCTTTACTCCATAACATTATTGCTGTTGGCATGAGCGGAATCAAGAGCACGAAGGTGAGAAACATCATTGTTAGTGATACATTTTAGCATGGTTAACCAAGCATTATATAGGTCAACTCATTATTTAACAAATGTTTGATTGGTTTACACCATGCCAAATCTATGCAGCTCCCATACTTTCTCCTTTTGCTTCTTCATAACAAGATCTTCATTATTAAATTACTAAAAATGGAAAGTAATGCACTACACACCACCAAGCTCACAAACAATGGTACATGCTAGAACCCAGGCTGCAGGATAGATAGAACAGAGAACGAATTCCTTCAAAAAGTAGCACATACTGGAAAGGAAATCAGCATCCTTTGACCCCAAATACAAGTTTCTTAAGCCTCTCTGGAAAAGAAATTTGAACAATATTTGAAATATGAAATACATGCTGTTGCCTAGTCTGAGACAAAGAGCCGCTTTGCAAACCCTTTGCATGCTGGAGACGAGAATACCATATCCTCAAACATCCGAACAAGAGACAATTGACAGGTACATTGGATACAGAGTATTGTAGTCCTTTTTCCTTAAGCATGTGCAAAAGAGACATTTGGCAGTCACATTGCATGCTGGATAAAGGAGTCCCATGTCCTCAAACCTCGAGAATATTTGAGAAAATCCATCGTATGCTGGATATCCGAATCACATCTCCTTATTCATCTGAGAGAGAGATGTTTAAGAAACATTGCATGCTAGATAATGAAATCCTAACTCTTCTATGAATTAAGAAAGAGATATTGGAAAAGCATGTTGTATGCTGGACACATGAGCCCAAACTCCTTAAGCTTCTGATCAGTGAAAGCTATATCTTGAAGAGAAGGGCTAACCCTAACAAATATATCACCATTTTAAAAGATAAAGTTCTTGAATACCATTATCTCAAGGGGGTATTTATTGCTTGGTTTGTGTCATAAAATTGTGTAAGAAGTGTAATACCACAGAACCTGACTTCCAACACGCCAAATTATCAAGTGGACCATACCTTCCAAACAAGGAGAAATCCGATTGCATGTTTTGGCCAACCTTGGGAAGAATAGTCAAGGTCTGATAAAGACTGCTCTTTATCAGACCTGTTGGATCCTTCAGTCCTTTCCGAAATTGTAAATTCAGACCAGTGATTGATAGCAAGGACAGTGAGATAGAGGCTGCAAATAAGCTAACACCATCCAAATCTAGGACTCATTCTAGTGGGGATTCTTTTAGAGACATCAAGGGCAAGTCTTGCTCCTAAACCCGAGATAGTCATCACATAAGATTAGAATACAAGGCAATGGTTGTGGTTGATACTGAGGGTAGTCCAGATATACTCGCACTCCTCAAACGTCACCCAGGTAGCCTGATTTCAAAATTCCTGCTTGAAAACCCCTCAAATATGGAACTATTATTTCAGAAATTAGTGGACAGACACAATTTACTACGAAAGGCTATTGAAGCCCATATGGTGAGGCAGATGATGGCACAAGAGGATAAACAACTCTCTGTCACTGTGACGTATCAGCTTCTGGGGCACCAGTGGTCCTGGGATGAATATCGGTTTCTAAACCATCAATCAGCCCCATACCTCTAGTACACCAGAATGAATCTGAACAAATTGGAAACGTAAGTCAATTATAAACCTCCTTGTCCGATTTTAGTAATCTGGATGGAACGGCAGGCTAATCTCTGCAAGATTGTGGCTCGTTGGTTAGTTGCAACACAGCTAAAATACAATGATTACCCTATGTTAAAAGGGACTGTCCAGTCGGGGTAGTATAAAAATATCTCCTTCATTATTATTACAACAGACAGTTGTAGCACACTACAAAATGCAACCCACACTCTAGAGGAATACAGAGGACAGGCAGTATCAAGAAGTAAAGAGGATGCACTCTGGATACTGACAGGAGGATAGTCAGTAAAGTAATTCATCACAATGTTCAAGGATACTTGGTGTCAGCACAAAAGGAGCAATGGGTCGTAAAATGTCACTAGGGACCTTTGGAGAAGGACCAGGGGGGACTGAACTACCATATAGCTTGTGCTTGTAGAAGTTCTTGGTGCTCTACAGCGTTGAGTCCGTTTCAGGGTGCTTTGCAGCTTCTGCGACAGAGCTCAAGACGGGAGGCAGCTGCGGGTATCAGGCGGCAGACAGTTCGGTGAGTGAAGCCTGATGGACAGCTGCAGTCTGGCCTACACAGCGGCTCAGGGTGAGGAATCACTGTCTCAGTGCTGGTTGGCGGGTCTGAAGTACTGGTCGAGGTGTCTTGAATGGCGTAAGTGAGTGCAGCATGACAACAGACAGCAGTGCAGTCGGTTGCAGCTCGAGAGGCTGGACTGCCTGGAAAATGTCCTTTCAGGTGGACGCTGGTTGATGCTTGTCAGTGCACTCCTCCTAGCTACTTTGCTGGGCTTGTGTCGTCTTTTAAGGTGGACAGCCCAAAGCTGAGGAGAGTGTTGCAGCCAACGGCATTGTCCTGCGGTTCAGAGACTCTCTCGTACTTCCCACCTAGGAAGCCTGCTGGCAGAGACTAGCAGGGCACGCTGTGTGCTGGATGGGTACCGGTTCTGGAGCTGCTGCAGGGTCTGCTGGATTCTGTATCTCCCTCTGTTCCCTGGCAGATGTTTA
The DNA here is from genome assembly GCF_040938575.1 of Ambystoma mexicanum. Taxonomy (NCBI): domain Eukaryota; kingdom Metazoa; phylum Chordata; class Amphibia; order Caudata; family Ambystomatidae; genus Ambystoma; species Ambystoma mexicanum. The sequence continues at coordinate 255,297,872 of NC_090924.1, read as the reverse complement.
GGATGTCCTGAGCTTCCTTCACTGGCGGAAGATGTAAGGCAAACTTTACCTTCAACCAGGGTCTAATGCTGAGTTCTTCTTTCCTGCTTCTGGTGAAGCCTTCAGATGATTTCCTAAGAGATGGGCTTGGCCCTCTCTTAAAGCCAAATGGGCCCCTGTGATTTGTGCAGGCTAAGCCTACCTTAATGAACCAATCCTGGGTCCCCACTAACAATCTCCTGTATGCATGATGTCATAACCAAAGTGCTTTGCAACAGGTACAGGGGTAAAAACATGTACTAATAAGTCCCATCCATCTTCCTGTCTGTTGTGGATCAAAGGATCTCTCTGTTTAATTGAGCTGTGTGTGTTCCCTGATCAAATCGCAGGTCTCCCTTGAAGTTATGGTGAGAACAGACTTTCTGTCTCCATCAAATCACATACTTCTTCCCTCTGAAAGGGCATCCCCCTTCAGGGGTTGCCTACTGCAAACAATTGTCTCAGACATGACATTCACTGCCCTTCATATTTACGGGTGGGAGCTGACTTCAGGTTGACACAGATGCATATCAAAAAGGTGTTGGTTTTCCTGTCCCCTTCGGCAGCTCTGCAACCAGGCCTCTTGCAGGCCTGCTTCAATTAACTCTCATCAGTATGTGCTGCCACCAGCAGATTGACAATGGGCAGGGTGGATCCATGGAGCCTTTGATAGTTAATTAGGCTGGCCATGGCCGGAGGAAGGTGTTGCCCTCCTCCTCTTGACATGCTTTCATCTACTCCTGGCTGTCACATTCCAACTAAATGTGACAGGCAGGACTGCGACTGTAGGCTGTGTCCCTCCAGAGTGCACAGGTCTATGGATTTGTCGTGCGATGAACATAGGAAAATGTGTGTGAATTAGCACCACACATTTTCTGAGGTTGATCTCCCATCATTCCATTTCTTAAAAAATGTCAAAAAAGCCCATGCGAGTGCACACCCGCCATACGGATGGTCAAATTTGTCCCAGTCACACAGTTCCAAGAAGCCACAGAATCTATGGATGGAAGAAAGAAAGAAAGAAAGAAAGAAAGAAAGAAAGAAAGAAAGAAAGAAAGAAAGAAAGAAAGAAAGAAAGAAAGAAAGAAAGAAAGAAAGAAAGAAACCAACCACAGGACTGGTCGAAGGTTCAGGCTTCACAGCTCCTACTCTACTTGTGACCGTGTGATAAGGCACATTCAGACATTATTTGCCTGAGGCAGCAAAAACACTTGGACCATGTATCATTGGTGTACTTGGATGGTGAATGAAGAACCCAAACGGTGAGACGAAGGCTTCCCTAAAAAGAGCCACCCACCCTACACGTGACATAGCTACACATTTCCCATTCCTTCGTCATGTAAAACACCTTGAAGAAATGTTATTAAGCTGAGTGGAACCTCTTCCCCAAGCCTTTAAAATTGTGCGTGAAACTCCCTCTGCTCAAGAAAGTTATCAAATCCCACCTAAGCCTTTCTGTACAGCAGACGGAACGCCTTGGCTGGGATCACAGAGTGGCCCATTCCTCCGCACTACAATGTCTTATTGTACTCGAAGAAACCAATTTCAATCCCATCAACATATTTTCTGTCTCACTGGCGCGGATGCACATTGAGGCTTTTGTTGGAAGAGCCATAAATTTGCAGCGAATACGTGTAAACATTCTTGTCTGTGTTCCATCAGGAGGCATGAATAAAAGCACTCACCTTCCTCTCCTCTGGCTAGGACATATTTCTTTTCTAGGGGAACATTAGCCCTTTCTTTCCTCCTGAACCTATGATCGCGCTCGGCTCTTGCCAGCGCCAGCCAATTCACCTTGGGCACTGTGTTCTTTCTGGGGTGCAGCTGCTACTCACCACCACCATCCAGACATGGGCCCGTGCTCTTAGGGAAAGAATGACATTCTGCCAAACCACATTCAATTTAAGGATGGCTGCGTCCATAGACTGACCAGATTTAAAAAGTAAAAAAACCTGGGACTGGGCAACTAACATAAAAGTAGGACTAACTCTTGAAAGTGGCTGTCAAGGCACTACAGTATAGGATGTTGGAGAAGGGGGTTTAAGTGTTACTGTTCAAAATAACACATATTATAATTAATTAATCACAAACTAACACGATCTTAAGTTGTCAAATGCTGTATTCTGTGCGAGCTGTGACTGCCAGCTACTACCAAAAACCGGCACCACTGCAGTTTCCAATGGAAACGTAATCTTGACAAATGGGGACAGAGCTCCAATTTCCAGGACAGTACTGGCAAAACCGAAACTTCTTGTTACCCTGTGTATCCACTCGCTGTCGCGGGAAGGGGTGGAAAAGCCTTTTCGAATGTAGCAGGCAAAACCTTTTGTTTTAATACACTGCAATCTTAAAACATTATACTTACAGTCTGTGGAAGTGCATAGAAGCAACATGTATGTTGAGCTCACTGAAAAGATGTATATGCAATGAAGAGGTGGGTGGGCGTGCTCTCGGTGGAACTATGCAGATCAACTAGTCAATATTGGGCCTTGTTACGAGTTTGCTGGTCCGAATACAACGGTACCGGTAAGCTTACTGGTACCGTTGTGTCCGGACTGGCAAACTCTGAGTTGTGCTCGCGGGTGCCTTTCATTCCGCCAGGTCTGACATGGCGGAATGCGCGAGCACAGCAAGCCTGTAGCAGCGGCATGGTAATGAAGCGTGCCGGTGCTACAGGCATCCCCATTGGGAATGGGGATCTACCGGCTCCGGCACCCGCGAAAGGGCAATTACAGGGTCTGGTGTGCCCGGAATACCCCGGTAATTGCCCATTTGCGGGTGCCGGACCCTGTTGCAGGTTTGGAGGTAGCAAGGCTACCTCCAACCTTGTAATGATGCCCAATGTCATTGGATGCGTCTTAGCATAGCTGGCCCTAGAGGTTTACTTGCTGAGCAGTTCCAACATCTCATATGGACTTCATGGGGCATTGCCAATGTAGGACATTCATGGCAACCAAATTCAGACACACAGGGTTTCTAAAAACAGCCTAATTATGCGGATATTTAAATCTGGATGCCCAGATGTCAAAATACCCATTACTTCATGGCATGCGATGTAAATTTCCACGTAGGGTTTACAAACTACCTATGAGCAAGAAGCTGTCAGATAAAAAGTCCTAGCAATGCTGTAATGCACATTAAATGCACATATAAAAACAACTCATGAGCAAAACTTAAAGCAGTCACCAGACGCGGAATGTGGTAAATAAAAAAAGGATATGATATTGAGCTTATATGTGCTAATAAATAGAAAGGTATCATTTGGATCCTTCAATTTGATTTCACAATTTGCAATATTATATATTAAATATGTCATATTCTGCCATGTTTCAAAGAAGGGTATATGCACCTGATAACACATATGGGAAATTCCCTGTCCCCCCTTCCTTACAACAGGCTCCTTCCGAGCCTGGTGGCGAGAGAATCTTGTCAAAAACGACTTGGGCTGGATATTTTATACAGCACAGATCACCCCCTCCATGCAGAAACCGCACACACATGCAGTTGTACTCCATCCTTTATGCTTGGGCATTGCGATGGCCAATGCGTCCATTCAGTTTGACAGATCGAGGGTGGCTTTGCTGCAGTTAAATCTTAGCACCACGGTGCCGGTTCACAAAAGCTTTTCTCTTTGCACACACTCCTGCATCTCTGTCACTTGCATCAAAAAAAGATGTGAGTGTTACCTGGTACATTTCTGATTCTGCACTTTCTTTTGGTTCGTTTATTTGTGTCCAAGTGCCGAGTGCCTGGAAGGCCTGAAACGGTGTGTGAGAGCTGGACGTCCACTAGTATCGTGGGGAGCAGGACAACCCGTGTATCAGTGAGCAATTTCTATTTGTATTTATTTGAAGAACAGGAATGTCAGTTTCAATCAGAAATGACTTACGATAGCACATTTGCAGATGTCGAAAGCATTCCCACGAAGGGTGCCTGTACTATATCATAAAGATGAGAACAAATAGTGAACCAGTTTATGAGGGTGGACACGATTAGTACATATGCCAGGGACAAAACAAAACAGAAACAAAATGTGTATAAGAAAACAAGTGACTTACAAAGGTAGCATTCACCTAAGGGGGTAAATTTTTCTTACTAAAGAGGAGTTCTAATTAAATATACACAATTTCATGCTTAAGCGTCTCTGGAGGGAGTGACAGGGTCAGGCAGGGAGGAGGAGGGAGACGGTGGGGGAACGTCCTCTTTAGCAAGTAAGTGAAGTTTAAGCTGAGCTTTGAAGAGATTCACAGTTTGCTGGCTACGATTGTTATAGGCAGCGGGTTCCAGTGCAGCAAGAAAGAGCAGAATTGAGAGGAGGCACAGGGAGGGTATAGAATGGTGAGGTTGGGTGCAGAGGAGGGTCGGAGGGAGCAATATGGTGGGTAAATTGAGAGGAGCAAGACCTGTGATAGCATTGTAGACTAGGAGAAGGAACATGTAAAGAAAGTGGCTGTGCGTGGAGAGCCAACTAGCTTGTTTTTGGTAGGTAGAAGTGGGTGCAAATCTGGCCAGGTTCTAGAGAGCATGGGTAGCAAAATTGAGGACTTTGTCCAGAGAGAGGAAGGAGCAGAGAGGAAGGTCAAGGAGTAGGCTTGAGCAGTAGTCCAGTTTGCTGAGCACAAAAGTGGAGATTAGAGTTGAAAAAGGATTCGTTTTCCAAATGTTAGTAAGGGCTTGTGAATATATGCATTACACGAGCACGTTCAGGTCACCTTTGTGAACCTCCATGTGCAACTGCGCCTATGTTGAGGGGAGGGCAAGGTGTTTCCACGCATTGAAAAATGCATTCCTTATTCACAAACAGGATGCACTGTGAAAAGCATGTGAATGCCATGCATTCTCTTGCCCCTGTTTGTTAGTGTGCATCTTCTAGGAAATATGCAGATCACCTTCATGAATTCAAGGAACCTGGGCATTTTAAAGGAACAGAAATATAAAACGACTGCATCAAATGCACTGGTTTGAGATACCTGGTTATTTGCGACTTGGACCTCAGTTTGTCGAATTGCCTGAGGGTGGGGAAAAAGCGGGCTTTAAATGTTATCCATCGTTGCTCATCCCTGCCCAACGTGTACCTCGACCACTAAATGCAGTATCTCCCTATTTGAGAAGTCCTGCCATCAAGGAAGTCGCCCTGTGTTATCCCTGCTGACGCTGCTCCATGCCCAGACTGAGCAGTCTAGTGATTTGAGTTGGAAACATTGAGTGTTTTCAGATAAGACGCTTGCCCACAATGACAGCGTACTATCATTTCTGACATAGCCTACCTTTACCAGATTGCAGAGTATGTCAGTGCTTCACCTTGAAGCAGCTTAGATCTTGACCCCAGATGATTCCTCTCCTTGTGGTTTGGATTACACTTTATTACACTTCCAGCTGATTTGGCCCTTCGTGACACAAGTAGAATAATAAACCAAATAAGCATACAAAATATCCCAAAACACAACAATCTTGAATACAAAATTCAATAATCTAAAATAAGCTTAAATACATAGACCATCCCTAAAATAATGTTTTCAGCAGCAAAACTTCAAAACATCCGGCGCTGTATAAGTGAATGTTTTACAAAGCCAAACTAGATCGATGAATGGTACTCAAAGGGAGAGGTGGAAGTGAAGAAAGGCATTTAAATGCCATCGCTCGCAACCCAATGGCAGGTAAAATCCATGTGAGCCCAGAGATCAGGGGCTGCCAATCTTACTGATCCTCTGTCTCCAGACCCCATTTATAAAGCAAGTAGTCGGTTTGGCCATGTCCCCGCCAAAATCCCCTACAAGAAAGAACGTCGCTGCATTCAGATTATCTAAGAGGCCCTCATTCTATAGTAGGGGTGTGATACATCCTGACTTTGATAGGTTGGGCGTGCAGGAAGATTATACACATTTTCTTCATCCACCTCACACATTCTTTACATAGCACGCGCTGCACGTTTTATTTATTTATTTATGTAAACTTTTTTCGAAAGTGCAATCATAACAATCGAGTGTATCAGAGCGCTGCATAATAATCCCATATATAACATACACATTGAATATTAGCAAACTTATATTAAGTTAAAAATAGCAAATGCTGATCCAACATATGAATTTCGTTTCACAATTACAGCGCGACATCACAATAAAACGAATACATTTATAACATACAAATACCATAAATTCACTGTTCCAGCTTTTCATATTGCTCACCAATGGTAGATTGTGAGGTCTGGCAAGAGCGAAAAGGGATCTGATTTTGGGGTTTACACTATTTTCCAGATAGGGTTGATGAACAGAGCAGACTAAATAAATATTTCTCAGGAGGATAGCTCAGAGGCAACGTGTTCACCTTGGATGCAAGACGACATGGAGCAACACAGGTTTGATCCTCCGGCCCGTGCTGCTTAGAAACCTCTGTGTATTAAGTGTGTTATAAATAACCAATTACAATTTGCCCACCCTAAACAGCCAATTCACCCTACTCCATTGACCTTGCTTTTGCAAATTGCTTGTTATTGAACTCAATCAAGAGCGTGCTGTGAGAGTGCATGGGATACCCCAGAGCTTTTGCAGACCATTGCTGTGAGGTCTGAGGACAGCAGCTTCCTGTAAGTTAAGATGAAGGCTTAGGAGAAATGCTTGTGCCAGGCCATGTCCACCAGCTCTCTGGTCTGAGCTGTCGCTCTTTTGACAGCATACCTGGCTAGGGAATCCAACACCCTCCTTTGTTGACTATAAGGAAAAACCATGAAAAGCCATTTTCCACAGATGGCTTTCACATATGCCAACTCTGTCAGCCTTTCCCTCTAAACCCCCTAGATCTGCACCATAGAAGACTGTGCCACCGAACTTCCCACGGAGACCCTCTGTTTACGCACAAGAATGATGATGGCTTTCGCTGCCACTGCTGCTTTTCTGTTTGCAAACCCTGCATGTGTTTTCCGAGATTGATTTGAAGATATGGATATCCCAAGGTAGGTGAAACCATCTACAACCTCTATAGGTTCCCCTCCATCCTAAAACATGGTTTTCTATTTCTTACCATGATTGTTGTTAATGACCATAACGTTCAATTCGCTTATGTTCAAATTGATGTGGTTTATTTTGCAATAGGTCACACAACTGCCTGTAATTGGGTTCTTACAGCCTTGGGGGTCCTAACGAGGAGGACTGAATTATCTGTATATAAGAGCATCAACACTGACTTCCCACAGATAACTGGTGTGTCATTAGAAGCTTCTTTGACATATTTTGACATGTCATTGATATACAGACAGAAGTGGACAGGTGCTAACAGGCAACCCTATTAAACACCTCTGACAGAGGTCTTAAAACATAAGGCCCAGATAATATTGAGCAAGGTTCTCTCAATTCCCATCTTGGTTAATTTGACTCGACTCGTACCCTCTCAGTGTCTACTAAGTCAAAGGGCAATGAGGAATCCAAGAAGGATGCATATAAAGGCATCCTTTTAGCTTACAGATGCCAAAAAACCAAAACCTGGGCACAGTGGAAAGCCCAGGCCTGAAGTCTCCCTCTGTCCAGTTTCAAATAGGATTCTCCCCAATCCACCTGTTTAGTTCGGACAAAATAATGTGGTAGAACGTCTTACAAACGGTATAGATCAAGCTGATTGGTCTATATGATGGTACCTCATGAATCGGGCCTTTCTTGTAAAGGGGAAGGATGATGGAGTTAGTCCATGGTGTAGGGTGTAGCCCGCTTCCAATAAAAACTGGAAAGACGACCGTAAGCAGCTGGATCCACCAGTCACACAGGTACATAAAAGGTATGCTGATATCATATTTCGAGTTGTGGCCTTACACTTGCAAAATGACTAATGGCTTTAGGAATCGTATTGTCTGAAAACAATGTTGACAAGGCTTAGTTCTCCAATCCATCCATGGGAATAACTGGCTCAGCAAATATGAATGAGATTGGGTCCTCCAATGGACCTGTGTTTTCCACAGCGACAACCCCAAATATCTGTGAGATGTGAGTTACCCACCCCTCCTCAGAGATATTGGCATCAATATGACATTATATTGCCCCAGTCCTTGTACCATCACCCTCCAGAAGAATTGTCTATTTATGTTTCTTGCAGATTTTGCCAAATGGTGGCAACTACGATTCCAAAAATCTTTCTTTTTCTGGGCCACAAGTTTTATATATTGTTCTCTCAGCACAATAACCCTGTTGATACCCCCATCAAGTCTAACAGCTTCCTATAGTACACTCTTTAAGTCAGCGCATTCCTTGTCAAAGCAACCCAATGCGTTTTGCGCAATTGGAGACTTGTTGGATGGAGCCCTCTTCTCTTTGGTAACAAGAGTGGTGAGGGAAAACATCAGCTGGCCATACATCCAACCAACACCGTTCCCTTGGCCATACTCCATGGAGGACCCACTTGCACTTAATATGTCGCAAAGGCTCCCACTTGTGTTTGTCTGGTCAAGCCATGAGAAGAGATATTTCTCCAGTCCTGGCCCAAACCTGACCCTCACTTTCTTGGTTAACTCAAGGCAAACAGTTCTTCGGTGGGTCCTCCTCTAGCACTGGACTCATTTAAATATTTAAAAAGACAAAGTGCATTGTGGTCACTTTCTAACCTGTAATATATGACGAAATGACCACAGATTGATCATTTGTCCATAGGAAACAAGACATCATTAATCACTGAGTTTTTCCCTCTTGCTTCAAATGTGAGTTGATCTGTCAATTTGGA